>NW_023270415.1:56089295-56305476 GCF_011800145.1 Mirounga leonina
AGAAGAGGAGGAGGGTGGAAAGAAAGAAGAGGAGGAGGGTGGAAAGAAAAGAGGAGGGTGGAAAGAAGAGAGGAGGAGGGTGGAAAGAAGAGAGAAGAGGAGGAGGGTGGAAAGAAGAGAGAGGGAAGACCTCTTGAGGTATTTTGCCTAAAGACCTTTGACATCAGCAGGGCTCCACTTTTTAACTTTTTCCAAACCCAGTTGCACTATTTTTATAACTTTATTTCTGGACTTAGCAGAAAAACAGAGGTGGATTCAGTTAAGAGAGTTATTCTCCAGGGCATATCTGCCAGGATTTTCTTTTCTCAATACATCTTATTTAACCTGAAGCAGCAGTAAGAATCGAAGCCCTATTCAGCAAAATGGAGATTCTTTCAGTATGTTTCTTTGCCATGGTATTCACTGCAACACCAGAACATAAAAACTGGGTCCTAGGTAACTCTACAGTGGTAATGCGAGAAGCCTAACTTCTTTCTTCCTGGCTTTCCGGTAAAAGGAATGAAAGCACAGGTGAAACTAAACCTCAGATATCTTTAATAATATTAATTCTGGCTTCCCAAACCCTTGCTATAGCCAGAGATCAATAAAGAGGGAAGAGTAAGGGAAAAAAAATGTATATATAGTGTTTCCTAACAAAGAAGACTAATAAAACATGGGTTGAATATACATGTGAACTTTTCACACATAGTTCATCAGATCCACCTGGTAATTGTAGTGACCATGTATGGAGTTAGTGGCTTAATCCAGAGGAAGACAAAACAAGAAAGCCTCAGGACAGGAGGTAGTATCATAACTTAGAGCAAGGTAGGCTCCTACCCTCTCATAGAAACTGAAAGATGTCGACATTCCAGAGCTGCCTCCCCCATCCTTGAGAAAGACTTTTTTGGGTCTTCAAGCAGACAAAAGATCTATGTAGTTTTCAAAAGGATATATATATATATTTTTTTTTTTTTGAAAGGAGAATGTGCTTACAATTATACATTTTCTAAAATAAATGCTTTTAGAAAAAAGAGATCTTTTCCCTTATTTTTGATAAGGAAGGAGAATTAAGTCTTTTTAAATTTTTATTTACCCTTACACCTTTCAGTTATTTATTAATTCATAATGTAGTTGGCACATGTGCCCTATTATATTATTGCTTAAAACTACCAATTCATCAATTTCACTATGCAACTTATTTAAGAAATATCACAAAAATATGTAAAAAAATAAAACACCATAGCAGAGTAGAGGATAGATGTCTCAGGCCAAAGTTATCTAAAGTAATTAAGTGAAATAAACATGAAGTTATTTTTCATAGCTACAACTCATTAATGGTTCAAAATTTCAGGTAAAACAAAATTTTAGTTTTACATCAAGTCAAGTGTTCCATAGGGATAGAAGAAAATCCCAGAAGCAAATATATTTATGGGTTCTTAAAGATATTAGACTATATGACACTATGACTAATCAAATATCAATATAAACCATATTCATTTTGTTTAACCAACAGAAGTCACCCATAATTCTATCAGAATAGAAGCAAAGCCTATACTAAAAGTGTTTTTTTAAATTATGACGTAAATATAAATAGCATTATAATTCTAGACTTATTTGAATCTATGTGTAAATTTAAGTGTAAATTCCTAACTAAATTCTTAAACATGAAAAATTAATTTTTATAAATAACAGCATAAGGCTCTCTTTCTGTATAACAGTGGTTCTTAACTAGAGATAATTCCCCACTCCCCTGGAGGTATTTGGCAATGCCTGGAGCATTTTGGCTGTCCTGCTATCAGCATCTAGTGAGTAGAGGCCTGGGATGCTGCTAAATATCCTAAATGCTAAATGCACAGGACAGCCCCCACAATAAAGAATTATCCAGTTCAAATACCAGTACTGCCTAGATTAAGAAATTTGATGTGTTATAGTTGATTTTGTGACAGTAATTAGTGCAATTCAACTTTTCTCCCACACGGAGATGTCTAATATGGGTACTGACCTATAGATCCTAGTTTGAAACTAAAGTTGATATTGTTTTGCGCTGAAACATAGAAATTATGAAGTATGAATAGATTATTCTAACCTGTGAGAAACTTAACAATTTTCTTGCATTATTGAATAACCTGACATAAAATACCTGAAGCTGACAAGATGATAGAGCAACATCTGTAGTACAGAGGTAAAAGCTGTCCCTAAAGTCTTCTGTCTTGACAGTTTATTGTGAAACGATTTAGTATCACAAAAAGAAAAACATATCAACAAAGTGTAGGGGTTATCCCCAGTTTAGCAGACTAAATCTGACAAGGACAATGTTTCATGTTTCTAACCAAACAATATGCACAAATTAAATCACAGTAACATCTCCTCTGGTAGTTGGAAATAATAGAAAATGGTAAATCTTTGGCAACAGAAAATTAAATATCTTAATGACCTAAAACTTAAAACAAATAATGTTTTAAAAAATTGAACATGGACCCTTCCTTCAAGCATTGTCTGGGAGAAGGTTAAGCTGTATTTTATACCATAAAGATTTATGTTATATGAGAACAGATATTTCTTACTAATACATATATTTATCAAAGTCTGTTCCTTAGTATAGGAGAGACAAACTGATTTTAAGAGTTAATTAGATATTAGTTTCATTTTACCAAATTTATATATAAAATACAAAATTCATTACCGGTAACAAAATGGGATCATACAGAGATGATCCTTGACTTAACGATGTTTTGATGTAGGATTTTTTGGCTTCACAATGGTGTGAAAGCAATACCCATCCAGTAGCAACGTACCTTGAATTTTGATCTTTTCCTTGGGCTAGTCCTATGGGGCACAACCCTCTCATGATGCTGGGCTTTGGCAGTGAGATGCAGCTCCCACATGTTCACACCATCATGAGGGTGAACAACCCTTACACTGACAACCTTTCTCTACTATCCAGCCATTCTGTTTTTCACTTTCAGTACAGTATTCACTGAATGACATAAGATATTCAGCATGTCATTATAGAATAGTCTTTGTGTTAGATGATTTTGCCCAATTGTAGGCTAATGTCTGTGTTCTGAGCACATTTAAGAGGCTTGGCTAAGCTAGGATGTTTGGTAGGTTAGGTATTAAATGCATTTTTGACTTAATAGTATTTTCAACTTACAATGGGTATATCAGGACACAACTCCATCGTAAGTCAAGGAAGAGCTGTACCTTGTTATTTTACAATTAAAAAGCTGTATGTCCATGGCTTGAGTGGTAAAGATATGGATTTCAGATCATGATAACTACTTTGTAGTCATCTATGGAGGATACTTAAAATTCTCAACTACTTATATAACATTCTTCACTTCTGCTTAAAACATAATTTTATCAAAGTAGGTAAGACTACTCATAAAATTACTTTATGCCCAAGGACCTGAAATTCCCTTTGTTGTGATTACATTGTTTCAAAATCCATTACTTCTCCAACACCATCTCTGAAACAATTTTCCTATGATTGTATTGTATCAAAAGCTCTATCTCTTATTCACCAAATAATTTTTTTTTTTTTTTTTTACTATCTTGGCACCAGACAGAAGAAGCATCGTCACTTTGATTATACTTGAACAAAGTCTAGTCTACTTTCCTTTCAGACAGTTTTTTCTTTGTATTTGCCATTTCTAGGATTCACTGCTATTTGCAAACCACTTAAAGTCCTATTCTGAATAAATAGAAATTCTCATTATAAGGGAGACTTCCAATTCATTATGGATGAAACAAAAAAAACCTTTGATATATAGTTCAACATTTTATGCCTACTATTTTCAGAATAAAAAAAACCTGAAACCGAAAAAAGGAAGGTTGATTTTAAAAAAGAAGAAAAGGAAAATGTCCCAGGGCTTCCCCAGCAATAACTTAGGGAAAAATATTTTCTTGGTATCTCTAAGCTAAAAGACACATTAAAGGAAATTTAAGCAACTCTCCCATGTATTTCTCTAATACGTAAGTCCAAAAGCAAAATTTAAAGACTTGGAATTTTGTCAAAATAAGAGCAAACTTTGAATTAGAGTAAGGCACTTTGGAAATAATTTTAAATATCATTAAAATTACATATGGATGCATCCTTTCTCTCCCTTTTTTTTTTCTGCTTTCATTTCCTTATTTCTTTCACTAAATGAAAGGACTTATAAATGGTTTTTGCTTAATGATATTGATAATATGTATCTCTATTAGTTTTCTATTACTGGATAGCAAGTTACCACAACATTGGTGGCTTACAACAGCATGTTTATTATCTCAGGATTTGTATGGGTAAGAACTCTGGGCATGACTTAACTGGGTTCTCTGCTCAAGATGTCTCACAAAGATGTTAGCTAGAGCTGTGTTACCTGAAGACTCAACCGGGGTGGGGGGGGGCATCTGATTTAAGCTCACTCATGGTGATTACACATACTCTTTTTTTTTTTTCTTTTTTTTGGTGGGTTGTTGTTCTAAGGGCTTGTTCCTCCTTAGCTTTTGTTCAGAGGCCACTTTTAGTCCCTTGCCTCCCAATGGCCAGATCACAATATAACAATTTGTTTCATCAAAGCCAGCAAGGAAGAGACTGCCAAAAAAGACATGTTAAGATATTATGTAATGCAATCGTGGGAGTGACATTCCATCCTTGCTGTATTCTATTGGTTAGAAACAAGTCACATGTTCTGCCCATGTGCAAGAAGAGGGGATTACAGAAGGGCATGGATAGCAGGAGAAGGTAAGGTAGTAACACCAGCTTAGAGTCTGTTCTACACAATAGCTAAAATATGTTGAAAACTTAAGGTTCCAAAATTCCTTTTCTTGGTGGTAAAGAACTAATGAATCTTGGCTGGGGTTATAACTCTCAGGAATAAATGCTACTGATTTTTGCCTCCCCTATAGCTAATCAGTTAGGTGGCCAGTGGAATAAGAGAGCAAATTATATGTACTTCTTTCTTCCCACGTTCTGGAACTTGAATGTGTTCCTAAATTATCTTTGATTACATGGCATGCTGTCTAAGCCCTTTACATGTACTAATCCATTTAATTATAACATACTTCTAAAAAGTAGGGAGTCTAATTACCCTACTATTACAGATAAGGAAAGTGACACAAAAAAGTAAAATATTTTGTTCAAAGATAAGTTCTGGTGCCACAGTCTGAACTTGGAGTATAAATCTAGAGTTTACAGTTTTATCATAGTAAGTTCTGGTGCCACAGTCTGAACTTGGAGTATAAATCTAGAGTTTACAGTTTTATCACTATTAGTTTTCATCTCTAAAATCTCATATTTGGTATTAGTTCTCTAGTAAGCAAAAACTCTAAACTCAGACCAAATTACTGCAACAGCAAAGAAAAATCATCTGTGTCTTATGGAAAGGTTTCAAAATATCCATTTGATTTCATCAGTGGTGATAACTACTTTGGTATCACTGGAAAAATGAACTCAGAGGGATATGTTAGGAATGTTTTATATTTTTATTAATAAATTTTAATTTGTTTTTTTTTTTAAGATTTTATTTATTTGACAGAGAGATAGAAGAGCACAAGCAGAGGGAATGGCAGAGGGAGAGGGAGAAGCAGGCTCTGCACTGAGCAGGGAGCCTGATGCAGGACTCGATCCCAGGACTCTGGGATCATGACCTGAGCCGAAGGCAGACGCTTAACCATCTGAGCCACCCAGGCGCCCAAATTTTAATTCATCCTTTATATATGATGGAGTTTTCTGAACAGTTATCTATAAGAAAAACAAACTCCATATAAAAAACTATCAAAGAGAGAAAGAAAGAAAGAAGAAAAACAAAGACCCTATCAGTATAGGGCTTATATGAAGTAGGAAAAACCTGGAGGCTTGTCCTGAACATTCATAGCATTTGATATTATTAATGAAAATAGATTAGTTTTGATAAATGAAATAAATTTAATTGCCTAAAATAAAATAAACTTAAGTCTATCTTCTTAAAGTTCCAGCATATTAAGTAGTAGTTTACCCTTTAGCACCAAAAATAAATTTTCTTGCTCTCTGAATTAATCTCTATTGTTTCCAAAAAGCACAAATGCACACACAAAAACATACCAAGAACAAATTAAGTGGTAAAAAAGCCATCAAGAATTACTTAGCTCTTTCCTTTTCTCCACCATCGTGGTGTGTAGGGTTGGCTGTTTCTCACCATGTCTTTTCACAAGACTTTCAGGATCTAGTGATTCCTGGCCAAGAAACAAAAGCAGAATCATCCCATTCCCCACTGGATTCAGATGAAAACTGGTAATAAAATCAGGCACTGGGTGTTATACGCAACTGATGAGTTTTTGAACACTATATCTGAAACTAATAATGTACTCTGTGTTGGCTAATTTAAATTAAAAAAATGAATTTAAATTAAAAAAAAAAAAAAGGTACAACTCCAAGAGGAGGCATTGGAGAAGAACCAGGCTGGGTCTATAAGGGATCACACATGAGGTGGCACACATTTATGCTGCATGAGGTCATGTGCTTGTATCCTGTCACTCTGTGAACATCACTACTACCTGAACAATAGACATTTCTATCGGGGAAATGAATTTCTGTTACTATACTTCTGCACCACCAGGTTGGTTCAGTAATAAATATATGAGACCCTTTGTTTGAAAAGAAAAATAATTACTTAGTATAGCGTTATGATGAACACAATATCCCAGAGTAGAGATTCAAGCCCTGGCCAATGAGCATAGCTGGAATTTCTTGTATACATTGCACTGCCCCTACCATCAACTGATTACCTTCTATGAGAAATGAAACAAGCAAGCAGAGCTTTCCTTGGACCTCAGCTGTGAACATTCATTCATGTCTGGTGCCTCAAATTCTTTGCCACTCTGGCATATCCAGGATGACCCCAAAAGCATTAGATGTATTGATTTTAGAGTTACAAATAAATGTCAGTAGGTAGGCTAATTAGCAAATACAGAATCTTTAAATAATGAGGAAAGATGTCTATCCATTAGGGTAATACTTGTAAAATTCTTCTCCCACACTAATACTTGCAGAAGTCACACTATTCATTCATCTCTACCAGTGACTCCCTGTGGTAATGACTTATAAAGATCTAGGACTCCCTGGAAATTTTTCTTTGCATGAGGATAGATAGAAAAATAGTAGAGCTTCACTTAATTTTTTTAAAAATCACATTCAGGGGTGCCTGGGTGGCTCAGTTGTTTAGCATCTGCCTTCCGCTCAGGTCATGATCCTGGAGTTCCGGGATCGAGCCCTACATCAGGCTCCCTGTAGCCGATTTCTCCCTCTCCCACTTCCCTTGCTAGTGTTCCCTCTCTTGCTGTCTCTCTGTCAAATAAATAAATAAAATATTTAAAAATAAATAAATAAATGTTTTTTAAAAAAACACATTTAAATTAGCCATAAAATAAGATTGTGAAGAGGAATAATTTTGAGTGTGTTCTCAAAACAACAAACAAAAAAAAAAAAACCCAGTTATACACACATAATTTTCTAGTTATTAGAGGGGATAAGACACACAACCAAGTTCTTTTTATTATGACATAGGTTTTTTGATATATTTAAAATTAATCTGCCAGCATTATTCAAAATGACTTCTATTTTCAGGCTTATTACAATTTTTAATTTATATTTCTCCCCATTATCATGCTTCATGCTTCCTTAATTAAATTGTTTTGTGTATCCATCTAAATGATGTTCTTTGCTTCACTGTTTCATGCACTGTGTGTACCAATTTGATAATGAAGTAAAACAATCCAGGACTTTATGGGATTTTTAAAAAATTTTTAACTCACTAGCTCTAAACTTAAATATTTAAGTTTGAAACTGTTTCATTTTCTTGGGCATTTCTCTCAAATATAAGAGTAATATATTCTGCCCTTTATTATATATTTAGATACTAGTTTTTCATTAGAATATAATTATTATTAAATATTTGAACGCTGCTCTGAATTCCATGTAATATATAAAAAAAGACTCCATCCCCTGCCATCATCACCTTCCCCTACCTCAAAACAACCATAACCACAAGAATAATAGGTCCTAGAGTTTATCTGGAAGCTGTAGAAACCTAACATATTATTTATCTCCATACCTTTGTATGGCAAGACTAGCAGACTAATAGAATTTTACTTTGCTCCCCTACCAACTTTTAGCAAAACCCCACTTTCTCTGAACCTGATTTATTTATTCTATACAATTAAAGGAATAATAACTATGGTAGATATATTACATGGTTATGGTGAGGATCAGATAAAATAGTTTAAAGTTATTTTAAATTGCAAGACAAATATAAAAATTACTGTTTGATACATATTTTTTAATTTGAGTATAGTTGATGCACAATGTTAAATTTGTTTCAGGTTTACAACTTAGTGATTTGACAAGTTTGTATATTATGCTATGTTCATCACAACTATAGCTACCATCTGTCCCATTACATTGCTACTACAGTATCTTTGACTGTATTCCTTATGCTATGACTTAATCATTCCATAACTGAAAGCCTGTATCTCCCTCTTTCCTTCACCCATTTTGCCAAACCCCCCAACCCCCTCCCTTCTGGAAACCATCAGTTCTTGTAATTTATAGGTGTGATTCTGTTTTTTTATTCATTTTTTTAATTCCACTTTTGAATGGAATCATAAAGTATTTGTCTTTCTCTGTCTGACTTATTTCATTATATCCTCTAGGTCCATCCATGTTGTTGCAAAAGACATGGTCTGATCATTTTTTAGGGCTGTGTAATATTCCATTGTGTGTATCTCTGTGTGTACACACACATCTTCTTCATCTATCAATGGACACTTAAGTTACTTCCATATCTTGACTATTATAAATAATACTATAATAAACAGGGTGTATATATCTTTTTGAATTAGTATTTTTATTTTCTTTGGATAAATATCCAGTAGTGGAATTACCAGATCCAATGATATTTTTATTTTTAATTTTTTGAGGAACCTCCCTACTGTTTTCCACAGTGGTTGCACCAATTTACTTTCCCACCAACAGTGCACAAGGGTTCCTTTTTCTCCAACACTTCACCAATACATATTTCTTGTCATTTTGATGTTAGCCATTCTAACGGATGTGAGGTGATATCTCACTGTGGTTTTGATTTGCATTTCCCTGGTATTTAGTGATGTTGAGCATCTTTTTATGTGTCTGTTGGCCATCTGCATGCCTTCTTTGGAAAAATGTCTACTCAGGTCCTCTGCCCATTTTTAAATCAGATTGGTGTGCTTTGGTGTTGAGTTGTATAATTTTTAAATATATTTTTATTATTAACTCCTTATCAAATATATTATTTGCAAATATCTTCTCCCATTCAATAGGTTGTGTTTTTGTTTTGTTGATGGTTTCCATTGCTGTGCAAGCGCTTTTTATTTGGATGTAGTCCCAATAGTTTATTTTTGCCTTTGTTTCCCTTGTAATAGAATACATATTTGGAAGAACATCTCTACAGCCAATGTCAGAGAAATTACTGTCTCTGTTCTCTTCTCAGAATTCTATGGTTTCAGGTCTCACATTTAGGTCGACCTTTTAATGAATTTTGAGTTTGGTTTTGTGTGTGGTATAAAAGTGGTCCAGTTTCATTCTTTTACATGTAACTGTCCAGTTTTCTAACACCATTTATTGAAAAGACCCATCTTTTCCCCATTGTGTATACTTGCCTCCTCAGCCATAGATTAATGGACCATATAATTGTAGGTTAATTTCTGGGGTCTCTATTCTGTTCCACTGATGTATCTGTTTTTGTGCCAGTAATAAACTGTTTTGACTATTACAGCTTTGTCTATATCTGGGCTTGTGATACCTCCAGCTTTGTTCTTCTTTCTCAGGATTGCTTTGGTTATTCAAGGTCTTCTGTGGTTCCATACAAACTTTAGGATTAATTATTTGGTTTTGTAAAATATGCTCATGGTATTTTGATAGGGATTGCATTGAATCTGTTTTGAGCATTGAATTGCTTTTGGTAATTGGACATTTTACCAATATTAAGTCTTGAATCCATGAGTATGGAATATCTTTCCATTTGTTTGTCATCTTTAACATCTTTCATCAGTATTTCATAGTTTTCAGTGATGTTTTTATGAAGAAAGATTTACTAAGTGCTATGGTGTGCACTGTGAATTGTGTAAGACTGTTGAATCATAAACCTGTACCTCTAAAACAAATAATACATTATATGTTAAAAAAATAGAAGAAGATAGTAGGGATGGAAAAATGTAAAAGAAGTAAACAAAAATACAGTAGTCAGTAAACCTGATTGCATTTTAAATTTGTGTTTAAGTGTCTGCTCTTCCATGAAAAATTAATTTTGTTAGGGTAAGATTATTATTGCTCTTATTGATGTTTCCTTACTCTATACCTAGCATAGTGCATGGACCAAAGCAATTTCTCAAAATATATTCGTTAAGTAAATGAGGATAAACATTGTCTTCCTAACCAAATTATTAGAAGCAAAAATAAATTCCATATATACATATATATGTAAATATTTTATAGTTTATAAAACTTTCTCATTTTTTTAGTTATTGTTTCTTAAATTTAGGACTTGTCCTCCTTTATGTATGAGCAGTAATCCTATCCATACAGAGTTGTCATTATTCTCCAGTTAGTTGTGTCTTTGGATTTTTCCACTTATGATTATATTTTGACAAGATCTATTTATAAGGACCTTTGAAGCAGCTGTCCTTAAGTATAATTGTGATCCTTAGGTAAAAAAACTATGAAGCTAACAGTCACACAAAAACATGATGCAGAGACTGACACTTAAACATTGGGGAAAATGGAAAATAATGACAGTAAACCAAACTTTAATAACAACTCTTTATGATCTAAATAAAAGTTTTTTGTTTTCCAGTTATATTCACAGGAAAAGGGGGACAATTTATACTGAAAAACTAGTCACTCAAACACTTCTGTTATGTAATAATAGGTTGGATTCAATCACATTAAGTACTAAATCCTACCTTTTTTGTTTCTTTTACATTTAACATAGGGGCGGAGTTAGTTTTGCTTAAGTAGTGATTCAGATATCATTTAGAATGTTCTAATTTGGTGACTAACAGACTACCTCACAACTTGTAGATTTCAGATTTGAATTTGCAAATAGAAGATAATTCACCCAAGCTCTCTTCCTTTCTTCCACACCAGCAGGCTTTGGGAGGCTCTCTGCCTATTATGTCTCACTATGTATAGCTGTACATATATCCCCAGAGGATCACCTTCTTCAAATGAAGTCAAAACCATTAAAAAGCAACCAAAATTCAAAATTTTATAATTTACATGAAGCATAGTTAACCTGTGTTTGCTGGTAAACACAAGAGGTAAAGGATCCTCGATGTGTTCAAGGTTTCATTTGGCCTCACTCAACTGAATGTCAGCAAACTTATCCATGACATAAATTGCAAGAAAAAATCTGAGAAATCTGTATTTAGTCTTACATTTCCTACTTGTAAGGAAGGGTGTTGAGCTTCCCCTCTATTTTTATTGTTTAATACCCTTCTGCTCTTTCCTTCCATTCTTCAAACAAAATGGGTAGAAGTCTCTCATTTACATATATTTCACTAATTATTTATACATATATTATCATTCATATTTATCAAGATCACACAGTATTTGCTCTATTTCAATAACAGTGATTTAAAAATTTTCAAATAATTAACAAGCAAGCAAAAAGTGACTTGGGGGAAATAAAGTATGCAAAAATTCAAGAGCTATACATAACCTACTATTTAATAACATTGTCTTAATAAGAATAAGTAATGGTTAAGGAACTGGGTAATATACCTCAAGGTCTTTTTTCTTTGGTGTTGTTAATCTTCTTTCATGGAATTGACTTAGTGACTGGTAGCATATCTCATTGAGACACCATGCGTTATGTATTTTGAGGTAATAAAAATAGTAGTTTTTGAAATAGTATATGGTAGACTGATTAATGGTTGCCCAAATATGTCCATTTTGTGAATATATTACCTTACATGATAAGACGGACTCAGTAATGTGATCAAGTATTTTCTTTTGTCCCTGATTAAGCTTTTTATTCTTGAAGCTTTTGTCTTGCTACACAGCATTTCCAGGAAATGAGTTTTGTTTTGTTTTGTTTTAAATTCATTTAATTAACATATAGTGTATCATTAGTTTCAGAGGTAGAGTTCAGTGATTCATCAGTCTTATATAATACCCAGTGCTCACTACATCACATGCCCTCCTTAATGTCCATCACCCAGTTACTCCATCCCCTCCAGCAACCCTCAATTTGTTTCCTGTGATTAAGAGTCTCTTATGGTATGTCTCCCTCTCTGATTTCCTCTTGTTTTATTTTTTCCTCTTTTCCCCTATGATCCTCTGTTTTGTTTTTTAAATTCCACATATGAGTGAGATCATGTGATAATTGTCTTTCTCTTATTTCGCTTAGCATAATACTCTCTAGTTCCATCCATGTCATTTCAAATGGCAAGATTTCTTTTTTTTTTTTTTTTTGATGGCTGAGTAGTATTCCAGTGTGTGTGTGTGTGTGTGTGTGTGTATGTATGTATGTATGTATGTATCACAACTTCTTCATTCATCTGTTGATGGACATCTGGGCTCTTTCTATGTTTTGGCTATTGTGGACATTGCTTCTATAAACATTGGGGTGCAGGGGCCACTTTGGATCACTCCATTTGTATCTTTGGGGAATACCCAGTAGTTCAGTTGCTAGGTCATAGGGTAGCTCTATGTTCAACTTTTTGAGGAACCTCCATACTGTTTTCCAGAGTGGTTGCACCAGCTTGCATTCCCACCAACAGTGTAAGAGGTTCCCCTTTCTCCACATCCTCGCCAACATCTGTCATTTCCTGACACCATACATAAAAATAGACTCAAAATGGATGAAAGATCAAGTATTTTTGAATTGGGGAAATTACACTATATTATCTGGGTGGGCCTGATGTAATCACAAGGATCCTTAATAAGAGAAAGGTCAGAGTGAGGACAACATAATGTGATGATGGAAGAAGGTTTTGGAGGAACGTGGTCACAAAGCCAAGGAAGGTCTGCAGCCTCTAGAGTCTAAAGCCAGCACGGAACAGCTTCTTTCCTGGGACCCTCATAAGTAACCAGCCCTTCCAACACCTTAATCTTAACCTGTAAGACTAATTTCAGACTTCTGACATCCAGAACTATCAGAGAAGAAACATGTGTTATGTCACTAAGTATGTGATAATTTGTTGTAGCAGCAACAGGAAAAAGGGATTTGATTTGTGGCTGATGAGGACAAGAATGAAAGTGCTGTTATGTCTCTTCTTCACTAGATTATTACAGGGGTCTGAAAAGACAACTAAATGTAATAAATCCAGCGTATCTAATGAGAAGGTGAGTGATTATATCACAATCTAGGTATTGCTCTATGATCTAGTTATGATACAGTGCAGGGACATATGTGAAAATCAGTTAAATTGGTAATAGCCATATTCTAAAAATTGGGCTTCTATGACAAGCCAATGAGTGAGCATCGAGATCCACAGTATATCAAAGAAATACTCAAGAAATTCTCCTAGGTTCAGCAAGCAATATTCCTGTTAAGAATACATATACATTTTCAAATCAAATGGAGTCAAGTACTCCGGTTATTTTGCCATAAATACCTCCTGTGCCCTTTAGTGAACTCTGTTATCTTCAAACATCAATGGCTGCTTATGTATTGATGTAAAATGTAGTGACTTAATAAGTAACTTATTACTTGGCAGTGTTCTCAACTTTGATTTTTTCTTTTCTTTTACACTTCTACACTAGATAGAGCAGCACAGGATTGTGCTCAGTCTCCAAAGGCTATTGAAGATCCTAGATACATACAATTGAAATAGCCCTGAAAAGACAGAGAATAGATACACAGAATCAATATTGATACTTTTGAAAAGGTCCAAGGAACTGGTAGGACCCAAACTAAGGGTGTAATATGTAATAATAGGATGAGAAGGGTTGAAAAATATGTAGAAGTTAGAAAGTATAGGATGAGGCATGTATCTGTATATTTGTATTTGCATATTGGTATCTCTATTTTGTTCCAAAAGTGTTTTTTTTTTTTTTTTTAAAGATTTTATTTATTTATTTGACAGAGAGAGACACAGCGAGAGAGGGAACACAGCAGGGGGAGTGGGAGAGGGAGAAGCAGGCCTCCCGCAGAGCAGGGAGCCCGATGCAGGGCTCGATCCTCAGGTCATGAGCCGAAGGCAGATGCTTAACGACTGAGCCACCCAGGCGCCCCCCAAAAGTGTTTTATACAAGCTATATATATTGCTTTCGTTAAGTCATTATCATTGCTCTACAGTATGGTACTTTAGAAGAAAGTAAATTGTTTATTTGGAGACATAATTAAAATAGGTAAAAATCACTCAGAATATAGCCATATTGCTAAGATTATTTGTGCAG
This sequence comes from Mirounga leonina, assembly GCF_011800145.1. Taxonomy (NCBI): domain Eukaryota; kingdom Metazoa; phylum Chordata; class Mammalia; order Carnivora; family Phocidae; genus Mirounga; species Mirounga leonina. The sequence continues at coordinate 56,103,673 of NW_023270415.1, forward strand.
CTGTGACACACTGGCATGGCTGAAATATTCTAAAATCAAATCACTTAGTTCTGCTTTTTTGGTATATATGTGTGTATGTGGTATATATGTGGTGTGTGTGTGTGTGTATATATATGGAGTGTATGTATGCATACTTGGTCCTTTGTGTCTCTAAACTAGCTTGACAACTTTTCATATTTTTTTTTTTTTGCAACTTAATCAGCTTTGGTGTGAAGTAGAGGTGACCTGATTTTACTTTCTTAATTATATAATTCATATTTGAGCATAATATTGAAGTAGACAAACTATTCATTCTCACATGCCACCATTATAAATATTACTGCATTTTATAAAATGATTACTTTGCCCAAGTTCCCCTTAGAATTTTATAATCTTTACGATTTGTATTAAAGAAGGAAGTTGGCTTAGACCTCATTCCTTGTATCTTTGAAGAGTCATAATTACCCTAATTATCTGCTCCAGTGCGATGTTAAAATGCTTTAACATTCCACTTTACCTCCAGAGGAATGTACTTAGTTTCTAAGAAGTTGCCATCTGTTTTTTATTTGAATACTCACCGTAGGTTAAAAATCCACTTGTGTGTTCAGTGCTATCAACATCATCCATCATGGATTTCCTATTTCAGGGGCAGATACTCTGCAAATGACAGGAGGAGGTATAAAAGCAAGAGTCAACAGTGCAGAGAAAGACCCAGATTTGTACCACCTCCTCTCTTCTCTGAAAACATAGAGACTCTTTTCATCCTTTATTCAACTTTTCTTTTTCCTCTTTAAATGAACCTTTAATAATCCTTATCAATCCCAGAATGGTCTTTGCAACCTTCCTTAATTCCGTCCAGTTCTCTGTTAATGTACATATTTTTACAAAGGATTGGAAATATTTGCAGTTGCAAATATTGCATTTTGAGAAAAGTGACGTATGAAAATTAGTGGAGTAAAGACTGAAAGTTACAATAACGTCATATTTTGATTAATTTGAACTATGTAAAGGACATGTACATTTGACTTAAAAAAATTACATAGACAGTATCAACCAGAAGTATCAGTTCATGTTACTTATACTACTGTTAAGCTTCCAAACCTGATTACAATTGATTGTCTATCAGTTGGATAGTTTAGATAAAGGGAAATTATTGGTTTTGAAAAAAAAAACAACAACTATAAATTAGTGGTTTGTGAGGATGTTTTTCCCTTTATCACCAATCTGTTGATGGAGGTTATATATTCTCTCCCTAAAGGGAACAATTACATTTACTCAGTATTTTATATTGAGTTTAGAAAGTTAATGAGCTCTGTGAAATACTGTGCTATCTTGACCTGCCATTCAAACCTACATCTTAATAGAAATGCAAAATTTAGAGTACGCATATCAAGTTTAATGTTCAAGTAAATGTATAAAACACAACAGTGTCTTTAAGTGGTAATTTAAAATAAAATGAAGGGCGCCTGGGTGGCTCAGTTGGTTAAGCGACTGCCTTCGGCTCAGGTCATGATCCTGGAGTCCCGGGATCGAGTTTCGCATCGGGCTCCCTGCTCAGCAGGGAGTCTGCTTCTCCCTCTGACCCTCCCCCCTCTCATGCTCTCTCTATCTCATTCTCTCTCTCAAATAAATAAATAAAATCTTAAAATAAAAATAAAATGAATGTGTTCCTTCTTACCAAAGGAAAACATTTGTTACCATATGTGTATGCAATCAAGAGTGGTGCCTATACAAAATGAATTTTTTGGACTGTACTTCCAGAGTATCTAAAATAGCAAGTTTTGATTTGGGTCTCAGGAGGCTAAATTTACTAGATGAAACAGAAACTAAAAATAGGCAAATATTCTAAAATTTATACTAACAGTTTTAGAATGTAAGTGGAATCAAAGAATATTTGTCCTTTTGTGACTGGCTGGCATATTTGACTTAGAATAATGTCCTCCTGGTTCATCCATGTTGTAACCTGTGATAGAATTTCGTCCTTTTTAAAGGTTATATCATTTTTGTTATGTGCATATACCCCATTTTGTTTATCCATTAATTTGTTGATGGATATTTGGGGTGCTTCTATCCCTTGGATATTGTGAATAATGCTGTGATAAACATAGGTGTGCAGATATCTTTTCAAGATCCTGCTTTGAGTACCTTGACATATATACCCAGAAATGAGATTGCTGGATCATATGGCAAATCTATTTTTAATTTTCTGAGGATTCTTCATACTATTTTCCGTACTGGCTACACCTCTTTACATTCCCACCTAGAGGGCACATGTGTTCCAACTTCTTGCATCCTCATCAACTTATTACTTTCTGCTATTTTGAGAGTGGTCATCCTTATGGGTGTGAAATGACATCTCATTGTGGTTTTGATTTGCATTTCCCCGATGATTAGTGATGTTGGACAACTTTACATGTGATTATTGTACATTTTTATACCTTCTTTGGAGAAACATCTATCAAGTTCTTTACTATTTATTTATTTATTACTTTTTTGTTTCAAGTTTTTCTTTAAATTCTAGTTAACATAAAGTGTAATATTGGTTTCAGCAGTAGAATTTAGTGATTCATCACTACATATAACGCCCAGTGCTCATCACAACAGGCACCCTCAATATATCCATCACCCATTTAGCCCATTCCCTGCCCACTTCCTTCCAGCAACCCTCAGTTTGTTCTCTATAGTTAAGAGTCTCTCATGGTTTGCCTCCCTCTCTTATTTTACCCCCTTCCCCTATGTTCATCTGTTTTGTTTCTTAAATTCCACATATGAGTGAAATCATATGGTATTTGTCTTTCTCTGACTGTTTTGCTTAGCATAATACACTCTAGCTCCATCCGTGTCATTGCAATTGGCAAGTTTTCAAAGAACCAGCTTCTAGTTTCATTGATCTGATCTACTGTGTTTCTGGTTTCTAATTCATTGATTTCTGCTCTAATTTTAATTATTTCTCTTCTAATGTGTGGCGTAGGCATCGTTTGTTGCTTTTTCTCTAGTTCTTTAAGATATAGAGTTACTTGGTGAATTTGGGATTTTTCTATTTTTTTGAGCGAGGCTTGGATGCCTATGTATTTCCCTCTTACGACTGCCTTTGCAGTATCCCATAGGTTTTGGACCCATGTGTTTTCATTCTCATTGATTTCCATGAATTGTTTAAGTTCTTCTTTGATTTCCTGGTTGACCCAAACATTCTTGACCAGAGTGGTTTTTTAGCTTCCAAGTGTTTGAATTTCTGCCATTTTTTTTTCTTGTAATTGAGTTCCAGTTTTAAAGCATTGTGGTCTGAGAATATGCAGGGAATAATCTCAATCTTTTGGTATCAGTTGAGACCTGATTTGTGACCCAGTATGTGGTCTATTCTGAAGAAAGTTCCATGTGCACTCGAGAAGAATGAGTATTCTGTTGTTTTAGGGTGGAATGTTCTGTAAATATCTATGAGGTCCATTTGGTCCAGTGTGTCATTCAAAGCTCTTGTTTCTTTGTTGATTTTCTGCTTAGATGATCTGTCCATTGCTGAGAGTGGAGTATTGAGGTCTCCTACAATTAACGTATTGTTATCAATATGACTCTTTATTTTGGTTAACAGTTGGCTTATATAGATGGCTGCTCCCATGTTGGGGGCATAGATATTTACAATTGTTAGATCTTCTTGTTGGGTAGACCCTTTAAGGATGATATAGTGTCCTTCTGTGTCTGTAACTACAGTCTTTAGTTTAAAATCTAACTTGTCTGATGTAAGAATTGTTACCCCAGCTTTCTTTTGAGGTCTGCTGGCATGGAAGATGGATCTCCGTCCCTTCACTTTCAGTGTGGATGTATCTTTAGGTTCAAATCAAAACCACATTGAGATACCACCTTACACCAGTTAGAATGGCAAAAATGGACAGGGAAAGAAACAACAAATATTGGAGAGGTTGGGGAGAAAGGGGAACCCTCTTACACTGTTGGTGGGAATGCAAGTTGGTACAGCCACTTTGGAAAACGGTGTGGAGGTTCCTCAAAAAATTAGAAATAGAACTACCCTATGACCCAGCAATTGCACTCCTGGGTATTTACCCCAAAGACACAGATGTAGTGAAAAGAAGGGCCATATACACCCCAATGTTCAGAGCAACAATGTCCGCAATAGCAAAACTGTGGAAAGAGTTGAGATGCCCTTCAACAGATGAATGGATAAAGAAGATGTGGTCCATATATACAATGGAATATTACTCAGCCATCAGAAAGGATGAATATCCAACTTTTACATCAACATGGATGGGACTGGAGGAGATTATGCTAGGTGAAATAAGTCAAGCAGAGAAAGTCAATTATCATATGGTTTCACTTATTTGTGGAACATAAGGAATAGCATGGAGGACATTAGGAGAAGGAAGCAAAAAATGAAGGGGGGGAAATCGGAGGGAGAGATGAACCATGAGAGACTATGGACTCTGAGAAACAAACAGGGTTTTAGAGGGGAGTGAGTAGGGGGATTGGTTAGCCCGGTGATGGGTATTAAGGAGGGCACATACTGCATGGAGCACTGGGTGTTAGATGAAAACAATGGATCGTGGATCACCACATCAAAAACTAATGATGTAGTGTATGGTGACTAACATAATAAAATTAAAAAAAAAAAGGCAAGTTTTCATTCTTTTTTGATGGCTGGGTAATATTCTATTATATATATTATATATAGTCATATATATAATATATATGTGTGTGTATGTGTATATATATATATATATATGTACACACACATATCTTCCATCTTCTTAATAAAAGAACGGGTAAAAACCATATGATCCTCTCAGTAGATGCAGAAAAAGCATTTGACATAATACAGCATCCATTCTTAATAAGTAAGAGAGAGGGAACATATCTCAACATTATAAAGGCCACCCTTCCAAGTACTAACCAGGCCCAACCCTGCTTAGCTTCCAAGATCAGACAAGATTGGGCATGTTCAGCGTGGGATGGCCGGTCCATATATGAAAGACCCACAGCTAATATTATCCACAGTAGGGAAAAGCTGAGAGCTTTTCCTCTATAGTCAGGAACAAGACAGGGATGTCCACTCTCACCACTGTTGTTTAACATAGGACTGGAATGCCTAGTGTCAGCAATCAGATGACAAAAAGAAATAAAAGGCACCCAAATCAGCAAAGAAGGTGTCTTTCACTGTTTGCAGACCACATGATACTCTATGTTGAAAACCTGAAAAATTCTACCCATTTTTTTTTAAAGATTTATTTATTTATTTATTTATTTGAGACAGAGAGAATGAGAGAGAGAGAGCACATGAGAGGGGGGAGGGTCAGAGGCAGAAGCAGGCTCCCCACCGAGCAGGGAGCCCGATGCGGGACTCGATCCCGGGACTCCAGGATCATGACCTGAGCCGAAGGCAGTTGCTTAACCAACTGAGCCACCCAGGCGCCCAGTTCTACCCATTTTTAAAAACATGTTGTTTTGTTGTTGAATTTTAGAAGTACCTAATATAATCTGGAATTAACCCTGTCATGTATATATTGTTTGCGGTTACTTTCTCCTATTCTGTACGTGATGTTTTCACTCTGTTTATTGCTTCTTTATATGTACAGAAGTTTTTAAGTTTGGTGTAGTCCCGTCTGTTTTGTAGCCTGTGCTTTTGGTGTCCTGTCCCAGAAATCATTGCCAAGACCAATGGCATGATGTGTTCCCATTTTCTTCTAGTTTAACAGATTCAGTCTTATATTTAAATCTTTAATCCAACTTGAAGTATTTTTGTAAATGGTGTAAGGGTCCAACTTGATTCTTTTGCATGAGGATATACAGTTTGACCAGCACCATTTGTTAAAAAGATTGTCTTTTCTCCATTGTGTAGTCCTCTTGCCCTTGCTGGAAATCATCTAGTCATATATGAGATAATTTATTTCTGAGCTATTTTCCGTTGCTTTATAAATCCATCCTTCTTCCAGTACCACATCATCTTAATTATTCTTGCTTTGTTGTATGTTTTTAAATCTGGGAATATGAGGCCTCCATCTTTGTTCTTGCTCAAGATTTTTTTGTTGTTGTTTATTCCATACTAATTTTGGTATTTTTAAAAATATTTCTGCAAAAAATGCCATTGGAATTTTGATAGGGATTGAGTTGAATCTATAGATTGCTTTGGGTAGTATGAATATTTTAACAATACTGTCTTCCAATCTGTGAGCTTGTGATGTCTTTCTGTTTATTTGTGTCTTCTTTGATTTCTTTTAGCAGTATTTCCAGCTTTCAGTCTACAAGTCTTTTACCTCCTTGGTTAAGTTTATTCCTAAGTATTTCATCTTTTCTATTGTTACAGTAAATGGGATTGTTTTTTAGCTCCCTAATAAGATTAGTAATTATAAGTGTATAGGAATGAAACTGATTTCCAAGTGTTGATGCAACTTTGCTGATTTTATTTATTGATTTTAAGAATGTTTTTGTGGAATCTTTAAGGTGTTCTATATATATATGACCACGTCCTCTGAACAGAGAAGTTAAATTCTTCATTTGTAAGTTGTATGCATTTTATTTTCTTTTTTCTTTTTTGATTACTATGGCTAGATCTTGTTGTACTAATAAATAGTATAACATCCTCCTCTTGTTCCTGATATTAAAGGAAAAGCTTTCAGTCTTTCTCCAATGAGTGTGCTATTTGCTGTGGATTTTATATACCTAATTTTTATTATATTTAGGTAGTTTCCTTTGATTTCTAGTTTGTTGAATGTTTTTATAAACAAAGGATGTTGAGTTTTATAAATTGCTTTTTCTGAATCTATTGAGATGATCATGTGTTTTTTGTCCTTTGTTACTATGGTGTGTTATATTAATTTTCATATGTTGAACCATCCTTGCATTGAAAGTATAAATCCCACCCAATCATGATCTGTGATTTTTCAAATTTGTTATTGAACTCAGTTTGCTAGAATTTTGTTGAGGACTTTTGTGTCAGTATTTATCAGGAATATTGGTCTGCAGTTTGCTTGTTGTGTCTTTGTCTGATTTTGGTATAGGTTAATGATGGCCTCATAGAATAAATTTGGAAGTATCTCTTCTTCTCCAGGTTTTGGAAGTTTGGGAAGGATTGATGTTAATTCTTCTAAAGTATTTGGTAGAATTCTTCAGTGAAACCATCTGGTCCTGGGTTTTTATTGAGAGATTTTTAATTACTGCTTCAATAGCCTCCCTAGTTATAGGTCTATTAAGATTTTTAAAAATTTCTTTATGATTCAGCTTTGGCAGGATGTATGTTTCTAGGAGCTTATCCATTTCTTCCAGATTATCCAATTATTCATGTGTAATTGTTCATAGTAGTTTCATAATTCTTTTTATGACATCAGTTGTAATGTTTCCACTTTCATTTCTAATTTTAAATATTTTAGCCTTCTTTCTTATTTAGTCTGGGCAAGGGTTTGTTGGTTTTTGTGATCTTTTCAAGAAATCAACTCTGGGAGAGGGTCATACAGGTATCAGGTTTTGTCCTTTCTGTTTTAATTTTATTTTTGTAGGTAAAGTCTCACTTATTTACTCAAGAGAATAGAGACTAAGGAAAACCACTGATTCAGGGTTAAAGCCAACTTTCACTTTATGATCTGTGTCTTGGGAGGTTACTATTTCCTTTGAGGAAATATGGAGGCAAAAATATTTTTAATCTAAATATATGGTTCTTTATGCAGTTAAATATTACCTGGAGTTCCAGTTAAATTTTAATACCTGTTAATTAGAATGTCTGATGTTGAGGCTCTGGAGAATTTGCATTTTAAATAATTAAAAAAATCATATCATATATTTTAAATCATCTCATATATATTTTTTACAAATAAAAAACACTCTTGCCAAAGTCCAAGATAAAGATTTATTCTAACTGAGAAATTGCATGGGTGGAGTCTTATTCTTTCATAAAAAAAATAGGAACCTTTTTTTCCTAGTAAAAATCACCATATTGAATGATATTGTTGAAATTTTTAACTTAGAACTCTTTTAGGAAATACAACTAATATTCTACTCTAAGCTTTATGTATTTAATAATGAGACTTTTTTTGCAAGGGAAGACTGGAGGAGACCAGAAAGAATGTCTTAAGATAGAATGGGTTAAGGGCGCCTGGGTGGCTCAGTTGGTTAAGCGACTGCCTTTGGCTCGGGTCATGATCCTGGAGTCCCTGGATCGAGTCCCGCATCGGGCTCCCTGCTCGGCGGGGAGCCTGCTTCTCCCTCTGACCCTCCCCCCTCTCATGTGCTCTCTGTCTCTCTCATTCTCTCTGTCTTAAGTAAATAAATAAAATCTTAAAAAAAAAAAGATAGAATGGATTAAAAAGTAAATAAATGAGAGGAGGGCTTGATTGTTAGCAAGTAAATGTATTGGTGAACCAAATTCTGTGGGATTCTTGCTGAGTTTAGCACACTGTAGGCTTAAAGAAGATCATTAAGGTTGGTTGCCCTTTAAGAAGGCCTTTGCCCTTTGATTGTTGTCTTCTCTTTTCATAGAAATTTGATCATATCTGTTAGTTAAAGAAGGGAGGTGGGGAGTAGGATCATACCTCTCATGAAAGCCTCACTATAAGTCTGTAGTTTAGAGTGATGTAATCAAGAGGAAAGAGATAACAAAAAAATAGGTGGATTCATAATTAGTGTCCCTGCCTAGGAAGTGTGTTATCTAAAAACTATGTATAAACTTTAATAGGATGCCAATACTTGTTGGCTACACTTTTAAAGTTTATTTAGAATTTGATCACTTCTTGCCAGCCTTATTGAAACATCCTCATCAAGATGTTTGTGTGTCTCAGATTATTACAGTAGCTCTTAACTAGCCCACTTCTTTCTCACTGTCCCCTGCTGATTTACCCCTAGCCATTCATGAAGGTGTATGTAGTGTTCCTGTTAAAATACAAGTGAGATCATACCACTATTCTAATGAACAACTTTCATTTGTTTCCCAGCACACTCAAAAGTAAAGGCCAAAGTCCTTAGTATGGTTTGTAGGGCAATATATGAATCTGTCTCCTCCTTACCTTATGGCTTTACTCTTTTTCATCTCAGCTCCAACATTAATGGCCCCCTTGTGGTTCCTGGAACTTTGTCAGGCATGCTCCTGATTTAAATGTTCAAAGTTGCACTTCTCTTGCTTTTAACCTACATTCATTTCCTTTAGGTATTTATTTAAAAAATAACCTTCTTAGTGAGTTTTTTTCTTGGTACTCTATCCAAAACTCCAAACATTCAACATTTCCTATGCCGTTCCTCACTTAATTGTTTTTTCCTCTGTTACTTTTCCCTATGCAATATATTTTAATTATTTATTATGTTTGCATATACGTCCCATTAGAAAGTAAACTCCATGAGAACAAGGTTTTCTGTTTTGCTTTGTTCTCCACTGTATCCCCAGCAATTAAAAGTTCTTGGCACATAGTAGGAGCTCAATAAATGTTTATTAAGCAATATAAAACTATAAGATCTATTCTTTTAAAGAGCTAATAGAATGGCTTCTGTAACGCTTAGAACAGCAAGAACGTTGTTGCCAGTAAATGCCTTAAATGGAAAAAAAAATTGTACACCTTCCATAGAAGTGGAAGCATATAGTAATTCTAGAGTTGCTTTATTCTAAGACTTAACAGTAATCTCAAGAACCCAAACTATTTCCATTTCTCCATGTTGCCATAATTGGCTTTTTGATGGCTTCTGTTATATTTGTTCACTTCTTGATCAAAACATTGCTGTGTTGACAGCAATGTCTAGGGGCCTTAAATGAGCTCTTTATTCCTGTACTGATCATGTTATCTTTTTTTTTTTTTAAAGATTTTATTTATTTATTAGAGAGAGAACACGAGCAGGGGGAAGGGGCAGAGGGAGAAGCAGACTCCTCACTGAGCAGGGAGCCCGATGTGGGACTTGATCCCAGGACCCCAGGATCATGACCTGAGCTGAAGGCAGATGCTTAACCAACTGAGCCACCCAGGCGCCCCATGTTATCTTCTGTGTAGAGAAAAAGTGTAAGTAGGAAGTCTAGTATGGAAGATATTGCATATTTAGAGCAGAGAAGCACTGGAGCCAGCTTGGACTGGTAGGTTTACAACTGAGCTAGAGAAAAGTGAAAGGATTTGCAACTTAGTTTGTGGGTAGAAATCATAGGGCAGACTAATGGGATCAGCTGTGGAAGAGGAGAGAATTTGAGGATTTAAGATGTCTACTTTCTTGTTTATATTTTTGTCTTCGAGCAATTGGATAGAGATACAAATTGTATAGAGATAACATTTACGGAATAAGGTTTACCATTTACATAAAGAAGGCTTGGAAAGAATAACTCTTAAGTCCTTCATGTATGTGTGCATATATATGAAATATGATAATCCAATTATTTTAACCACTGTTCAATAGAAAAAAATCTGTCAACTACATAAAACAATATTAAAAGTTTGTAGAATCATATTTGTCAATTATATGCAGACAGTAATGCAAGTTATTTTGTTCAGACATTAATGCCAGCCATTTTGTTTTTTAAGTACTTAGATGATTATTGATTTGCTTTGTGTGTGTGAGTGAAAAGCAGCATTTTATTTATTCATTTTTCATTTTAAGTTTTTATTTAAATTCCAGTTAGTTAACATACAGTGTAATATTAGTTTCAGGTATAGAATTTAGTGATTCATCATTTACATACAACACCCAGTGCTCATCACAACAAGTGCCCTCCTTAATACCCATCACCCATTTAACCCATCCTCCAGCCCACCTCCCCTCCAGCAACCCTCAGTTTGTTCTAAATAGTTAAGAGTCTCTTTTATGGGGCGCCTGGGTGGCTCAGTCGTTGAGTGTCTGCCTTCGGCTCGGGTCATGATCCCAGGGTCCTGGGATTGAGCCCTGCATCGGGCTCCCTGCTCCACGGGAAGCCTGCTTCTCCCTCTCCCACTCCCGCTGCTTGTGTTCCGTCTCTCGCTGTATCTCTCTCTGTCAAATAAATAAAATCTTAAAAAAAAAAAAAAAAGAGTCTCTTTTATGGTTTGCCTCTCTTTTTTCCCCCCATATTCATCTGTTTTGTTCCTTAAATTCCAAATACGAATGAGATCATAAGGTATTTGTCTTTCTCTGATGGACTTATTTCAATTAGTATAATATACTCTAGCTTCATCCACGTCATTGCAAATAGCAAGATTTCATTCTTTTTATGGCTGAGTAATATTCCATTGTGTGTGTGTGCCACTTCTTCTTTATCCATTCATCAGTTGATGGACATTTGGGTTCTTTCCAGAATTTGGCTATTGTTGATAATGCTGCTATAAACATCAGGGTGCATGTATTCCTTCAAATCAGTATTTTTGTATCCTTTAGGTAAATACCTAGTAGTGTAATTGCTGGATAATAGGTTAGTTCTAATTTTTTTTAAAGATTTTATTTATTTATTTGAGAGAGAGAGAGCACAGAGGGAGAGGGAGAGTGAGAGGGAAGAAGCAGACTCCCCACTGAGCAGAGAGCCCGATGTGGGGCTTGATCCCAGGATCCTGAGATCATGATCTGAGCCAAAAGCAGACGCTTAACCGATTGAGTCACCCAGGCGCCCCAGGTTAGTTCTATTTTTAACTTTTTGAGGAACCGCCATACTATTTTCCAGAGTGGCTGCACCAAAGTTTCCATTCCCACCAACCATATAAGAGGGTTCCCCTATCTCTACATCCTCACCAACATCTGTTGTTTCCTGAGTTGTTAATTATAGCCATCTGACATGTGAGGGGATATCTCATTATAGTTTTGATTTGTATTTCCCTAATGATGATTGATATTGAACATCTTTTTCATGTGTCTGTTAGCCATCTGTATTCTTCTGTGGAAAAATATCTATTCATGTCTTTTCTCCATTTCTCAACTGGATTATTTCTTTTTTGGGTGTTGAGTTTGATAAGTTCTTTATAGATTTTGGATACTAACCCTTTATTAGATATGTCATTTGCAAATATCTTCTCCCATTCCAGAGACTCTCTCTTAGTTTTGTTGATTGTTTCCTTCACTGTGCAGAAGCTTTTTATCTTAATGAAGTCCCAGTAGTTCATTTTTGCTTTTGTTTCCCTTGTTTCCAGCGATTGTCTAGTAAGAAGTTGCTACAACTGATGTCAAAGAGGTTGCTGCCTGTGTTCTCCTCTAGGATTTTGATGATTTCCTGTCTCACATATAGTCTCTCATCCATTTTGAGTTTATTTTTGTACATGGTATAAGAAAGTGGTCCAGGTTCATTCTTCTGCATGTGGCTGTCCAATTTTCCCAACATTTGTTGAAGAGACTTTTTTCCATTAGATATTCTTTCCTGCTTTGTTAAAGATTGGTTGACCATAGAGTTGAGTGATTTCTGGGTTTTCTATTCTGGTCCATTGATCTATGTGTCTGTTTTTGTGCCAGTACCGTACTGTCTTGATGATGACAGCTTTGTAATAGAGCTGGAACTCCGGAATTTACTGCCTCCCTCTTTGCTTTTCTTTTCCAGGATTGCTTTGTTTATTTGGGAGGCTTTTGTGATTCCATACAAATTTTAGAATTGTTTGTTCTAGCTCTGGGAAAAATGCTGGTGTTATTTTGAGAGGGATTGCATTAAATCTGTAGATTGCTTTGGGTAGTATAGACATTTTAATAATATTTGGTCTTCTAGTCCATGAACATGGAATGTTTTCCCCTTTCTTTGTGTCATCTTCAATTTCTTTCATAAGTGTTCTGTGGTTTTCAGGGTAGAGATCTTTTACTTCTTTGGTTAGATTTATTCCTAGGTATATTATGGTTTTTGGTGCAGTTGTAAATGGGTTCAATTCCTTGATTTCTCTTTCTGCTGCTTCATTATTGGTGTATAGAAATGCAACAGGTTTCTATATATTGATTTTGTAACCTGTGACTTTTACTGAATTTGTGTATCAGTTCTAGCAATTTTTTGGTGGAGTCTTTGAGGTTTTCTATGTAGAATATCCTGTTGACTTGCTTTTATAAATTAGAGTGAGACAAATAAAATAGAAAGGAAATTTAAATTAAAACTTAGAATTATCTTATGAGATTCACTCACCTCTAGTTCTGAGGGAGGGAATGAAATTAGAAGCCTGGAGTTGCAGAGTGTGTCACAACAGCTGTCCATAGCTCTCACGTCACAAAAAGTAGTAAAACCAGGAAATCTCATTCTATAAAATCTGGATGCAGTTTTCTGAAATCCACTATATATGTTCAAACAAATTTTTCATTAAAACTACTAATTTCGCATAACTGAGAATTAAAATATTCCATTAGATTTCCTTATTGATAGAACTATAAATTCAAAAAAATAAAATTATACATTTTTCTTTTTATGTATGGGTTGGGAGGGGCATTAACCTAAAGCAGGCTTCGGGCGCCTGGGTGGCTCAGTTGGTTAAGCGACTGCCTTCGGCTCAGGTCATGATCCTGGAGTCCTGGGATCGAGTCCCACATGGGGCTCCCTGCTCAACAGGGAGTCTGCTTCTCCATCTGACCCTCCCCACTCTCATGCTCTATCTCATTCTCTCTCTCAAATAAATAAATAAAATCTTTAAAAAAAAAAAAAAACCTAAAACAGGCTCCAACACATGGCATGGCATATACTTTCAGATGTGTGTGTTAGAGAAGTTAATATTTTTACATAAGCATCATGATATAGCTTTCCCTGGTATCAACATTTATTTTTCTCTTTTATTTCACACCTGCGAAACTAGAGTTACTTTACATCAAATGCTATTCAGTGGTTTTTCAATATTATTGTGTATGTGCAAAATGTTCATCAGGGACTAGTTTTACTAAAGATAACTATCCTGTAACTGCCTATATCTACACTGAAGGAAAAGAACTGTGGTCATACAGTGAAAACACTTATTTCTAAATTATGTTTAATGGATTATTATCATACCAAGTAACCAATAAAAATTTGCCCCAATATATCTTATTCCTTCTATATTTTTTTTAATCTAAAAGTCCATGTGATTTTAAATGGCTCAAATGGTCAGTCACATTTTTTTAAGGGCCCTGAAATTTCCTTATGATACAAAGAAAACCAAACATGTTCTTTAGTCATTAACTCCCTTCACTTCTAAAATTATTACACTACTTCCAGACACATTTGCTCCCTTCATAGCTGTAAACACATTTTAGTACAGCGTAATTTTGTTTCATATAAGTCATATGTCAAAGGATTATTAAACAAAACACAAGGGCATGCATATGAGTCAATTTTATTTAAATCCACCTCCTCCAGCCTCTCTTCCTTTGGAAAAAAAAAAATGCCCTTTTAAACTCCCTCTTGCTTGTCCACTATATTCTCTTACTAACAAGATGATAAGAATAACACTAAGGAACCCAGTGGCGGTAGTGGTGGGGTGGAATGGTGGCAATCACATTTATAAAATGTATGAAGCCAGAAAATGTAACTAATTGCACAATACCTGCTGTGTATGTTGCTAAATTGTGTGTAGATTATAAAAAGAAAAAAGATGTCACAGTGAGGTTCAGTGAATATATTTGAAATGATGGCACTTATTTCCCAAGTATTAACTAAGATCCTACTATGTGTTTAGATACAAAATAAGGATAAGAAACAGGCAGTATCCACCGATTACATGGCATTTAATCTTATTTCAACCTATTTCATCTTCACTACAACCCTCCAGATTCTTACATTATGTCCATTTTACTGGCAAAATCATGGTGGCCCAGCTGATATCTGGCATATTACTGGAGACAGAAAACATGGTCCCAATAACTCAGCCTCTGCCTGGTTCTAAGGCCACAGTTATTGTTCTACAGTTTCATTGTGTCTGTTGTCCAGTGGTTTTAGCAGCTTGCCTTCTTATTTACTCCTTCTGAATCTTTTTCCATAGGAAATGGTCTGGAATCATAGTCCCTGTGGGCTGTTGGAGGATGTCCTTTTTGATTACAGCCCTGGAGCTTGCTGTCCAAGAGTTTTCTCTGTGTTATCTACTCTACTGTGTTGTGGACTGTTCATCCAATTGTTGGTTCTTATGACAAATGAATATTATTAAACAACTTGAATTTTATACTTTGCTCTTTAGACCTATGAGGTTAATACATAGGATAAACATGAGATTTAGGAGATATGGTACCTGAATTATATTAGTAAAAGTAAGTAACATGAAACATGAAAGAAGAAAAAGGGGGATGTTTGTCTCCAGTTTCATGTAAGACTCCAAGTGTTGGTGGGAAGGGATTTTTTACTCTTGACCCTGGTTATAAGGCATCCTCCATTTCTTCTTTTACTGAGCGAGCAAGTGCTGGGCCAGAGTCCAGCCAATAAACCTGGAAAAGAAGGGGAAAGAGTGGTGGCTCTTCTCTCATTACATTGCTCAAATACTAGTCTATTAAATCAACAACTCTGCTCTGACTCCTCTTCATTGATGAATTCAGTCCTCTGATTTCTTAAATTTTTATGAAATAAATTAAAAGAGTAATCAAAATCATATGAATTAAACCTAACAATATATTTGTATCCATATTTCAAAAGAAATCTCTAATAATAATATTAATTAAAAAACTGGAGAATTTCCTTTAATCTGTGATTTTTTTGTGAATATCAAACTCAAATGTTCCCATCAATTAACTGTAAACTACTTAAAATGGACCAATGAAACACCAGATAAGGTCCCAAATTAATTGATTTAACACACATGTTATTATCTTTTAGATATCTTTTAGATTCACAAAATTTTTCTTGACATTGGAGATAAAGCAGGGAAATATACCCAATTCCTATTCTCATGGAGCACAGTAGAGACAATAAATTAATATACATACAGGTCAGGTGAAAAGCATTATGGGGAAAAATAAGGCAGGATAAGAAAAACAGTATGTGGCAAGGGTGTAGTAATATGGGAGTGGAGGCTGCTAATTTATCCAGGCTGCTCAAGGAGCGCTTCTGTGAGCAGATGTCATTTGAGAGTAAACATGGAGGTTGAGAGAATGAGTCATACGGAAGTGTGGGGCATGAGCTGTGTACACGGAGGCAACAGGATGAAGGACTTGAGGTGGGAGCACAGCTGGAGTCCAAATACAACCAGGAGACCAGTCTACGCAGAGCACAGGGAGCAGGAATCGCTAGAAAACAAGATGTAAAAGGCAAGGGAGAGTGACACATCCTGAGGGGCACTGTACTTCCTAGTGAGGGCTTTGAGAAACTTTCCTGAGGAAAGATGTGTCAGCCAGAGGGCCAGTCTGGCTGCTGGAAGAAAAGTAATTGGTATTATTACAAATTCTGTAACATAATTTTGCTCACAGATTTATTATATATTTTACCACTTTGTATTTTAACTGAAAAGCTTTCAATTGTTGTTATAACCCATAAAGTGAAAAACTTCTACATTCTACTGAGAAAAGAAAGCAGGAATTATTTCTCAGCTATTAAAAATATTTTAACGATTTAGTAAACAATATTGCAGGCAAGGTAACGTATGCAGACAGCATAAGAATGACGCACGCTATTGAGTGAACTCTCAGCATTTCTAAGTATTGTTTCCTCTCCACATGAATGTCCTTGTGTTTGAAGTCATTATCAAAGCCTGACTTCATTTTGGGGGATGTGAAAAGAAAGCAAACTCTTCAGTGAGATACACAACACTTGTATAAAGCATTTCTGCATTTGAAATAATACCCTATCAATGCAATGATTTGTGATTAAATGACATTCATGGGAAGAGGACTTCTGTTGGCCATAACTTGAAAATAGAATCTTTGGATCTGTGAATAACTCTCTTGACATTTCCCCCAATCTGGGTTACAGTGGATCATTGCCTCATATTGCTCTTAAATCAATTGCACAGAACAGTTAGGTGAGTCAATATCCGTTTTACAGAGTACTTTCTACATAATATACATAATAATGAAGTATCCAGCTTTACTCTTTTTAGAATAAATAATCTAATACTTTTCAGATTCTTTGAACACGTAATTTTTTTTCCCCAAACCAGGGCCTTTTCAAGTGCTATTTCTTCACTCTAATAAAAAGTCTCTTTCCTGTAGTAGTATTGCCTCATTGTGGCTCTCCAAGCCTCAGTAGAGAAGAGATAGTGCGATATAGAAGTCCTAGCTGAAGAGGTCATCTAAAGTAGTTCCCTCCTCTTTGTTCATGCAGTTCTTTCTTTGAGAAGATGTGAATGCACTTGTATTCATTTGTTAAGATTTTTTTGTGGTACCTTAAAACAGCTTTCCTGTTATGTTCTAAGCTCCATCCATGTGCACTTTGCTCAGCATTAACTCAATTCCTAGCATTTAGTGAGTACTCAATATGTGAACGAAAGAGTTGATATTATCCAAGTCTCTGTTTATGCCCACACATATGCATAAATCCAAACTGCAGAAGCATAATTGGAATATAAATGCCTATATCAGTTTATGTTTCTTCTACAAGAAGAAAAACAACAAAAACAAATTTGTCTCCTCAAGGAGCAATATATAGAAATAGTTTCCAAATTGTAAAGTGTGTCTAAAATAACCAATAGTAACGGGACAGTAAGCATTTAATATTTTAATGGTGCTTTGTGACAACCTGACCCTCTATACCTTTTAGCGTTGTGAATATTAGTTTCCTTTGCTACTAATAGCAAAACTCTGGCTAAAGGAACCAGATGGAAGCATGATACCTTCATAACCAAAGCCATTTTCACAGCAGTGCAAATTACTTCTTCACTTAATCATGTTATGACAAAATCCATTATAATGATGGATAGACCCAAGGACATTGTTAATACAGAGACAAAATTTAAAGAAACTAGCTGTTTCAAGTTTGTCTCATAGATTTTCCTTAGTATAATTGTCAGTAATAAGATAAGAAAGGTAGATTTTATATGAAGATAGATAAATATTTTAAGAATACTATAGATTATAGTTACGATTAATAAGCATGGCTATTTTAATGAAAAAACAAATTACTGGGAAAAATGATTAATTGTAAAGCATTTATGTTAATTAAAATACAGCCCTGACATTGATAGACTATGTGAGCTTCCTTGCATAAGTAACTGAGGAATCATTTGTGTGTAGCAGAAGATGAGGGTGAAAGTCTTACAGGGTATGTGTCCACTTGGGCATACAATAGATTTGGTTGATTTGTGATTTTGCTTAGTCCATTTGTAAGTGGTCATGTAAAGGGGCTTATATAAAAATATTATAAAATACTTCAATACTTTAGTATGTTCAAGGAACTCTGGTGATTTCAGTTAAAAACATGCAAGAGAAATTACATTGTAAGTTAGAAGATACTCTGATTTATTTCTGATTTTTTAAAATAAGGAACACTAATAAAATTATCTGTGAGACTGTGAGGAAAATTAAAAAAAAAATTTAAAACAGTATTTTTTAAAAATTTTATTATGTTAGTCACCATACACTACATCATTAGTTTTTGATGTGGTGATCCACGACCCATTGTTTTCATATAACACCCAGTGCTCCATGCAGTATGTGCCCTCCTTAATACCCATCACTGGGCTAACCAATCCCCCCACCCCGCTCCCCTCTAAAACCCTGTTTGTTTCTCAGAATCCATAGTCTCTCATGGTTCATCTCTCCCTCCAATTCTGCACCCCCTTCATTTTTCCCTTCCTTCTCCTAATGTCCTCCATGCTATTCCTTATGTTCCACAAATAAGTGAAACCATATGATAATTGACTTTCTCTGCTTGACTTATTTCACTTAGCAGAATCTCCTCCATTCCCATCCATGTTGATGTAAAAGTTGGGTATTCATCCTTTCTGATGGCTGAGTAATATTCCATTATATATATGGACCACATCTTCTTTATCCATTCATCTGTTGAAGGGCATCTCGGCTCTTTCCACAGTTTGGCTATTGTAGACATTGCTGCTAAGAACATTGGGGTGCATATGGCCCTTCTTTTCACTACATCTGTGTCTTTGGGGTAAATACCCAGGAGTGCAATTGCTGGGTCATAGGGTAGCTCTGTTTTTAAACTTTTTGAGGAACCTCCACACTGTTTTCCAAAGTGGCTGTACCAACTTGCAGTCCCAACAGTGTAAGAGGGTTCCCCTTTCTCCCCAACCTCTCCAACATTTGTTGTTTCTTTCCCTGTCCATTTTTGCCATTCTAACTGGTGTAAGGTGGTATCTCAATGTGGTTTCGATTTGGATTTCCCTAATGGCTAATGATGATGAACATTTTTTCATGTGTCTGTTAGCCATTTGTATGTCTTCTTCAGAGAAGTGTCTTTTCATATCTTCTGCCCACTTTTTGACTTGATTATTTGTTTTTTGGGTGTTGAGTTTGAGAAGTTCTTTATAGATCTTGGATACCAGCCCCTTATCTGTAGTGTCATTTGCAAATATCGTCTCCCATTCTGTGGGTTGCCTCTTTGTTTTGTTGACTGTTTCCTTTGCTGTGCAGAAGCTTTTTATCTTGATGAAGTCCCAAAAGTTCATTTTTGCTTTTGATTCACTAGCCTTTGGACATGTATCTTGAAAGAAGTTGCTTGAAAGAAAGAAGTTGAAAGACACTTGAAAGAAGTATCTTTGGCGATGTCAGAGAGGTTACTGCCTATGTTCTCCTCTAGGATTTTGATGGATTCCTGTCTCACATTGAGGTCTTTCATCCATTTAGAGTTTATCTTTATGTATGGTGTTAGAGAATGGTCGAGTATCATTCCTCTGCATGTGGCTGTCCAATTTTCCCAGCACCATTTATTGAAGAGACTGTCTTTTTTCCATTGCATGTTTTTTCCTGCTTTGTTAAAGATTATTTGACCATAGAGTTGAGGGTCCATATCTGGGTTCTCTATTCTGTTCCATTGGTCCATATGTTTGCTTTTGTGCCAGTACCATGCTGTCTTGGTGATCACTGCTTTGTAATATAGCTTGAAATTGGGCAATGTGATGCCCCCAGCTTTGTTTTTCTTTTTCAACATTTCCTTGGCGATTCAGGGTCTTTTCTGATTCCATACAAATTTTAGGATTGTTTGTTCCAGCACTTTGAAAAATGTCATTGGGATTTTGATCGGGATGGCATTGAAGGTATAGATTGCTCTGGGTAGCATGGACATTTTAACAATGTTTATTCTTCCGATCCATGAGCATGGAATATTTTTCCATCTTTTTGTGTCTTCTTCAATTTCTTTCATGAGTGTTTTGTAGTTCCTAGAGTATAGATCCTTTACCTCTTTGGTTAGGTTTATTCCAAGATATCTTCTGGTTTTTGGTGCTATTGTAAATGGAATCGTTTCTCTAATTTCTCTTTCTATAGTTGTGTTGTTAGTGTATAAGAAAGCAACTGATTTCTGTCCGTTGATTTTGTATCCTGCCACATTACTGAATTGCTGTATGAGTTCTAGTAATTTGGGGCTGGAGTCTTTTGGGTTTTCCATATAAAGTATCATGTCATCTGTGAAAAGAGAGAGTTTGACGTCTTCTTTGCCAATTTGAATACCTTTTATTTCTTTTTGTTGTCTGATTGCTGTTGCTAGGACTTCTAGTACTATGTTGAACAATAGTGGCGAGAGTGGGCATCCTTGATATGTTCCTGATCTTAAGGGAAAGGCTCTCAGCTTTTCCCCATTGAGGATGATATTCACCATGGGTTTTTTCATAGATGGATTTTATGAACTTGAGGAATGTTCCCTCTATCCCTATACTTTGGAGAGTTTTAATCAGGAAAGGATGTTGTATTTTGTCAAATGCTTTTTCTGCATCAATTGAGAGGACCATATGGTTCTTCTCCCTCCTCTTATTAATGTGTTCTATCACATTGATTGATTTGCGAATGTTGAACCACCCTTGCATCCCGGGGATAAATCCCACTTGGTCATGGTGGATGATCCTTTTAATGTATTGTTGGATCGTGCTAGCTAGGATTTTGTTGAGGATTTTGGAATCCATGTTCATCAGGGATATCGGTCTGAAATTCTCCTTTTTGATGGGGTCTTTGCCTGGTTTGGGGATTAAGGTAATGCTGGCCTCATAGAATGAGTTTGGAAGTTTTCCTTCTGTTTCTATTTTTTGAAACAACTTCAGTAGAATAGGTATTATTTCTTCTTTGAATGTTTGGTAGAATTCCCCAGGGAATCCATCAGGCCCTGGACTCTTGTTTTTTGGGAGGTTTTTGATCACTGCTTCAATCTCGTTGATCTCTGCTCTAATTTTAATTATTTCTCTTCTAATGCGTGGCTTAGGCATCGTTTGTTGCTTTTTCTCCAGTTCTGTAAGGTGTAGAGTTAGTTGATGAATTCGGGATTTTCTATTTTTTTGAGTAAGGCTTGGATGGCTATGTATTTCATCCTTAGGACCGCCTTTGCAGTATCCCATAGGTTTTGGACCCATGTGTTTTCATTCTCATTGGTTTCCATGAATTGTTTAAGTTCTTTCATTTCCTGGTTGACCCAAACATTCTTGAGCAGAGTGGTCTTTAGCTTCCAGGTGTTTGAGTTTCTGCCAAATTTTTTCTTGTGATTGAGTTCCAGGTTTAAAGCATTGTGGTCTGAGAATATGTAGGAAATAATCTCAATCTTTTGGTATCGGTTGAGACCTGATTTGTGACCCAGTATGTGGTCTATTCTGGAGAAAGTTCCATGTGCGCTCGAGAAGAATGAGTATTCTGTTGTTTTAGGGTGGAATGTTCTGTATATATCTATGAGGTCCATCTGGTCCAGTGTGTCATTCAAAGCTCTTGTTTCCTTGTTGATTTTCTGCTTAGATGATCTGTCCATTGCTGAGAGTGGAGTATTGAGGTCTCCTACAATTAACGTATTGTTATCAATATGACTCTTTATTTTGGTTAACAGTTGGCTTATGTAGATGGCTGCTCCCATGTTGGAGGCATAGATATTTACAGTTGTTAGATCTTGTTGGATAGACCCTTTAAGAATGATATAGTGTCCTTCTGTGTCTCTAATTACAGACTTTAAAATCTAATTTGTCTGATATAAGAATTGCTACCCCAGCTTTCTTTTGAGGTCCACTGGCATGGAAGATGGATCTCCATCCCTTCACTTTCAGTCTGGATGTATCTTTAGGTTCAAAATGAATCTCTTGTAGGCAGCATTTGGATGGGTCCTATCTTTTTATCCAATCTGCAACCCTGTGCCGTTTTATGGGAGCATTTACACCATTCACATTGAGAGTGATTATTGAAAGATATGAATTAATTGTCACCATGTTGCCTGTGAAGATGTTGTTTTTATAGATTGTCCCTGTAAATTTCTGTTGTATATCACTCTTGAGGTCTTTCTCCTTTTATAGAACCCCCCTTAAGATTTCTTGCAGGGCTGGCTTAGTGGTCACATATTCTTTCAGTTTCTGCCAGTTTTGGAAGCTCTGCATCTCTCCATCCATTGTAAATGACAGCCTTGCTGGATAAAGTATTCTTGGCTGCATGTTCTTCTCATTTAGTACCCTGAATATGTCTTGCCAGGCCTTTCTGTCTGGCAGGGTCTCTGTGGATAGGTCTGACGTTATTCTGATGTTCCTCCCTCTGTATGTAAGGAATCTCTTTCCCCTAACTGCCCTTAAGATGGTTTCCTTGGTTCTAAGATTCACAAGTTTTACTATTACATGCCGGGTATTGGCCTGTTTTCCTTGATCTTGGGAGGGGTCCTCTCTGCCTCTAGGATGCGAATGTTTGTTTCATTCCCCAGATTAGGGAAGGTCTCAGCTACGATTGCTCAAATACATCTTCTAGTCCTCTCTCTCTCCACTCCCTCTGGGATTCCAATTATTCTGATATTGGAACGCTTCATGGTGTCACTTATTTCTCTGATTCTATTTTCATGGATTCTGAGTTGTTTTTCCCTGGCCTCCTCTTTTCCCTTTTTATCTATTATATTGTCTTCCAGGTCGCTTATTCGTTCTTCTGCCTCACTTACCCTAGCTGTTAGATTATCTAGATTGGATTGGATCTCATTGATAGCATTTTTAAGTTCTGCCAATTCACCTTTCATTTCTGCCCTTAGAGACTCTATATTACCATTCATTGATTTCTCCATTCTAGCCATTGTCTTCACAATTGCTAGCCTGAATTCCATCTCCAGCATCTTGGTTATATCTGCATCCATTTGTAAATCTGCAGCATAAGTCATAATCTCTGAGTCTTTTCTATTTTGAAGGCTCCTCTTCCTAGTCATTCTGTTGATGGGTGGTTGAGGGAATGTATAGAGTCCAAATTATTGACCAGAACCCAAGCAAGATGCACCTGTTTTCTAGGGATCTTAGGGTTGCTGGCCTTTTGTTTTCCCAGCCTGTCTTTTGTGGGAGGGTCCTGCTGCACTGTTATTCAGGCAACCCTGTTTGGGCAGAGTTGCCCTGCCCCCCTGTGGCGGGGGATAGGCTCAGTGGGAATCAGTTTTTGGGGCTTTTGTTCTCTGGTGGCTTTCCACTCTTCCGTGAGTCAGAGCAGAAGAGACCATTTCCAACCCTCTGCCTCAGAGCAGAGAGATCGCAGTCTGTTCTTCAGTGAGCTCTCCAGGCCACACTGTCTCCGTTTCTGTGTATGTTGCTATAAACTGCAGCATCCTGGGTTCTGCGCGCCTCTGCAGTGCTCCTAGTCCTGCCTCCAGTTTGGGGCACTAAAACCGCCAGCCGCTTCCAGTTTGCACACGCAACCCCGCTGCTCCAGGTTTCCGTCCCAGGGGCTGCCCTAAAATCCTTTCCCCACCACTACTGGTCTGTGAGTCTGTGCCCCGTCCCCAGCAAGCGAGGCTGTCACTCACCGGTGGTGTCGGATACCCACAGCCAGGCACCTTCCCGCTGTCATTTATCCTCCGATATCTGCCTGTGGAATCACAGCTCACTGCTTTGTACCTCAAAAGCAACCGCCTGCGATATTCTGTTTGTGGAAATCCAGATCTTCTTACATCTCAGGCTTGTACCGTGGGTGCTCAGAGTGGTCTGGTAGATATCCAGCTCAATTCCGGGGACCAGTTGAAATAGGGTCCCCTACTCCTCCGCCATCTTTCCTTCCTCTAAAATAGTATTTCTTATGGAAAAGTAAATGTTCCTTCCTATTTCTATAACTCTCTGTAAGTTATTCTATTATAGCAATTATCACATTCTGTTGAAAATATTTTATTTTAAAAATTTAAAAATGGTTTTCCTAATAAAACTATAGTTCCTGAAGGGAAGAATGCTATATTTTTTGTCGTAGCAAATGCCTAGAACCTAACTGTGAGATGAATAAATGAAAACTAGTTAGAAAAGGAAGTACTGGGGGGCTCAGTTGGTTAAGCGTCTGCCTTCGGCTCAGGTCATGATCCAGGGTCCTGGGACGAGTCCCATGTCGGGCTCCCTGCTCAGTGCGGAGGCTGTTTCTCCCTCTGCCTGCCACTCCCCCTGCTTGTGCTCTCTTTCTGTCAAATAAATGAATGAATAAATCATTATTGATTTGAATAAAATCTTCAAAAAAAAAAAGAAAAGGAAGTAGTGAAAGAACTTACTTAGTTAAAGGAGAGGGTGAGGTCAAACACAGAAATAGCAATATATGAACGTGCAGGCCATTCCTCTACATTGTCATTACACTATTTTGTGGTTGGTTCTCTCTTTTTTCTTCTATTTTCTCTGTTTGCTGAGCAACTGAGTACTTTCGTCCATGTCTTTAGCTAAACAATGGTGGTAGTAGCGAATAAGGTGATCAACTATAAATCTAAAAAAATAAAGTATTTAAAGAAAAGTCTTTTGAGCTGTACCATTAAAAATGAAGAGTTTTCAGGTCACCTGGGTTGCTCTGTCCGTTAAGTGTTGGACTCTTGATTTTGGCTCAGGTCATGATCTTAGGGTCCTGAGATGGATCCCCACCTGCATGGGCTCCATGCTCAGCAGGGAATCTGCTTGAGATTCTTTCCTTCTGCCCTGCCCCCACGCATGCTCTCTCTCTCTCTCTCTCTTCTCAAATAAATATACATATATATACATATATATTTTTAAATAGCTTCCTCAGGATTGAAAGGTTGAGTGAAGAAGTTCAAGGGCATGAAGGAGAGAATAACATTTGAAACAGGGATAGTTTGAGCATACCTGGAAAATTGAGACAGTAAAATGGTAGGAAATGAGATTGGTAACATAAACTGTTTAGGTTGTCCAGATACTAGAATATAGTGTTAAAGAAATCAGGCTTTATTAATTTCTGTAAGTGTGTGTGGAATAAAAAAAGGCTCTCAATTAGAGAAGTGGAAAATCCAATTTCTTTTAACTGTTGTGGATCTTTATTACTGGTGATTGATCAACTGGCAGATTGAAACATCTGCTCTGTATTACTACCCGCCTATACTTAATATTTACTCAGAGTCAAAAATATGTCATAAGAATATTACCCTTTTTTCCCCCCTCATTTTGCCCCTATCTTTCATCAGACTGGAGAAAATCAGCAATTACCAATGCCAGTATGTAGTTAGTGAAATTATACTAGTAACTCTTAACTCTGAGAAAAGAATAACTAGAAGATTTGTATAGAAAATACATATTTAAAGAAGTTATGGACTTGAGACTCAATTAACCAAGACAGAATTTTAAATATCAGTTACAAAGAATATTTATTTCCTGTGCATGAGCTTACATGTTACTAGGGGGTATTACTTATTCATAACAGCTATAGGTTACCTTTTCCCCCTGAACTCAGGAATATATCTTAAAATAAATAAAAGATGTAAAATAATACCTAACATTACACTGTACGCCTAAGTTACCTAAAATGTCATGGTCCAGGTTTTAGATTAGTGTTGATTGTATCCTTTCTGTTCCTTTGTAATATGGATTCTTTCAAAGAGTGCCTCAGTTCTTCCAGGACTATTATGTTTTCTTCTGACTCTGAACTTTGCATATTAAATTCCCTCAGCCTGAAAACCCTATTTTCATGACTATCCTAAGATTCAGTCCATGAATCCCCTTGTCCAGTGGGAAAGTTGATATTTTAAGCAAAACTTTGAATAAAGTTGGGTGTTACGCATTTCTGTATCCCCAGTAGTATTGTGCTTGAGAAAGATATTTTTACTTATTATATATATTTGGGGCTAATTCAATCTAAAAAGTCAATGAGGAATAAAAGATAAACAAGAGAGCCATTTTATAGCAATTATGGCCAAATAGAAGAGATAAAAAGCCAACCTGAATTAGTTCATGGGAAAAAAATTAGAAGTATGTGCTTTTTTTTTTTTTTTCTCATGACTGAAAAATTCAGGTAAATATTTAACATTATTCTCTACTTGGATTTGGTTTATGGTTCACTATATCCACATGATGAGAGAGACATCTGCCAGTCCCACCCCTTCCAAGCAGATTCAGGTTTACAGGTAATAAAATTTGTGAGAGAGACACTCTCCTGCATATATAAGGATCTCAGAAAAAAAGACTGGCCCTCCTTATATATCTCACCCTGGACCAATCATTTTTCACAAGGCAGAATTATTTTAAATGGCCACTCTAGGTAAATGCCTGTTTTTTGGTGAAGTAGTGAATCCCCACTTTCATCCCCATTAGAAAAAGATTTAGGTGGGGAAAGGTATATAGTTCTAGAAATGATGAAATTGAGGTCAGACAGAAAATACTGTATTTCCACTCTGTAAGCAGTCTTTTGAGTAAGATCACCTAAATTTAAATTAGGCCTATAGCCATTATATTTGGGAAACTTTGCTTAGGCCCATTGTGCCTCAGTTTTCTTTTCATAAAATGGATTAAGAATGGAACTCAGAAATAATACTTACCTTCAAATGATGAGAATAAGGAATATCTAGGATAATGCACCTAAAATGCTCAGCATAATAGCTCACAAATAATAATCACTCAAAATATTGGCTATGACAATAATTTTTAATCTTCTGCATATCAGTCTGGTCTTATGATGCTTGAATATTTTTTTTAATGAGGCATTAATTTATGGGGGGTTTTAAATAGTGGTTCATAGTGTTCTGGGCTGAATGTTCTCTGGGAAAACCTAGGAAGGGGCAGAAGGGAGAGAGAATTATATCTCATCTGTAATTCTAGCTCAACTTTTATGAGCTTTACATGGTGTGTATCAAAGAAAGATTTCATTTGGAAACAGAATTCCACAGCTAATGTTGTAACCTAATGCTGCTCTAAGAGATCATCTTTAGAGGTGTAAGTGAATCACAAATGGTACACCTAAAATAAAGCAAAAGATATAGCTAGTGTGCAGAGCTTGTTACAAGAGAGCTGACAAAGAGTATAGGTGAGTAATGGCATGCATCATACTGCTGTTGCGTGAAAGCAATTTATAGTCTCCACTCTACTGAGCCTATTTCAGCATGGTCACTGTTACAGAGAGAAGACAACATTGTTACAGTATAATGCTGTTAACCATATTAGATATCATATGTTTAAAGAATCAATGATGCCTATCTTCTTTTTCACTGCAAAAACGTCTTATTTCTTTCACAAGTGTAATCAGACCAATGACAGATAATATAGCTATTTATGAACTGTGGACAAAAATGGAAGCATAAAGCACAATCATATTAGAATTCCAGCTGTGCTTATCTCATTATCTCAGTCAGAGCTGAAGAGATTTTAAGATGTTTATGTACAAAGAATGTTAACTGTTTTCAAAAGATCATTTTTAAGTATTTCAA
The DNA here is from genome assembly GCF_011800145.1 of Mirounga leonina. Classification (NCBI taxonomy): domain Eukaryota; kingdom Metazoa; phylum Chordata; class Mammalia; order Carnivora; family Phocidae; genus Mirounga; species Mirounga leonina. The sequence continues at coordinate 56,131,196 of NW_023270415.1, forward strand.
AATGGGGACTTAATAGTGTGCGTGTGTGTAGAATACAGGTACAATTCTGGGAAAAGCCTCAGTACTTTCCCAAACATTTTCATGAATATCTCTAATCATTCTTTTTTTTTTTTCTTTTGGTTTCTCAATTGCTGAATTTTTTTTTTTTTAAATCTACCTTTTCTGATTATCTTCTAGAAAGTAATGGGTAAAATTTGCCAGAAAAAAAAAAAAAAAAAACGTGGCTTCTGAAAGTGTCAAATCCTAAAAAGGATAACACTGAAAATACTCAGGAAACTTAGAAAATAGTTATTTGTTTTTTTGATTACAGGTATCTGAATAGCTTTATTTCCACTGAGTTTATTTGCTACTTTTGGATTTGGGGTTTGCTTGTTTTGTTTTTATCAAGCCTAGCTCTCAATTGGCCACGTTCCTTGTAATTTTAGTTTGTCATCTTTAAAAACCTACAGAGAACAAAATAAGACCCTTTTGAAAGAACTTACTTAGTTAAAGGAGAGGGTGAGGTCAAACACAGAAATAGCAAAATTCATATTTCCTCCTGCCCTCCCAAGATAGGGCAGACTTTTTTTTTTTTTTTTTAATTGAGGAAATACGGTAGATCTCCTAAAAGAACATGAAAATAGCTAAGTAAATTGTGGAATATATGACCCAAATGATCACATGCTAAAATTATAAACCATAAGTTTTATGAAATTTCTATTACTACATATGGGTGCTTTGACACTGTCTCTACCAGTATGAGTCGTGGCACAACTGTGTGTATTTCATATGCAAAAAAAAAGACATCTATGCCAACAAAGAAAAACCGATAATTATAATCAGTGCAAAATTATTTAAATATGTTGAAATATCCATATTTTAAAAGTAGCCTTAAAAAAGCCCGGTGAAAATTTGAGGGAGATATGAGAGACATTAAACTCCAAAGGTGGTCTTGATACAAGATTAAAGTCCTAGTATTTCGGGCAAATAGAACAGAAGAAATATAGTCATATGTCCTCTGTTGTACTTGATATATCATCAATGGAAGTGATGTGAGCCCAACCTTGAGATAACCACGTTAGAATTAACAGATAAGGATTTTAAAGGAGCTATTGTAATTATGCTGAAGAATGTAAAGAAAGATACAGATTATAGTTAAGTTATGGTTAAAGGACTAGCCAGAAAATGCCTGGAGAAGCTAAAGAACAGGATTTGGGGCATAGATGACATCCTGCAAGGTGTGGACTGATGGGCAACTCTTGTTGTACTAACATGGAGTGATACCTTATTGTGCTAATTAGTGAAGTAAAAATGACCTAATATGCACTTAAATAGGCATTGATTTTTTACCCTTTAAACCCTATACATCACCTATTCCACTCCCTAAAAGTTATGTGAACACATTTTACTTAACTAGATGGCAATTCTATAATGCAAAAACTGTATTAATCCTAATGTGAAACATGATGCCAATAATGTTTTCTCTACCATGGTCCTCACTTCCTCTGAGTCTTCACCAGCAGAATGGTTAACATTCTTATTTCTACTCATCTGTTCAAGGCTATCTAAGCCTTGTTCCCTAATATCATAGCCTCTGCCCACTGCCCAACTTCAAAGCCACCTCCACATTTGCAGGTATTTGGTATAGCAGCATCCCACTTTGAAGCTCTGAAATCTGCAGTGGTTTCCTATGGCTGCTGTAGTAAGTTCCAAAAATTTAGTGGGTTAAAGAACACTAATTATTTTACAGATTTTAGGTCACAAGTCCAAAATAGGTCTCACTGAGCTAAAATCAAGAGCTGCATTCTTTACAGGACGTTCTACAGGAAATTCCATTTTCTTCTCTTTTTCAGCTTCTAGTAATTACACACATTGCCTGCTCATAGACCCCTCGCATTTTCAAAGCCAGCACTATATGGTTGAGCCTTTCTTACACTGCATCACTCTGGGTCTTCTGCCTCCCTCTTCCACATCTAAGGACCATTGCGATTACACTGGGTCCACCTGGATAATCCAGTATAATCTCCCTAATTTAACATCAGCTGCTTAGCAACCTTAATTGCATCTGCTACCTTAATTCTCCTTTGCCATGTAACAGAACATATTTACAGGTTCCACATATTAGGAGATGAGCATTTTGGGGTGGCCATTATTTTGTCTACCATTCAGGCCAATATGGTGGACAAAATAATGCAAAAAATCTCAAATATGCTACAAATTTATAAATATGTTATCATCACCCTTATCAACTTTCTAGAAAACACTGAGTATTTAGCATATATTAAATCTCACTCTAAAAACTATCCATCTGTAAATCACATGTTATAAGTGGTGTGTCTTAGATGCAAAAGCAGGCAATTAGGCTCCTTGTTCTTAATTACAATGTTATACTGTCTTATTATGCCCCGTATTCACACACACATACATACATATGCATACACACATTTTATAAACTATGTGATAAAAATATTCATATAAATATGACTTAGTTTCCTTTACTCCAGAAACATATGGAAAGTGTTATAGGCTGAATTGTACCCCTTCAAAATTCATATGTTGTAGTCCTAACTGGGTATGCCCTGATCTGGTCAATTAAAGTCCATAATACTCTTTCAAGGAAGAGGGAATTTGCCAGCAGACTGCCTTTGGATTTTGGAACTGCAACATCAGCTCTTCCCTAGGTCTCCAGTTTTGCCAGCCTCCACAGTCAGATAAGCCAATTCCTTAAAAAGCTCTCTAGACAGATAGATAGATGTTATATATGTAGATATTTACCTTTCTCTCCTTCGGCTTCTTAGGAGAACCCTAATACAGAAAGTATAACAGATTAAAGGGAAAAAATATGTAAAACATGTCAATAAGAATAAATATGTGATAAAAGCATCTACTCATTATAAAATGTCTTTGTATATTAGGAATAGAAGTTAGCTTGTATGCCTCAAATGATACAGTTAAAAGTATAAGGGAAATTTATAACCTAGGACAAAGAAATCATAACACTTCTAATTGACACAGGAATAATATCCAGAATATATAATTTCTGTAAAAAATGTTTTAAAGTTCGAATTAATATAAAGTGGTCAGGAGATACGAAGATGCATTTAATAGAAGAAATAAATATAGCCCCAAAACATTAGAAACAATGTTCTATCTCATGATAACCAGTGGAGTAGAAAACCACAGTGAGATATTATTTTATAATCTACCAGATGGATAAAAATGAAGGCATCTGATAATATAGAAAGATTTGAAGAACATAGTACTTAAGAAACCTTTGGGTACTGCTGGTGTTAACTGAAATTGATACAAGAACTTTGGAAGACAATTTACCTTTTTTGTTTGAGATTTATATATCCTCTGAGACATCAGTTCCATTTTGAGGTATATAATTAGCAACATTTTGCACATGCATGCCTGCAAACATGTATAAATATATACAGATGATCATTTAACATTTTACTATCTTTTTTTTGACGGTAAAACACTGAACAGAATCCCACTGTACACTGACAAATGAATATACAAATACATTGTGGTATAATGGAATCCTACAGTTGCCTTTAAGAGCGTGGATGAATATTAGAGTAACTGTTGAACATAAATTATGAGGCCCAGAAAATTACATGTAGCAAATTGTAAGAATATAAAAAAAATAAAAACTTAATATATTATCTAAGGATATTACATTTTTCATGAAAGCATAACCAAAAAGATAGGAACAATAAACACAAAATCAGAATTTCTAACAAAAATTTCTAAGCGTGGATTCTCTGTCATACAATAAAAGTTCTTCATTGTTCCACCTAAAGATTTTAATAACAAATTTATAATTAATATTTCATGTAGTATTAGAATAACCTATAGTTGATTTAAGTTTTCATAATGTTCTTAGTATATTATTAAAAGCCAAATTAATATTGTATAATACTGACTCAGTTAAAACTGAAATTGGTTAATAACAATTCAAAGTATTTAGATTCTGTGAATACAGTATTTAGAATTATAATTATAAAAAGTTTATGAGGAATAAGTTTACTGTTTTAAAATAAACAGTGATTAAGATACAGTAAGCCACTTCGGGTAGAAAGATTAAAGGGCTCTGTAGTGAAAATCATGAATAGCTATTAGATATTTTTGAGAGTTTTCTTTTTCTTTTTTTTAAAGATTTTATTTATCTATTTGACAGAGAGAGACACAGCGAGAGAGGGAACACAAGCAGGGGGAGTGGGAGAGGCAGAGCAGGCTTCCCACAGAGAGCCCGATGCAGAGTTCGATCCCAGGACCCCGGGATCATGACCTAAGCCGAAGGCAGACACTTAACGACTGAGCCACCCAGGCGCCCCGAGAGTTTTCTTTTTAAAAGAGAAAAAAATATATACATTATTGCGAGAAAAAAGGGTATATATTTTTTGGAGTTTACAAAACCATGTACTGAACTTAACATTTTTTTTTTTTAAGATTTTATTTATTTATTTGACAGAGAGAGCACAAGCAGGGTGAGTGGCAGGCAGAGGCAGAGGGAGAAGCAGGCTCCCCGCCGAGCAGGGGGAGCCCGATGCGGGACTCGATCCCAGGACCCTGGGATCATGACCTGAGCCGAAGGCAGTCGCTTAACCAACTGAGCCACCCAGGCGCCCGAACTTAACATATTTTAAACGATATTGAAGAGAATAAGTTCCTATAAAATATCTTATACAAAAAACATGGGTACAAAACTGATAACATAGACTGATTTGAACAGTTTTGTTGAAACATGTATTTTGTACAATAGAGTATATTATAGGATGTAGAAAATTATTAAGGAATTTTGCTTACCTGTAAAGTAAAGAATTTGTACAAAATCGATGAATTTCAAGTTATTTTTAGCCATGGGTTTCGTTCTTAAAGTGAAATCTAATGTAAGAATGAAATACATGTTTATTATATAAAATCGGAGATTAACTGAGTGATGTGTGGATGGAGATGGGAGAGCCATTTCAGACCCACTATCCATCTTCCATTCCCACTGCATCATCAAATCACCTTAGAGGAAAAATCTCAACATCACTAGATCATAGGGATTGTCTCGTTTTCTCTAAAAATCTATGACTTAAGTAAAAAGACCTTTAAATTTAGAAAATTAAATTATTTATTGTATCCTTAATCTCCCCATTCAATGAATGAAATGGTTATAAAATATAATTTAATAATTCTATACATTGGGTGCATTATTATGTCCAAACTTTTTCCAAAGAAAATTGAGGCTCAAAAATATAAGCTTCCCCGAATCCTCCATCCAATGAGTTTGGAGTCAGTTAGAAATAAACTATATTTCTAAAACCTGGTTTCATTTCATCATATTCCATGAGAGGCAATAAATCAAGGACACAACAAAGGTTCTCTTGACCCTAAGTCTTTTTTTTTAACAACCAATCACTGAAGGGTGAATTTCTAACACTAAAATTTTAAATTTCTGGCTTATAACATTGTCCCTTTGATAAAAATCAAATATCCCCAGAAAGATAATACATTGTTACCATCATTCATCATTCCTTATGGTGAATTAGTTAATAAGAGTACTTTTAAAAGTTAGTTTTGGGTGACCCTTACAGGGAAGTGAAATATCTGGATCCAGGAGATAGAGCAATGTAAGCACATGGAATATTACTGGAGTAATTTCCAGTTGTGCTTAAGAGCTTTGGCCTTGGGTCATACAGATATGTGTTTATTTTCCTCATAACATCATTTACTGAACAACTTTAGGAAAGTCCCTTAAACTTTCCAGATTGTATTATCTATAAAAAGGGGTAAATAATTGCACCCATTCCACTGGCTGTTTTAAGGATTAAAAATAGAAAAAGCACTAAGCATAATTCATATAGCATAAATTCATAGAGATTAAATACTTTAGTAACTATTAATACTATGGAGTCATAATGCAAGGAAGGAAAGAATGGAAGTTAGAGAAGAAAACAGAAATGCAAACCTAATTAACTCCAAGTCAGGAGACATGATAGGTAGCTCCATCAGCAGCTCTCTGAACCATTGGGTAGATAATTTTAACCTTTTTGCATCTCATTTGTAGAATGAAGGAGAAATCTAGTGAGTGGATATAATTTCTAAGTGTCCTTTCACTTCAAATGTTAAGTGATTTTCATGATTGTGTCCTACACTAGCCTTAACTAAGATACCTGGAAAGAACTTTTCTACACACTGAATTTCAGTGCCTAAGAAGTAACTTTCTCTGGAAGGTATTTTAATCTTAGAAGAGTTGACAGGCTAAGTGATAGGATATAGATCAAGGAGGTCTCTTAGAATCTAGATTGTTAAATATCACACTTATAAGTACAGTGAAGAAAATCAAGATTGTTATGGCTACACTTTTTAATTCTTATGTTAGCAAACTTCAAAAAACACTCGTAAGGAGAAAAACTTATTTTAGAAACATTTTGTAGTCCTGGAATCAGATAAGGCAATAATTTCTCACTTGGTCTAATTGGAGGAAGTAGTTGCAATAAAGCAAAAAGAAATGAAGAAGAAGAAGAAGAAGAAAAAAGAAAAACCCTTCCTGGAGGTTTCCACTGCCTTAAAATTACAGCACAATCTCATTAAGCAGTAATAGAAATGGAAATTAGTTGCTCTTGTAGTTCTGATTGTATTCCTGTTAGGTCATTTGCATACTGTTCAGTGATTGGATTACTGGTGAGGCTGAGAGGTCTCAGAATGCGTTCCTATGCATTTCATCTAATTGTACTGCTGTGACTATGAGGAGAAATCATTTCCTGAACTTAAATGATATGATCCTCATGGAAGCATACAAGCCTTCTTTAGATTTTAGATGAGTGTGAGAAGTGTAAACTCTTCTGATGTTGGCCCAAAGCCGCAAATTTTAAAAAGCTTCAAATATACTTTCCCATGTTATGTCATGGAATGTTAATAACTTTCTTAACATTTCCAAATGTAATGAGCCAGTACTTACTTTTACAATAATGGCTGGTATGGAATGAACTAAATGAAAATCAGAAATAGCAAAACAATTTCTGGTTAACACATACCACTTTTTTGTTCTCTGCTTTCTCTTCTTTTGTATAATTTGAGGATATAAAATAAGATCAGACATTGTTGTCACTTGGTGTTGATAGCTCAGTTCCATCTGTTAGCACTATCTTCAGGAGCACATCTGAGGAATTAGCTTTTTGAGAGACCCATACCTAAAAACCATTGAAATTCATAACATGAACATGGATATTGATTTTTAAATGAAGCACTAATGTCATTTGTTGGTTCTCCAGAATTGTCCAGCGTTAGCAGAATGCTCCAATGGTAGGGGAAAAGAAATGCGTGTTTTCAAAATGTTCTAAGCAATTTTCCTTAGTTTAGGCTTATTGATGACATTTCCTCCTTTTGCCAATTCAATCTTATGCTGTTGTTTTTTTTTTAAGGAATTTTGAAACTTGGATAATTTGAATCATCATAATGTTAATAGAGACGTATGTAACATTGTATCTATGAATTTGAGACTGATAATTTATTGAGCTGTCAGAGGCCCAGCCTCTTAAGAAGTAGCACTGTACTAATACTTAGTTCTGAATTCTTAGGATGTAGGACAGTGCCAAGTACGAAATGAAAATTGAATAAAGATATCCTAATAAATGTATTAAATAATGAAAATGAAGACATTATCACAAAATGAGACTAAACACCCTCATAAAAGACTTTTAACACTAAGTTAAGAACACAGTTAATTTAAAGGAAACTTAAATTTAGCACATAGTAAAAGAAGATGAGCCCTAAATTCAGTGACCCAGGTTTATGTCCCAGTTTAAACATATATTCTCAGAGTAATTTTAAAATAGTTAAATCTCTGATTCTCCACATCCTCATTAGTAAAAAAAAAAAAAACAAAAAACAAAAAACAAAAAAAACACACATTGCCTGTAACTTACATGGTTCCTATAAAAATTAGATATGTTCTATAAAATTCTAGATAATTGGGCAATTAGTATGTTATTCCATATTCTTTCCATTGTTTTTATGTTATTAAAAAAGGTCTTTATTAGAAAAAAATAAAAAACTTAAAATGCACAGAGTTAAAAATTCAAGTTCACTTTTACCCGTAGCACTGTTTTCCTGCTGAGAAGAAACTACAATTAGCAGTTTGATTTTTAAAATTTTATCCACTGACTGACAAAACATACATACATAAACAAACATGAAAATGGAATAGTAATTTTACTAAAGGAAAAGCTACACTGCTGTAATGAGGAGATCCCAAAATATACTGGGGGCCAAGGTACATGGTCACCTCTGGTACATTAGCTCTTTCATGACCAGTTTCCCTCCATCATGTTCCTCTATCATTCCCTCCACATTGTCCATATGTTTACAGGTAAGGCTGGCTCAGCTCTACGTAGTATTTGCAGAACACTAATAAGTGCAGAACACTTAACTCATTTAATATTAATAACCTATGAGAGTTTCCCCTCATTAATATTAACTCATCTTTCAGAAAAGAAAACTGGAATATAAACAGGTTAAATGCTTGCTCAAGTTTACATGCTAGTACTTGGCAGTAATTAGTATATATTAAATTATTCCTTCTGAAAGTACATTTATATTGGGTATATTTTTTTTCTGTTAGTATAAGCAACAAATGTTTCTCTTTTTTTTTTTAGCAACAACATTTATTTTCCTTTTTTTTTTTAAGATTTTATTTATTTGACAGAGAAAGAGAGTGCACAAGCAGGGGGAGCAGCAGTGGGAGAGGGAGAAGCAGGCTCCCCACTGGGCAGGGAGCCGAATGCGGGCCTTGATCCTAGCACCCTGGGATCAAGACCTGAGCCAAAGGCAGATGCTTAACTGACTGAGCCACCCAAGCATCCACAACAACTATTTCTATTGGACACATTTCTAAAGGTAGAAGAGCTGAAAGAAAATAAGTACAGCTTTTAATTCTGCCAGAATCTGACCTCATTTTCCAAATAGCATCCTCCAAATTATACTCTAATGGGGTATGAGAATAGAAGTCTCCTGACATCCTCATTCACACTGGGTATTATAAATCTTAATACATACTAAAATAACTACCTGTGTTGCATTCTGTTGTCTTATATTGAACTATCCTATTTACTTCTGCAGATCAACATTTTTATGTACATTTGTGTATTTTCATTTTTTTGGCCTATGACCCCTCCCACCTAATTATCTATCAAATTACCTTTCTTAAGAAAATGAGGATTAAAAAGTGTTACATAAAATTTCTGTCTGCCACAGGGTTAACTTTGTACATAGCAGATATTAAAAAATAAACTTGGGACGCCTGGGTGGCTCAGTTGGTTAAGCATCTGCCTTCCGCTCAGGTCCTGATCCCAAGGTCCTGGTATTGAGTCCCTTATGCCTTTATGGGGCTCCTTGCTCAGCAGGGAGCCTGCTTCTCCCTCTGCCTGCCCCTCCCCCTGCTTGTGTGCACTCTCTCTCTCACAAATAAATAAAATCTTAAAAAAAATAAAACTATAAATTTCTAAGAATCTATTTATATATATACAGAAACCAAGTAAAAGATAATGAGCATACCTTTTAAAGAAATGAAAATACTTAGTGACTTTATGCAGCTATCCCTCCTTTACCCCCTGATTTTTTAGTATGTTGGTAATATTTTTTCCAAATTATTACCTGTTTTTTTAAATTTCTCTGTCATCAGAAATTCATAATTGTTTAATATTTTGAAACTTATTCTTTTCTGTTCATTGACTTAAGAACTTTGATCTTACGTAAACTTTTCCATTTCATACATTTTTATACCTTTCATAATTATATTATTTAATATTTTGTCATGTTCTTTATCTGAGTTTATATAGTCTTATGTGCTCTTCTAGTTCAGTTACACCTTTTTATAATTAAACTCTTTAGTCAGTCTGTAACAGGATTTCTTTCTCTTTCTCTGTACTTTCTGGACTCTGTATTCTTTTTTTTTCCTTGTTTCATTAACAGACATTTTTTTCATTAAATTAATTTATTTAGACATTTTTTTTATTTTCTAAGTTTGAATATAGTTGACACACACTGTTACATTAGCTTCACATGTACAACTTAGTGATTTGACAAATTTATTCTTTATGCTATGTTCTCCACAAGTTTAGCTACTGTTTTTATCCCATTACATTGCTAATACAGTATCACTGACTGTGTTCCTTATGTTCTGCTTTTTATTCTCATGACTTATGCATGGGAATAAAGTTGAGGTCTGTATCTCCCTCTCTGCTTTACATATTTTATCCAAACCCCCGCTCCTTCCTTTCTGGCAAACATCAGTTCTCTGTTTTATAGTTCTGATTCTGCTTTTCTTTTTTTTCTTTTTTTGGATTCCATTTATGAGTGGACTCATAAGGCATTTGTCTTTCTCTGACTTATTTTACTTAACACAATACTGTCTAGGTCCATCCATGTTGTCTCAGATTGCACAATCTCATCCTTTTTTATGGCTGCGTAATATTCCTCTGTGTGTGTGTGTGTGTGTGTGTGTTTCTGTGTGTCTGTGTATAAATCTTCTTTATCCATTCATATATCAGTGGACACTTGGGTTGCTTCCATATCTTGGCTATTTTGAATAATGCTGCAATAAACATAAGGGCGCATATCTCTTTTTGAATTAGTGTTTTTGTATTCTTTGGGTAAATACCCAGTAGTGGAGTTACTGGATCGGATGGCATTTCTATTTTTTAAATTTTTGAGGAGACTCCATTCTGTTTTCTATAGCGGCTGCACCATTTTACATTCCCACCAATAAATGCATGTGAGTTCCTTTTTCTGTACATCCTTGCCAACACTTGTTATTTCTTGTCTTTCTCATTTTAGTCATTTTGACAGTTGTAAGGTGATATCCCATTGTGGTTTTGATTTGCATTTTCCTTATGATTAGTGATGTTGAACATCTCTTCATGTATCTGTTTGCTATCTGTATATCTTTGGAAAATTGTCTTTTCAGGTCCTCTGCCTACTTTTTTAATTGTTGTTTTTGGGGGTTTTTTTTTTGGTGTTGAGTTGTCTAAGTTCTGTATATATTTTGAATATTAACCCCTTATCAGATTTATCATTTGGGAATATCATTTCCCATTCAGTAAGTTGCCTTTTCATTTTATTGATGGTTTCCTTCACTTGCAAAAAAGTCTGGGCTTTTGAGCTCTAGCACTTTTATGCACTCATGGTATTTTCATTTTAAGGGAGATGCAATGTAACATATAATGATTAGCCTAATATGAAGCATCCAGTAGGTTCATATTATTTTTTTCTTGACTGCAGCGAATAGAGATTTTAAGGATATAGCTCTTAGGCAGTGTTACCGAGACAGCATTAATTAATGAGAAGAGAGAAGATACAGAAAATATATTAGGATAAAATTCTTGAGAAATTGTGATGAGATTGGTTTAAATACCTCTAAAGGAATGGGGGATAGAGGGAATAGCAAAAGGAAAGATTTCTATTTAATATAACAAGTTTTGGGGCGCCTGGGTGGCTCAGTCAGTTAAGCGTCTACCTTTGGCTCAGGTCATGATCCCAGAGTCCCAGGATCCAGCCCCATGTCTGGTTCCCTGCTAAGTGGGGAGTCTCACCCCTCTCTTACTCTCAAATAAATAAAATCTTTAAAAAAAATAATATAAGCTTTCCTAGAGCCCATCCTAGAAGCAGAGGCAACCACCAAAACATATTTTGTTTTAATTAAAATTCAGTACACAGATTAGCCTATGTAGTATATTTGCATTTTTATGTATGGACGTTATTGTTTATAATCATGATTTTGTCTTCCAATCTCTCTCAAGCTGTTTTTGATATTTAGTAAAGACTTTAGTCTAATGGCTATATATATGTTTTGTACATATTGTTCAACCATAAACTCCTTTTAGAACATGGTATGTATTTATAAATTTAAGAAATTTGTTTTTTTAAGTAAACTATTTCATGTTATTTTCAAATAATGCGAAGTATAATTATATTCTAGATTTGACGTGATAATTACACAGCAATCTTCTCTGCATCCTGTGATTCCCCCCCACTCCAAAATAATTATCCTATATTTTCTAGTCCTATACATCTTGGTGTAATTTGGGTTATATCAACCGTCTGATTTAAATTTCTGTTGGATTTATATATTCATGAATTTTTGTTTGTATCAAAATTTCACCCATATTGATCATTTCATATATGTGGCTTTTCTTATTTTCACTAAAATCACTTTGGTATGCAACTCTTATATTAAATATACAACTTTTTCACTATCATTTGTAAAATGTTAATTTGGCTTTCTATTATCATACATTTATAATGCTCTGTTATCTTTATGTTTGGCTTGCTGGCTCCCTTATATTCTTAGCGAAATATTGTTTACCAGTTAAGAAATCATTTTATTTGTAATATCAAAGTTTTTTAAAGGTAAATTTCATAGAGTATCTTCTTTAAGATGACACATTGGATATTTCTGGGTCCTCATTACCAAGAACAATTATGTTCTTTTGTGTCATGGCTTTCCTTTACTTTATTGGTATACTAATTTATGTATACGACCATGTTTGTTTTTATATTGGTGGCAAAGAAGGACATTATAGGGCAAGATTTTTGACCTGTCTGGTTAATATAGTTGACTTTTAAAGCTGTATATATATATATATATATATATATATATATGATATCCCTATGAAAATTTGACAAAAATTGAGAGATGATCCCATCTCTCTGTTTACCAACTTTTTATATAAAATCTCCAATTACTGACTAGAAAAAGCTGTATTTTCTCTTTAATTTTATTAAGAAATTGATGAGCTTTTTAATATTTGTGTCGTACCTAATACAAAAATCAAAAGCAGTATATGTTTCATTTCATACTTATAGCATCAGAATATTTAAAAATCCCTCCACTGTTTTTAATTATAAAATAGTTATAAATCTTAAACATTTAGAGTAGGATAAATTCCAGAAAGAATAAATTTCATTTCTTCATAAACAAGGCATAGTTTAGGACATTATAGATATATTATCAATGTTTAATAAAACAATACCTGGGATGTCTAGTTGTCAAATATAAATGAATAACCCTGATTCATCCCAGTGTATAAGGTGAACTTTTTTATGCGCAAAAAATAAGTTTATATTGCTATTCTTATGTAGACACTAGATTTTTCCTCAATTTCATTTTAGTATAGTTAAAATTATTTTTTAAAAATAATTTATTTTTTATAACTGACCTTCAAATCACCCAGGGTTAAACTGAGAGGAAATTGATGAAAGATTTTTGCATAATTAATGAGACTTTTACATTCTGTCATTTATTGCATATGCATTTTCACTTTGAAATTACTGTCTTGAATCCAGAAACTGTTGTGTTTATATCATCTCCTCAGTGCCTAGCGTAATGTGGCGATGGCTTTTATTCAATCAATAATTAATGGACACATGTTAACACACACTTCCTAGAAGGAAAACAAACAAAAAATTGGTCTAGATTGCTATTCTATCAGATGCTGATTTTGTTTGGATATTATTATTATTTGACCTCTTATTTCCAGTCTCAATTCTGCCTTAGGCTTATTCCACTGATTTGCCCAGCTAAGATCAGCAACCATCTGAGGATCTCTAAGTTAATACTGTGGGTCTTCATGATCCCAATCTGTTGTTGTTGAGCTTTCTACTAATATTAACATATAACCTGCTTAGTCCCATAAAATTTCTTCAGTTTGAATAAGTAGTTAAATTTTGGTAACTAATTTTTTTTAGACATTCTCAAAAGTAATTTCTACTTTGTTGTTCTAAAAGCACTTAACAAACTACAACCCTAGGGGCGCCTGGGTGGCTCAGCCGTTAAGGGTCTGCCTTTGGCTTAGGTCACGATCCCAGGACCCTGGGATTGAGCCCAGCATCAGGTTCCCTGCTCCTTGGGAAGCCTGCTTCTCCCTCTCCCACTCCTCCTGCTTGTGTTCCCTCTCCCGCTGTGTCCCTCTCTGTCAAATAAATAAATAAAATCTTAAAAAAAAAAATACTACAACCCTAAAACAAACAAACAAACAAAAAAAACCAGGGCCCATTTCAATGTTGTTTTAGATGTAATAAAGTCTGGACAATCAATTCTTCTTATGTCTTCCAATGTCCTTTTTGCAGGGTGAATTTACCTTCCAATTAATAACAAATGTGTTTCTTACCCTAAGATCTTCAGCCTAGATATTTCTGTGGGCTATATTAACTATTAGGTAGTGTCTCATCTTGGAAGACCTCTTCCGTAACACCCCTGAAAACTGGATTTCTAGTCTGTAAAATATCTAGAGCTTATTTCTTTTATTGATACACTCAAACAATTTCCTGGAGGTTTATAAATCCCTATCACATTGCTTACTTTTTTATCTGGGAGTTCAAGAGACTTGCTTAGGCAGTAAGGGAAAACAGCACATTATGTTAAAAGGACATGAAGAGTATGATTTGATTATGTGATTATTCTATTATTTTTCTTCTCTAACTATCCTGTTTTTCCAATTGCATACTTTTTATGGTACATAATCATAGCTGCATATTTTTTTATGGCTTTTTACCCTTGTTTTAAAGCAACTTTGGTAAGTGTAGGAAAAAAAAATACAGTTTTGAAAAGAGCTTTATGACCATTCCAATAAGTAACTTTCATACTTTTAGTTCTTCTTTGATACTAATGTTATGAGATAAATTGTTCTTTCTAAAAGCTTCAGAAATTCATGGATAAAAACATTTTTTAGGAGAAAAAAACATCATTCCTAAAACTGAATTCTATGATCTTGTGATTCCCTTATATGTAAGATCTAAAAAACTTTCTGACCTAATTTTATTGACAGACCAATTTTGCTTGGTGTTACACAGTGATTTCTCTCACACACACATGGAATTTTATGCCTTAATGACATTTGCCTATTTCCCATTTTGCCATTATGTATCTCCTTTCTTTCTCCATTTATATTAATGGTTCTGCTCTTCTCAATTTAAATGTAAACCTCTCTTCTAAGTTAAAACATATATTAGAGTGTATATGAGCAAGAATACTTTTAGTGAATACTCAAGTGAATTTTAATGGAAATATAGCCTAATGACTCTGAGTTATCTTTTCTAAATTTATCATTAGGAGTATAGAAGAATATGATACAAGTATGTTTTCAAAAACCTACCTCCCTGTGAAAAAATTCAGTAAACTATTAAAATCTGGGGTCCCAATTTTTTCATTTATTTTTTTCTACTCTAAAAATAATACTTAACTTTTTGCCAAGGAAGTAAACTAAACACAACAAATAGCAAAATCCAGTAACAGAACCCACAGCAATTTTTCAAGTATTTTACATAAGAAATTAACAATGGCAAATAATATTCAAAAACCTTTCATCAAAACAGAAAATATGATAGATAGGTATGGGAAATTTATATCTCAAAAAAGAACTCTCATTGAGTATCGTACTATGGAGTTTATGAGGAAAATGTGTTTTATGTGAAAATTAAATATTTAATGACATAAAAATAAGCATTAGACAACGTAGCTACGTAGGAGTCTAAATGCAATTAAAAATTTATTCTTTTACATAGACAATTTCTCCAGATGGCAGTAGTGCAGATTTCCATATGGGTATCATCCGTTATTTAAATCAGATTTTTATTCTTCTCGCTAGAGCTGTAGATAATAGTGCTATCAGAGTTCTTACAATTTTGTTTTTGGTCCGAGCCTAGTATTATAATCTTTATGCTGTGAAATTATCTTAATGAATATTGCCCAGATAAACATCACAAATATATTTCAAAGAGGTCAAAGAGATTAAGCACCTAGGAACCAATGGAGTTGAGATTATAGAAATTATAGTCCATTGTATGGTATAGAATTTTCAGATTTAGTTTGGGGTTAATAGGTAGTTAGGTATCCCTGTCAAAATTTAATTAATGAATATTGGCAAGACAAATTAGGACATTTTCATAGCATAAAGATTATACTACTAGGCTCAGACTAAAGACAAAATTATAAGAACTCTGACAGCAAGGACATGTTTTAGACCTATTGGTAATACCTCTCTAAAAATGTGATTTTTGATCACTCAGTTCATTCAGAAAAAAGATTGATCTTCAAAAAAGTAGTTAAATGAATCATGCTTTCTTTTTTACATGTATTTGTAATTCCATAAAGAATCACATTCATGAAATGGGATAAATTTACATTCTTACAGTGTACAAAGGTTCCCTTTTCTCAACATCCTAACACTTGATAATCTTTCAGCTTTTTGATAATAGCTATCCTAACAGGTATGAAACGGTACTTCCTCATGGTTTTGATTTGCATTTCCTTGATAGAATTGTTGAGCATCCACTCATAGACCCTCTTTTTTGTTGGCCATTTGTATGTCTTCTTTGGAAAAATGTGTATTCATGTCCTTTGCCCATTTTTAAATCTTTTTTTTTTTCCTGTTGAATTATATGAGTTTCTTAAAGATTTTGGTTGTGAACCCTTTATCAGATATATGGTTTCAAACATTTCCTCCCATTCCATAGGTTAGCTTTTTATTTTGTTGGTTTTCTTTGCTGTGCAGAAGCTTTAGTTTGAGATAATCCCATTTGTTTATTTTTGCCTTTGTTGTCTGTATTTTTGGCAACATATCCAAAAAAGTCATTGCCCAGACCAATGTCAGGGAGTTTTTACCATAGGTTTTCTTTTGGGAGTTTTATGGTTTCAGGTCTTACATTTAAGTCTTTAATCCATTTCAAGATTGGTGTTTGTTGATGAAAATGATGTAAGATAGGGCTCCAGTTTCATTCTTTTGCATGTGGATATCCAGATTCCCAACAGTGTTTATTGAAGAGACTATCCCTTCTTCATTATGGGTTCTTGGCACCCTGTCAAAGACTAGCTGAGTATATATGTGTGGGTTTATTTCTTGGCTTTCTATTCTGTCCTTGGTCTGTGTACCTGTTTTTATGCCAGGACAGTTTTATAATGTTCTGATTACAGTAGCTTTGCAATATAGTTGGAAATCAGGAAGCATAATGTCTCCAGCTTTGCTTTTCTTTCTCAGCATCACTTTAGCTATTTGGGATCTTTTGTGGTTTCAGATGAATTTTAGAATGTTTTTCTATTTCTGTGAAAAATGCCATTGGAATTTTAATAGGGATTGCACTGAATGTGTAGATCACTTTGTGTCACAAAGACTTTAAAGGTATTAATTCTTCCAATCTAAGGCATGGGATATCTTTTCATTTACTTTTATCTTCAATTTTTTTGATCAAAATCTTGTTTTCGGTGTACAGATATTTAACCTCCTTGTTTAATTAATTCCTAAGTTTTCTATTGTTCTTGATGCCATCAAGTGGTTCTCTTGATTTCTCTTTCAGATAGCTCACTGTTATTGTATAGAATATAGCTTATTTTGGTATGTTGATTTTTGTATCCTGAAACCTTACTGAATTTAATAGTTTTTGGTGGAGCCTGTAAGGTTTTCTATATATAAAAAAATCATGTCATTTACAAACAGAGATCATTTTACTTCTCTCTGACTTGGATGCCACTTATTTTTCTGCCTCATAGGTCTGGCTAGGACTTGTAGAACTATGTTTAATAAAACTGGTGAAAGTGAGCATCCTTGTCTTGTTCCTGATGTTTGAGGAAAATCTTTGAGCTATGGGCTTGTCATATATGGCCTTTATCATGTTTTGATACATTCTTTCTATACCTTATATGTTGCGAAATTTTATCATGAGAAAGAATGTTGAATTTTGTCAAATGCTTATTTGCATCTATTGAGGTGATGTGATTTTTCTGCATTCAGTTAATGTGGCATATCACGTTTACTGTTTTGTGTATATTGAACCATCCTTTTTTTTTTTTTTTAAGATTTTATTTATTTATTTGACAGAGAGAGACACAGCGAGAGAGGGAACACAAGCAGGGGAGTGGGAGAGGGAGAAGCAGGCTTCCCGCGGGTCAGGGAGCCCGATGTGGGGCTCGATCCCAGGACCCTGGGACCATGACCTGAGCTGAAGACAGACGCTTAATGACTGAGCCACCCAGGCGCCCCTTGAACCATCCTTTTATCCCAGTGATAAATCCCACTTGGTCATGGCACATGATCCTTGTAATGTGCTCTAGGATTCAGTTTGCTAGTATTTTGTTGAATTAATATAATATAATATAATATAATATAATATAATATAATATAATATAATATAATATAATATTATATAATATAATATAAATTATTTATACCTAAGATAATTAGGGATATCGGCCTGTAATTTTCTTAAACTGTCTTTTACTGGCTTTTATATGAGGGCAATCTCAACTTTTTGAGAGAGTTTGCTATAGATTGGTATTAATTCTTCCTTAAGTGTTGCTAGAATTCACCAGTAAAGCCATTTGGTTCCAGGTTCCATGTTATCAAATTTTTTGGCATTGGTATTTCTGTGGTATCAGTTGTAATGTCTTCTTTTTCATTTTTGATTTTTTTAAAGATTTTATTTTAGAGCAAGCAAACATGGGGGAGGGGCAGAGGAGGAGGGAGAGGGACAGGCTGACTCTGTGCAGAGTGCAGAGCCCAATGGGGCGCTCAGTCTCAGGACGTTGAGATCATGACGTGAGCCTAAATCATGATTCAGACATTCAACCGACTGAGCCACCCAGGCACCCCTCATTTCTGATTTTATTGGACTCTTCACTCCTTTTTCTTGGTCTAGCTAAGGGTTTGTCAATTTTATTTTTCCAAAAAAACCCCCTACTTTTAGTTTCATTGATTTTTTTCTGTTGTCTTTCTCATCTCTATTTCATTTATTTCTGCTCTAATCTGTATTTCCTTCCTTATTCCTAGAGTTCCTTGAGTGTAAAGTTAGATCATTTGTGATTTTTTTTTTAAATTAAAGTATAATCAACATGCAGTGTGATGTTAGTTTCAGGGTACAGTATAATGATTCAACAATTCTATACTAATGTAGGTGCTTATTACTGTAAATTTCCCACTTAAAACTGTCCTTGATGCATCCATAGGTTTTATTAGGTTGTGTGTGTATTTCATTTGTGTTGAGATATATTTTAGATTTCCCTTTTGATTTATTCTTTGATCCATTTGTTATTTAGAAATGGGTTTCATTTCCACATATTTAATTTTCCAGCTTTTCTAATGTTATTGAGATTTCTCATTTTATACCATTGTGGTCAAAAAAGATACTTGATATGATTTCAATTTAAATTTGTTAAGATTTGTTTTGTGACTCAACATCTCTCTTCTGGAGAATATTTCCTGTACACATGAGAAAAATGAGTATTTTGCTGCTATTGGATATTCTGTATATGTCTGTCAGCTCCATTTGGTCTAATGTATAGTTTAATTCCATTATTTCTTTATTGATTTCATTTCTAGATCATCTCTGCAATGTTGAAAGTGGCATGTTGAAGTCTCTTACTATTGCTAACTATTTCTGTCTTTGGACCTGTTAATTGCTTAATATATTTAGATGTTCCAGTGTTGGGCATATATACATATTTATAATGGTTATATTCTCTTAATGAATCGACCCCCTTGTCCTCATATAATGACCTTCTTTATCTGTTGTTACAGGTTTTGATTCAGTCTGTGTTCTCTGATTTAAATATAGCTACCCGTGCTCTTTTATTTTTATTTGAAGGGAATATCTTTTATTATTCTTTGACTTTCACTATGCGTGTCCTTGACGTGAGTTCCTTAAATGCAGCATATAGTTGGATCTTATTTTTTATTTTTATTCAGCCATTCTGTGTCTTTTCACTGGATAATTTAATTCATTTACATTTGGAGTAATTGTTGATAGACAAGGACTTTATGCTAATTTGTTTTCAGATTGTTTTGTAGTTCCTTTGTATCTTTTTCTGTCACTGTAAATTGATTTTTTCTTTTTTATAGTGGTATGCTTTGATGTTTTTCTGTCTTTTGTGTATCTACTATAGATTTTGCTCTGTAATTTTCATGAGGCTTAAATAAGACATAACAGTTCATTTTAAGCTAAACATCATATACAAAATCTCTACACATTTACTTGCCTCATTTTGTTTTTCTTTCTTTAAGACTTTTTATTTATTTTGAGGGGGAGAGTTCATTGAGTTGTCTGTGTTCTCTTGAATCTCTCTGAGCTTCCTTAAAATTATTTTGAATTCTTTATGTAAATTTGTACCTTGCCATTCTTTGAGGTCAGTTACTAAAAATTATTT
Source organism: Mirounga leonina (assembly GCF_011800145.1). NCBI lineage: Eukaryota > Metazoa > Chordata > Mammalia > Carnivora > Phocidae > Mirounga > Mirounga leonina. The sequence continues at coordinate 56,151,363 of NW_023270415.1, forward strand.
TATTTCTTTGGTGGTGTCGTATTTTCTCATGTTTCCAGTGGGTTTGAGTTGATATGGCTGATACTGAGGAAGTAGTCCCATCCTCTACCCTTTTTGAACTTGTTTCAGTGTGGATTGAGTTTCACCTACTCATGGCTACAGAGGCCCTGTCTGGATGGGATGCAGCATCTCTGATTATGGGGAACGTACAGTGGTATAGTCACTTAGTTCCTTCATTTGTGGTCACTATTGGTGTTCTTGGTGACCAAGGATGCAGGTGTCTGCAGTAGAAGGGATGGCTTGGCCTTTTGGGGACCCTTGTTGGTAAAGGCTGCTTGGGTCCCTCTATTCTCCATTTTGCTTGTGGAGGGACTTCCGTGTTCAGGGGATTCCTCCAGCTGTCTGGTCTGGTGCATTAGCCCTCAGAGCAGCAGTAGTGCTGGGTCCCAGGATCAGGACTATGCCCAACTTCTAAGGCACTGGGGACCCAGGCACTGTTGCTGAGGGAGTGGTGCCAGTGTCTGAGGTGTGAGCATGAGGAGATCACCCATGGAAACAGGGTCTATGTCTTTAGGGTCCACGCTGTGATTTGGGCCCAGGGAATGTAGAGAGGCCAGAACTGTTACAGTAGAATGAGCCCAGAATGACAGGGTACGGCAGTAGCCAGGATCCAGTGGGTAGGATGCAGCAAAAGTCCTGTTCTCATACTGTTTTCTAATTGTGTGATTGTTGTGGCCAAGTTTGAACATATATGACTTCTTTATTTGAAGAACACAGAATAGGCTATAATTTTAAGATGCCTACAGTGACACACCACATTAAACATTAAATAGTGGAAATTAAAACCATCTTCAGTAAAACATTGCTGTCATAGCAGCATTGTTTTTGTTTTATTCTATTTTCTCTGTAGAATTAAGATTGACTAACCTGTTTAAACTTTCTATTTATCCTAAAATAGTTGAAATGTCAGGGCAGTTATAGTGAAGATTTTTAAAAATTCCTTTAAGATAGTCTCTCTATTTCTGGAAAAGACAAGGGTGTGATCAGTGGTGCCTTGAGCGGTAGAGGCAAATGGATGAATCTTATTTCAATCATGAATAAAGGAACAAAGTAATAACACTATAAAAAATATTTTCTTTGGAGAAGTGGTAAAGGACTTCGAAATTCTAAAATTAAGTTTGACCTTATCACTAACAGACTTAAGATCTTAGACTGTCCAAACTCTTTCATTACTTCTAATTCCAATACAGTAGAAATTTTAACAGTTTCTGTGGAAACCATATTTTAAAACCAATAAGGAATAATAGACTTTAACCATATACAATAACAGTGGTGATTTTTTTATTAGTGAATTTTTTGAACTCTCATAGTTTACTCCTTCCTGCTGGTTCTTAGTTGTGTGTTTTTTTCCCTCTGGCATAAACAACTTGTTTCCCTGTTTTTATATTGCACTCCAATTTTAAATGAATAATATTCTCTTAGCTTTATTATCTACTCCTAGATCTCTCCTCTGGTTTAGCTCCAATATCTAGCATTTATTCTGTTAAATGACTCTAAAATACCTAAGTGAGGGAACAAAGTAGTTCTTTATGTGTTCATAATGTATCTATTATGCTTATATAGGGCAACCCTGTACCCAGATAGTGTTACAACTTGGGTTTAAAAGCACTTAAATCCGGTCCCTTTCAAAACATTTTTTTAAGAAGCTCTGCCTTGGATTATGTACTTGTAACAAAGAGGCGTGATTTCAAATGCACCCTGTGGAAAGATGCTTAGCTCAAAACTGTTCAATCATCTGAGCTTTCAGTAAGTTGTAATTTTTTTTTTTTTTTGCTAGTGGAGGGTCTTGTCTCCATGTGGGTGGCTGCTGACTGATCAGGGTGGTAGTTGCTGAAGGCTGGGGTGGCTGTTTAATTTCTTAAGACAGCAATGAAGTTAGCCACATCAGTTGACTCTTTCTTTCATGAATGTTTTCTCTGTAGTGTGTGATGTTATTTGATAGCATTTAACCACATTGGAACTTCTTCCAAAATTGGAGAGAGCTCTCTCAAACTCTGCTGCTGCTTTGTCAACTAAGTTTATGTAATATTCAACAATCTTCACAGCATCTTCACCATGAATAGATTTCCTCTCAAAAAAAACCACTTTGTTCATCGGTAAGAAGCAACTCCTCATCTGTTAAAGTTTTATCCTGAGATTGCAGGTATTCAGTCACATCTTTAGGATCCACTTCTAATTCTACTTCTCTTGCTATTTCCACATCTGTAGTTACTCCCCCTCCCCCCAGAGTCTTGAACCCCTCAAAGTCCTCCATGAGGGTTAAAATCAACTTCCTCCAAGCTCCTGTTTATATTCATATTTTGACTACTTTCCATGAATCATGAATGTTCTTAAAATGGCATCCAGAATAGTGAATCCTTTCCAGAAAGTTTTCACTTGATCTTAGCCAAAAGGCCGAGAAGCGATTCCTTTCCAGAAAGTTTTCAATTTATTTTTCCCAGATCCATCAGAGGAATCACTTATAGCTTTATAAAATGTACTCCTTAAACAGTGAAACTTGAAAGTCAAAATTACTCTTTGATCCATGGGCAGCGTCAGGGATGTTCTGTTAGCAGACATGAAAACATTAATCTCCTTGTGCATCTCAGTCAGAGCTCTTGGTGACCAGGTGTATTGTCAGTGAGCACTAGTATTTTGAAAGGCATCTTTTTCTCCTGAGCACTAGGTCTCAACAGTGGACTTAAAATATTCAGTCATCCATGTTGTAAACACACGTACTGCCATCCAGGCTTTGTTTTTCCATTTGTAGAACACAGAGTGGATTTAACATAATTCTTACGGGCTCTAGGATTTTCAGAGTGGCAAACGAGCATTAGCTTTAACTTAGAGTCACCAGCTATTTAGCCCCTAACAGGAGAGTCAGCCTGTCCTTTGAAGCCAGGTATAGACTTCTCTCTAGCTAAAGTCCTAGATGACATCATTTTTCAATATAAGGCGGTTTCATTTACGTTGAAAGTCTGTTGTTTAGGCTAGCCACCTTCAATAATTATCTTAGCTAGATCTTCTCGATAATTTGCTGCAGCCCCTTGCGCTTTTTTGTTAGAGACAGCTTCTTTCTTTCTTTCTTTTTTAAAGGTTTTATTTATTTATTTGACAGAGCATAAGCAGGAGGGAGGCTGCAGGCAGAGGAAGAGGGAGAAGCAGGCTCCCCACTAAACAGGGAGCCCGATGCAGAGCTCAATCCCAGGACCCTGAGGTCATGACCTGAGCCGAAGGCAGATGCTTAACCCACTGAGCCACCCAGGCGCCCGAGACAGCTTCTTTCCTTAAGCCTCATGAACCAAACTTTACTTCCGCAGTTTCCTCATCTCTCTCAGCCTTCATAGAACTGAAGAGAGTTAAGGCCTTGCTATGGATTAGGCTTTGGCCTAGGGAATGTTGTAACTAGTTTGATCTTCTATTCAGACCGCTGTAACTTTCTCTGTACTAGCATAAGGGGTTTTGCTTTCTCATCATTTGTGTGTTCACTGGAGTAGCACTTTTAATTTCCTTCAAGAACTTTTCCTTTGCACCTTGGCAAACTGGGGCCAGAGGCCTACCTTTCAGCCTATCTCAGCTTTTGACATGCCTTCCTCACCAAACTTAATCATTCTAGCTTTTGTCTTAAGTGAGAAAGTGGTGCCTGGGTGGCTCGGTCAGTTAAACATCTGCCTTCAGCTCAGGTCATGATCCCAAGGTTCTGGGATCGAGCCCCACATCAGGGCTCCCTGCTCGGCGGGGAGCCTGCTTCTTCCTCTGCCCACCCCCCTGATTGTGCTCTATTAAATAAAATCTTAAAAAAAAAAATGTGACTCTTCCTTTTACTTGAAAACTTAGAGCCCATTATAGGGTTATTAAGTGGCCTAATTTTAATATTGCTGTGTCTCAGGCAATAGGGGGGCCTGAGGAGAGAGAGACAGGGAAATGGTGGGTCAGTGGGGGAGTCAGAGCACATACATTTATTAAGTTCACCATCTTATACGGGCATGGTTGGTGGTACCCTAAAATAATCACAACAGTAACATCACTTGTCATAGGTCATCACAACAAATAGAATGGAAAATGTTGAAATACTGTAGGAATTACCAATTAGACATTACTATTAGAAAAATGGTATCCATAGACTTACTTGATGTAAGGTTGCCACAAAGCTCAATGAAGTGAGAGATGCCAGTATTCCTATTAAAATCTAATATAGTCTATCTTTCCCCAATCTCACCTCTTCTGTCAAACTTTTCTCACCTCCCCAGACACCTGAGGTCTCTGGGTAAAGCCTCATAGCTGTCAGTGCCTTTCTTACAGCACTTAGAATGGAATCTCGTTGAAGACAGTAATTTCATTTAAATATTCAACCCTAACACTCTATTGCTAAAAAACTGGAAAATTGCTTGCTACAATGAATTAAAATTATTAAAGTCAATGCTTGCTTTCAGTTATAGCTTGCAAATGATACTAAATTTAACATATGAGTTATTTTAAGTTTATAATCAGTCTCAAGCTGATAGAAGATCTGGGAAACATTTTTAAATAGAATCATTGGTCTAAACATACAAAAGTGCTTCCAGGATACTACAGAAAGCATGTTGAAATATACAGGACCAGTTTTGCTGCTTTTGCCTTATGTAATCAACAACCACAGGTGTTTCCTTGTGCTGTGAGAATTGTTAAACACATAAAAATGGTAATTATTCTTGTGCTTTGTGGTTTATTTATAAAAAGGTATAAAATATAGTCACAATATTAAAATTATACTCTCTAATGGATTTTGTTAACCTGGATTGTAAATGCCATAGCATTCAACAATAATGTAAAATATATACCAAATAACTTAGTTGTTTTGTATGTGCAATGCATTTAACTAGTTTCAGCCAATTTGTTCATGACCATTGATGTGTCAGCTGAGGAGGTGAGCTCATCTCAGACATCCTATAAAGGAAATACTTGCTAGTTAAAGAACTACCGTTACTTGACAGCCTCCAACTATTAATGATTTCAGGGGCCACCCCCTAACTTCCTTGTTGGCTTTCTGCCTGATTGCCTTCAACAACAAAACCAAGAAACTTAACATTTCCAACTTCTCAAAAGGTGTAACATATACCCACTTTCTTGCATGGCTTTCTATCTGAAATGATGCTCTCCCCTGGTAATCGCAGAGCCAATGATTAAGCAGATCAGGAATACTAGAACTTTTCTGTCTACCATGCAGCTTCTTTACCAGTTAATCTTTGGTTTAAAGCTCTCCATTGGGTTGGCCAGGACTCATTTGTATCATAATCAGGTTTTCCCTAACCAATCCTGCTTTATCCTCCCTTTGTCTTTCAGAGACATAATCCTGCAGTAGACCTCTTCCATTCATAATTGTGTCAGCATTTACTTTTTGGAGGATATGACACAGCAGTCCCAGAAGTGGGATTTGGGGACTGCATCACTTATCACTTTACTGACAACAAAATCCACAATACAGGGAGTTTGTGAGACATGGGTAATCCTTAGCACAAAGTGGTGCCTCAATTGCTTTAATCCTCACTGGTAGTGATTTAGCAACTTGAGAGAATGGTTTGGGAAAAAGTAATGCCCTGGTCATTGCAGTGTTTAGGATTTTGAAAAAGTCAAGGGAAATCATGTATACTAAGATACTGAAATTGACTAATTTTTAATAGTGTGGATGCCTGATGGAGTGATAATGGGAAAGCAGAGGGAAATATTTAAAGAATGGAAAACTAACAGTAAAGACTCATTGGCAGCTTACAAAGCAGCCATTATGAATTCCCATAGAAGAGCAGACAAACCAAAGACAATTAAATGCTCAAGATTTTTTGGAAAAACTGACTCTAAAACATGGGATGGGGAATCTGGTGCATATCCCTCAGGATTTGGGCTTACCAGACCCTTCTGAAACTTCAAAGTCTGAAGAGTTGACCTCCCTGTTAAAAGATAGCATTCTCCTGAGCCAAAGAAGACATCACAATTCAGGGGATACTCCAGAAGCCTCTCCCCCAAAAAGCAGTAGGAGGCCCATCAGGACTTGCCTTGCCACCTCTCTGGCTGCCGGATGGATAACAAAGTTAAGTGCCAATATAATTCAAGCAGCAACACCTGGATCTGATTAAGAAAGTAGCTATGCACCTCAGAGGAGCTTTAATAATTAGCTCACGTTAACAAATTGAAACTAGTTTTTGAGGGTGCTTAATCAAGAGAGCTAGAACATAGGACTAGATAAGGGAGAGATTATTCACATGAGCTCACATACCTGAGACACAGAGCTCAACATCCTGACAAGTAACTTAGAGCATGACTCAAAGCTGTGGATGGCTTAGTGCATGTGCAGCTGCCACAGTGCCTTCTTAGAGGCCATGTCCTCCAAGATGAGGTGTCCACAGTGAATACAGAACTCTACAAGGCCTTGTGTCCTCAGTAGGAAGATGCATGTGTCTGAGACCAAGATATGGAAGAATGAGTGCCCCAGTTACAGGTTTTCCATGACCCACTAGAAGGTTTAGACTTCCCATCTTCACACTTCTGAGATTACAAGGTTAGTGGTCTTCCAAAATCGGACCTTCTCTAGCCAAGCAGCGTACAATGATCCTTTAAGTTGTAAGACATGGGTTTCACCTGGCCAATTTTGACTTTTTTATAGATACCTAGAGACAAGAGGAGTCACCCTATAAGTAGGAATAATTGACCCTGATCAGCATGAGGAGCGATTGTTTACTTGCTGTTAAACAATTGAGGTAAGAAAGATTATGTGTGGAACTCAAGCCACTCCCTGGGAACCTATTGTTATTTTTCTTTCCCAAATGTGGAAACCAAGTATAAGTGCAGAAACTCCAGTGTGACAAGAGAATAATTTCCAGGATCCCAGACCTCTTAGGAATGGGGATTTGAGTTATATCACCAGGGAAGCCACTGAAACCAGTATGAATGACCGCCTAAGGGAAAAGGAAATTTTAGAAAGGTTAGTGAAGGGGCGGGTGTGGTTAAGAAGTACCAGTGACAGCCCAGGCTTCCCTGCAGTGATGAGTGTTAGAGTTTATCCCACTACCTATCCTCCTAAATTTCCCCTCAGAAAATTGGAGCAGTTGCTGTCAAAACAGGTTACAAGGGAAGGATTTTGCTGAACATGGAGGTGTGCTGGCGCAGATCTCACCAGTTGCTGGACAGATCAGCCGATCACTTAGCCTGTTAGATATACTAGTCTGGACATTTTGCCTAATGCAGGACTCCTCGAATGGGCAGTCTTTGCTCTGAAGCTCCCATTAGGTTGCCGAGAATTTGTCATGTCTGCATCGTGATCTTTGCCTCCATAGATATTTTACACTCCTAACCCATCTCAGTGTCTGTTTCCCAGAGGACCCAGTGAATGCAACTGCTGTGTTAATGATAGTCTCAATAGATTATAATTTTATAAATTCCCAGGACCTTTTGTAAATTTGTCTCACACACAGTCCTCACTTAGGATCTAGAGCTAATATAGATATAATTACTTTATCCACCTCCACTGCATCTTGTCAGGAAGCAGATTTAATAGATACCTAATTTTGATAAAACTTACATCTCTCTGGTCTTGAACTGATAAGACTAAAATTCTTTTTAGTCTGTGTGTTTTGTGAAGCATAAAAGCTACTTGTTTTTATAGCGTACTATTTATTCCAACATATTATTCAATAAAACTATGAAATGTAATTCTTCACCACCATTCATAACTAGTATTAATAACTACAGAACAATGTTTGTGAAAAGCAGGAGTAGGCGTTTCAAGGATATGTGAATATGATTTATATAAAAAGTGCTTTAAAAACTGGCTGAATGCAATTCCTTATTCTGGGTAGTGAAAGTGGGTGATTTTTCTAATTCTTTTGTATTGCTTCATTATATTAACTCAGAAAAGACTCATTATTTTTGTTGAATTAAGGAGAAGAATAAACTTCTTGAACTCCGCCCCCCCCCCCAAAAAAAAACAAAACAAACTTCTTGAACTCCTTTGAGGTCGGTTAATGTGTGATCCTAAGAGTTATAGTTAGCCCTTATATAGACACACATACATCCTTAAAATTATAAAATGTACTCCTCCTTTGAGATAAATTTAAAAAAATGGCAGGGTAGAAAGTGGCTATCAAGGGAAAAGATGCTATAGATAGTTAAATGCATATGAACAAATTTCTGGATATAATTATATGAACGTATAGATTAAAAAAATTATTGTCAAAAAATGGCAAAAATACCTATTTACATAGGACTTTCCAAAAATAAAATAAAAAAAAATAAATATTGGATCTTTGTCAGAATTTATTGTAGAAATTGGAATACAATATATGTTTAAAATACATTGTAGGTTTAAGGAAGAGATCGCTCCTACTTAAATGCAGTGTAGGCACTAAGCAATATAAACTGCTTCTTAAGTCATAGGATTGAATTAGCTACTATAATAAAACTTTTTTGGGGCACCTGGGTGGCTCAGTCGTTAAGCGTCTGCCTTCGGCTCAGGTCATGATCCCAGGGTCCTGGGATCGAGCCCCGCGTCGGGCTCCCTGCTCTGCGGGAGGCCTGCTTCTCCCTCTCCCACTTCCCCTGCTTGTGTTATCTCTCTCTCTCTCTGTCAAATAAAATCTTTAAAAAAACAAAAACAAAAACTGTTTTGCCCACAAACAGATTTGGACTGAGGGTTCTGGAGGAGAATACCATAACTATGGAAAGAGGAGAAAATAAGTTTAAAAAAAAATCAAATTTTCTGACTAAAAGGAAAACAGAAGTCAGAGGTATGCATATTAATGTGAATATAGAAAAATCAAGAATAGCTTCTGAAAGAAACACAAAATCAGATCTCTTTGCCCTGAGGTATCTGCCTTTAATTATTTCCTCAGTACATTCTTCTATTTTAACTTCAGTATTTATTTTTTCATTTTTCTTCCCCACATTTCAAATACATTTTTCCCTTTTATTATGTTAATCACTATACATTACATCATTAGTTTTTGATGTAGTGTTCCATGATTCACTGTTTGCGTATAACACCCAGTGCTCCATGCAGTATGTGCGTGCCCTCTTTAAAACCCATCAGGCTAACCCATCCCCCCGCCCCCCTCCCCTCTAGAACCCTCAGTTTGTTTCTCAGAGTCCATAGTCTCTCATGGTTCATCTCTCCCTCCGATGTCCCCCCATTCATTTTTCCCTTCCTGCTTTTTTTTTTTTAAACATATAATGTATTATTTTTTTCAAAGTTCTTCATTATGTACTACATGTTTTCTATATTTTCATGTACTTTCAGACAAACTTTCTCTGTCACTAGATCCTTGTCAATAGGTACTTTGAAGTTTGAGTGGCTCTATTCATTGTATTATGTAGAAGCTTATCACAAATTATGTATATATATATGGAACTACACCAGATTCTGAAAACACAAAGTTCTTATTTAATATAAAATGGAGTGGTATAACAATTGCTTATCATCTAAAAAATGTATAAACTAGATGTTTATTCAAGTTATCAAATTAAAAAAATTAAAGATTTATTTGAGAGAGAGAAAGAGCATGAGTGGGAGGGACACACGGAGAGAGAATCTCAAGCCGACTCCACACTAACCACAGAGCCTGACAAGGGGCTCAATCCCCTGATCCTGAGATCATGACCTGAGCTGAAACCAAGAGTCAGATGCTCAACTGACTGAATCACTCAGGCGCCCCTCAAATTTTTAAAATTTTTATAAATTTCCACCCTCTATACTTGGTGATCAGTGCTATTAATGAATTTTAGCAAGTACATTTACACTTACGAACACAAACACACTGCCTAATTATGAAAAGGCACTAAGATTTTAATATTTCCCATTTATAGAAAAGGAAGTAAGGTTTAGAACAGTTCAATGACGTTACTTAGAAATAATCCCATTACCAAGTCCTTGGCCTCCCAATGATACTTCTATTAGAGCATAAGTGACAAAAATTATATTAAGACATAGTTGCTTGGGCGCCTGGGTGGCTCAGTTGGTTAAGCGACTGCCTTCGGCTCAGGTCATGATCCTGGAGTCCCGGGATCGAGTCCCGCATCGGGCTCCCTGCTCGGCAGGGAGTCTGCTTCTTCCTCTCCCACTCCCTGTTTGTATTCCCTCTCTCGCTGTGTCTTTCTCTGTCAAATAAATAAATAAAATCTTAAAAAAAAAAAAAAGACATAGTTGCTTTACATGTGTATGAATTAAATATATTTTCTTGACTTACAGTATTTTAGAAGTGATTATTCCAAAGCATTCCTGATTATTTTTGAATAAGTTAACTGGGTGCCAAAATTACTCATTTCTATGTAAAATGGATTATCATTTAAGATAATTGTTTCATTCTCTTAAAGCTGCTTGGTTATATTAGATTTATTTATTGTGCATAGTATGAATATTATATCTCATTTATTATTCAAATGTTAAATATATGAAGAAATGTGCAATTACATGAAAATAACTGAAATTAAAACAAGTCTGTAATCCATTTTATGAAACCTTGAAGTCAGATGAATTTTGAACTTTTAGAAAGATACTGAATGTATAAACCATTTAAATAAAACACTCCTATCATTCAATAATCAATTACTGATTACATAGGGACCAAAATTATCCCACATATGTGAGATAAATACAAACTTTACAAAGCCTGACATCAGTTCTGGTCAAACTTTATTACCAAATGTATTAAGATTAGCTTGGGACCAGTGGACAAATGAGCACAATATAAACAAAATCAATAAGCCAGAAACTTTTCTTTGTAAAACTTTTGTGATTACAGATGGCATAAAATAGATTTTAGATCTGTAAAGAAGCATAGAGTATCAGTGTCAAATAATAATAAAAACACTGAGTGACATAGTCTGTGATATTACTGAAGGAACAATGTACTTTTCATTGAAAAGGCCAGTAATGTTTCAAAGAGTGAGAAGTTGTCGGGCGCCTGGGTGGCTCAGTCGGTTAAGCGACTGCCTTCGGCTCAGGTCATGATCCTGGAGTCCTGGGATCGAGTCCCGCATCGGGCTCCCTGCTTGGCAGGGAGCCTGCTTCTCCCTCTGACCCTCCCCCCTCTCATGTGCTCTCTCTCTCTCATTCTCTCTGTCTCAAATAAATAAATAAAAATCTTTAAAAAAAAAAAAAAGTGAGAAGTTGTCAAATTAGAGTAGTTTTACTTACCTGATTGATAATTACGCCTAAATATAATTAAAATGATATTGGTGATAATACAAACAAATACACTTATTGGAGGCTAAGTGCCCAGGTAGCTCATTCAGTACTCAGGCGATACTTAGAAATAGCTAATATTAGCAATCATAAAAGGAGAAAACAGAATCTTAGAGATATTGAGCAAGGTAACACAACTGGTAAGTCTTGGAGCCAAAATATAACCCAGATCGTCTGATTTAGTCTAAAAGAACTAGGTTCTAATGCATAAAATTCTCAGTTGCATATAAAATGTGGCTTGAATTTCAGTTTTATTATTTGGATTCAACTCTTTAAGTCGCAATGGGAGATAATGTTTCTAAATAACAACTCTTTGAAATTTTGTTTTTATATACCCTTTAATAAATTTTAGTGATATAAAATGTATAATGACTACAAAGAGTATTTTCATAGAAACTCATGTTAGCCAAACTTACCACAAGGCAAATGTGTTTTTTTTTTTCCCCTTAACCATTAATGGGTAAGCCCATAATATTTTGTATTTTTTGTAGTGTTTGTCTTAAGTAAAAAGGCATATTCCATCAGAATTTGAATTGTACTAAGTCATAGTGGCACTTTTATTTTTTTAAATATATATTTATTCAATGATTATGTGAAACATTTTTGTCAAGTATTTTTGGTGTGCTTGAAATAAGATTATGAAGTTATCCCTGACCTCAGCAAATCCAGTTTCTATGTTTATTATTGCAGTTTCTAAAAGTCATTTCAATTCACCAGAATTACATTTTTAGAATTTATAATATTTCTTAGCATGAACATGAGAATAACTAAAAAAGTCAGTATTAGAACTTAATATTTTTTAAAAAGCTGAGTATTTTAGTACATAGATATATCCTGATATTCACCTCAATCCTGAAAATTAGGTCTTATGATCATGATACTGAGTTAGAGAAACTTAAAGGTTAAGATGTAATACATTTCCCAAAAGCGTATAGATGGTATGATAGGTTTTCTACTATGACACATAGCATAACAACAACAAAAATATATACTCCCAAACCTGCAAATCAATTGAGCAAATCAGCATAGATATTTACTCTAGGTAGGCAAAATATAAATCTCTTGTTCTATAAATCCATCTATTTTTTGTGTTACGTTTTATTTCATTGATTCTACCCCATTACAGTGTCATTATTAAAAAAAAAAGTGTTTAGGTTTTTGCACCTAAATCCCAAAACAATTTTGTGTATATATATATATATATACTTGTCGCTAAAGGCAAATTATTTCTATAACAAATACATGTGCCCCTTCTAGGACATCGTGTACATGAATTGTTTTATAGCACAAGGATCTAATATATGTTGTTTGCAGTATAACCATGTCTTAATTTTCCTTTTTTATTTGCTCTGTCTCCTTTTCTCTCAGAAGTCAACACTATGATGGAATGGTATAAAATATTCCCAAAGGTGTCAGTATTTGAATTAGATGTAATAATGCTGCTCACTATTATATAGGATTTTTCTTTTGTTTTTCAAAATGAAAAGAGCTTTACTATTTTGCCTGATTTAAAAAAATATATATTCCTTGAAAAAAATCTAAAAGAAAATGGAAAATAAGATTCAAAACAAAAAAGCAACAATAGAATCATGCAAATATAATACCTAGAGAAAAAGTGTTAGAATTTTGAAAAACAACCTTTAGGAAGCTACATTTCTCTTTTTCTCTGACATGTTTCTTTCAGTGAAAGAAAGAAAACAAACTTTCAACCTTTCCACTTTTGTACTTCCTGATGTCTGAAATTCATTTTTTTTAAGGGGTTTCCTTTCTCTTTACAGATATTCCTTTAGCTATTCTTTTAGGGGTAAGTCAGGTGAAGACCAATTCTCTTAGTTTTCCTTCATCTGAAAATGTCTTTTTTCATCTTCATTTCTGAAGGATATGATGTGACAGATCTTTTCTTTTAGCACTTGAAAAATATTCTGTCACCATTTTCTGGGCTCTGTGGTTTCTGATGAGAAATCTGATATCATTAAAATTGTTTTTCCCCATAGGCAAAATTTCTCTCATACCGCTTTCAAGATTTTTTTCCTTTTTCTTTAAGTTTCAGAAGTTTAGGATGTGTCTTAGTGTGAATTTTTGGGGGTTCATTTTGCTTGTAGTTTACTCTAATTTTTGAATCTCTAGATTTCTATAGTTTGACAAATACAAAAATTCCCAGCTATTATTTATTTGACTACTTTTTTTTTTTTTTTTTTTGGAGCTCTATCATCTGTGTTCTCTCCTGGAATGCTAATGACATGAATGTTAATTTTTTTTTTTTTTTTAAGATTTTATTTATTTATTTGACAGAGAGAGACAGCGAGACAGGGAACACAAGCAGGGGGAGTGGGAGAGGGAGAAGCAGGCCCCCCGCTGGGCAGGGAGCCTGATGCGGGGCTCGATCCCAGGACCCTGGGATCATGACCTGAGGTGAAGGCAGACGCTTAATGACTGAGCCACCCAGGCGCCCCAAATGTTAAAATTTTTAAATAGTCTTTCAGATCTCTGAAGCTTTCATTTTTTTCAATGATTTTCTTGCTGTTTAGTTCATTTCTATTGTTCTGTCTTACAGTACACGAATTCTTTCCTCTGCCCCTTTCATGCTGCTGTTGGTCCCATCCACTCAAGTTTCTTATTCAGGTATTGTATTTTTCATTTCTAACATTTCCATTTGGTTCTTTATTGTCTTCAATCTTTGCCGAGACCTTCTGTTTCTCTGAAGAGACTTTTTTTTTTGAAGAGACTATTTTTGTAATTATTGTTGAAACATTTTTATTATGGCTGCTTTAAATTCCTTGTCAGAGCATTTAAACCTCTCAAGTCATTTTTGTGTTGGTATTTGTCTTCTTCCTTCAGTTTGAAATCTTAGTTCCTGATATGACAAGCGAATTTTGATAGTAAGCTGGATATTTTGTATATATGAGACTTTGGATCTATGACCATGCTCAGGCAAGGGAAGGGTGTGCACCACTTGGATCTATGACCGTCCTCTGGCAAGGGAAGGGTGTGCACCACTTCATTACTACCAGGGATTGTGGAAGTTCAGGTTCCCTGTGTGGCTTCCACTAACACTGTGGGAATAAGCAGCTCATTCCTGTTACATGGTGGTCAAAATCCTGTCTCTGAACCAGGCCTTTTCTGACAACACTGCGGGAGAAGAGAAGGGTTGTCTTCTGTTGGGTGGGGGTAGAGATCCAAGCTCTCAACATGGTCTTTATTGACCTCTGTGAGGGGGGAAAGGCTTATTATAGCCCAGCAGAGATAAAAGTCCTCCATCTCTACTTGGATTTCTTTGACCCCACCCAGGTAGGGGATTTGCAGTGCCTTCTTATACCCTAGCAAATGTGGAAACCTTGGCTCCCCGTTTAGCCTTTGCTGGCATTTGGTGGGAGTGGAGCCAGTGGAGTAAAAGTGGTTATTTTCTAAAAGCTTTTCTTTTCTGTTCCTTTGGCTAGAGAGAGAAGTTACTTTTTAAAAATTTTACTACTATTATTATTACTATTAGTTTTTAGTCTAGGCCCCTTGGTATTGCTGATTTCCGACATCTTCAGCAAGTCTGAAAATTTAGACTTGAAATGGCAAAACGAAAATCCAGGAAAATTACCACATTTACTTCTACTTTACTTAGCATGGATACTGAATGAGAAAGAAATTGAAATGTGTATTGAAGAAAAAATATCAGTTTGTAATCTAAAATAACTTTCTTTGGCTTCATTTAATCCAAAATTTTAATATGAGAGTATATTAAAGATCAGGCCATGTTCTTTCTAATAGCCTCTTAAGCTTTACCCTATTATATATTGAGGAAATGTATCATTCCTAATTTGTTATGTGAACAGTTGGAGGCAGAAATTTCTATTCTAGAAATCTGTGCTATATTACATCTATTTAAAAATTGGTTTTAAAAAACTCTTTCATAAGTACGGTTATAAATGGTCTTTATTAATTCCTAATGTGCATGTTACAACTCATAATATTTTTAAAAAGCATGTTAAATAAACAATATCTGTTTAGAGCTTTTAGAATTTACACATACAATGTAACATTACACCTATATGAAATCAGCTGAATGTGGTAGCTTCCTGCATTTAACAAGTCAGAAGTAGGGGGAAAGAATGGGAGAGGGAGACAGCAGGAGAAATGCAGAGAGAGATATTAGCCAGTGTGGCCAAAATCAGTAAATGTTCTGTTCTGCAGGACATCAACTGTGAAAAATGGGGAGGAGCACAGCTTTAAAGTATGTTTTATTCTGACTTGGGTATTTTTCTGCCCTTTATGTTAGTGGTAGCTTAACGAATTATGCTGCCAGATGATAATATTTTTTTCCAAAATAGATAAGAGGAAGACAACCTGTTAAAACATAAAATCCACCTTTCATCCATTAGGTTAAAATATAAAATTGCCACTTTTATAGGTCAGTACAGTAGAATTTTGGCAATTTCATACTTTAAAAACCATTATACAGAAATTTTTTGACCTATGTAAAAAATGACTTACATTGATTAATGTTAAAGTATTTTTAAGAGAATAGTAAACTATCTTAGATCCTTGGGGGGGGGGGGCTTTATCACGTGTTTAATGACTAGCTGAGTTTTAATTAAATCTGCTTCAGAACTTACTTTTTCCTGTTTTTTAATAAATCTGTGGAGAGTTGATTTACATAGAATATTCAGTCTTTAAAGCACAAACCCTTCAATCCTCATTTTACCTGTAGTTCAGAACAAAAGCAAAAGCCCCAAAGCTATTACATTGGGTAGTTTGTGTTTCTATCCAGTCAAGATCAACTTTCCCAGCAAATTACCGGGTAACCAGGATAAATTCTCAAGGTATTGATTCAATTAAATTCATGTTGAATAGTGTTTTGTTTTTTTTTTTTTCTTTCTTTTTCCCCCTCAGTTGAGTAGTTTTTGTTTTTTAATTATTTTACAGCCTACTTTTACTATGCTGTTTTCAGCTTGGTTTTTTTTTTTTTTTTTTCTCTTCAAAGGGTTTCTTAAAGAGGCCTTAATTTTATCTTAATTATTAAAAGAGATCAATCCCTTAAAAGCTATTGTTTCTTCTCCATCTACAGACACCACTTTAATCTGTCTTCAAAAGTATTCGTTAGTTTTTGAATCGTAATGGCAACAATTTAGTTGACTAGGGGATTGCAGCATTGGTATCCCACAAAACAATGATTTAACCTCTACCCACAGATGAAAATAACTCTGGGAAAACTTCAGATGACAGTGAAGAAGTTGCAGCAACCCAAAAGAGCACAAAAACCAAAGACCGCTGCATAGTAAGTATAGAAAGCATTTTATCTGCCTCACCCTACCCTCCAGGCCTATGCCTTTCAGGGGCAAGAGGAATTCCCTAATTCCCTTGGCTACTACTTCTCCCCACCCCATGGGGCAAAAGGAGAGCAGAACTATAGTAGACTTTGTCACCGAGGACTCCCAGTCTTCACCAATGGTGACCCCAGCTGACACAGTTCTCTGAAGCCCCCACTGGTACCCCTTTCACTTGAGGCTTCCCTGCAAAACCTGGAGCCACTATGCACATGTCTGGGCCCCAGACTTATTCGAGAAACTGCCCAAGGCAAGGTCATCATGCCCACCTGCAGGCAAAGATATTTCTCCACCAAAGTCACTCCCTGAAGTATGGAAAAGGTGAATGCTCCTTTGAAAGCATATATACAGATACGAGGGTATAAGAAACAAAAAAGCAGGAAAACATGACATCACCAAAGGAACACAATATAATTCTAGTAACCAACCCTAAGAAATAAAGATATATGAATTGCCTGAAAAGATTCAGAATGATAATTTGTCTAGTGTTATTCAGGTGTAATTGACAAAGCTGTAAGATTTAAAGTGTACAACATGATGACTTGATATATGTGTGCATACACTGTGAAAAGGATTCCTCCAACTGAGTTAAGTAACACATCCATGACCTCTTGTTTCTTCCCTTTTTTGGTGAGAATATTTAAGTTCTACCTTCTTAGCAAATTCCAGTTAACACTGTATTGTATAATTAAAATTTGCTATCAACTAGAAACACACCATGTTATACAATAGAAATTTAGACTTATTCATCTTGTAACTGAAAGCTTATACTCTTTTACCAGATTTTCCCCATTTCCTCCACCCCCAACCCCTGGCAATCACTTTTACCCTCTTTGCAGTTGGGTTTGTTTATTTCACACATAAAAGTGGTACCATGAAGTATATATCTTTATCTGGCTTATTTCACTTAGCATACTGCCCTTTAGGTTCATACGTGTTGTTGCAAATGATAGGATTTTCTTTTCTAAGACTATATCCCATAATTTCTTTATCCATTCATCCATTGATGGACACTTAAGTTGTTTCCATACATTGGTTACCATGATTAATGCTGAAATAAAAGGGAGGGTACAGATATCTCTTTGAGATAATGGCTTTGTTTCCTTTGAATATACACCCAGAAGTGGGATTGCTGGATCTTACTTAGTTTTTAAAAATTTTCCTGAGGAAACTACATGCTGTTTACCATAGTGGTTTTACCATTTTACATTCCCACCAACAGTATATAAAGGTTCCCTATTCTTCACATCTTCATCAGCATTTAGTATCTCTTTTGATACTAGCCATTCTGACTAGTGTGAGGTGATATCTCCTTGTGGTTTTGTTTTATGTTTTCTTGATGATTAGTGATGAACACCTTTTCATGGATCTATTGGCCACTTGTATGTTTTCTTTGGAAACATGTCAGTTCAGGTCCTATGCCCATTTTTAAATTGGGTCATTTGTTTTTCTTTATTGCTATTGAGTTGTAGGAGTTCCTCATATATTTTGGGTATTGACCTCTTATTGTATGTGATGTACACTTCTCTCATTGCATAAGTTGACCTTTTCATTTTATTGGTGGTATCCTTTACTGAGTAAAAGCTTTTTAGTTTGATGTAGTCCCAGTTGTTTATTTTTGTTTTTGTTGTTTTTGCTTTTGGTGTTAAATCTAAAACAATTATTTCCAAGACCAAAGTCGAGGAGCTTACCCTGTATGTTTTATTTTGTTTTGTTTTGTTTTTCTAGAAGTTTTACAGTTCCAGCGCTTACATTCGAGTCTTCAATCCATTTTGAGTTGATTTCTGCATATAGGGTTAGCTGGGAGTACAGTTTCATTATTGTGCATGTGGATATCTAGTCTTCCAAGCACTGTTTATTGAAGAGACTGTCCTTTCCCTGTTGTATATTCTTGGCTTCTTTGCTGTAAATTGATTGGTCATATGTGTGCTTTTGCTTCTGAGCTTTGTTCTATTGATCTGTCTGTTTTTACCCAATATCATATTTTTATTACTATAGCTTTGTAATACAGTTTGAAATCAGGAAATATAAGGTCTCTAGCTTTGTTCCTTCTCAAAATTGTTTTGACTATTCTGAATTTTATTTTTTAGTTTCATATAAATTGTTCTGTTTTCCGTGAAAAAATGCCATTGTAATTTTAATTAAGGATTGCATGAAATGTATACGTTACTTTGGGAATGATGAACATTTTAACAATATTCTTCAAATCTATAAACATAGGATATCTCTCCATTTATGTGTCTTATTTTCAGTGTACAGCTTTTTCACCTCCTTGATTAAATTTTTCCTATGTGTTGTATTGTTTTGATGCTATTTTATATTAAAGATTTATTTGGGAGAGATAGAACACAAGCAGCAGGTGAAGCAGAGGGAGAGGGGGAAGCAGACTCCCCGTTGAGCAGGGAGCCCAATGCAGGGCTCAGTCCCAGCACTCTGAGATCATGACCTGGGCCAAAGGCAGATGCTTAACTGACTGTGCCACCCCAGTGCCCCTTGATGCTATTTTAAATGGGATTATTTTAATTTTTCTTCCTGATAATTGTATAGACAAGTGATTTTTGTACATTGATTTTTGTACAAAATTATTGGAACTAATAAATTCAGGCTTTAAGGTGTTTTATATATGTCATTTGTAAAGAGAACTTTTATTCTGTCTCTTGAATTTTGATGTATTTCCTGCTTAACTGTTTTGGCTAGGATTTCCATTAATATGTTGAATAAAAATAGGGAGAATGGGAATCCTTATCTTGTTACTTATTTTAGAGGAAAAAATTTTAGTGTAGCACCTTTGAGTGTTTTGTTAGTTGTGGGCTTCTCATAAGTTTCTTTAATTATGTTCAGGTGTATAACCAGTTTGCTATATGTTAATCATGAAATGCTGTTGAATTTTGTCAAATTCTTTTTCTGTATCTATTGAGATGGTCATATATATTTTATTCTTTATTTTGTAAATAGTGTCTCACCTTTATTAATTTGCATATGCTGAACCAACGTTCTTGGAATAAATCCCACCAGATCATGATGAATGATCCTTTTAAGGTATTCAATTCGATCTGCTAATATCTGAGGATTTTTGAACTTATGTTCATCAGGTTTATTAGCCTATATATAGTTTTTTCTTGTAGTGTCCTTGTCTGGCTTTGGTATCAAGGTAATTCTGGCTTCATAAATTAAGCTTGGAACTGATCGTTCTTCTGCTTTTTGAAGGAGTTTCAAAAGAATTGGTTTTAGTTCTTTAAATGTGTGGTAGAATTCATTATTGAAACCATCTAATTCTGGACTTTTCTTTGTTGGGAGGATTTTCTAATTCTTTATTCAGTCTTGGTTCATTACATATTTTTAGAACTTTATTGATTTCTTCCATGTTGTCCAGTTTGTTGGCGTATCATTTTTATAGTAGTCTCCAATAATCCCTTGTATTTTTGTGGTATTTGTTATAATGTCTCTTTATTTATGCTTTTATTTGAGTCTTATTAAAGATTTGTCCTTTTATCTTTTTAAAACTCAGCTTTCAGTTTCATTGATCTTTCCTCTTGTCTTTTTAGCATCTATTTAATTTTTTTTACTCTGATTTTACCTCCCTTAACTTCATATACACACAAAAGCTCTAGTTTTCACTCCTGCCTTCCACAATTTATATATTTGATATTGTAATTTAAATCTTTTCACATTGTATTTCCATTAACAAATTATAGTAGTAGTTAATATTTTTCATCTAATAATCTTCATACAAAAGTTATAAATTATTTACCCACCATCATTACATTAGAGAATGCTGAATTTAACTATATATTTAGCTTTACCAGTGAATTTTATAATTTTATATGTTTTCCTTTTACTCATTTACCCATTACATCCTTTTGTTTTAGCTTCAAGAACTCTCGTTAAATATTTTTTTATCAAGCTGGTCTGGTAGTGATGAACTCCTACATCTTTCATTTGGAAAATGTTTTAACTCTCCATTAATTCTGAAGGATAGCCTTGCCAGGTAGAGTATTTTAGATTGGATTTTTTTTCCCCAGCATGTAGAATAATTCATTCCAATCCTGGCCTACAAAGCTTCTGTTGGAAAATCTGCCAGTTAGCTAAAGGGGTTCCCTTATATTTAACAAGTTCCTTTTGTCTTGGTTGGTTAAAAATCAGCCTCCTCTTCTAATCTTCACCGAATAGCCTCTCATAGAAGATGAATCTCATCAATCAGCCTGGATTGAGTTCAGTTTTCTCACAAACTTCTGTGATTACCCAAGATGCCTATGTTCTCTATTATTAGTGAATCTCAGTAGTAAATAGGGTGTGCCAAGACTTGTCAGTGTCCCAAAAGGGAGGTTTGTAGTCAACACTTCGATGCATGCTAATGGGACCTTTATGTAGCAGTGGGGGAAGCATATAATTAACTCCTTCTAGGAAGAAACTGGGAGATGGGTATTTTTCTGTGTCCTCTGTGCTGTGCCGGGGTATATGTCTAGTGGTAAGGGGGTGCTCCTGTGCCATTTAGAATTGCATAATTGATTATTATATTCCTGCAGGACTTGTGAATGCAAGTCTCATTGGCTATCAGGTGCAAGACCCCTGGTTTCCAATGCTGCACATATCCCTGTAGCCAGACCTCATCCCTGCTACATAAGCACACTTACCACTGGCTCTAAAGACACCATAATGATTGCTGAAGTCTCACATCTTTCTCTGCCAAGGACTGTGCAGTTGTCTGCTTTACAGACCCCAGCTCCTGAGTCACCATGCCAACACACATTTGGATCTGGAGCCAGTACACATCCACAAAACCTTGTATCACTAGACCCAGTGCTACTGTGTGCCTTTATGTTCTTATCCCTAGTCAGTACCACTGTGGCCCCATACTGAGGTCTTCCCTTGCTGATACCACTCTATAAAGTCTGGACAAGGTGACTGTTCATTTGAAGAAGCAGAGACCAATCAAAGGATAGAACACAAAAATCAGGAGCAATTATGCCAGTAAAGAAAAAAAAAAAAAAGCCTTTCATTAATCAACCACAAATAAATTGTAATTGACAATTTGTCAAATAATTCAGAAGTCATTACAAAGAAGTTCAGCAAGCTAAAGGAAAATGCAGATAATTTTTTTCAAAATAAGTCAATGCAAGGACAAAATGAAAATTTCAACACCATAAACAAAAAAGAACCAAACAAACTCTGAAAGAGAATATACAATGACTGAACTAAAAAAATGATTAAGCAGACAAACCAATCAATGAATTCAAAGATAGGCTGTCTTATTTTAAAGTATTCTATGTATGTCTTTGAAAGAGTAAAATTAATTATACATGCATTATGAGCATTCCAGAAAGAAAAGAAAGGGACTGAAAGCTTATTTAAATAAATAACTTAAAACTACCCAAATCTTGGGAGAGAAATAGACATCTAATCTTAAAAGACCCGGAAGTTGCCATAAAGGTTGAATATAAACTGTTTTGGTGTAGACCTCTTTAATTGTCAAAAGTTGAAAGGAGCAGGAGAAAAGCAACTCATCATCTACACACACACACACACACACACACGATTATCAATGGATTTCTTAACACTAAGCTTGCAAGCCAGCAGAGAGAAGAATGATATATTTAAATAAATGAAAGAAAAATCTGCCAACTAAAAATACTATACTCTGCAATACTGTCTTTAGAAATGAATGAATGCTTCTCCCAAACAAAATCTGAACAACTTTGTTACTACTATTACCTGCATTAAAAGAAATCCTTGAGGAAGTTCTTCAGATGGAATTGAAACTATATTAAACAGCAATGTGAAAGCATATGAAAATATAAATCTCAATGGTAATATTAAATATGGAGCAAAATACAGAGTATAATAAGACTGCAATGGTGGTGCACAGATTACCCATAACCTTAAAAGCTAAAGGTAGAAAAAATAAAAATTCAGCTATGGATTCACAATACAAAAATAAGTAAACTCTTTTAGAAAACAAGTGAATGTGTAGAGTTAGTGGGCAAAGTCTTTGTAAGTTTTTCTATGCAATTATCAAAGTAGATGGTCATAACACAAATTAATTTATTTTTAAAGATTTTATTTATTTGACTCTAGAGAGCACAAGCAGGGGAACGGCAGGCTGAGGGAGAGGGAGAAGCAGGCTCCCCTCAGAATAAGGAGCCCGATGCAGGGCTTGATCCCAGGACCCTGGGATCATGACCTGAACCAAAGGCAGATGCTTAACTGACTGAGCCACCCAGGTGCCCCATAACACAAATTAATAAAGTCTCATTTTAACCACAAGGGGAAAAAACCTCTTATAGATACACAAAAGATAAAGAAATGAAACCAAGTCTCCATCAAAAAACATCAAATAACAAGACAACAAAAATGCAAGGGAAACAAAAGAAATGCAAAACAGAAAACATTTCAATCTTACCTATCACTGTCTTAAATGTAAATGGATTATATCCCCCTAAAGACAGTGATTGAATAGGTAAGAGAAGTTCTAGCTATATGTTGTCTAGAGAAGATTAACTTTAGATATAAAGTCACATATAGGCCAGAAGTAAAGGGATAGAAAAATAGATTCCTTGCAAAGGGCAATCAAAAGAGCAGAGATGGCTATGCTTTTATCAGAAAACATAGACTTGTTTTAAAATATTTTATTTGAGAGAGCATGAGCAGGGGACTGGGCAGATGGAGAAGCCAACTCCCTTGGGCTTGATCCTATGGCCCCAAGATCATGACCTGAGCCCAAGGCAGATGCCTAACCAACTGAGCCACCCAAGCACCCCAGAAAAAAATAAAATTAAACTGTCACTAGAGACAAAGAAGTGGGAGACTTAAATACCCTACTTTAAATTATGGATAGAACATCCAGGCAAAAAAATCAGTAAGAAAA
Source organism: Mirounga leonina (assembly GCF_011800145.1). Classification (NCBI taxonomy): domain Eukaryota; kingdom Metazoa; phylum Chordata; class Mammalia; order Carnivora; family Phocidae; genus Mirounga; species Mirounga leonina. Next base: position 56,174,767 of record NW_023270415.1, read on the forward strand.
CAGCACACTTAAACACTATAAACAAAATAGACCTAAGAGACATAAACAGAATTTCCCATCCAACATCTGCAGAATATATTTTCTTCTCAAGCACACAGAATGTTCTATGAGAGAGACTATATATTAGATCACAAAATAAGTCTTAACAAATTTAAGAAGATTGAAATAGTACCAAATATCTTCTCAGAACACAATGGAATGAAACTAGCAATCAATAACAGAAAACAGGAAAATTCACAAAAATATAGAAACTTAACAACACATGTTTAACCACTGGGTAAAAGAAGAAATCAAAAAGAATCTAATCCCTCAAAACCACCTGCTAGAATGGCCAAAATTAAAAAGACCGGAAATAACAAGCATTGGCTAGAATGTGGAGAAAAGAGAAACCTTGTGCAATGTTGGTGGGAATGTAATTTGGTGAAGCCACTGTGGAAAATAGTATGGAAGTTCCTCAAAAGAACAGAAATATCATATGATTCAGTAATTCCATTACGAGGTATATAGCCAAAAAACCCAAAAACATTAACTTAAAAAGACATGCACCCCTATGTTTATTGCAGAATTTTTTACAATAGCCAAAATATGGAAGGAATCTAAGTGTGCATTGATTGATGAATGGATAAAGATATACTCACACACACAATGGAATATTACTCTGCTATTAGATCAGATCTTACAGTTTACAACAACATGGATGGACCTAGAAGGTCTTATATTAAGTAAAATAAGTCAGAAAGACAAATACTATATGACTTATATAGAATCTAAAAAGCAAAACAAACAGATCTATGAATATAGGAGAACAAACTGGTAGTTGCCAGAGGGGAGGTGGGTAGGGGTTAGACAAAATGGGTGAAGGGGAATGGGAGGTATAGACTTCTAATTAGGGAATGAAAAAGTCACAGGGATGAAAAGTATTATGTACCTATATTTTGCAAATGTCAACACATTCTCCCTGCTCTTTTAACTATGAAAACAGTTGACAATGTAATTCTGAACTCCTATCATGCCATTCCTCTGCTCAAAATATATGTATCAGCTACCAAGGTTTCGTGGTGATTGGAGGATGGCATCCCAACCAATTTTTGATAAACAACTGGCAAACTCCATTTAAAGCTTCTGGCACCAAACAGCCTTAATATTCCTGATAGATGAGAGTGCTCTCCTCACTGTCCCTTGAGAATGGAAAGTAACAGAAAAGAGAAATCCTGCAAAAGGAGAACATTTTCATACTAAGCACTCAGAAAACCCTGGTGCTGGAATACCTCATGGTTGGGGTGGTGGCAGGAGTGGGTAATGAGAAGATCTGAGCACTTACTCCTTGTCTTCTCTTGTTGAATCTTGTCCTGTGTGCATTTGTTGTCCCCTAAAAAATATCTATTCTTTAACCTATACACAATGAGTTCTTGTAGAATTGATCCAGAATCTTGGAACAAAGCAGGTGAATCAACTCACATGATATAACATACCCTCATTTCAATGATTGGGGCATACAAGTTGATCAATAAATACGATTATAGTTAATATTTATTGAATGCTTCATAGAATTTTTATGTAGTACCTCATTTGATTCTTGTAACAATCTTTTGAATTGGGTACTACTGTTTTCATCCTGCTTTTTATAGCTTTATAGTCAATAAAACTTTGTAGTCAATTTAGTCAATAAATCTCATATGTAATTATTGGTGTGTGTATGTGTACATTAGCCATAGTAAAAGTTAGACAATTAGATAGTCTGGATTTGGGTGGCTCTGTATTTGAAATCAACATCATGAAGCTTTCCATGTTACTATAATTTAGAAAGGTGGTTGGGGGAAGAGGTGAAAAGATGTTGTTTTGCTCAGTTCTTAAGCATCTGCCTTTGGCTCAGGTCATGATCCCAGCAAGCCCCGCATGGGGCTCCCTGCTCCGCAGGAAGCCTGCTTCTCCCTCTCCCACTCCCCCGCTTGTGTTCCTGCTCTCGCTGTGTCTATCGCTGTCAAATAAATAAATAAAAATCTTTAAAAAAAATATTTCTTTTGGAGATATCAGGAAACAGACTGGATTTGAGAGTGACAAAGCCAATCAGACTACCAATGACAAAGCTGTTACAGTATTATGTTTGAAAGAACTGATGTTTAAAAAAATGTGTAGAAGGTAATATTGGCAGGGTTTTACATTTGATTACACAAGTAAATTTTAAGTTAAAAGGAGGAGTCAAAATGACTCTGAGGTGTCTGTGGAAGTTGGAAATAGTATCTATGATAAAGGAGAAGGATTGTAGTTAGGGAAATGATTGTTATTTCAAATATAGACAGAGTCTGGGATGCTCTGATGACAAAATCAAGTGGCAAGTAGTAACTAGTAGTAGGGTTGGGTCTACATGTTCTCTGCTAAAATAAAAAGTCAGAGTTCACCAGCCCTAATAGGTGGGTGCAAATCAAACACCATACACTTTCAGGCTAAACACCTATCAAATAAAATTATGCAACTATATGTGCAGATATTCATCAAATTCATTAAAATCTATTAAGCATAACTCCTTTTCATCTATCTCTTCTTTAGGAACACACTATTAGGATGACCATATATGAATCCAGTAGCTATGGCAACTTCCTCTAGAACACTACTGGGACCACTGCTATGAAAATCAGAATCTATAATTATTCTGGTGCATGTGCGCTTTGTGGTGAAACAACATCTCCTCCAGGGGTGCCTCGGTGGCTTGGTTGGTTAAGCATCTGCCTTTGACTCCAGTCATGATCCCAGGGTCCTGGGATCAAGTCCTGCATCGGGCTCCCTGCTCAGCAGGAAGCTTGCTTCTCCCTCTCCCACACCCTCTACCTGTGTTCCCTCTCTTGCTGTGTCTCTGTCAAATAAATAAATAAAATCTTTAAAAAAAACAAAAAACAAAAAAACAACATCTCCTCCACCCCCACCTTACCACACAACTTTAAAGTTTGGTCATTTTGGTCACTTTTATTAGTTGAAAATGTTTTTCACTCCCTATGATACTTATGTATATTTAAATTCAGATTTGCTATGTATTTATTTTACAGGGTCATTCTTAGAAAGCAATTTCATTACCACTTTTTTTAGTTCTTGAACCATGTGTGTGAGGATGGGAGAGGATATTTAAATGCAGTCTTCAACTGCTAAGATCAGTGTTAACAAATTATTGCTTCAGAGACAACTAGATATAATAATTTAGCACACAGAATAAAGCTTTGGGATAGGAATGAGAATTTTTAAAGATATGTACTCTAGACAGGTGATATCAGTAAAATGGAAGACTAGAAGGTCCTGATACTCATCTCTCCCCCCAAATAAAAAACTATAAACTAAAGTAGAAAGCTTTGGAATATGGGGCTCCTGGGTGGCTCAGTTGGTTAAGCGCCTGCCTTTGGCTCAGGTCATGATCTCAGGATCCTGGGATAGAGCCCCACATCAGGCTCCCTGCTCAGTGGGGAGTCTGCTTCTCCCTGTGCCCCTCCCGTTCCCCCTGCTTGTGCTCTCTCTCACCTATGTGCTCTCACTGTCTCTCAAATAAATACATAAAATCTTAAAAAAAAAAAAAAAAAAAGCTTTTGGAATACAAAGAAAAAGCAGTAAAACCCCTTCAGAGTTCATGAGTTAAAGATGGTCACATAGGAAAATACAGAAAATGTATTACTTGCATTGCCCCAATTTGCAGTCAAGAGCAGCTTGACATCAGGTGATATCCCCTCAGAGGAATTTTCAGTCTTTATAGAAAAGGAGTCTATATAAAAAGTCTTTATATGAAGGGCGCCTGGGTGGCTCAGATGGTTAAGCGTCTGCCTTCGGCTCAGGTCATGATCCCAGGGTCCTGGGATCGAGTCCCGCATCGGGCTTCCTGCTCCTTGGGAGCCTGCTTCTCCCTCTGTTTCTGTCTCTCATGAATAAATAAATAAAATCTTAAAAAAAAAAAAAAAAGTCTTTATATGAAAAGGAGAGAAAAATCCCAGCAAGGCTTACCACTGTGAGTGTTTGCAGCCTTTCTTAGGGAGGTATCCCATCAAGGGTGATCTCAGTTTATGTAGTTGCTCCAGAGTACCTCTGAATGCATCTCCTCCTCAGGGCTGGAGCTGTTACTACAGTAAAATCTACCCTAAGAAGCCCCAGTAACTGCTGTGTCCCACTGTCTGGGATAAAAATGCCATACCACCTTGCCATGGATCCGAGGTGGTAGGTCTGACCTGTCACTGCAGGGGCCAGACTGCCCTACCCTGAGTCCCACACCCCTGATCACAGGTCATGGTTCTGAATCATCATTTCTGAGGCTCTGCTATTGCCATGAGTTCCACCACAGGGGTCCCATGTCATGGCTCCAGTCCTCACTGTTGTGGCCATGCCGTGACTGCTCTGAGGATAGTTCTCAAGGTTCTGATAGTTTTAGCAGACCACCATCAGAGTCATCCTGTGACTGCTCTCTTGGGTCAGAGTTAAAACAAGCTGTGCTGCTACTATATCCTGGGCCCAAGCCACTGCTGCACTTTGTTATCCCAGGACTTACAGCATTGTTGCTCCATCATCCCCTGAAGCAACTGTGGCAAGCCTGAGACCCAGGTCCTAGTTCCATGAAGGATCTGCATACACCCACATCTTAGACCCCAGTGCAACAGCTGCAGTGACTCGGGACCCAGGAGCTGGGTAGTCCTGTATGCACTTAATCCAAGACCCAGGCTTCACTACTAGGTCAATGTCAGCAAGTCAGATCAAGTGCTGAGGAGGGTCTCCTTGGCTAGAACTTTCTTCCATGGGCTAAAAAGGAGATCCGGAGGACCCTAGCTCTTTCTCCAAAGATCTCAAAGTCCTACCTTCCAATGCTACCCACAAGACCTCTGCAGTCTCAGCCACAAAAGTCCCCACAGACTATCCCAACACTGATCTCAGCTAACAGAGCTGCACAGAAACTGTGCTACTGTGTCCTCCCAGAAACCAAACACATTGTATCACACCCAGTCAGCAGACTTGCAATCACTGTCAGATGAAAATCCCACTGAATCTAGCCTGAAAGGCTGGAAGAGGAGACTGCCCTCAGATGAGCAGGCATTAGTGCAAAGCTGTTAGAAACATGAAAAAGCAAAGAAATATAACAGAAACACAGAGAAGCATACTAATTTTCCAGTAACTAACCCCAAAGAAATAGATATTTGTGACTTATCTGAAAACACTCTGAAAAAGAATTCAAAATAATTGTTTTAAGGAAGCTAGATTTGAGAGAATACAGATAGCTCAGAGAACTCAGAAAAACAATACATGGACAAACCAGGAAGCTTAAGAAAGAGATAGAAATCATAAACAAATTCTAGAGAGTAAATGAAAACTGCAACAGAAGATTTCAATAGCAGGCTTAATCAGGAGAAGAATCAGTGAATTGTGAATACAGATCTCTTGATATTATCTAGTCAGAGGAGAATAAAGAAAATGAAAAAGAGTGAAAAAGTCTGTGAATTATGGGACACCATTAAGTAAAACAACATCACATTTTGAGAGTGTCAGGAGAAAAGAAGAAAGAGAAAAAGTTTAAAGAAATAATGGCTGAAAATTTCCCAAATCTGGGGAGAGAGATGGCCATTTATGTACACAGACCTCAAAGATCTGTAAACAGATTCAGCCCAAATGATCTTCACTGAAGCAGTGGGTCAATCTCCAGACATAGCACAAAAGCATAGCTGGAAAAGTACCTGGAGTATAAGTAAAGGAGATTTATTTACTCATCTCAGATCTGAGAAATATTTCTTCGTCTTGAAAGTAGTGGCCTTGTGTAAAAAAAGGTCTTATGGTACCTTGTAGCACAATTCTCCCTGGTCACCAGACCCAGGCACTCCAGGGCTGTCTTCTGTGTGGGCTGCATGCACAATAGTGTTGTGGTGGAGCCACATTTGCCTTCAGCTCAGCTGGCTGCAGTAATCTGCTTTGCCTGCTGTGGGTGCACTGGATGCATTTTGGTTGAGAGGCCTGAGGCTGCCATGGGTTCATAAGTGGGCAGGACTGGCAGTCAAGTCAAGCTGGGTTTCTGCAGTTAGCTTCTCTGCCACAGTTTCAGGTGTATAGAACAGATTCACAGAGAGCTCCTCAGAAGATTAACCCAAGGAGATCTACACCAAGACAAATAATAATTGAAATGCCAAGAAGTAATGATAGAGAATTTTAAAAGCAGCAGAAGAAAAATTACATACAAGGGAAAGCCTGTAAGGCTATCAACTAATATTTCAGCAGAAAACTTGCAGGCCGGGAGGGAGTAGCATGATATATTCAAGTGCTGTAAGTGAAAAACTGTAACCAAAAACACTATACTAAGAAGATAAATCATCCAAAATAGGAAAGATAAAGAGTTTTCCAGACAAATGATAAAGGAGTTCACCACCATTAAACCAAAATGTTAAAGGGAATTATTAGAGCGGACAGAAAAGGCCATAAGTAGAAGAAAATTATGAAAGAAAAAAAATTCACAAGTAAAAGCAAAAAATATAGTAAGGTAGTAGATTAATCACTTACAAAGCCAGTATGAAGTTTACAAGGCAAAGTAGTAAAATCAATTATATCTACAAAAATCAGTCAAGGGATACACAGAAAAGATGTATGAAATTATATACATAAAACATGGAGGGAAAAGTAAAAATTTAGTGCTTTCAGAATATTGGAACTTAAATGATCAACTTAATATAGACTTCTATACACCTAAGGTGGTATATATGAACCTGATGATAATCACAAGCCAAAAACCTATTATAGATTCACAAAAAATAAAGAGTAAGAAATCTAAGCATAACACTAAAGAATGCCATCAAACCACAAGGGAAGGGGCACCTTGGTGGCTCAGTCAAGTGTCTGCCTTTGGCTCAGGTCATAATCCCAGGTTGGCTCAGGTCATAATCCCAGGGTCCTGGGATCAAGTTCCACATCGGGCTCCCTACTCAATGGAAGGCCTGCTTCTCCCTCTCCCACTCCCCCTGCTTGTGTTCCCTCTCTCACTGTCTCTCTCTGTCAAATAAATAAAATCTTAAACAAAACAAAACAAAAAATACAAGGGAAGAGAGCAAGAGAAGAAGAAAGGAACAGAGAAGAACTATAAAAATAATCAGAAAAAAATTAACAAAATAGCAATAAGTACATACCTATCAATAATTTAAATTTGCATGGACTAAATGCTCCAAAAAACAAACATAGGTTGGCTGAATGTATAAAAAAACAAAGCCTATCTACATGGCTACCTTGAAGAGGTTCACTTCAGACCTAAAGACACACACAGACTGGAAGTGAAGTGCTGGAAAAAGATATTCTATGCAAATAGGAGCAAAAAAGAAAAAATGCACTTTAAATAAAAGAATGTAGCAAGACACAAAGAAGGGCACTACATAATGATAATAGGGTCAATCCAACAAGAGGATATATTAATTGTAAATATCTATGCACCCAACATAAGAGCACCCAAATACATAGACTAAATATGAATACATATAAAGGGGGAAATTGACAGTAATACAATAATAGTAGGGCAATTTAAACCCCACTTACATCAGTAGATAGATCATTTAGGCAGAAAAGGAACAAGGAAACTGCTTTGAATGACACATTAGACCAGATGGACCTAACATATATAAGAAATATTTCATCCAAAAAACAGAATACACTTTCTTTTCAGCTGCACAGGGAACATTCTCTGGGATGTTGTTAGGACACAAAACAAGTCTCAATTTAAGAAAACTGAAATCATATCAAGTACCATTTTCAGTCACAACAATATAAAACTAGACATCAACTACAAGAAATATCTGGAAAGAAGACAAATACATGGAGGCTAAACAACATGCTACTAAACAATGAATGGGTCAACCAAGATATCAGAATTAAAACAAAAAATACATAGAGACAACTGGAAAAAAAAAAATGATGGTCCAATATCTTGGGACTCGGCCAAAGCAGTTCTAAGAGGGAAATTTATATTAACACAGGCCTACCTCAAGAAACAAGAAAAATTCAAATATATGACCTAATCTTACAGCTAAAAGAACTAAAAAAAAAAAAAAAGAAAGAAAAAGCACAAAGCTAGTAGAAGGAAATAAATAGTAAAAGAAAAAAAAAAAAAATAAATGAAATATAGACCTAAAAAAAGAAGCCAGTAGAAAATACCAAGGAACCCAGGAGCTGGTTCTTTAAAGATAAACAAAATTGATAAGCCCTTAGAAGGTCCCAGTGCCATAATGGGTGGGTCCCCACTCCATAACTGGTGAATTTGAGCTTGAGAGCTCAGCAAGCCAAAGGTCATAATGCCCACATCAGCCCCAGTCACACTCGGGCACAGAAAAAAAAAAAAAAAAAAAGCCACAGTTTAAAAAGGCCAGGGAACTATGGGAATGTGGTCTCCCCCTCCACCTTAAAAACCCAGACTGGAGCAGGATTTGGCTCTTGGTGAGCTTATGACCTCAAGGAGCCCACAGGGCACAAGCCTGCATTAGCCACACTGTGGAGCTGTGGCTCAGAAAACAAGCCATGATTTGTGTGTGTGTGTATGTGTGTGTATTTGTTTTTTTTTTAATTTTTATTGTACTTTTTAAAATTCGTCTTTTTTTCTTTTTGATTTTTTTCTTTCCACTCTTACTCTTTTTTCTTCTTCCCCCTTTTCCTTTTTAATTTTTTTATTATTTTCTTTTCTCTTTTGTTATTTTTCCTTATTTTCTTTATAAGAATCCATATTTAAAAGAGTAACTAACATATACAGCCACTGCTCCACCCAGTCACCCAGCAAAAGTCACCAGGCACACACAGTCTGCAAAAGGGTCACCATACACAAGACACACCTTCAACTTTAGAAGTAACCATTTTGCCTAATCCATAGACACAAACACAAAAAGTCAAGCTAAATGGGGATACAGAGGAATATGCCCCAAATGAAAGCAAAAGAAAAAAGCTTCAGTAAAAAAATTAAGCAGAGATAAGCAATATGCCTAATAAAGAATTTGTAGTAATGATTACAAAGGTACTCAGTGGACTGGAGGGAAGAATGGAAGAACTCAGTGAGACCTTTAATAAAGAGATAGAGAATATTAAAAATAACCAATTAGAGCTGAAGAATACAAAAACTGAAATAAAAACACTGCAGGGAATCAACAGTAGATTAGATGATGTAGTAGAACATATCAATGATCTGGAAGACAGGGTAATGCAAAGAAGACAAGGTGAACAGCAAAGGGACAAAAGAATTTTTAAAAATGAAGGTAGAGGGCACCTGGGTGGCTCAGTTGGTTAAGCGACTGCCTCCGGCTCAGGTCATGATCCTGGAGTCCCGGGATCGAGTCCCGCATCAGGCTCCCTGCTTGGCAGGGAGTCTGCTTCTCCCTCTGACCCTCCTCCCTCTCATGCTCTCTGTCTCTCATTCTCTCTGTCGCAAATAAATAAATAAAATCTTAAAAAAAAAAAAAATGAAGGTAGAGTAAGAGATCTCTTGGGCAACATCAAACATTCACATTCACATTATAGGGGTCCCAGAAGAAGAGAGACAGAAATGTGTAGAGAGCTTATTTGAAAAAATAATTTAAAATTTCCCTAACCTAAAGAAGGAAATAGACTTCCGAGTCCAAGAAGCACAGAGAGTTCCAAACAAGAACCCAAGGAAGTCCACATCACAGTACGTAATAATTAAAATGTCAAAGTTTAAAGATAAAGGGAGAATCCTAAAAGCTGCAAGAGAGAAACAAAACGTTACCTACAGGGGAAAACCTATGAGACTATCAGCTGATTTTTCAGCAGGAACTTTGAAAACCAGAAGGCCTTTGATATTCAAAGTGCTGAAAGGTAAAAATTTACAACCCAGGATACTCCCCACCTAGCAAGGTTATCATTCATATATGAAGTAGCAATAAAGAGTTTCCCGGGGGGGAAAAAAGATACAAAGGAGTTTATCACCACGAATCCAGCCTTACAAAACATGTTAAAGGGATTTCATTAAGTGGAAATGGCCATAGACATAAAAATATGAATAAAAAGATAGAAAATAAAACAACATATACATACAATATGGATAAGAGAGAAGGGGGAAAAGAAAAAACATTTTTTTTCCTGTTTTTTGTTCTCTTTCTAGAATGTATTTGAACTTAAATGACCATCAAATTAATATGGACTTTTATTTACTTAGGATGATATATATGAACCTCATGGTAACCAGAAACCCAAAACTTATGATACACAAAAAATAAAGAGAAATAATGCCAAATAAAACACTATAGATACTCATTGATCACAAAGTGAGCAAGAGAAGAAAGAACAAAAAAACTACAAAAGCAACCAGAAAACAAAATTTAAAAATGGCAGTAAGTACATACCTATCAATAATTACTTTAGTCATAGTCTCAGGGTCATGAGATCAAACCCTGCATTGGGCTCTGTGCTCAGTGGGGAGTCTGCTTAAGATTCTCTCTCTCCTTTTTCCTCTGCCCCTCCCCCACTGTCTAAAATAAAATAAAATCTTTAAAAGAAATAATAACTTTAAATAGCTTAAATTTTCCAATCAAAAAACAGAGTGATGGAATGCGTAACAGAACAAGACCCATCTATATCCTGCCTACCAGAGACTCACTTCAGACCTAAAGATACATACAGACTGAAAGTGATGAGAAGGAAAAACACTCATCATGCAAATGGAAGCAAAAAAAGTAGCTGGGGTAGCAATACTTAAAATAGACTTTAAGACAAAGTTTATAACAAGAGACAAAAAGGGCATTACCCATAATGAAAGGGGATCAGTCCAACAAGAGCTTATAACAATTGGAAATACCTATGCACCCAACACTGGAGCACCTAATACATAAAGTAAATCTAAATGGACATAAAGAGATATTGATGGTAATACAATAAGCTGGGGGACTTTAACACTCCACTTACATCAATGGATAGATCATCCAGACAGAAAATCAATAAGGAAACAATGTCTTTGAATGACACACTGGACCAGATGGACATAACAGATACATACCAAACATCTCCTCCAAAAACAATAGAATACAATTCTTTTCAAGTGCACGTAGAACATTCTGAGAATAGGGTCACATATTAGGTCATAAAACAAGCCTAAATAAATTTAAGAAGATTGAAATTATACCATGCATCTTTTCTGACCACAATAGTATGAAACTGAACTAAATCACAAGAGGAAAACTGGAAAAAACACAAACACGGGGAGCCTAAACAACCAGTGAGTTGGCAAAACAATCAAAGAAATAAAAAAAAAAATACATAGAGACAAATGAAAATGAAAACACAATAGTCCAAAGTCTCTGGGACACAGTGCAAATAGTTCTAAGAGGGAAGTATACACAATACAGTCCTACCTCCAGAAACAAGAAAAAAAAAAATAATGAAACAATCTAACCTTACACCTAAAGGAATTAGAAAAAGAAGAACAAAGACCAAGGTGAGTAGAAGAAATAATAAAGATTAGAGCAGAAACAAATGACATAGAGACTAAAAAATACAATAGAAGAAAAAAAAACTGACAAACCTTTACCAAGACTCATCAAGAAAAAAAAGAGGACTCACATAAGTAAAATCAGAAGTGAGACAAAAGTAAACAATGGATACCACAGAAATAAAAGAAATATAGGAAAGTATGAAAAATTATATGCCAATAAGCTATACAACCAAGAAGAAATGGATAAATTCCTAGAAATATACTATCTTCCAAAACTGAGCCAGAAAGAAATTGAAAATCTGAATAGACTGGTTATAAGGAATGAATTGGAATCAGTAGTTAAAAAACTACAAAAAGGGTCACCTGGGTGGCACAGTTGATTAAGCGTCCAACTATTGGTTTCAGTTCAGGTCATGATCTCTGGGTCATGAGATCAAGCCCCACATTGGGCTCCATGCTCAGCAAGGAGTCTGCTTGAGATTCTCTCCCTCTCCCCCTCCTACTTGTGCACACACGCACTTTCTCTCCCTCTTAAATAAATAAATCTTAAAAAAAAAATTCCAAAAAAATAAAAGTTCAGGACCGAATGGATTCACCAAGTGAATTCTATCAGATTTTTAAAGAAGAGTTAATACCTAGTCTCCTCAAAATATTCCAAAAAATAGAAGAGGAAGGAAAGCTTCCAAATACATTCTAAGAGGCCAGCATTACCTTGAAACCTAAACCAGACAAAGACACCACAAAAAAAGAAAACAACAAGCCAATGTCCCTGATGAACATAGATGAAAAAATCCTCAAAAAATATTAGCAAACCACATACAGCACTCTACTAAAAAAAAAATCATGCACGATCAGGTGGGATTTATTTCTGGGATGCAAGGTTGGTTCAATATTTGCATATCAAGCAATGTCATACACCATATCAACAAAACAAAAAGGATAAAAATCATATGATCATCTCATTAGATGCAGAAAAAGCATTTGACAAGATTCAACATGAATTCATGATAAAAATTCTCAATAAAATGGGATTAGAGGGAATGTACCTCAACATAATAAAGGTCATAAATGAAAAACCCACAGCTGATGTTATATTCAATGGTGAAAATAAGTTTTTCCTCTAAGGTTAGGAACAAGACAAGGGTGTCCACTTTTTTTTTTTTTTAATTCCAGTATAGTTAACATACAGTGTTATATTAGTTTCAGGTGTACAATGTAGTAATTCAACAATTCCATATATCTCCCAGTGCTCATTAAGAAAGTGCACTCCTTAATTCCCATTACCTATTTCACTCATTCCCCTCCACCCACCCACCAAACTCCCTTCTGATAAACATCAATTTGTTCTTTATAGTTAAGAGTATATTTCTTGGTTTGTTGCTCTCTCTCTCTGTGTTGTGCTGTGGGGTTTTTTTTGCTCATTTTTTTTGTTTCTTAAATTCCACATAAGTAAAATCATATATTGTCTTTCTCTGACTGACCTATTTTGCTTAATTTTATACTCTTTAGCTCCATCCATGTTGTTGCAAATGGTAAGATTTCATTTTTTAAGGATGTCCACTCTTCACACTTTTATCCAATGTTGTACTAGAAATCCAAGCCATAGTAATCACATAAGAAAAAGAAATAAAAGGGATCCAAATTGGTAAAGAAGTTAAACTGTCACTAATAGCAGATGACTTAATACTACACATAGAACATCCTAAAGATTCCACTAAAACCTACTAGAAGTGATAAATGAATTCAGTATGGGGGCAGGATAAAAAATTAATACCCAGAAATTGGTAGTATTTATACAGTACACTAACAATGAAGTTGCAGAAAGTAAAAAACAAACAAAAACCACCATTTACAATTGTACCAAAAAATTTTAAAAAAACCAACCTAGAAATAAACTTAATCAAAGGGGTAAAAGGCCTGTACTCTGAGCACTTTTTTCCACAAAACTGGAACAAATAATATGAAAATTTGTATGGAACCATAATAGACCTAGAATAGCCAAAGCAAACTTAAAAAAAGAACAAAAAAACTGTGGAGTATCACAATCCCAGATTTTAAGATATACTACAAAGTTCTAGTAATCAAAACAGTATAGTGCTGGCACAAAAATAGACACATAGATTAATAGAAAAGGATAGACCTCCTAATGTGAACCCATGCATATATGGTTAATTAATTTGTGACAAAAGAGGGAAAAATATACAATGGGGAAAAGGCAGTCTTTTCAATAAATAGTGCTGAGAAAACTGGATAGCTATATGCAAAAGAAAGAAACTGGATTATTTTCTAACACCATACACAAAAACAAAATCAAAATGCATTAAAAACCTAAATATAAAACCTGAAACCATAAAATCCTAGAAGAGAACACAGTAATGTCTCTGACATCAGCCATAACAACGTTTTTCTAGATATGTCTCCTTAGGCAAGGGTAACAAAAGCAAAACAATAGGGACTACATCAAATCAAAAGCTTTTGCACAGCAAAGGAAGCCATCAACAAAACAAAAAGACAATCTATTAAACGGAAGAAGATATTTGCAAATGATATATCTGATATGGGGTTAAGATCCAAAATATATAAAGAATTTATACAGCTCAATACCAGGAACCTCCACAAATAACCCAATTAAAAATGAGCAAAGGACCTGAATAGAAATTTTTCCAAAGACATGCAGGTGGCCAACAGACACGAGAAGATGCTCAATATCACTGATCATCATGGAAATTCCAAACAGAACCACAATGGGATATTCTCTTACATCTGTTAGAATGGCTAAAATCACAATGACAAGAAATAACAAGTATTGGTGAGATGTGGGAAAAAAAAAAGAAACCCTTGTGCACTGTTGGTGGAAATGTAAATTGGTGCAACCACCTTGGAAAACCATATGGAGTTTCCTCAAAAAATTAAGATTAGAAGGTGCCTGGGTGGCTCGGTTGGTTAAGCATCTGCTTTTGGCTTAGGTCATGATCCCAGGGTCCTGGGATTGAGTCCCGCATTGGGCTTCCTGTTCAGCAGGGAGTCTGCTTCTCCCTCTCTCTCTATCCTTCACCCCCCTGCCCATGCTCTTTCTCTCTCTCTCTAGCTCTCTTTCAAATAAATAAAATTAAAAAAAAAATTAAAAATAGAAATACTTCATGATCCAATAATTCCACCACTGGGTATTTACCTAGAGAAGACAAAGACACTAACTCAAAAAGATACATCCACCCCTATGTTTGTTGCAGCTTTATGTACAACAGCCAAGACAGGGAAGAAACCTGTGTCCATCAGATGAATGGATAAGGAAAATGTGATAAGGAAGCACACACACACACACACAAAATGGAATATTTCACAGCCATAAAAAAAGGATGAGATTGTGCCATTTTAGACAACATGAATGGACCTAGAGGGTTTTATGCTAAGTGAAATAAATAAGTCTGAGAAACACAAATACCATATGATTGCACTCATAAATGGAATCTTAAAAAAATTTAAAAAAATAGAATCAGAACTATAAATACAGGCAAAAAACTGATGGTTGTCAGAGGAGAAGGGGGTAGGTGCTGGGCAAAATGTGTGAAGGGGAGCATTAATATTGTTAAAATGTCCATACTACACAAAACAACCTGCAGATTTAATGAAATCCCTATAAAAATTCCAATAGCATTTTTCACAGAGCTAGAAAAAAATAATACTAAAATTTTTATGGAACCACAAAAAACTATGCATAGCCAAAACAATCTTGAGAAAGAAGAAAACACTGTACATATCACTATCTTGAATTTCAAGATCTACAAAGTTTTAGTAATCAAAATACTATGCAACTGGCACCAAGAAACAGACACAGAGATCAATAGAATAGAGAGCCCAGAAATAAACCTATACTTACATGGTCAATTAATCTATGACAAGGGAAATAAGAATATATGATGGGAAAAAGACAGTCTCTTCAATAAATGGTGATGAAAGAACTGGACAGCTACGTGCAAAAAATGAAACTGGACCACCATATACAAAAATAAACTCAAAATGGATTAAAAACCTAAATGTGAGACCTGAAACCATAAAATTCCGAGAAGAAAACAGAAAGTAATCTCTTTTATATAGACATTAGCAAATTTTTTTTCTAGATATATCTCCTTGGGCAAAAAAGACAAAAGCAAAAATAAACTTTTGGAACTACACCAAAACAAAAAGCTTTTGCACAGCAAAGGAAACCATCAGCATTATATAAGAGCTTGGGAGATATTTACAAAGATATATCTGATAAGAGGTTAATATCTAAAATATCTAAAGAACTTATACAACTCTACACCAAAAAGCAATCTGAGTAAAAAAATTGCTGAACACTACATCAAAAACTAATGGTGTACTATATGCTGGCTAACTGAATAATAAAAAAATTAAGTATTTTAAATGACAAAAAAATGGGCAGAGGACCTATATAGATATTTTCCCAAAGAAGACATGCAGATGGCTAACAGACACACGAAAGATCATCAGTAATCATTAGGGACATGCAAATCAAAACCACAGTGAGATACACCTTAACATCTATTAGAATGACTAGAATCAAAAAAACAAAAAACTTAGGATATGAAGAAAAAGGAACCTTATGCACTGTTGGTAGAAATATAAACAGGTGCAGCCACTGTGGAAAACAGTATGGAGGCGCCTCAAAAAATTAAAATACAGATTACCATATGATCTAGTAATCCACACTGGGCATGTAGCCAATGAACCTTTCCCTGCTCCAAGTGCCCATCCAACACTACACTTTCATTTCTATCAGAGTATTTGCCAGAGTCAGCTTGATTTGGAGAACTTGTTCATTCATTCATTCATGCAACAAATATTTATTGAATACATACTATGTGGCTATGTTCTAAAGATAAAATATTGACCAAACAGACTTGCATCCTGCCCCCATGGAGCCAGCTGTCCGGTTGCTCCTTTGTGAATCAGCCCCCACTAGTGCATCAGTGAATTGTGGGTTTCTGGAAGTAAGGACCTATGTCTTCATCTCTGATCCCTAGTGCTTAGCACAACATTTGACATATATTAGGAGCTTAATACATGCTTGTTGAATGGGTGATCAAATCAATGAATCAGTCAATACTAAAAACCAGACTGTTTCTCTGACTTAAAATCCTTAAGTGTCCTCCGTTGTCTTCATCAGGACATCAGGGTCAGCAAACTTAAAAAAGAGAGAGGTAGAGAGAGAGAGAGAGAGGAGAGAGAGAAGAAAGGAACTACAAAACAAAGTAATTTTTTAAATGGTGATAGTAAGTCTCATCTGTCCATAATTCCTCCAAATGTGAATAAATCATCCAATTAAAATACAGAATGACTGAATGGATAAAAAACAAGTATATGCTGTCTACAAGCACCTTTAAGTACACTCATAGGCTAAAAGTGAAGGGATAAAAAAAGATATCCATGTAAATAGAAACCAAAGGACAGCAGAGGTAGTGAAAATTATATCAAAAAGAATAGACTTTAGGGGTGCCTGGGTGGCTCATTCGTTAAGCGTCTGTCTTCGGCTCAGGTCATGATCCCAGAGTCCTGGGATCGAGCCCTACATCGGGCTCCCTGCTCTGTGGAAAGCTTGCTTCTCCCTCTACCACCCCCCCTGCTTGTGTTCCCTCTCTCGCCGTGTCTCTCTCTCTCTCTCTCTCAAATAAATAAGTAAAATCTTAAAAAAAAAAAAGACTTTAAGTCAAAAACTGTAAAAAAAAAAAAAGAACATCATTACTTAATGACATTATAACTATTATCACAGAAATAGAGAAAGTGACCTAAAAGAAATGGATAAATTTCCAAAAAAAAGTACAACCCACCAGGACGGAATTAGGAAGTTATAGAAAATCTCAGACCAATAATGAATAAGGAGATTAAATCAGTAATCAAAACTTCCCAATACAGAAAAGCCCAGGACCAGATGGTTTCAAAAGTGAATTCTACCAAATATTTAATGAATAATTAATGCTGGTCCTTTTCAAACTCTAAAAAATTGAGGAGAGAATACTCCTAAACTCATTTTATAAGACCAGCACTACCATGATACTAAGGCCAGATGAGAACATATAAGAAAATTACAGACCAATATTTCTGATAAATATAGATATAAAAATCTCAACAAAATATTAGGTAATGGAATTCAGTGGCACATTAAAAGGTCATTCACAATGATCCAGTGGCATTTATCCTTGGGATGAAAGGTTGGTTAAATGTATGCAAATAAATAAGTGTAATTCATCACATTAATAGATGAAAGATAAAAATCGTATGATCATTTCAACAGATGCAGAGAAAGCACTTGACAAAATAGGAATATCCTTCTATGATAAAAATGCTCAACACATTGGTATAGATGGATTGTTCTCAGCATAATAAAGACCATGTACAACAAAACCACAGCTAACATCATACTCAATGAAATGTTCAATATGTTTCCTTTAAGATCAAGAACAAGATAAGGATGCCTACTCCTCCCATTTCTATTCAACATTTCTTACCTAGCAACAGCAGTTAGGTAAGAAAAATAAATAAAAGGCATCCATTTGGGGAAGGAAGAAGTAAAACTATGTCTGTCTACGGTTAACATGATCTTTATATAGAAACCCTAAAGATTCCACCAAAAAAAACCTGTTAGAATATATAAAATCAGTAAAGTTGCAGGATACGGCATCTACATACAGAAATCACTTGCATTTGTATAGACTAGCAACAAACTATCTGAAAGCAAAATTAAGAAAGCAATCACACTTAGAATAGCATTGAAAACATTAAAATACTTAGGAATAAATTTAAGGAAGTGATGTACACTGAAAATTATAAGACCGATCAAAAAGATTAAAGAAGATACAAATAAATGAAAAGATAACATGAGTTCTTGGATTGGAAGAATTAATATTGTGAAAATGTATTTACTGTGTAAAGCAAGCTAGAGAGTCAATGCAATACCTAATCAAAATTCCAGTGGCATTTTTCACAGAGATAGAAAAAAAAAAAAAAAACTATCCCAAAATTTGTTTAGAACCACAAAGAACTAACTGTGAAAGCAATTCTGAGAAAAGAACAAAGCTGGAGTCAATGCCCCACCCCTTGCCCAGCTGTTTTCAAAGCTATAAGGTACCAAAATGTTATACTGCTATAAAAACAGACACAAGACCGGTATAAATAGAAAGCCCAGACACTAATCCACACATATACTGTCAACCAATTTTTACAACATGGTGCCAAGAACATACAAAGGGGAAAGATCAGTCTCTTCAAAAAAGGGTGCTGGGAAAATCAGATAATTACATGCAAAAGAATGAAACTAGACCTCTATCTCAACAGCACTCAAAAAAATTAACTAAAAATGTATCAAAGACTTAAATATAAGTCCTGAAATCACAAAACTGAAAGAAAACTAGAAAAAGAGATTCTTGAATTGGTCTTAATAATGATTTCTTGGATAAGACTTCAAAAACAGAGGCAACAAAAGCTAAAACAAGTGGAACTAAAGAGCTTCTGCAAAGACATCAATAAATTGAAAAGGCAACCTACAGAATGGGAAAAAATAGTTACAAACCATGTATTAGATAAGGGTTTAATATCTAAAATTGATAAAGAAATCATATACAAGTTTATTTTTCAATGTTTGACCTCTTGAAATTTCTAAAATCTTATAATCCTTTATTTTAATATGGTCATAAAAAGAGTAAAGAATGATAGTTGGTTCCCTGAAATAAGGAGAATTTAATAAAGAACAAAGGCTAGATTCTATTTTCTATTATTGTCAAGAGAATATGGTAAAACCATGACATATATAAAAATAATTATAAGTAATCCACTAAATTATTGTTGTGAATATAAGTATTCCTTAAAACAATACTTTCCTGAACAATTCTTTTTCATTCAGGTCAACAGCCTTGAACAATATTCATTAGTACATAAATGAGGTATTTTTTCTTTGTGAAGGGCTGACTTGGAGTTTTTAGATATTTCCTTCAATAGACTGCTAACTTGGTTACTCAAGTATTGAGTTATAAGTCAGTAAGTGCCATACTTTGATCTTTCTACCTTAAATATTTTAATGCTAAATAATTTTTCAGCACATTTTTTGAAGTCCATAAATTATAGCTCTAAATATGTCTATATTAAGACTAAGTGATTTCTTAAACTATACCAACTGATCTGATTGGTGTAAATCCTAACTTCTCAAGGTTAACTGTTTACAAAGTTTGAAAACCGATTTATCTGTACTCATGAGTCATTAAAAGGTACAAGTGCCATGAGCCTTTAAAAGAAAAAAAAATGTCACATTTTGGGAAGGATAGGGTCAATCAGGATCAGGAAAATAGCCCAAAAGAATATGATTAAAGGTGTTTTTCCCTTGAAGACTGGGTAGGATTTCAGGAGACAACTTGTTTGAAGAGTTAGTCCAAGTCGAAGAACAGGTGCAAAGGAATGAAGGTGGCAAAGCATGAAACTTGTTCAGGAACAATTGGTTGTACTGTTGAACAACGGTGATGTTATGTCAGTGTGCAGAAGTGGGTAATAGGCTGGAAAGTTCCATTGAGGCCATTTTGTGGAATTATTTGGAAATCAGGCAGATGGATTTGTGTTTAATTTAATTGATACTTGGATGTCATTTAAGGTGGTTGAGCAGGATAAGGATTAAATCAGTGTTGCACTTGAGAACATTGATCAGCCTTAGGATGAGTCAGACTGTGGGTGAGCCAGAGACAGGAAGACCAATTAAGTAAAAGGCAACAGGCAATAGGCTCGTTAGAGGATTAAAGGATCTCATTAAAATTGGAATGAGAGTAATGAGGATGGAGGGGAGACTGGATTTGAGAGTTAGAGGATATGGACAGAGCAAACACAGTTGCTGTTAAAGGATATTCTGTATTTACTGCAATGCAGAAATTTAGACAAAACACAGAATGAAGATGTGAAAATTAGAACAAATGGAATTCACTTTGACTGTTTTACAACAGGTATTTTTTTCCAGCTTTACTGATATAATTGGCATATAACATCGTATTAGTTTACGATGCACAACAGGTATTTTTGAAGCAAAAGGATTTTGTTTTGTTTACAAATTTGCGGCAGGCTTTCTTTAAGGAAACAAAACATTACAGATTAAATTGAATTGCCTTACGCTGTTCTCCCTTACGATATTACATTGTTATTATCATAGATTCGGTGTACTGTTCATGATTTTTAAAATTTCCTACATATATCTGCATACAGAAGAAAAATATGTAATATTTTTAGCATTTTAATTTTAATTAAATTTTATATCAGTCTGTAATTTGCTTTCCAAAGCTTTTGTCTTGAGATCTATCTATATCGATGTATATAAATCTGGCTAATTCATTGTTAACTTTTGTATAGTCTGAATATACTACAGTGTATTTTTTTTAATTTCCTTACAAATAAATGTTTAATGCTGATAGAGGAATTTGGGAGAGGAGTCACTCCACCTAAGACTCCTCTGGACCAGATAGTCCCCAGCTGACCCCACAGGTGATCTGGCAACTGACCACAGATGTATGAGTGTGCTTACCTGAGATTATCTATATTTGGCCCAGATCAACAGAACCATCTCAATGACACAGAGACTCATATAATAAATAAAAGATTGTTGTTTGAAGCCATTTATCTTTGATTAGAATTTTTTGATTAGTATTTTTAAGAGTAACTGATAACAGTCATTGTTTACATGAAGGCATAGAAAATTAGATTATGTGTTACTTATATGTAAAACTCTTTGATAACAATATTTGATTCCTCAATAAAATACATAACAAAATATTATTTCACTGGAAGGTATAAATCTGAGCTGTAATTACTAGGTTAAAATATTTTATAAATTTTTCAAAAATGTTACACCCTATTATGATTATGATTACCTAATAATACCATAATGTTCTTAAGATTGCATTTTACAGTCCCATCTAATTTGTAAGTTCATTTTGAGCTTATAAAATATTTTAAGTTATTAGGGCCCCTGGGTGGGGTGGCTCAGTTGGTTTAGTGACTGACTCTTGATTTCAGCTCAGGTCATGATCTCAGGGTTGTGAGATCCAGCCCTGCGTTGGGCTCTGCATTCAGCATGGAGTCTGCTTAAGATTCTATCCCTCTCCCTTTGCCGCTCCTCCCCGGCTTGCTGGCACGCTTTGGCCCGCTCTCTCTCTCAAAGAAATAAATATTTTATTTCATTATTTAAATTATTTTATGCATCAAAATCAATGACAAAAATACAAATAAAAATTCTCTATTTTAATAACAAAACCTGGTTTTAAAAATGACTTCTGGGGACGTCTAGGTGGTTCAGTCAGCTCAGGTCATGATCCCAGAGTCCTGGGATCGAGACCCGCATCAGACTCCTTGCTCAGCAGGGAGCCTGCTGCTCCTCCTGCTTGTGCTCTCTCCGACAAATAAATAAAATCTTAAAAAAATAAAATAAAATAAAAATGGCTCTGTCATAGTCAAATACATAAAAGCAGAGTGGAATGGTGGCTTCCAGGGGCTGGGGGAAGGGAGAAGTGGGGAATTGCTATTCAACAGGTATAAAGCTTCAATCATACAAGATAAATTATGTTCTAGAGATAAGCTATACTATATTATTATACCTATAATTAACAATAGTGTATTGTGTACTCAAAAATTTGTTGAAGGCAGATTGCATGTTAAGTGTTTTTACTACACACACAAAAAAGAAAATTGCAAAGCAAGCTTAATATCAATGAATAAGGTGGGGTGACAATTCTGTACCTTTAAATCATTTGAAATTTCGTTTATAAAAAATGAACAGTAATAATTGCAAATTAGAGCATGTTCCTTAATTTATATTTATTAGCAAAGTGTAGTATTTGTATGTGACCACTAGATAGAGCTAGTATAATAATATCCTGAGGAAATAAAACTATATGAAACGCTATCTTATACTTACCATGTGTATAATTTGCTTTTCTTTATATTGAATTCTATATGATCTCATGTACCTCTAAAATTGTTAACTTTAAACTGATACAACTCAGCTCTATTTTCAATAAAGTACACTTAATCACCAGTTTTGTTTCCCAATAGTGATTTGCATATAATACATTATAAAATTATAGTTGTAAAATCATACCATAGCATTCATAGTTGTAAAATCATACCATAGCATTTTAGGATGTTTTAGCATACAAATTATCCAAAGACCACCAAAATATTTTTTGATGAACTTCTAATATATTTTGTGACTTGATATTTGTGTACAATATAGTGTTTATCACACATGGGGGCAAATTATACTTGCTACTTTCACTGTAAAGATTAAATGTAAAATAAAGAATCTACAAAAGTAAAGGTTCAGACTAATGAGATTTTTAAAGCAAAATACACTAAACAAAAAATGTTTCTCTCCTCTTTTTAATTAATGGAAGACTTCCATTATGGAGCCAGCAATGAACACCACAATTTGTAGGAAACTTGAAGGTAGAGATCACGTTTTAAACTTTTTTCCCAGCTCCTATAAATGGCCATCATGATCATCATAAAATAAAAACATAAGTCTTTAGACTCATTTATTTGCTAGCTATATTAGTATATTATTTATAAATATCCATAAATTAAACTGGCCATTACTCAGTGCAATATATGTAGCTTATTACACTTTTAAATTAATGAAATCTTTAAAACTCAATTTCTTAATCTGTAAAAACGGTTTTAATGTGATGTGATTTAAACATGAAATTAGGAACAATTGACTTTGCTAGTCATTAAAGCAGTACTTGTCAGATTTTGCTGAAAATCAGGATCATCCAGGCACATTTTAAAATGAACATACTAGACCCCATCTCCAGAGAGCCTGACCTAACTGTGCTATGCTTTCTAGAAATGTACATTTTCTCAAGTGTCTCTGGTAGTTCTGATGCAAAAGTTCATATAGTGTAATTTCAGGAGTGTAGTAAATAAGAACATAGGCCCTAAATTGAGACAGACCTGAAACGTAAGCCTCAGTTTTTAATCAATAAAATGGAGCAATAATACCGTGTTAACACAAGTAGTTGCAACGATTAATACAGACAAAATGTGAATAATGCCTGATACATAGTAACAAGTCTATAAATAGTATATTCTTTTCCCCAATATGTCTACATAGTGTGAATATTCTCCAACAAGATATTCCAGGAAGTAAATGATGACGACAGTGAGACTTTTTTTTGTTACGCCTTTGTGATTTCATTTTTCCTTGCCATTTATATTATGCAGGTCCTGTTACTCACATACTTACATGCAATGCAATATCACTTTATCTATTGATAATTACTTAGAGCCTTGTTTGTGTCTTTTTTTAAACTATGTTTAGGAGATTATATCGCCTCAAGGTATGTCTGCCTTGTTCAGCACAAATGTAAGTTGTCAAGAAAAATATACAACATGCCTTTTCTCACAAAGAGCTCTCAAACAGGAACTTCAGAACTCCCTCCTGAAGAAAATAATTCAATTGAATGTTGTCGTCTAGTATTTTAAATCCTTTCTTGTCATAGGGTTGCTCATAAAATTGTTAATGCATGACCCTCAGTGAGTCCATTGAACTAAGCTGCTTTTATAGTCTTACATTTACATAATCCTGCTCACTGGTATCCTCTTATCTGAAGAAAAATATGTGATGTGTATAAAATACGCTGAAACTTCTTCAACAATTATCTTTTCTTTGCAAAGTGATCAGTTTGAAAAAAATGTACATTGATATAATGTATTTATATGGCTTTTGAATAAAAGAGCAGTTCAACACTGACATATTGAAAAATATTCCGAATTAAATAAACAATGATAAGTTAGGCTACATGATAATGTACTTGTCCAAATATGAAACTATATATTTAGAAGGTATATTGTTTCAAATGTTTTCATCATGCATTTTTTTCTCCTTACTCATAATTAAACTGAAGGGAGCTGGAAACACTATTAGTTAACATTTATTGAACACTTATTAACTTGTGGACATATTTAATACCTCAAGTAACCCTCACAAACTCATAAGGTGGATAATATTATTTTCCTGCTTTTATGGGGAAAAAAAAAAAGACAAAAGTAATGGGCAAAGGGAATCCAGTGGGGAATTTAGGTTTTAAACCCATGCAGGCTAATTCCCAAGTGCCCAGGGCCTGAACTCATATCAGAACTTACTCTCCCAGGGCGCCTGGGTGGCTCAGTCGTTAAGTGTCTGCCTTCAGCTCAGGTCATGATCTCAGGGTCCTGGGATCGAGCCCCACATCGAGCCCCACATGGGGCTCCCTGCTCAGCGGGAAGCCTGCTTCTCCCTCTCCCACCCCCCCTGCTTGTGTTCCCTCTCTCGCTGTGCCTCTCTCTGTCAAATAAATAAATAAAATCTTAAAAAAAAAAAAAAAGAACTTCCTCTCCCTTTTTATTTCCACAGCCCCATCTCTAGTTGAGGTGCTTATTTCCTCCAGGGGGATGTGGGGACTTACCACACATACCAAAGTTTGGTTTCAATCTACTTTTCCACTTTACTTTCCAGTAATTCAGTTTTTCATCACTTTCTTTTTGGCTATTTATGGGGTCTTGAACTTGCCCACCTTTGAACTAATGCTTAATCCATCTGAATGCACTGCTTTGTTTTAGAACATAACAATATCATAATGATGATCATTCTGCATCCCACTCAAATTCTTCATGCTTTGTAATGTCTTGTTCAGATCTCTCTGGTGCAAAGTAATTCCTTCTATTTCTGATCCTGGTACAAGAACCTTGAGAATTCAATCTGAGGAAATCTTAAACCCACAGGTGACTAAACTCCAAAGTCCTCTCTGCTCCAATATACATTTATTTCCCAGAAATAACGTTATGCTTTGGGATACTTTCCACCCACTGGGTGAGATCCCCTTTATCACATGCACTGCATTTAGGAGACTTAGAGGTGACCCACATAATGATTTATAACTCTTGGTGGTGGTGTTTCAGGAGAATAAATCATTAGCTCTGTGAGTCTAGTGACGTGTCTAATGAAAAATCTGGGTCCCACAGGACTTAGCTTGATAAAACTCTAGGCATGAAGGTCCAAATGAAGGTGCAGTGGGTACAATGTTTAGGTTTTCACTTTGAAACTCCCACTATATCATTATTAAACATTATCAGTGGTCCCACATTTTTTGTTAAAATAAAAAAAAAAAAAAACTGTTCACAGATCCCATTAGTTGTTTTAAAATAAAAGCTATGATTCCAGTAATACATATAAAATTATTTAAATTTTATTAATTCCAGTGGCACCTATTATCACATAAAAATGTGAGATAAATTTTTTATTAACTCAGAAGATAATATATAGGACCTGGGAATTTGAGGATTTCCTGTAGTAAATCTGATGCCTGCCATGGCCTGAAAACTGTAAGTTGAAAACCTCTCACTAGGACACTTTATTTGGAGTTTTTCCATTTATTGCATTGTGATATTATTCTAGTTCCTCCTCTTCTCCCTCTTTTTTTCTTCTCTTCCTTCTTCTCTTTCCCTTCTTGTCTTTTACTCTTCATCACATTAGCATCTGTCTATCTTCCCCTATGATGACTATGTAGACATACATTTTGAATACCGCAATCTTACTCTATGTTGTTTTTTTTTTTATTTTTTTTAATTGTATTATATTATGTTAGTCACCATACAATACATCATTGGTTTTTGATGTGGTGATCCACGATCCATTGTTTTCATATAACACCCAGGGCTCCGTGCTGTATGTGCCCTCCTTAATACCCATCACCGGGCTAACCAACCCCCTCCCCCTTCCCCTCTAAAACCCTATTTGTTTCTCAGAGTCCATAGTCTCTCATGGTTCATCTCTCCCTCCAATTCCACCCCCCCATTTTTCCCTTCCTTCTCCTAATGTCCTCCATGCTATTCCTTATGTTCCACAAATAAGTGAAACCATATGATAATTGACTTTCTCTGCTTGACTTATTTCACCTAGCATAATCTCCTCCAGTCCCATCCATGTTGATGTAAAAGTTGGGTATTCATCTTTTCTGATGGCTGAGTAATATTCCATTGTATATATGGACCACATCTTCTTTATCCATTCATCTGTTGAAGGGCATCTCAGCTCTTTCCACAGTTTGGCTATTGCGGACATTACTGCTAAGAACATTGGGGTGCATATGGCCCTTCTTTTCAGTACATCTGTGTCTTTGGGGTAAATACCCAGGAGTGCAGTTGCTGGGTCATAGGGTAGCTCTATTTTTAAATTTTTGAGGAACATCCACACTGTTTTCCAAAGTGGCTGTACGAACTTGCATTCCCACCAACAGTGTAAGAGGGCTCCCCTCTCTCCACAACCTCTCCAACATTTGTTGTTTCTCTCCCTGTCCATTTTTGCCATTCTAACTGGTGTAAGGTGGTATCTCAGTGTGGTTTTGATTTGGATTTCCCTGATGGCTAATGATGATGAACATTTATTCATGTGTCTGTTAGCCATTTGTACGTCTAATACAGAGAAGTGTCTTTTCATATCTTCTGCCCACTTTTTGACTTGATTATTTGTTTTTTGGGTGTTGAGTTTGGGAAGTTCTTTATAGATCTTGGATACCAGCCCTTTATCTGTAGTGTCATTTGCAAATATCTTCTCCCATTCTGTGGGTTGCCTCCTTGTTTTGTTGACTATTTCCTTTGCTGTGCAGAAGCTTTTTATCTTGATGAAGTCCCAAAAGTTCATTTTTGCTTTTGTTTCACTAGCTTTTGGAGATGTATCTTGAAAGAAGTTGCTGTGGCCAATGTCAAAGAGGTTACTGCCTATGTTCTCTGCTAGGATTTTGATGGATTCCTGTCTCACATCGAGGTCTTTCATCCACTTTGAGTTTATCTTTGTGAATGGTGTTAGAGAATGGTTGAGTTTCATTCTTCTGCATGTGGCTGTCCAATTTTCCCAGCACCATTTATCGAAGAGACTGTCTTTTTTCCATTGCATGTTTTTTCCTGCTTTGTTAAAGATTATTTGACCATAGAGTTGAGGGTCCATATCTGGGTTCTCTATTCTGTTCCATTGGTCCATATGTTTGCTTTTGTGCCAGTACCATGCTGTCTTGGTGATCACTGCTTTGTAATATAGCTTGAAATTGGGCAATGTGATGCCCCCAGCTTTGTTTTTCTTTTTCAACATTTCCTTGGTGATTCGGGGTCTTTTCTGATTCCATACAAATTTTAGGATTGTTTGTTCCAGCACTTTGAAAAATGTCATTGGGATTTTGATCGGGATGGCATTGAAGGTATAGATTGCTCTGGGTAGCATAGGCATTTTAACAATGTTTATTCTTCCGATCCATGAGCATGGAATATTTTTCCATCTTTTTGTGTCTTCTTCAATTTCTTTCATGAGTGTTTTGTAGTTCCTAGAGTATAGATCCTTTACCTCTTTGGTTAGGTTTATTCCAAGATATCTTCTGGTTTTTGGTGCTATTGTAAATGGAATCATTTCTCTGATTTCTCTTTCTATAGTTTTGTTGTTAGTGTATAAGAAAGCAACTGATTTCTGTCCGTTGATTTTGTATCCTGCCACATTACTGAATTGCTGGATGAGTTCTAGTAATTTGGGGGTGGAGTCTTTTGGGTTTTCCATATAAAGTATCATGTCATCTGTGAAAAGAGAGAGTTTGACGTCTTCTTTGCCAATTTGAATACCTTTTATTTCTTTTTGTTGTCTGATTGCTGTTGCTAGGACTTCTAGTACTATGTTGAACAATAGTGGCGAGAGTGGGCATCCTTGATGTGTTCCTGATCTTAAGGGAAAGGCTCTCAGCTTTTCCCCATTGAGGATGATATTCACTGTGGGTTTTTTCATAGATGGATTTTATGAACTTGAGGAATGTTCCCTCTATCCCTATACTCTGGAGAGTTTTAATCAGGAAAGGATGTTGTATTTTGTCAAATGCTTTTTCTGCATCAATTGAGAGGACCATATGGTTCTTCTCCCTCCTCTTATTAATGTGTTCTATCACATTGATTGATTTGCGAATGTTGAACCACCCTTGCATCCTGGGGATAAATCCCACTTGGTCGTGGTGGATGATCCTTTTAATGTATTGTTGGATCCTGTTAGCTAGGATTTTGTTGAGGATTTTGGAATCCATATTCATCAGGGATATCGGTCTGAAATTCTCCTTTTTGATGGGGTCTTTGCCTGGTTTGGGGATTAAGGTAATGCTGGCCTCATAGAATGAGTTTGGAAGTTTTCCTTCTGTTTCTATTTTTTGAAACAACTTCAGTAGAACAGGTATTATTTCTTCTCTGAATGTTTGGTAGAATTCCCCAGGGAATCCATCAGGCCTGGACTCTTGTTTTTTGGGAGGTTTTTGATCACTGCTTCAATTTCCTTACTGGTTATTGGCCAATTCAGGTTGTCAATTTCTTCCTGTTTCAGTATTGGCAGCTTGTAGGTTTCCAGGAAGGCGTCCATTTCATCCAGATTGCTCAGTTTATTGGCATACAGTTGTTGATAATAATTTCTAATAATTGTTTCTATTTCCTTGGTGTTAGTCATGATCTCTCCCCTTTCATTCATAATTTTATTAATTTGGGTCCTTTCTCTTTTCTTTTGGATAAGTCTGGCCAGTGGTTTATCGATCTTATTAATTCTTTCAAAGAACCAACTTCTAGTTTCATTGCTCTGATCTACTGTGTTTCTGGTTTCTAATTCATTGATCTCTGCTCTAATTTTAATTATTTCTCTTCTAATGCGTGGCTTAGGCGTCATTTGTTGCTTTTTCTCCAGTTCTGTAAGGTGTAGAGTTAGTTGATGAATTCGGGATTTTCTATTTTTTTGAGTGAGGCTTGGGTGCCTATGTATTTCCCCCTTAGGACCGCCTTTGCAGTATCCCATAGGTTTTGGACCCATGTGTTTTCATTCTCATTGATTTCCATGAATTGTTTAAGTTCTTTCATTTCCTGGTTGACCCAAACATTCTTGAGCAGAGTGGTCTTTAGCTTCCAGGTGTTTGAGTTTCTGCCAAATTTTTTCTTGTGATTGAGTTCCAGTTTTAAAGCATTGTGGTCTGAGAATATGTAGGAAATAATCTCAATCTTTTGGTATCGGTTGAGACCTGATTTGTGACCCAGTATGTGGTCTATTCTGGAGAAAGTTCCATGTGCGCTCGAGAAGAATGAGTATTCTGTTGTTTTAGGGTGGAATGTTCTGTATATATCTATGAGGTCCATCTGGTCCAGTGTGTCATTCAAAGCTCTTGTTTCCTTGTTGATTTTCTGCTTAGATGATCTGTCCATTGCTGAGAGTGGAGTTTTGAGGTCTCCTACAATTAACGTATTGTTATCAATATGATTCTTTATTTTGGTTAACAGTTGGCTTATGTAGATGGCTGCTCCCATGTTGGAGGCATAGATATTTACAGTTGTTAGATCTTCTTGTTGGATAGACCCTTTAAGAATGATATAGTGTCCTTCTGTGTCTCTAATTACAGACTTTAAAATCTAATTTGTCTGATATAAGAATTGCTACCCCAGCTTTCTTTTGAGGTCCACTGGCATGGAAGATGGATCTCCATCCCTTCACTTTCAGTCTGGATGTATCTTTAGGTTCAAAATGAATCTCTTGTAGGCAGCATATGGATGGGTCCTATCTTTTTATCCAATCTGCAACCCTGTGCCATTTTATGGGAGCGTTTACACCATTCACGTTGAGAGTGATTATTGAAAGATATGAATTGTCATCATGTTGCCTGTGAAGATGTTGTTTTTATAAATTGTCCCTGTAAATTTCTGTTGTATATCACTCTTGGGGTCTTTCTCCTTTTATAGAACCCCCCTTAATATTTCTTGCAGGGCCGGCTTAGTGGTCACATATTCTTTCAGTTTCTGCCAGTTTTGGAAGCTCTGCATCTCTCCATCCATTGTAAATGACAGCCTTGCTGGATAAAGTATTCTTGGCTGCATGTTCTTCTCATTTAGTACCCTGAATATGTCTTGCCAGGCCTTTCTGGCTTGCCAGGTCTCTGTGGATCAGTCTGACGTTATTCTGATGTTCCTCCCTCTGTACATAAGGAATCTCTTTCCCCTAACTGTCCTTAAGATGGTTTCCTTGGTTCTAAGATTTGCAAGTTTTACTATTACATGCCGGGTGTTGGCCTGTTTTCCTTGATCTTGGGAGGGGTCCTCTCTGCCTCTAGGATGCGAATGTTTGTTTCATTCCCCAGATTAGGGAAGGTCTCAGCTACAATTTGCTCAAATACATCTTCTAGTCCTCTCTCTCTCCACTCCCTCTGGGATTCCAATTATTCTGATATTGGAACGCTTCATGGTGTGACTTATTTCTCTGATTCTATTTTCATGGATTCTGAGTTGTTTTTCCCTGGCCTCCTCTTTTCCCTTTTTATCTATTATATTGTCTTCCAGGTCGCTTATTCGTTCTTCTGCCTCACTTACCCTAGCTGTTAGATTATCTAGATTGGATTGGATCTCATTGATAGCATTTTTAAGTTCTGCCAATTCACCTTTCATTTCTTCCCTTAGAGACTCCATGTTGCCATTAATTGATTTCTCCATTCTAGCCATTGTCTTCACAATTGCTAGCCTGAATTCCATCTCCAGCATCTTGGTTATATCTGCATCCATTTGTAAATCTGCAGCATAAGTCATAATCTCTGAGTCTTTTCTATTTTGAGGGCTCCTCCTCCTAGTCATTCTGTTGATGGGTATTTGAGGGAATGTATAGAGCCCAAATTATTGACCAGAACCCAAGCAAGATGCACCTGTTTTCTTTGGACCTTCGGGTTGCTGGCCTCTTGTTTTCCCAGCCTGTCTTCTGGGGGAGGGGCTGCCGCACTTTTACTCAGGCAACCCTGTTGAGTGGAGTTGCCCTGTGCCCCTGTGGCAGGGGATGGGCTCAGTGGGAATCAGTTTTGGGGGCTTTTGTTCTCTGGTGGCTTTCCACGTCTCTTCCGCGAGTCAGAGCAGAAGAGACCGTTTCCAACCCTCTGCCTCAGAGCAGAGAGATCGCAATCTGTTCTTCAGTGAGCTCTCCAGGCCACACTGTCTCCGTTTCTGTCTGTCCTGCTATAAACTGCAGCGACCTTGGTTATGCGCCCCTCCGCAGTGCTCCCAGTCCTGCCTCCAGGTCGGGGCACGTCTCTGCCCTTTGTGCTTCTAAAAGTGCCAGCTGCTCACAGTTCATGTGCAGGTGACCCTGCCGCTCTGGGTTTCTACCCAGGGGGCTGCAGTTCACAGGCGTGACCCCACTGCTCTGGGTTTCTGCCCCGGGGGCTGCCCTGAAGTCCTTTCCCCGCCGCTACCAGTCTGTGAGTCTGTGCCCTGTCTGCAGCGCACGAGGCTGTCGCTCACCAGCAGTGTAGGATCCCCATGGCCAGGCTCCCTCCCGCTGACGTTTATCCCCTGATACCTGCCTGTGGAATCAGGGCTCCCCGCTTCAGACCTTGAAACCAACCACCTGCTATATTCTCCTTGTAGAGATCCTGATTTTCTTACATCTCAGGCTGGTTTCATGGGTGCTCAGAGTGGCCTGGTAGATATCCAGCTCAATTCCGAGGACCAGTTGAAATAGGGTCCCCTACTCCTCCACCATCTTTCCCCCCTTACTCTATGTTTTAGAACAGAATTCAGTTTAGAGCAAGCCTCTGAAGTCTCACTCCTAAGCAACACTCCTGGCTAAGAAAACCAAATTTTATCCAGGTGTGGGAGCATGGCTTGCCTCTCCCCACCCACAGGTAGTGAATGTTAACTACTCAAGATAATCAGAATAAGGACTCTTCAACTAGTGCCAATGACTGGTTTATGTATCATCAGGTATAAGCAAATCTGCTTCCCTTATACTTAATAAAGTTGTTTTTTTATTCCCCCACATAATAAATGCGTAAAAACAAAGAGAAATTGCCCATTCGGCCTTTGGATATTTTTCTATGAAGAAACAATGACCATAACTGCTAAAGCCATATTACAACCCTAAGGGACCCAACATCTTGAGAGTGGAAAAGGAAATAGATGGAAGGAAACTGGATCCTGGAGAGAGGCTCTCTATTGTACAGGCAGCCTTCACACACTTTGCCATGTGACCTCATTGTTTAAGCATTATTAAGGTCTCAGTCACTTGAAGGAAAATCATCCCATTACTTGCTCATTTTAGTAATCCTAATT
Organism: Mirounga leonina; assembly: GCF_011800145.1. Taxonomy (NCBI): domain Eukaryota; kingdom Metazoa; phylum Chordata; class Mammalia; order Carnivora; family Phocidae; genus Mirounga; species Mirounga leonina. The sequence continues at coordinate 56,207,324 of NW_023270415.1, forward strand.
TCTCATAAATTTGGTTCCAAAGAAAAATATGATGGTCTATTCTAATTGTACTGACATTACATAAAACATCTTTTGTGACATTACAATAATCTGTAAGCTATCTGAAGAATTCAGGAGATAGCATAATATAAACTTACCTAAATTTAAGACAAATGGAAAACTTAATAATTATAAGGAAATACATTTCTCCGAGGTTTTTAAGCACCCATAATAATTTAAACAAATTATAGGATTGGCTGAGATATACACAAAATTGTATTTTTGTGTTTGTTACTTTTGGGAAATGTGTTTATGTTATTTTGGGGGACATCATAGCTTTTTGTGGGACTTTATAGTTTATTACTATTACTTGTGGAAACATGTTTTTCTTAAATTTTCATTTCAAATTAAGCTTTACTACAATAATTTCTAATATTTTATAAAACTGACTTTTAATACATTGATGATAATTATTTGGTCCTGGCTCTATTTTGGAAGTCTCCTAAGAATAATTAATATCAATATAAATTTTAAAGTTTACAATACTTTTCATCATATATCATTATGATTATAAGGGAATTATATTAGATTTGTGTTTTATTATTTTTCATTTTTCTAATAGAGAAAACTAACTTCAGAGACTTCACATCACTTACTCAGTATTATAAGACCAAAGGGTCAAAAGAGTAGACAAACATGCTCTTAGTCCCATTATATATAATAATTCTATGTGTGGGTTAGTACAAAATCTTTTAGGAGCTCCATGGTTATTTGATGCAATACAGTTAAGTATAATTATAAAGAAAGTTTAAGGAGGCAAGGATCGTTCAGCAATCTAAAAAAGAAGCATAAACAAAAGCTACCCAGATAGTTTATGGTTCTGAAGTCAGGAACTTGATAGTTTTTCTTAATAAGACTGGCAGAGTCATAGAGTTGAGAAATAACACATTCTAAAAACTTTAGGCTGTTCAGTATTAATAAGTTGGTCAAATGCCATGAAAATGCTGATGTTTAACCATTTTGAATGCTAAAAATGGCAATTTCATCAAGTTCAAATAAAAAAAAAATACAAAAACAAACAAAAAAAAAACCAAGGACACCTGGGAATTAAAAATGGAGAGATGAGGGTGACTTGGTGGCTCAGTCTGTTAAGCATCTGCCTTTGACTCAGGTCATGATCCCGGGGTCCTGGGATTCAGCCCTGCATCGGGCTCCCTGCTGAGCACGGAACCTGCCTCTCCCTCTCATCCCCACTCATGCTCTCTGCCACTTTCTCTCAAGTAAAAAAATAAACTCTTCAAATAAAAATAAGTAAAAATGGAGAGATGAGTAAGCTTAGAGAGGTACCAGTTCATGTTAAGATACAGTGAAAGATAACAATGTTCTATGTTGTAAATTATTCAGAAGCATTGGAAACTTTTTAAGGACAGAAATAATATAATATTTTCACTTAAAACAGACCATTCTGGATGTGTAGAAATACCTGACTTAAGGTCAGGGTCATGGAGATCATACTACCACAGGACAAAAAATTAGTTACATTACAGTTAGTTGCAATCACTCAAGTAATAAATAATAAGGACCCAGGCCCTGGCATTGGTGAAACAAAAGCTTAGACGAGAAAAATATTTATGTGATAAAACTGGTAGGAATCATTGAATTATCAAATGTGGTGTTGATAAAGATTGGAAATGGTAGATTCCTCTTAGGTTTCTCACTTGCATGACTAAGTGGCAAAACTACAGCCAGGTGGAAGAAATTACAGAGAAAAAAAGTATATGAAGAGGGCAGGGGAGAGTGTACAAATCAAACTCAAAAGACAAAACAAGAAAAATGGGGCATCCTTTAGGTTAAAGTATAGTCAAGGTCATTAGGAAGGAAATTAGGAGGAGAAGAATGATTCTGAAGGCAAGAGAGAATAAAGGGTTAGAATACCAGTATTTTATAATAAATAGGGACAGCAAGAAAATCAGACTGTAAAACACGCATTGTATTTAGCAATATATAAGTTATCCTCTAAGAGTAACATCACTAAAATCTTGACAGTCACCATATTGTACAGGAAAGAAAATCTTTTATTAGGGGTCTTTATACTTTCATTTTTTCTTTTAAAGATTTTATTTATTTGACAGAGAGAGAGACAGCAAGAGAGGGAACATGAGCACGGGGCATGGGAGAGGGAGAAGCAGGCTTCCCACAGACCAGGGAGCCCGATGCGGGGCTTGATCCCAGGACCCTGGGACCATGACCTGAGCCAAAGGCAGATGCTTAACAACTGAGCCACCCAGGCACCCCTATACTTTCATTCTTAAAAATAATTTTTCATATTTTGTTGTTCGGAGTTCAATATGTGAGGTCTTGGAGAGCAGGCAGGCTCACATTCTAATATGGTTATATTAGGAAAAGCTGTTACCATCACCCCACCGTTGGTATGCCACTGGTTACAGAGATAAATTTTGGCTAAAAGATTGGGGGATTAACAGAGTAATTAGGTTTTTACCATCTTCAGTTTGAGATTTATTTTGGACATTTAAATGAAGTTTATGAGTGGGCAATTGGGTGTACACTCTGACACTAAGAAGAGGCCCATGTCGGACTTAACTTCTAAATTACAAGCTAATAGATAGTATGTGACATAAAGGGAGAGTGTAGTACAGTTAAAAAAAAAAAAAAAAGCAGGAATAAATCTCTGGAGTACACAAACAGAGATCTTGTGAATAAGAAACCAGGAAACGAAACTGTGTGAAGAGTGGTAATTAAGGGGGGGGGGGAATAGGATTCCTATAATGATTAAAACAAAACAAAAAGAAAATGTTTCAAGGAAGAAAAGTTTAATTTTGATAAATATTGCTGATACTTTGTATAAGATATGAAGAAATGGTCTTTGCCTTTGGGAGAATGAAGTTAATGAAAACCTTTGGTTAACAGTTTTTTTTTTTTTTTTAATTTTATTTCATTATGTTATGTTAATCACCATACATTACATCATTAGTTTTTGATGTAGTGTTCCATGATTCATTGTTTGTGTATAACACCCAGTGCTCCATTCAGTACGTGCCCTCTTGAATACCCATCCCAGGCTAACCCATCCCCCCACCCCCCCTCCCCTCTAGAACCCTCAGTTTCTATTGAATGTTAACTATCCAGTCTAGTGACTGGATTGAGGAGAAAAAGTCTGATCAAGGGGTTGAGTGAATAAAACTATTACATAATTTTGCTGTGTAGAAGAGTAGAAAAAGAGGTGAATAGTGGTAGTAGGAGGTTATGTTGCAGGATTTTTTTTTTTTTAAAGATTTTATTTATTTATTTGAGAGAGAATGAGAGACAGAGAGCACGAGAGGGAAGAGGGTCAGAAGGAGAAGCAGACCCCCCACCGAGCAGGGAGCCCGATGTGGGACTCGATCCTGGGACTCCAGGATCATGACCTGAGCCGAAGGCAGTCGCTTAACCAACTGAGCCACCCAGGCGCCCCTGTTGCAGGATTTTTAATAGGGGATACAAAAGTTTGGGATCAGTTAAGTCAGATTCTCTGTGAATATTCACTATGTTTTTATTTTTCTAGAGTAAGTGCTTGGAAGTGGAATGGGTGGATCATCTTAAAGGCATATATTTAACTTTTTAAGAAATGGCTAGTTTTCCAAAAAGTCTATGCCATTTTACATTTGCACCAGCTGTGTATGAGTCACTTGTACTTTTTCCATGCCAACACTTGATATCATCAGTATCGTTGACTTATTCCAATGGATGCACATTGGACTTTTTTTTCTGATGGCTAACGTTGGGTATTTTGTATTTATTAGCTATTAATATATTTTGTTTATGAAGTACCTGTATATTAATATGTATATTAATATATTTTGTTTATGAAGTACCTGTATAAATTATCTGCCCATTTTTTAATTCATTTATCTTATGAGATGGAAATATTTCTATTCTGGATATAAGATACTTTTAAGACACATGAATCAGGACAACTTTCATTGTGTGGCTTAACTTTGAGAGAACTTTAAAAAAAGCATTTTTATTAAAATAAGGTCCAGCTTTCAAATTTGTCTTTATGGTTCATGGTTTTTTTTTTTTTTTTATGTACTATTTAATATATCTTTGGCAAACTTTTTTTTTAAAGATTTTATTTATTTGAGAGAGAGAATGAGATAGAGAGAGAGCATGAGAGTGGGGAGGGTCAGAGGGAGAAGCAGACTCCCCGCTGAGCAGGGAGCCCAATGTGGGACTCGATCCCAGGACTCCAGGATCACGATCCGAGCCGAAGGCAGTCGCTTAACCAACTGAGCCACCCAGGCGCCCATCTTTGGCAAACTTTAAGTCATAAGTATTTACCTCTTCTGGAGGTATAATTTTAGTTTTAATACTTCAGGCCTATGATCCATTTTGAGATAATTTTGTATGTAATGTGAGAGGGTTTATTTTTTTCCATATAGGAATAACAAGTTTCCAGCACCATTTGTTGAAAATGCTAGGCTTTTCACTGAATTGCTGGATACCTTCCTCAAGAATCAATGGTTTGGTTCTGGATGCTTATGTTTCATCAATCTATATTTGTCCTTTCACCAATATTTTATTGTATTGATTACTGAAACTAAGTTTTTTTTATTATTGAACATACACTGAAATATTAGTTCCAGGTGTATAATATAATGATTCAACAGAAGTTGAATCTAAGGTTTTTAAATCAGGCAGTATACAGGGTTCTCTTGCCTTTGTGAAGTTGTGTATGGTTAGATGTTTAGAACATCTCTTTTAATATGCAAAAGATTCCTTATGTCTCTTTAAAATTGATAGCAATCTAGTCAAGTTTGCAGGCTGTGTTACAATGCCAATAAATATCCAAGAGAGTTTGAAACCTCAATGAGAGATAAGTAGTGTTGAAAAATAAAACTGTAATAAGTAGGGCATTAGCCATACTTGGTCTATAGCTCGGTTCAGATATTGAAGGTGAAATACAAGATAAATCAAGTATGATTTTTGAAGTGTGGTTCATTTGAACAACTGGAGAGAATATTTTTAAATTTTTGATAAAAATATACAAGTGGTTAAAACTGCAAATTTTAAGTGTAAAAGTCAGTGGTTTTAATTTACAATGTTGCACAATCACCATAACTAATTGTAAAAATTTCTCACCACCCTAAACAAATTCACTAACCATTAAATGGTTAACTCCTCACTGTCTCCTCCCCCCAGTTCCTTGAAGCCTTGAATCTACTATCTCCATGAATTCACACATTCTAGAATTTCATGCCAGGTAAGTCATGCAGTTTAGTCATTTTGTGACTGGTTTATCTCACTTGGGCATAATGCTTTCAAGATTACTCTATGTTATAGCAAGTATCAAAACTTCATTCCTTTTTATGGCTAAATAATACTCTGTTGTATATAAATACTATGTTTTGTTCATTCCATTCATTTGTTGATGGAAGTGTGGCTGTTTCCACCTTATAGCTATTATAAATAATGCTGCAATGAACACTAGTGTACAAGTATCTGAGTCCCTGTTTTAAATTGTTTTATGTATGTCCTAAGAGTAATACTACCGGGTCATATGATAATTCTAGGTTTAACTTTTTGAGGAGTCACCATACTACTTTCCACAGCAGGTGTACCATTTCAAATTCCCATTATCTATGTACAAGTGTTCCAGTTTGTCTACCTATTCACCAATACTTACTGTTTTTTTTTAATGAGAGCCATCCTAGTAGGTATGATGTGGTATCTCATTATGGTTTTGATTTGTATTTCCCTAGTGACTAACAGTATTGAGCATCTTTTCATATACCTACAAGTCATACTTGTAGATCTTCTTTGGACAAATGTGTATTCAAGTCCTTTGCCCATTTTTTAATTGGGTGGTCTTTTTTGTTGTTGAGTTTAATATTTAGAATATAGAAAGAACTTCTAAACTCTTAACAGATATATTTTCTCTCATTCTGTAGGTTCTCTTCACTTTCTGGATAATGTCCTTTAGTGCCAACATGCACAGTCAAATATGTCTATTTTAATCTTCACAAGCAACAAGCTTGTGTTTTTGGTGTCCTAAGAATCTATTACCAAACCCAAAGTCATGCAAGTTTAGTCCTAAGTATGGTTCTAAGCATTTTATGATTTTAGCTTTTATATTTGTTTTTCCATTTGAATTTTTGTATATGGTGTGATACAGGGGTCCAGCCTCATTTTTTTTACATGTGGAAATCCACTTGTCCATCCCAGCACTATTTGTGAAAAGGATTTTTTTCCCTTTGAATGGACCTGGAACCCCTGTCACAAATCAACTGCTCATAGATGTATAGACCAATGAGACAGAATTGGGAATCCGGAAATAAATTATACATCTATCCTTATGCCAATACCATCCTGTTTTGATTACTATAGCTTTGTAGTAAGTTTTGAAAGTATGAGTCTTCCAACTTTGTTCTTCTTTTTCAAGATTATTCTGACCACCAGGGGCCACTGATAATTCCATATGAATTTGAGGATCAGCTTTTCCATTTCTGTAAGAAAGGCTGTTAGAATTTTGATAGGGATTATATTCAATCTATTACCTTGGGTAGTATTTTCAGCATATTTATACATCTGTTTGTTGAAGCCAGGAAATGTTTTTTCTTAAAAAAAGAATCTTTTGTAATTTATCTATTGGAGGAATATGAAATGTTATGCTCTATTACTTGGATCCAGGAAAAAGTTTTTTTTTTTTTTTTTAAAGATTTTCTTTATTTATTTGACACAGAGAGAGAGAGACAGTGAGTGAGGGAACACAAGCAGGGGGAGTGGGAGAGGGAGAAGCAGGCTTCCCACCGAGCAGGGAACCCGATGTGGGGCTCGATCCCAGGACCCTGGGATCATGACCTGAGCCGAAGGCAGGCGCTTAACGACTGAGCCACCCAGGTGCCCCCAGAAAAAAGTTTTAATGTGCCAAAACTAAGAAAAAAAAATATACTGAACAAACCTATTTATGGGGAAAAATACATTTTTTTAATAAATTGATTTGCATCCTGTCATAGTTTAGCAATATTAGATTTATACTTCCAGTTGCCATTTTAAAAGTGAAACATAGCTAATAGAGCTCTCTTATGCTAAGAATTCTGTGCTTTATATAAAAGGGCCTCAACATTTGATTTTTAGGGTGACAGCTAGAACAATTTTGAACTACTAAAAAGGAAAGGTGTATCTATCTATATAAGGAGAGAAGATTGGTGATTTTTATGTACAAGGTAACTCCTATTTTAGCAAACATTTGAGTAGCATAGAGGCAGTATAGCATAATGGTGAAAGCATAGGCTGAGTCAAACTTTCTACATTTGCCTCCCAGCTTTACTATTCACAGGCTATATAACATGGGGCAATTAAGATCTATCTGCTTCAGGGCGCCTGGGTGGCTCAGTTGGTTAAGCGACTGCCTTCGGCTCAGGTCATGATCCTGGAGTCCCGGGATGGAGTCCCGCATCCGGCTTCCTGCTCGGCAGGGAGTCTGCTTCTCCCTCTGACCCTCCTCCCCCTCATGCTCTTTGTCTCTCATTCTCTCTCTCTCAAATAAATAAATAAAATCTTTAAAAAAAAAAAAAGATCTATCTGCTTCAGTACTCTCACCTATAAGATGGGAATAATACTTACTTCAAAGGGTTATGAAAGTTATTTTATATTTGCATATAGTCAGTGTTCACTAAAATTATATGCAATAATTTATACTATATAATTATATTCAATATTTTATGCCTTTATTTCACTTTACTATTTATAAAATGTTTTTAATATTCTTAACATTCTTTTACCTAATCCCTAGATTAATCCTGTGAAATAGGAGATATTATTAGCCTCCTTTAACAGATAAAGAAACTAAAATTCACAGTGATTGTGACACACCAAAAGCATATTAAAGATCAAAACATATAAAATTTTAGGTATGCAAGATAAGTTCTAGAGATCTGCTATACAGCATTGTGCTTACAGTTAAGCTTGTAGTTTAAAATTTTTTTAAGAGGATATATTTCATGTTATCTGTTCTTACTACAACTTAAATCAAAACCTATAAAACCAGATCTTATTAGAACCAAATAATTGTTTGTTAAGCCTGTATTCTTTCCACCAGAACAAACTGCTTCTACTTTCTATTTAAAGTGAACAGTAAGGACAACATAAAGTGAAATTATGTAATAAAAGAGAAACTGAAATAATGAATTTTTATAGCAATCTACAGAGAGTTAATTTCCTTTTCCTATGGTCAACATTTGTTTCTTCTGGTTTTCAAAAGAGAGAAAGTATATTACTCCTTGTAAAATTCATATAGTGGTTGGCAATTGGCTGAATGTTGTGGGATCATATTTAAAATTTGTACTATTCTGATTTTATTATGAATAATCACAATTTATCCTAAGTCTTATAGCTCTGGATGCAAGCACTTCAATGATGAGATATGCTTGCATATTTGCCTTTTATTTAAATAGATCTTGATTATTGACTCATATTTGAAGAAAATTTATCTTGTTCATTTTCGGAACCTCATAAATGTAAGTAAAAATGAAACATTAACAGACGTTTTTAAGATTCAACAGTACAATTTAGAACATAAGATACTTTAATAAACCTATTTTAACTTAGTGAACCAATTATCTAGTTAGTAAATATTTGTCTATGCATGAATTTTACTATTATCAACCACTACTAAAATCAGAGGCATTTAAAACATTTTGATTAAAGTTATGGCTTTGAATTAGATGAAGAAGAGATAATAGAGTTTGGGAAAGGGATTTCCACTGCCTTCAAACAGATGTCATTTGAAAGAAAACAGTACAAGTGCCATGTGATTGGAATAACAAACATTGAGGCATGTAACACATGCACACAGAACTCACAGCTTAATAAGAAACATCTTTTGTGATATGGCATTAAATATAATCTTACTTATGGGCAATATTTACATACTTACACCAGAATTAAACATGATACTAGAGATTTTAGCTATTGTGAAAAAAAGAATTGCTGAGTTTTCTGAATTTTAATTAGGTAACAATGATGTTTAGATTGGTCATTAGTCAACTAAGAGGTAGTAAATGTAGTTCAATTAAACTATGATTCATAAATTCAGCAGTTTAATAGCTATTGAATGCTCATTCCACCTCAGATATTATACTAAATATTAAAAATGCAAATACTTAGAAAAAAGACCTTAGAATAATCTTGAGACCGATATTAAACTCAATAGGTGCAACTGAAAAGAGAAATGAAGTTAGTTTGGTATAACTTGTCCTAGGAAAGTCATCCTAGGTACTAATGATCAATTCATTTTAAAAATTCAGCTAAAATTATTGTCAAAATTTAATAGACTCTATTTTTTAGAGCAGTTTTAGGTTGACCGTAATATTGAGCAGAAGGTATGGAGAATTGTCAAACATTTTAGACTATATTGTAAATTGCTTTATTTTCATGTTTTGAAAGTCATTTATCTGCAGAATTTAATTATTTTTCTTGTGCTACAAAATTATTCTTTTAACTGAAGCTAAATTGACTCATAGTTCCAGTGAAGTTATAGGATGGCTTATTATTTTAATAATTAATGTTAATATTTTACTATTTTTTCCAGTGGGTAAATGATATACAATTCCAAAAACATTCACACAATTACATAATAATTAGGATGGGGAAATTAAGTTAAATTCATAAATATGGTTGCACCAAATAAGTTCCTAACTGATGAAAGATTTACAAATAAAGAATAAAACTATAAAAACATGAGAAGTAAAATAAGGTATGATACAAAAATAATCTAGGGGTGGAGATTTATCCCTGGGCAAGATATAAAATCCAAAAGCTGTAAAAGAAAATATATTTGTTATATAATATTTGAAAATTATGTAAGTCTAGAGATGCCATAAACAAAACTGTACATTTCAAGTACAACAAAAAACTAAATAGAAATTATAATTCTCTTTAGCAAGTAAGGATCTTATTAAACAAGATGAAAAAGGAGGAAGATCTATGGAGACTATAGGCCAAACTATTTAAAGATAATTCAACAAATATACAAAATCCAACAAATCAAAAAAAAAAAAAAGAAACATCAACACACACAAATTAAAAATGTAATGACAGAATTGAGACACACAGGAAACAAGAAGTGATAAAGTGTAAATTTATATAAGAAGTTCTCCCAAGGTGAAAATGAAAAGTAATAAATATAACAGATGAAAGAATGATCTAATGATGAAAGAACCATCTGAAAAAAGCACTAGCCAGATTAAATTGAAAATAGCTTGGAAAAAAAAAAAAGTCTCCGTGTTCAGATAAAAGAGTTTCACCCTAGGGATTCTAGGGAAAAGAGAAGGACTCATAGACACAGAGTAGGTCATCAATTATTAAAAGCCTACTCTGCTGAAGTTGCTCTTCGGTGAGCATTCACGTGAGATTCTAGTATCTTCCCGCACTGCACCCATTCGGAGAAGTCTATCCACATACCTCTTCCTCAGACTTCTTGTTCTCCAATTTGCAACATGGAAATAAAGACCAACCAAAGGAAAAAGCAGAGGCTTTTCTTGATCTTGCTATACAGCAAGGGAGTCAGCCAGTATGACTGGCATTTTGTCAGTCTCAAAGACAGGCCTAAGAGTGAGAAAGCTGCATAGTGGAAATAAGGAAAGGCTTCACGTATGCACTGAGTGGAAGTTGTTGGTACAGAGAAGCTGTAGATAGGGTGCTCCCCCTTCTAGTTAGCCCATGTGATTGATTAGGGGTGCATATTTGGCTTTCTCTGATTGGTACTAAGTTGGAAGCAGGGACAAACAACAGGAGAGCTGTCAATTATTAATCAAGTCCTGGCCATGTTGGTTCAGTTGTCACAGAAATTATTGTTTAACTGCCTGGATTGTTACCAAAGATAACAATCTGCCTCCCTATAAATCTGATTTACAGCAGGCTGGTTTCCTGAGCTGTTTATTGTAGATAACAGGGCTGGTTTCCTAGGCAGATTTCTTCAGAGTGTACATCAGAGTTCTATTTTTATCCATGGTCTGACCATTCTTCATTTATATATTCAGTTTCTCAGTACTGTGTTTGTCCCAAGTCCTGGAGCATCAGGCCAAGCCACTGACCACTGTTACTGGGTTAGTGAAGATCCTGTTTCTGGCCATAACTACTTCCAGGCAAAATGTGTACCAGGTATACTACTCAAAACGCTCTTCAGGGAGGAGTTTCCCCATTTACTTCTGTCCTTCAAAACCACCCTAGAGTGCAGCTAGATTAGTACTGGCTTAATCCAATTTGGGGAATTGCCAGCATAATGTGCAAAAATATCTTAAAAATGCTCCTATCTTTATTTTCTTCCTAAGTCAGTTGGTCATAGGGAATTCACCATGAAGACACAAATGATGTCATGAGGAAAACATACAAACAAAAAACAATTTGACAAGAATAGGCATCTAGGCAACTTACTTATGTAACTTATTTGTGCTATCAGGGCTTGTTTGAGCCTAATCTCAAATATACCACTCACATTTGACATTGGAGTGTTGCTGTGCACACCCAATCCCATGTCTTGGGTGTGTCAGAAAATACCCAATTCATTATGGTCAAGGTTTATTCTCTAGTAGCCCTAGTAGCAAGCTAGAAGTCTACTGCATCTCAAAAGGAGAAAAGTTATCTGGAAAGATGGCATGGCTTTGCCTCAAAATCTCAAAGGACTAGGATAGGATTCACCTTTACAAGTTTGCCAGAAATTCCATATAGCATTCCTAACTGCCACAAACACTCCAAGCACCACCAGATTTGCTGATCTTTTGGTGCAATGATTGAACCGTTTGTATGGGAGTTTGTATTTGTTGCAATCTTTTCTTATTTTGAGTCTCGCTCAAAACAGGCAACCTTGTATATTATTTGGTAATTGGTTTGGAGTTGCACACTCCAATGAGGAAATATGTTGCTTCCAAAATCCAAAGAGCTCCATTAAGCATTGTGACTGCTTTCTTCATGGTAGGGAAGCAGATGCAGCAAATTGTCCTTCCCCTGAAATAGATAATTCAACCTTCCTGAGATAACTGGACACCTACAAATTTCACTAAGGTTTTAGACCTCTAGATTTTTGGGATTTCCTACTTTCTGGTATGCTTTTTTCTTAATTTTTCTAAAGTAGTCCCAACTTCCTACTCTTCAAATACAACGAATATGTTATCATCAGGGTAATGGACTAGCATGATACCCTATAGAATAGAGAGATGGTCAAGATCCCTGTGTACTACATTAGGACTTAGAACTGGTGCGTTGGTACGTTTTAAAATAGTAGAGTGGATGTGGGTTGCCGTCCCTGCTGAAAGGAAATGGTTCTCCATGTTGTTGTTGTTTTTTTTAACAGGCATAGAGGAAAAAATTGTTCATGAGATTAATAACTGCATAACTGCATTGCAGGTATTGAGGAGTGCGCTGATTTGCTCCAGCAATGAAACCACATTTGAAACAAAAACTGCAATTGTATCAACTGAATACATTTATGATAATCCACGGTCATTCGCCAAGGACCACCTTTCTTCATCAGAGGTCAAATAAGTGAGGTGAAGAGATAGGGTGGGAGTCAACATTCTTTCATCATTTTTGTTAACAGTAATCTCTGTAGTGCGTTTTGGAATGCAGTATGGAATTTGCTTTGTTGTTTTGATAGAGTTGGTGCTGGTAGCTTCCACTTGGTTTTTCTTGTCATTAAAATCTACATTCCATGAGTCAGGGAACCGATGTGGGGATTTTATAAGTTTGAATATGTTTATTCAAACTATACATTCTAGAATTAAGGAAATAACCACATGGTGGGTTCAGGAACTTCCATGAAGTAGACCTGAGCCAAAATTCTATTTCTTATGCTTCACATTTTTCATCTGAAAAAAAAGTGGAGTGTGACAATAACATCTACTGTAAACTGTTGAGATATGAGAGGACTATAAGGGATATGCTTATCAAGTTCTGGCACTTAGTAAACCTTAAAAATATTCGTTTCTTTTTTAATTTGAGGTCCATAAAAAATATTTTCACTGTGGTGATAATTATTGGCAGTACAATCTTAAGTAGAAAAATTAAAGTTAAGAAATCAAGCCAAAAACAGTTATTTTTCATTCTAAAATTCTGACCTTAGAGATTAATCTTCAATATAATTTCAGATTTTAAGTTTTTAAAATGTAAACAGTTAACAGGTTTTATATTTAATTAAAAATAAAATTTATTATAATGATTATAAAATATGTATAGCAATATTTTGGGGGAAAATGCAATGTAAAATTTATCATTATATCAAAATACAATATAAATTTTTATCATGGACTGAGAGTAATTTATTTTGTCCAAGAAGGACAGTTAGAGCTGAAGCAAATCTAGTCTCTGAGGCTCATCAGTGAACAGGAAGGAGTGAGATTAAAATAACACATGAAGAGGGATGCCTGGGTGGCTCAGTCAGTTAAGCATCTACCTTTGGCTCAGGTCATGATCTCAGGGTCCTGAGATTGAGTCCTGCATTGGGCTCCCTACTCAGTGGGGAGCCTGCTTCTCCCTCTGCCTTCTGCTCCCCCTGCTTGTATTCTCTGACAAATAAAATCTTAAAAAAAAAAAAAAGAATAACACATGAAGAACTATTGTCATTACTTGGATACATATGAGGAATTAAAAGAGAGCAGTAAGAACCAAAAATGCAGCATAGGAATGGAAGTGAGTATAGGAGGAAAGACTATCTGGAGTCTGAGGGTGAAAGCAGAAGGGAACAAAAAAAGTTCCCTTCATATTTTATATTCAGCCAGTCAGCTTGTCCAGTATGACTCTTCAGAAATATCCTTTTTGGATTATTCTCTTTTCTGTTTCCACCGTTACCCTTGGTAACAGGTTCCTCTGTATTACTCAGAAGAAGATAGAGTTTTCTGAAATAAGAAGAATCACAATTTAGGGGCTGAACACACCCAAACATAATTTCTCCCTCATGTGTGGCGTGCTGAGGGTAGAGCATTTCTCTTCTAAGCCACAAGTCAGGGACACAGAGCTTCAGATCACTGTGGTATCATCCATCCAGAAGACTGGGAAAGGAGAATGGGGGAGTGGTAGTACAGATACTATGTTACCCTCTTAGAAGGGACACTTTCCTTCCACTCATTTGCCTTGGCCTGTACTAATCATATGGCAGATATAAATTCTATGTAGGTGGCGAACTATAGAGACGCACATGGATAGTAGTTTCACTAACCTTTTCTTCCACTCTATCTTTACTCATTTCTATCTAACTAAGATAGCTTTGTTTTAATTTTCATGACAATTTTCTCCTCCAATTCTAATCTATATATTTTCTTTAAAATTCTCATTTCTCAAAAGTGCCTTCATTAACAACCTATTACTACTAACTAGGGTGAAACTAAACTCCATATCCTGATTTATAAAAATCTCCATATTCTGGTTCCACTTTGCAAACTGGGCCAAATGATAACACAAGACATCTACTCTGTGACTTCTGCACATGTCATGCTACTTTAAATCTTACCCATGCCATCCTATTCACTGTGATGATTGTTTATGTGGATAGGAGGAAGGCTATCAACATTAGGAATTCTGTCTGGATACTAAGAAGACTTCACATCTAAGGAGATCCCTTCTACCTTCTACTCTTGATTTCAATCCAACCAGCAACCAGCTTTCCTGAGCTTTGTGGCTGTGACATTAGTAAGAACATGGCACCTGGAAACCTAACACAAACACGACAGGCTCTGCAAGATCCTGGAACGAGAGAACTGACAAAAATTATATATATATTTATATTTTCCCCTATGAAGTAAAGGCCAGACAGGAAAAACCCTAAGATGAGGGTCAGAATAACACAACTTCTTAAGACAAAGCTTGGATGAGAAAGGCCAGTGCTCATCTCTAAGCATGTCCATGAAAGGATTTTCTGGTGTCCTAGACCCCTAGATAGCTGCTGGGAAGGACTGGTAGTCTGAGTTATTTCTACTACTGAGTCAGAAGTAGCACCAGACTTTGCAGATGAGAAGTCCAGAGAATAGAAAGACTGTATCCAGGAGCATAAAGGGATACAATGAAATTCATGAATGGATTCTGCCAATCCACAGGACAGAGTTTTGTTGCCTCTCATTACTCAGGAGACTGTCACCTATTAAGGATCTGCAGGTTCTTACATACCGAGAGTGGTATGTAAGTAGGCAATATAACCCAAGAGAGCCCAGCAAACAGAAGGAAGAAGAAGAAGAAATAAAGAACACTCATAGTATATAGTGAGCTGGAACAGCTATGTGAGAGAATAATGTGAAGCAAAATAAATAAGAGCACTTAGGATGATTCAGTTATAGTACAACATGTTTTTTAGAATATATAGGTAGGTAGATAGTGAGATTAGCTAAGTATATGTGCTATATGTTTTATTTGAATTAAACCAGAAAAATGGTCACTGAATTAAATTATGAAATGAGGCTCAAATTAGGAATTCATTCAAATTAAAGAAGAATTTCAAAGCACACAGCAAATAGAATTACAGGAAGAGCAAAAAACAACAGATAGAGCCAAGGATTAAATAAATAGGAGAAAACATCCTTCAGCTGGAATAAGATCAGATTCTGTAGATTAAAAGGCTTCATGGAATTCCAAACAGGATAAATGAATAAAAGGGAAACACTTAGGTATATTGGGATATAATTCTTTAACTCTAGAGAAAAAATTTTTGCATGCTTCAAGAATAAATAACTACTTAGTTACAAAGTAAAAAGAATCTGTTACATGAGACCTTTTAATGCTACTACTGCAAGTTAGAAAATAGTAGAATATAGTCAACAAGTCACACACAAATGCAGTATAAAAATATACTTGTAAATATGGAAGAATTTGAGAAATAGAATGAAAGAACATGCAGAGAAAAGAAATCTTATCTGATATCTCCTCTAAGTAGAAAGCCAGTATTTCTTTTGGTCAAATTCCTAAAACATATTCTTTCATTTCTGGGGTTCTAATAGTATTACTTTACCATTTCTGTATTCCACATGGAGATACAGAATATTAACATTTGCTTACCCAATCAGAACATATCCCTGCCCCTTTTTTTAATGCCCACCTAAAATACATAAAGCAAATGGAGAGGGTGTGCTTTCCCAAAAGAAGTTTGTACTGTTAGGTGAAATAAAACTCAGGTCTGTTTTCATGTCCACGAAAACTCAATATTACCAAGATGTCAATTCTTCCCAACTTAGTCTATATATTTAATGCAATCCCAAATAAAAATCCCAGTAAGTCATTTTGTGGATATATTAAAACACACACACACACACACACACACAGATTCCAAAGTTTATAGGGAGTGAGAAAAAGTTGTAGAACAGTCAACATATTTTTTTTTAATTTTTATTTATTTATTTGACAAAGAGAGAGAGACAGCGAGAGAGGGAACACAAGCAGGGGGAGTGGGAGAGGGAGAAGCAGGCCTCCCGCCAAGCAGGGAGCCCGATGCGGGGCTCGATCCGAGGACCCTGGGATCATGACCTGAGCTGAAGGCAGACGCTTAACGACTAAGCCACCCAGGCGCCCCACAGTCAACATAATATTGAAAAAGAAAATTGGAAGACTGACACTACCCAACTTCAAGACTTAGTATAAAGTTATGGTACTAACAATAATGTAGTACTGGCAAACAATAGATAAATATATCAGTGGAACAGAATAGAGAGCCAAGAAATAGACCTCATAGATACACTCAACTGATCTACATAAAAAAAAAAAAAAAGAGTGAGACACAAACCTTGTATCCTTAAAAAAATTAACTCAAAAGTGGATATAAACCTAAATGTACATTATAAGCTCAGAAAAGATAACAGAGAAAACTTAGATAATCTTGGGTATGGCAATGACTTTTTAGATAAAACCTCAAAGATATGACCCATGAAAGAAATAATTGATAAGCTGGACTTCATTAAAATTCAAAACTTCTGCTCTGAAGAAAAAATCTGAAGAGAATGAGGAGATAAGCAACAGATGGTAGAAAATATTTGCAAAGGACAACTGATAAAGAACTGTTATCCAAAAGATACAAATGACAAGAGTTCATACTTTTCAATAATTAAACATAAATGGACTAAGTTAGTAACTAAAAGGCATAAGAAGCTGAGTGGATTAAAAAAAAAAAAAAGACCCAATATTATGCTGTCTGTAAGAGACTCACTTCAGCTTTAAGGAGACACACAGCCTGAAAGTGAAAGGATAGAAAAAGATTCCATGTAAATGGAAACCTAAAGAAAGCTAGAGTAACCATACCTTTTCAGAAAAAAGAGACCATAAGATAAAGAATGTTATTAGACACAAGGTTATTATATAATGATAAAGTGATGAACCAAACTAGAGAATATAAAGATTTATAAATGTTTATGTATCCACCTTACAAGTACCTAAGTATATAAAGTAAACATTAACAGACAAAGGGAGAAATACACAGCAATAAAACAGTAGGGGGCTTTAATACCCACTTTCATCAATGGATAGGTCATCCAGACAGAAAAATCAGTATGGAAATATTGGACTTAACACATTAGCCCAGGCAGAATTAAACATTTACAAAACCTTGTACCTAAAAACAGAAGCAGACACAATCTTCCAGAGCTCACAATGAACATTCTCCAGGCTGGATTATAGGGTAGACCATAGAACAGGTCAATAACTTTAAGAAGAATGGAATTATAACTATCTTTTCTGACCACCATGGCGGGAAACTAAAAAGCAGTTACAAGAATGCAGGAACATTCTCATAATGTGGAGATTAAACAAATTACAGCCGAACAACCAATGGGTCAAAGAAGATATCCAAAGAGAAATTTTTAAAAATCTTCCAACAAATGAAAATGGAAATACAACATATTAAAACTTATGGAATGCAGTGAAAGCAATTCTCAAAGAGCAGTTCACAGTGATAAACATCTACATTAAGAAACAAGAAATCTCAAACAACCTAACTTTACACCTCCAGCAAATAGAAAAAGAAAAGACCAATGCTAGAAGGAAGGAAATGGCAAAGATCAGAGTAGAAATAAAGACTAAAAAAAGACAAAAGATGAATGAAACTAGAATTTTCTTTTCTGCAAACAAAATAAACTTTGAGACTCACAAGGATTAAAAAAGGGGGGTTAAATAAATAAAATCAGAAATGAAAGAGGGCAATACACAGAAATACAAAGGATCATAAAAGACTACTATAAACAATTATATACCAGCAAATTGGACAATGTACAAATGGATAAATTCCTAGAAACATAGAACCTAACAAGACTGAATCATGCAGAAAAAGAAAATCTGAACAGACCAATTATTATTAAGAAGATTGAGTCAATAATCAAAAACCTCCCAACAAACAAAAGTCCAGGCCCAGATGGTTCTGATGGTAAATTCTACCAAAAATTTAAGAATACCAATCCTTCTCAAACTCTCCAAAAAAATAAGAAGAGGAGGGAACACTTTTGAATTCATTTTACAAAGACAGCATTACCCTGATATCAAAACCAGAAGAACATTATAGGAAAAGAAATTTACAGACTGATATCCCTGAGGAATATAGATGTAAAATCCAACAAAATATTAATAAACAGAATTCAATAATACATTGAAAGGACCATACAACATGATCAAATGGAATTTATCCAGGGATGCAAGGATAGTTCAACATCCGAAAAATCAATGTAATACATCACATGAAGAAAAGAAAGAAATCATATGATCACATGCAAAAGTATTTGACAAAATGTAACCAATTTATGATAAAAACTCTCAATAAAGTTATATAGAGGGAAAATATCTCAACATAATCAAGGCCATATCTGACAACCCTACAACCAATATTATATGCCAGGATGAAAGTTTTTCTTCTAAGATTAGGAACAAGACAAGGATTTCCACTCTTACCGCTTTTATTCAATATAGCATGGGAAGTTCTGGCTAGAGGAATTACACAAGAAAAATCAATTACATCTAGGTTGGAAAAGAAGAAATAAACTATCTCCATTTACAGATGGCTTGGTATTATACATAGAAAACCCTAAAGACTCCACCCAAAAACTGTTAGAATAAACAAATTCAGTAAAGGTGCAAGATAAAAAAGATCAATAGATTAAAAAAATCAGTTGCATTCCTATGTATTAATAATGAACTACGAGAAATTAAGAAAATAATCCAATTTACAAATTTATCAAAAAGAAAATACATAGGAACAAATTTAACTAAAAAGGTGAAACAGCTGGACATTGAAAACTGTAAGGTATTGAAAAAGACTCAAATAAATGGAAAAATATTCTGTATTCAATATCCATACTACCAAAGCAATCTACAGATTGAATGCAATTCCTATCAAAACTCCAATGGCATTTTTCACAGAAATGGAACCAAAAAAATCCTAAAATTTGTGTGGAACCATAAAAGGCCCCAATTAGCCAAAGCAATTTTGAGGTATAAGAACAAAGCTGGAGACATTACACTTCCCAATTTCAAACTATATTACAAACC
This sequence comes from Mirounga leonina, assembly GCF_011800145.1. Taxonomy (NCBI): domain Eukaryota; kingdom Metazoa; phylum Chordata; class Mammalia; order Carnivora; family Phocidae; genus Mirounga; species Mirounga leonina. Next base: position 56,226,803 of record NW_023270415.1, read on the forward strand.
TACAGTAATCACATCAGCATGGTGTTGGCATAAGAACAGATATATAAACCAATGGAACAGAATAGAGAGCCCAGACATAAACCCACACACATATGGTCAATTAATTTACAAAGAAGCCAAGAATATACAATAAATAAATGCATAGTGTTGGTAAAATTAGATAGCCACATGCAAAAGAATGAAACTGGGACCATCTTACAACACACACAAGAATAAACTCAAATGAATTTAAATCTTAAATGTAAGACCTATATCCATAAAATTCATCAAATAAAACAGAGGGTAAGCTCCTAGAGTTTGGTTTTAGCAATGATTTCTTTCTTTCTTTCTTTTTTTTTTTGGATTTTATACCAAAACCAAAAGCAAAAAAGCAAATATAAAGAAATGGGACTTTATCAAACTAAGAAGCTTCTGTATAGCAAAGGAATCCACCAACAAAATGAAAAGGCCAGAATCGGAGAAAATATATGCAATCATGTACCTTTCAAGGCATTAGTATCCAAAATATATAATGACCTCACATAACTCAATAGGAAAAAGTCGAACGAAAAATGAAAAGTTCTGAGTGAACATTTTTCCAAAGAAGACATACAAATGGCCAAAGGTAAAGGTACTCAACATTACTAATTGTCAGGGAAATGTAGAAAAAAACCCCAGTAGTTGCCAAGGGTTGAGGAGGTGGGGGGATGAATAGGTAGAACACAGATGGTTTTTAGGGAAGTGAAAATACTCTGTGTGATACCATAATAATGGGTGCACATCAGTATATATTTGTCCAAACCCGTGGAAGGTAAATACCAAGAGTTAATAGTAATGTAAAGTATGGACTTTGGGTGTCCATATGATGTGTCATTATTATCTATTGAAACAAATCTACCACTCTGGTAGGAGATACTGATAATGGGAGAGGTTCCCCATGTGAAGGTGAAGGGAGACTATGAGAAGTCTCTATTCCTTTGCCTCAAAATTGCTGTGAACTTAAAATTCTTTTAAAAAATGGTCCTACTAAAAGAATTTAATAAATGAAAACTAGGTCTATTACTTGTCAAACACTGTTAAGAGACTAAAAGGGTGTCTTCTAAGATTTAAAGATTCTTTGGATGGTGGGACACAATACTCTTGGCCATTGAATACCTGGAAGGAACAGCTCCTTGTTACAACTCCAAAAAAGAGTACGCGGCCATGGAGGCCCACACAGTGGTTTGCAGCCTGAGACAGGCTAACGGCAAACTGGAGCTGTAGGGTGCAGTTTACGCATGCCAAGGTTTTGCTGGCGGGCTTCCTGTGGATTGTTTAATTGGAATAATTTCACAGGCTCAGGACTTAGGGGCTGTCCCTAGTTGTTTGGCACCTGGTCTCGGGGTAATTAGAACAGATACGTAGTGCGTCTCACACTAGACTGTGATAACTTGATAAGGAAAGTGGTTGCCATGGTACCTAACCAGCTGTTCGAATAGGGGAACTGACCTGCCTCAAGCCAGGGCCTTGAAACTGGATTAAGAGAGCATTTAAAAAATATCAAACTCCATTAAAAAAATGCAAGCCAGACTTGCAGAACAAATTCACAAACATATCTGATAAAGGACTCCCATCCAGTGAATAGAATGCTTTTCAACTCAACAAGAAAACCAAAACCTTAATAAAAATAAACATCTGCAAAAATTTGAATAGACACTTGTACAAAGAAGAACTGAGATTAGAAATAAGCACGTTAAAGGATGTCCATTAGTCATTTTGGAAATGCTAAGTAAAACCACAATGAGCCATCTTCATTGATATTTAGTAGTATCTAACGCCAACTTCAAGTACTGGTGATGGTATAATAAAAGTAGAATTCACATTTTGCTAGTGAATACAAAATAGCTTAGACACTTTGTAGAACATTTTAGGGCAGTTTCTTATAAGATCTTTGAAAATCCTAGGTGTTATATGCAAAGAATGAATCATGGAACACTACATCAAAAACTAATAAGGTACTGTATGGTGACTAACATAAGATAATAATATTTTAAAAAATGGGAAAAAAATCCTTGACAATCCTTTCCTAAAAACTACTCCAGGTAAATGAAAAAAAAAGTTTTTTCCCCCCACAAAGATTTATTTCTAAATATTCTTAACAGCTTATGCATAATATCCAGATGCTGGAAACAAACCTCATATCCATCAATTTATGAACTGATGAAGAAATTGTAGTCAATCCTTACAATGCAAATCTACACAGAAATAAAAGCAATTGACCCCCGATTAACTACTGATAGACCTAACAACATGGATGAAACTTAAAAGAATCATGCTTAGTGAAAGCAGTCAGACACAAGACTATCAACTCTATGGTTAATTTATGTGATGTTTTGGAAGAGAGAAAATTATAGCATCAGAAAGCAAAGCAGTGGCTGCCAGGAGGAAGCGATGGGCAATAAAATGGTTTGACTGCAAAAGGGCATGATGCAACATCGGGCAGCGGTGGAAATATTTTCCATCATGCTTTTCAAGCTCAGAGTTGTATACTTTTAAAAATCTTTTTTTTTTTTTTTTTTTACATGCACGTTATACATTGAAAACACTGATTAAAAAAATAAGCCAACCACAACTTGGTGTTTTGCAATGACCACACCCAATTCCTTTACAGAATAACAAAATTTACTATTTAATTTCTAATCCTAATTTGTAGCATAACTCAGATCTGTCATCTAAAGATGAAATGGTAAGTCATTTAATAACTGTCCAACCCAAATCACTGATCCCTCTTTTGTAATTCTTAGTTTCCTTACACTTGTAAGTCAGTTTTGTACATGTATTCCTATATCTCACTAGATTTTAGACTTTTCAAATAAAATACATGAGAAGTTTTGTAAACTATAGGACATTATAAAAATTAGTTACCATTATTTATTATGCTTCAATGTAGGAATTTTTCCTAATCCATCTTTGTATGACACCAGCGGTGCATACAACATGGTTTTTTGCTCAATAAATATGTCTGAGATGTACTTAAATAGGTGATTGGAATTCTTATTTTTATATTTGAACTTTTCCCAAGTTGCAACATGTAATTTAGGCACAACATGATAGCATTATCTTTGGGACAAAAGCTGAATAGTGACTAACAGTGAGATCTTGGTTTCCTATCGGTTTTACTCATCATCACATTTCCTCCAAGTGAACTATTTATTGAGTTTTAGCAGCACTGAGTGCCAAAAGACAATTAAATTGATCCTCAACAAATTACTAAGAAACGCTTCCTTGATTTTAGTGTTTCCCCTTAATTGTGAAGCCATGGCAGCTCCACAAATAAGTGGGTAGCTTAACAGACTCCATGGCTAATAATGTGAAAAGCTCACATTACCTAATGCTGCTTCCAACATCTCTATTACCACTCTGGATGGAGCCAGAAACAGAGTGATAAAGACAAGAATAGTTGCTATATTTTTCACCAAAAAGTACACTCAATCCTTTATAAATACACACACATTAAAATATTAAACCCATGCTTTTAAAAAGTTTTGTCCTTGTTCCATTACTTTGACATGAAGGATTTGGTCCTCATAAGCAGTTTGGAAAGTAGATAAGAAAATGTCATTTTATAAATAAAACTAAGGCCCAAAGAGTAAATATATATATATTTTCCTTTGGAGGGGGGGCTCACAATTCAGCTTTAATATCAACACAAAACTAATTACTGAGAAATAATGACTTGGTTTTCTAAAATCTAAGTATGAGCTACATGGAAGTAGCTCCATATATAAAATTTTCAGCATTTTATCAGCAATGCCAACCACGTTTCTTAATTTTTTTTTTAAAGATTTTATTTATTTATTTGACAGAGAGAGACACAGCAAGAGAGGGAACACAAGCAGGGGAGTGCGAGAGGAAGAAGCAGGCTTCCCGCAGAGCGGGGAGCCCGATGCGGGGCTCGATCCCAGGACCCTGGGACCATGACCTGAGCCGAAGGCAGACACGTTTCTTAACTCTTAACAGTGAAAATAAATTAAGTAATAATTACTCATACTGAAAACCTACATTCCAAAAAGCATGTTAAGCAGTTTATATATTCCATCTCATTAATTCTTATAACAGCTTTGTAAAATAGGTACCATTACTCCCAGGTTACCTTCTACTCCATGTGCTCCTTCATTCCATGATAAATTAATTCTATGTATTAGCTTTCTAAAGCTGTCATGACCAAGTACCACAAACTTAGCCTCTTAAAAGAACACCAATTCAGTATCTTATAGTTTCTGAAGGTCAGAGGTCCCAATATTAAGGTGTTGGCAGGCTTCACACCCTCTCTAGGGAAGAATCTATTTCTTCATGTTTTCTCTCTGACCAGTCTTCCCATCATGTCTCCCTCCGACCACCAGCCAGAACGGTTTTCTGCTTTTAAGGAACCATGATTAGATTGGGCCCACCTGGATAGTCCAAGCTGCTCTTTCCCCATCTGCAGGCCTTTAAGCTAACTGCATCCTCAAAGTCCCTTTTGCTATGTAAGCCAACATATTTACAGGTTCTAAGGATTAAGTTGTGGACTTCATTTGGGGCCATTATTCTGCCTGCCCCACCTGTATCATCAATTTTGGGGGACCATTCCCTTAGGCTCTAGCTAAACTGAAACCTAGCTTTTTTTCTGAAGGCATTACTTTTTGCAAGTAAAAGTCTTCACAAGTAAAAGCTTCTTCTACTTCTCATGCTTTCCAAGTATTGATGCCCTTTGTTACTGAAGTCCTGTCAGTTAGTGTCAGGTGGAGAATAGGGTTTAGGGTGGTCGTGGAGGAGAAGGTAGTGGTAGTGGTAGAATGAATTCTGGGACATTACCATTGAAATAGCTATGAATCCATATTCACTGTTACTCTCACCTGTAAGAGCTTAAAACATGATATTTCATTGATCAGTGCACCGGTTAGTTCAAGCATACATAATACAAGGACAGAAACTCAGGTAAAGGAGACAAGGTTTAATCTAAATCCATATGGAAGAAGGAAAATTTTCCTAACTTGGCGAGTTGTCTACCAATCCCTGTGAAGAGACTAATCCCCATTTCTGTGTAAAATATTGTTTGGTTTATTTTCATCCCTATGAAGTCTCTTAACAGAGTAGCAAATGTAATAAATTACCTCTTATTAGGTTTCTCCTTGATTACCACAGGAAAGGGCCCTGATATTTTCGTTCTAATAAGGACAAGAGGAAAGTATGTTATTATACTCAGTTTTCCTTTGGATGCTGAGGCTAGTATGGAGAAAAGACAGTCACATTATCCGTATATACTTTAGAATCTAACTTTTCTGCCTAATATTTACATCCTATTATGCTGCAAATTGTTCGGGATCTTCAATTGTTTAGTGCATCTTTCACCTGTAACTTGAACATCTTCACTGAATTTTCCACTGGCATGTAAGTTTGCTCAGTACTTTTATATGAAAATAATTAAAGAAAATAAAGAAAATTACAGGGGCTCCTGGGTGGCTCAGTTGGTTGAGCTCCAGACTCTTGATTTCCACTGGGGTCATGATCTCAGGGTCATGAGATCCAGCCCATACTTGCCTTGGTGCTCAATGAGAAGTTGGCTTCTCTCCCTCTGCTCCTCCCCACCAGGTGTGCATGCATGAGAGTTCTTTCTCTCTCTCAAATTAATAAATAAATCTTAAAAAAAAAAAGAAAAAGAATCATGGATGACCTTCCCTTACTGCACCTCCCCCACAATTTTTTTTTTTGTTTCTTATCTACATTTATAGCCAAAAACATTGACAAAGTTGGCCAAACTTTCCACTCTGCTTTGCTCACTGATTAATTGACTCCTCATGACACTGAAATTGGGCTTATGTCCCCATCATGTACCAAAACATTCTTCCCCAGGTCACCATTGGCCTCCATGTCATAAAACCAGTAGACATCTCAGCAGCTTTAAACCTTTTAAAAATACTATTTTCTTTGCTTCTCCTACCCCTTTCTCCTTATTGACTTTCCCCTGGTGATTCCTACTCAGCATCTCTTTCAGACTTACTCTCTCCTACCAGTCCTTTAAATGTTAGTGTTGTATTGCAGGCATGTTCTCTCCTCAGTCTACAACTCTTGCAGGATGACTGTACCACATAGATGGCTTCAGTTGCCCCCACTGCTCTAATGATCCCCAATTCAGTGTCTTCTATTCAGACTTCTTTGCTAAACTTAATCCTTATATCCAATTCCTTCTGGCTAACATTTACATAGGACCTTCTCAGGAATCTCATTCCTAGCAAGTCAAAAAGAAAAGTTTTTATTCCTGTTTCACACCTAAAGCTTACTTAAAAAAAACAAAACAAGGGGCTCCTGGGTGGCTCAGTTGGTTAAGCGACTGCCTTCGGCTCAGGTCATGATCCTGGAGTCCCGGGATCGAGTCCCACATCGGGCTCCCTGCTCAGCGGGGGGTCTGCTTCTCCCTCTGCCCTCTTCCCTCTTGTGCTCTCTGTCTCTCATTCTCTCTCTCTCAAATAAATAAATAAAAAATCTTTAAAAAAACAAAACAAAACAATGTATCCTATGTAAAAAGTGACCCAAACTAACAGTAGGCATTAGAATATTTTTGGACATATTTAGAATGTTTAAAATTTCTAATTGTTTTATTCCTCACAAAAAACATATCCTTGAAATGATTGTCAGTTTGTTAAGGAAACTTCCAACAATTGTATATTTGTAATGCAAACATCATTCAAGAAAACTTACAGTTCTTGGAGGAAATTGAACAAAATGAAAAATTCTGAATTAAGTGTAACATAGTGTTGGGAAAATTAGGTGAATGCATTATCAAAACTATTACTCTGCAGGGTTTATGACTTCTTTAAGGAAATGTTTATTTTCCTGTACATGGATTTATTTCAACCTATCTGAAAATGCTGAGGACTTTGGTAAAGTATCCTGGCCTTTAGAGACACACAGCCTTGAGTTCAAATCCTGTTTCTATTACCTGCTATCCTATAATCATTAGAAATGTACTTAATTCCTCTTATCCAAATTCCCCATCCATAAAATGAAGGCACTGATATTTAACCTACAAACTTGATGTAAAGATCATGTCACCTTACTAATCCTGTCATGTATTCAACTAAGCACTTATATCTGGTACTCAAAAAAAATGGAGACGGGGCGGGGCGGGGTGCCTGGGTGGCTCAGTGCCAGTCTCTGCTTTCGGCTCAGTTCATGATCCCAGGGTACTGGGATCAAGCCCTCCATCAGACTCCCTGCTCAGCCAGGAGTCGGCTTGAGTCTGCTTCTTCCTCTCACTCTGTTCCTCCCCTCTCCACCCCACCCCTGCTCCTGCACTCGTGCTCGCGCGCTCTCTCTCTCGCTATTGCGCGCTCTCTCAAACAATTAAATAACATATTTAAAAAAAAAAAGGAAACTTATAAAGATTAGTATTAACAATTTTGTTTTACTTGGTTTTTCATGCATATATTGCTATAAGGAAAGAGGAAATAAACAGCAAATATAAAATCTGATTCCTAAGTTTTATCTATGGTTTTAATTCTATGCAAATGTATTCACAATCATTTGTATCTTTTGAGTTTGTGTAGTGTCTGTAAATGCTCCCGACTACTCAATACAGGGTACAATAGAAAAAAAATTAAGTATAGGAACTTATAGAAATGAACCCCTAACCAAACCAGTATTTTATCCTTGAGGAACTTAGATTGATCACATTGAGTTATTATCCTGACTGTACTTGACTAAGCACCATCAACTTTTTCTCTAATGGTGGTATCTCTTCTCTCCCATTGTAACTACTCCTTGTGAGAGTTACATTGTGTGTGGTATATTCATTACACAGTGATTTTCTACAGCCAATTGTAACAAACATTTTAAGTTACCCTTATGCCTTTTATTCCTTAATTTTTTTCTTTTTATCTAACCTTAACTAAGAAAAAGTAAAAAGTCAGATATTTAGTATAGCAATGGAGTAAACTGTATAAACAGGAAGAATCATATTCTTAAAAAAACACTTGAAGCTTTTCTATTATAATTGTCTAGTTTTCTTTTAATTACTATAAATATTATTTTAGAGATCTATCTTTGAATATATTTATTAGTGTAACACAATGCTGTAGAGGTAATTTCTCAGAAGGATTTTTTATATAACTATACCAAATAAAATATGCATAAAATACTTGTAATCATCCAAAAATAATTATTAATGATTATCAGTTTCATGACAAATAATTTGGCATACTTGATGCTTACAAAATACAATTTTCAGTCATCAATTCACTTTAAGTAATAATTAAACTAATTATTTTAATTAATAAGATATGTTGACCATCTATTCAGTTTTATTGGAATTTATTCACAGGTTATTTTTTCTTCACATTATTCTGTGTAGACATAAAGTTCTGTAATTGTTAGTAATAAAATATTTTAAAATAGCCTATGCCATTCCTTTCATATAACTTAAAAATTATGAGAACTTATCCACTTCTCTGGACAGTGTCATCACAACAGTTACATTAATTAACATTTTGTAATCAGCTTTTCTATACTGAAAGCTAATTTAAATAATTCTTATTTTTATCAGATTCTTTACTTATCTAAAATGAAGCTGATTAATTTGTGTTAACATTTATAGGATTAGAAATCATTTAACAGTAATTTATCATTTTGCTTCTCTATTTTTTTCAAAACTAGTTGTCAGGATAATTTTATTAGTACTCACAATTATAACATAGCAGCATTTTTCCATAAAATATGAGAAGATACATTAAAAGGATAAAATCAACATAATTTTTATTTATAACAGTGATAAAGGAATTGTATTCAGAGCATTTTCAATAATAAAAATAATCTAGCTGCGGTGGCGCCTGGGTGGCTCAGTCGTTAAGCGTCTGCCTTCGGCTCAGGTCATGATCCCAGAGTCCTGGGATCGAGCCCCGCATCGGGCTCCCTGGTCTGCGGGAAGCCTGCTTCTCCCCCTCCCACTCCCCCTGATTGTGTTCTCTCTCTCGCTGTGTATCTCTCTCTGTCAAATAAATAAAATCTTAAAAAAAAAAATAATCTAGCTGAATATTTTAAAAAATAAAATTCTAAAGAAACATGACTATTTTGATTAGTTTAATTACAAACAAGCATTAATGCTGTCACTAATATATTCAACAAATATTTTAAATTCTATTTGTCAGGCATTATGCTAGAGTTTGATATAGTAAGAGCAACTGAAAGCCAATACCCTCCCTCAAAGAGCTAACAACTCCATTTATCATCAAAGATAGATTTTTATCAGAGAAGTTATTGATTAAATTTCATGTAAGTCAAACATTTTTTCCATTTTGACCTTCATGGTGTCTTTTATATTTACATAATTGTTAACCCAAATTGTAATGTGAACTATCCATGATAAAATATAAATAATAGTCAAAACTTGTGTTTAGTTTCTTATTGTCTACTGGCGTAACCAAACTTTTGAACAAATCCAAAATAAGATTGTTAAATAATGAGTGATGACTGATTTTGGTCATACATTGTAGCCAAACAAATTATATTGTCCTGGCTGAGTTTTTTAATACCTACATATAACTATCTGCACTGGAGATTGAACAAAAAAAGAAGAAAAAGTCTGTTAGAGTTTTGGCCTCAAAGGCTGACCCACCATTGCTTATGTTTGCAGGACTTAAACACCCAACTTCTCCACTTCCAGTTTGAGATTCCAGTTTAAACAGGGCGAATGGTGTGTTTTCAAAGTGAGGCACTGAAGATTCTTTGCATTCTAAAGACTATTCCTTTCACCTTAATGGAGTAGGCACATACACACTTGTCAGGATTTGTAATCTTGAAAGCCCTTTTTCTTATATATTTCTTGGTTGAGAAAGGGGCTCAGAAAGTCTGATAATCCTTTGAAACAGAATTCCTTGTATGATTCCTCATTTATTAATATGCATTATTTCATTTGAGCTCTAAGGTCTAATACCCTGATTGTTTCTTTCTATGTCAAAAGCACTGTTTTATAATTATATGGTATCCTTACTTGATAATGCATCTTATTTGGTCCTGAGTCTCTCATCTTCTGATGGTTCCTTTCTCTAGTTGCTATTCCTGAATTGCATAAAGATACCCCACTATGTCTATCATGATTTCAGTTTATTACTCCGAGGAATGAGCAGAGGCTGAAAACTAGAATTGCTTCAACAGACTCTGCACTATATTTGCAGTACTCTGGAGGGGTAATCATGCTATGTCTGCTTAGACTTCATCTACTCTGTTAAGGGCACTTCTGAGATGAGGAATGTTCTTCTTATGCACAGCCAAAGCCTACTTCCTTATGATACCAATGATTCATTCATTTACTTATCCACTGCATAATGAGCACCTTATTATGCCCTGGACTCTATGAATAAAACAAAACAAGATACAATATCTGCCTTGAAAGCAATTTATTTATTGCCTAATGGGAAAAGGCTAGAATAGGCTCTTGTTCTAATGAGGTAGTTGTGTAACCACACCTTCTTTCCTTTGTGGTTCTTTCCAGTTAATCCTTTGAATCTCTCATTAAACATCACTGCATGACCCTTGAACCTAGGAGCAGTCCTTTGTTATGTGCAGTGGAAAAGTCATGTGTTGTTATTTTTGAGCCCATATTTCAGTGTTATAATTGTGGCTATATAATTCATCTCTGTCCTCTGTTACACTCTAAGCCTCATGAGATTAGAGACTGGACTGTACACTTTTTTTTGCTTGGTATCGGTCCTACTTTTTCACCACATTATAACTATATTACTGATTTATTTACTTTTTTTTTAGAGAGAGAGTGAGAGAGCAGGGGGGAAGGGCAGAGGCAGAGAGAAAGCGAGAATCTTAAGCAAGCTCCCCGCCCAGCGTGGAGTCGGACAAGGGGCTCAATCTCACGACCCTGAGATCATGACCTGAGTCAAAATCAAAAGTCGGACGCTTAACCAACAGCCACCCAGGTGCCCCGACTATATTAATGATTTATTGCTGCGTAACAAAGTACTGCAAAATTAGAGGCTTAAACACCATATATTTATAACACAGTTTCCATGGATCAGAAGTCTGGACATGACTTAGCTGGGTTACAATCATTCTGGAACTTGTCTGCAAGCAAGGTGTCAACCAGGTCTCCAATCTCATGTAAGGCTTGGTGTCATCTTTTGAGTCATTTATATTTGACAGAATCTAGTTCCTTGTAGTTTGTAGCTTCTAGAGGCTGCCCACCTTTCTCCACCGTATCACCCTTTCTACTGCACAGCTGTTAGCTTCTTCAAGACCAACAGGAAATTGTCTCTGATACTTCTTTTGTCTCTGACCTCCAGATTCTCTTTTAAAGGGTTGATCAGAGTTTAGCTTAGCTACTTCATGGTATTGCTGCTTTGGGACCTGTTTTGTTTGGTCAAGTAGCCTGCAGTGACCTCACATTGGCACCAGTCTCTTCAGTAAGCACATACCTAAGATAGCAGCCAGCAGAGTCACAAGCAAAAATAAGTCCCTGATACAACTTCCCCAACAGCCCTTGTGAGCAACAGTACCTTCTGCCTCCCAGTGCCTTCCCTTTCTGTGTCTCTAGATAAGACCCTTGTGTGGCTTACCAAAACATAACTCTTGATTTGAATTAACAAAACCAGCATTAGCCTAGAAACCCCAGAGCACTCCATCCATGGACCCTAATAAAGGAATGTGCCCCAGGTCCTGTTTCTCTCTGTCTGTACTCTTCCTTGACCTCCCCGTGTGACCCCTTGAGGCATACTATTTCATCCAGGACCTGTGAGTAATAAACTCCTTTATTTCAGTCTCTCGTTTGGTCTGTTTTTGAACCAAAGCTCACTATCCGGCACTTTGTGCTCCATTGAATAAGTGTTAATTTGATAAATTCATAACAAGTGTTCAACTTATTAAGTTAGGCCCATCCAATTTCCCTTTTGATTAACTAAAGACAACTTATTAGGAATCCTAATTATATCTATAAAACCACTTCACCTTTGTGGTTAATCTCATACAACAATATGGAAAATGTATTTCTATGTATAAAGCAAATTTTACATTTTTAGAAGTGATGCCATAACGCAAACTTAGAATAAATTAAAGTCTTAAAAAATTTCCTTTCCTGGAAATTTCCTCAAGCTAGGTTTTTACGTTTATTATTTGAATAATTGGTATTTGGGAACAACATATAAGAAATTTTATTATTTGCTTAAAAATATCTTTTTGTGTGTGGTTTCAATTTATATGTTATCCCTTTAAAATATTCTATCAGTTAAAACAGACTTCAGTATTTCCTCAAGGCTTACATGATTTTTTTATTTTGTTTTTTTTTGTTTTTTTGTTTTTTTTTTACTATTTCTGTATTTGTTTATTTGGGCAGTTGTGAATTGCATAAGGTTAAGTTCAATTTCTTCTTTAAAAGTAATGTTAAAAGGTTTTGGAAGAAATAGTTGAGAAAACAGAACTATATTAAGCCCTTATAAACCTCCCTCTATGTGAACAAGGAATCATAACATTGCATGGTCTTATACCGCACGTGGAAAACAAGTTTTTCTACCTCTTCTCAAGTGCAACTGACAATATTGTTAAATGCTTTGTTGGATGAGTGTGTATTTCTAAGGTATTACCTAGATCTAAAAACTTTCATCAGAACTTTAATGAAATTAGTTTGGCATGATTTTTCCTAAATAGTGTTGCACATATTATTCTCCACAACAGCAAATGGAGTGCACAGAGAGATCACTGAGCATATTTCTAGAATACCTATTCGAGAAAACTGCTTTATCATTGATAATTTCTTTTTTAAAAAAAGTAGTTTCCATGCCCAGCGTGGAGCTCAACATGGGGCTTTAATTCACAACCCTGAGATCAAGACCTGAGCTGAGATCAAGAGTCAGACTGAGCCACCTAGGCACCCCTATCAGTGATCATTTCAATCATGCTAGAAGGAATTCTTATGCTTCTACACAGTGTCCAGAAGATTGAGAGAATGAGGGTAATGGGAAAGGGAGTAAAGTAGTCAAGTAAACAAAATAACATTTAAAAAAAAAGGTTTCATATTCATTGTAAGCACTCTTCTTTTGCTTGTAGTTTATTCTGCATTTGAGCAAGTGATATAAAATCCAAGTAAGACTGGTCTATATAAGGAGAGTTTACTTCATATAACAAACTGTTTAACAGAAGATAGACCCACGATTGGTTTAACAACATCATAATTCCCTCAAGGACTCAAACTGTCTCTTCACTTCACTCTCCCTAAGACTGCCCTTTAGAAGTAGTACAAGTCATCAGAGAGGGAGAAAAACCACAGAGACTCTTTACTGTAGGAAACAAACCAAGGGTTGCTGGAGGGGAGGCGGGTGGGGAGATGGGGTAATTGGGTGATAGGCATTAAGGAGGGCCTGTGATGTGATGAGCACTGGGTGTTATACGCAACTGATGAATTACTGAACTCTACCTCTGAAACCAATGATGTTGGCTAATTGAATCTAAATTAAAAAAAAAAACAACTTCCTGGAAGTATCAGGAAAAAAAAAAAGAAGTGGTACCCTAATAAAGGGTTTAAGATGGAGTGCCTGCTTAATCTTTCTTTTAATTTGCATACATTACACTGGACATTGATAATGGTTGTTAACATTATAGTCTATCCTTTCCAACACACTGTGATGTTAAACTTATTACATAACTGGAATTATACCATGTATCAAAACTTTCAGATTAATTTTTCTACTTTTCTACTGGATGCCCATCTATCACATTATACCAATATCTTAATAATTCTCTCATTTTTAGACATATAAACTATTCCCAATTTTTCAATTATTAGTGCATTATTACATTACCACTTTCAACTTATTGTATATTGCTTATCTGATAATACTAGAAATATTGGGTAGAGCCCTATATGTAGGTATATTGATATTTTTAAAAATGTTAATAATTTTAAGTATCTTTCCAGTTCTTATTTTATTTATAAGTACAATAACTTTTTTCCTTCTATATATAAGCCTTAATAATTTTTATAAGCACTACACCCTGCCTTGAGCCTGCTTTTTTTTTTTTAAAGATTTTATTTATTTATTTGAGAGAGAGAGAATGAGAGACAGAGAGCATGAGAGGGAGGAGGGTCAGAGGGAGAAGCAGACTCCCTGCCGAGCAGGGAGCCCGATGCGGGACTCGATCCCAGGACTCCAGGATCATGACCTGAGCCGAAGGCAGTCGCTTAACCGACTGAGCCACCCAGGCGCCCTTGAGCCTGCTTTTATAAAACAACTTTGAGACATCTTTGACATCTAAAAATTATAATGTTTAAGGTATTCAGCTTGATGCTTTGATATATGTACATGTTGTGAAAAGATGACCACAATCAAGCTAAATAACTTATACATCACTTCTACATACCTATCATTGTGTGTTTATGTATATCCTGAGAGATTTAATTCACAATCTATCTTCTTAGCAAATTTCAGCTATATAATACAGCATTATTAACTATTGTCACCATACTGTATATTAGATCTCCAGAACTTATCCATTTCACATAACTGAATCTTTGTATCCTTTGAGCAACATCTCTCAATTTCCCTCTCCCCCATGCCCATGTCAACCACCATTCTACTCTCTGCTTCTCTGAGTTTAACTATGTTAGATTCCACATAGAACTGAGATCATGCAGCATCTGTCTTTCTGTGTCTGGCTTATTTAGATGGTATAATGTGCTCCAGGTTTATCCATGTGGTTGCAATGGCAGAATTTCTTTCTATTTTAGAATTAAATAATATTTCTTTATTCATTTGTTCACCACATGTACTTTATCTGTTTATCTATCAAGGAATAATTAAGTTGTTTCCATATTTGACTATTGTGAATAATGATGTAACGAACACAGAAGTGCAGATATCTCTTTGAGATCCAGATTTTATTTCCTTTAGATATATACCCAGAAGTAGGGTTCCTGGATCATACAGTAGTTCTATTTTTAAATTCTTGTGGAACTGCCATACTGTTTTCCATAGTGGCTGAGGCAGTTTTCATTCCCACCAACAGGACATCCTTGCCAGCATTTGTTATTTCTTGTCTTTGGGTAGTAGTCATCCTAACATGTGTGAGGTAATATTTTACTGTGGTTTTGATTTACATTTCCCTGATTAGTGATGTTGAGCACTTTTTCATGTACCTGTTCACCATTTGTATGTTTTTGTTTGTGTTTTTTTTGAGAAATGCTTATTCAGAAACTTTATCCTTTTAAAAATCAGGGTTTTTTTGTTGTTGTTATTGTTGTTTTGCTATTGAGTTGTACAAATTTCTTATGTATTTTGGATATTAACCCCTTATCAGATATACAGTTTACAGATATTTTGTTCAGTTCTGTGGGTTACTTTTCTGGTCAAGTTATGGAGGAAGTATACAGAGTATACATATCTTCATATAAAAACTACATATTACATGTATGAAGATGTAGAACACATGAAACTCTAATACATTGCTGGTGGGAATAATGCAAAGTAGTACAGATATTTTGGAAAACCTTTGGCCAGTGTCTAATTAAGTTAAACATAAATTTACCAAAAAACCTAGCAATCCCACTTCTAAATATTCATCCAAGAGAATTATTCAGATAAAGATCTGTACAAGAATATTTATAGCAGCCTTATTCACAGTACCCTGAAACTATAAAGATTCCAAAAATCCACTAACTGGTGAATACATAAACAAATTATGGTATAACCATTAATAAGATACCATACAGCAACAAAAGGAACAAACTACTCATAAATGCAAAACTATGTGTGAATTTTGTAAGCATTGGCCTTAATAAAAGAAACCAGACGCCAATGCTACTTACTCTATGATTTCACTTATGCGATGTTCTAAGGAAGGACAAGTCACAGCAACAGAAATCAGATCAGTGATTGCCAAGAAGTAGGGGTAGAGAAAGAGATTGCATCCAAAGGGATACTAAGAACTTTGGGGGCATGATGGAAATACTTTATAACTTGATTGTGTTGGTGGCTATATGACTATATACAGTTGCCAAACTCTTGGAACTATATATATAAGTTGGTGAATTTCACTATGTGTAAATTATAACTTACTGAATCTGATCCCAAAAAAGAAAAAAAAAATGTGTTTAACTTATATTCAGTAAGCGTTTACTTAAAATATCAAGCCAATACAATCGAAACAATACAATCACATTAATATGCACAAAACTGTTTTCTGATGCCTATTATGAAAGCTATGTAGGGTGACCATGGAGTTTAAAACTGACAATTCATTCACCAATCTGTTTGCAAATTAAAAAGCAGAGCATTCTTTTGATGATGACAGAGCACTCTTTTGTCTCACTCACTATTATCTAAGTTAATTAACATAATTATATTGCCTTGAGTCATATAAAAATGAGATGTAAGTACATAACAGATTTTGCAGCCATGAAAAATGATAAATTAAAAATTAAAATGTATGCACTTGAAAGTTCTGATGAGATTTAGAAAATTTATTTTGTCCTATTTGTGTAAATAGATGAAGTTATAAGGGAGAATTGAGGTTTATTTAAAATGTCAAGAATTATATATTATTGAGGAGAGTCTTATATTTAAAAATGGAATACATATTTCAATAGTTTAATTTTTTCATTTGTTTTCAATCTGAAAATTTAATTTTAATAATTTTGCAATTGCGGAATCTGATAAGACCTTCAATTTTTTTTCCCTTGGACAAGTCAACATATTAAAGAAAATATAAAACCTGTTTATAACATCACATTATAATTTGAAGAAACGACTGAAAATATTTTTTTTTCCAAAGATTTTATTTATTTATTTGAGAGAGAGAGAATGAGAGACAGAGAGCATGAGAGGGAGGAGGGTCAGAGGGAGAAGCAGACTCACTGCCGAGCAGGGAGCCTGATGCGGGACTCGATCCTGGGACTCCAGGATCATGACCTGAGCCGAAGGCAGTCGCTTAACCAACTGAGCCACCCAGGCGCCCCGAAACGACTGAAAATATTAACAGATGACTTAAGTAGGTAATTTTACTGTAGTATTTTCAGCTATATATACATATATATATCTATATATTTTTACATAGCTATTATATATATTTTAACATATACATTTAAATATATTATATATATAAAATCTCATATGAGTGATATTTGAAAGAGAAACAATAGGTAGATGTCAGGTTCATTCATGGAAAGCAGAAGAGTGAATAACATCTAAAGAGGAAATATCAAATGCCTGATAAAGAGAAGATGATTTGGAAGAGAAATCATAGATTTTTAAAGTATTGCAATATCCCTGAGGGTAGAATTTAATCCAATGATGAGTTAGATTTTTACTCAACATAAAGAATAACTTTGTACCTGACTAAATGGATCATTCTACCAGTGGAAAATTTCCAGCAGGCAATGGAAGATAATCACATGCAAATAATAATGAGACATCAGCAATTGCTGAGAGTTTAAACTAAGATGACTCCTTCCAATTATAAGGATTTCTTTTTTCAATTCTAATACTGTATGCATACATGATGCAATGTAAACAATACACAGATTTTTTTCCACTGTAAAAAAACAAGGTAGAGAAAAATCCTATTACAAATGATAGATATTCAAAGATTTGGTTACGTTGATATTTAAATCATATTCCCTAATTTCACAGGAGAGTAAAAGTTGGTCAAGTCCTTCTCATGTTTATTCAGTTAAAGTAATAACGAAGGGCTTATTCTCTCTAGCTCAAAGCCAAATTTTACTTTTATTATTTCAAGAAAAGTACAGAGATTCTTACTATGTTATGGTTTTCCTCTTGACTTCCAATAATAGTGAAGAGCACGTATTTGATTAAAAAGTAATGGTCAGCTGCCAGAGCGTTCTGTTGACAATTTATAAAGAAAGACCAAATTTATCTGGAAAAAGAATATTGCCTGGAGTCTTTTCCAAATGAATATATCACATGAATGTGGCAGAACTTCTGGTAAATAACACTAAACAAAGGAAGCTTGCATTGGCTCTTACTCTCAAATTGAATTGGGATGTTAAGTGTACAACAACAACCAAAGTAAACATATATAATATTCAGCACATTAAGCAGGGAAGACGTCCACTCCTCATAATAGGGATCCCAAAGTCCACATGCTCCAGAATCAGAGAACCAGGAAAGAAAATCATCTTTAAAGATACAGAGGAAAAGGATATGGAAGAATCCAGGGTGAAATGTGTATTGTCATATTTTGAAAAGTCATAATACTAAGACAATATTCCTGGGACACCAAGAGACATGATTCAAGATTACAAATTATAATTCAAATATCACCCCCTCTGTCAAGGACCAACTTCTTTTAGTATCTATTTTAAAGGATGGAGTTCAATATATGTTTTCATTTTGTCACTTGTAATTTTTTTCCAGTCTGTCTCTTCTTACATGCTTCATCCTGTTCTATTAAAAACCCTTTCTGACTTTACCACGTGTAAAGGAACTCTGGGGTTCAGTCTTTTCAATACAATGTTATTACCATTTCATGGGCCACAACAAGGACATATTTTCCTGTACCGCCTGTATCAGTCAGAGTCATGGCAGGAAACAGCATATTTTGGGTAACATGAAGAAAGTTTATTTAATGGATTAATTCCTAAACTGTAGGCAGGGTATTATACTGTGGTTCTCATTCTAGAAGCAGGTGTTTACAAGAACAAGCATCCCTAGGTCTACAGAAGCAAGGGAAAAGAGCAATTCTCAGAACCCACAAGATAGTTACATGCAAAGGTGACCTAGACAGAAGTTTAGATTGAGGGATTTAGCCAATACAAGGCAACCCCAAGGGAAGGAACAGGGTGAATAAATACTCCAGCCTTGCTCTTCTCTGTTATCCATTCTTTTGCTGGGCTTCTCCACAAGCTATATCAAACCTGAAGGCAGAAAATAAGGGAATTTCTTGATGTCCCACGGGTCAGACCCAAGGGGACTCAGAGTGTGGTGAAGAAGGATAAAGAAGGTAGAGTCTAGATATAAAAGGATAAATGAAGGGGCGCCTGGGTGGCTCAGTCGTTAAGTGTCTGCCTTCAGCTCAGGTCATGATCCCAGGGTCCTGGGATCGAGCCCTGCATTGGGCTCCGTGCTCGGCGGAAAGCCTGCTTCTCCCTCTCCTGCTCCCCCTGCTTGTGTTCCCTCTCTCGCTGTGTCTCTCTCTGTCAAATAAATAAATAAAATCTTAAAAAAAAAAAAAAAAGGATAAATGATAGCTATCCTCTAGATAGCTAGGTAGTCCTTATTATTGGGTTTGAGTAGTTAAGGGTATTATACTATAGAATAGGAAAATGAGATTGTATGTAAATTATATGTAAATATTGTATATAAATATGATTGCTTCCAAGTTCTTTTTTTTTTTTTTTAAAGATTTTATTTGTTTGCCAGAGAGAGAGAGAGCACAAGCAGAGGGAGCGGCAGGCAGAGGGAGAAGGAAAAGCAGGCTTCCCGCTGAGCAGGGAGCCCGATGTGGGGCTCGATTCCAGGATCCTGGGATCATGACCTGAGCCGAAGGCAGCCACTCAACAGACTGAGCCACCCAGGCACCCCCGCTTCCAAGTTTTTGATGAAAGCCTTACATAAACCCCTTCACAAGGATTTCCTTTGGTCAGACCCTCAACTTTTTTACAAATAAAAATTATTTACCTATTCATAGTTTCACTCATATCTAAGAATATATATTTTTCAAACTATACTCCTTGAACTTACACAATTTGTTCTTATCATATGATTCCTCCTCTGTTCCCACAAGTATATTTCTCAGTCAGAATTAATATTCCTGAAATAGCACAGAGAGGACTGCAGCAGAAATGTGCATGGGGCATTGCAGCAGAAATGTGCATGGACCACTTGGAGGTCTCCCCACCAGATATACTTCCATATTCATCCACTTGTCCATAGGTAACTATTGCATACATCACATGTACTCATGGGCAAGTATGCATACTCACGCACGGTCATACACACATACATACAAACACCCACATGAGGAAAACCATTATTTCTCTAAGATAGTACAGTCTAAACCACAAGGAGAAAAGTAAGCATTTTTTTCACCTGGGATATATTCAGAGCCCATAATTATCAAAGTTATTTCTCTTACAATGGAATTATTGATTTATGTTTCTATTCAGAGCTGCTTTTGAATAGTCAAACCTGTCTATAGTTTTGAAATAATTGTTTTATACTCAGATTAAGTAGTTAGATGAGTTGCTGACTTTTCCTGGTCTCTGTGAAGAGGGAAAATAATTATTTTTTTAAACAAAAAATAAATACATAGAGGAGATGGAACACAAGCCATATATGGAGGTTCGTTTATTTGTTGAAAGCCTTAATCTACCTACCTAGAACTTAACATCAATTATCACTTTTCCTCTCTCCAGGTAATAAAAAGCAGTAATGGCTGAGCAGGGAAAAAAATGTACCTACCTAGAACTTAACATCAATTACACTTTTCCTCTCTCCAGGTAATAAAAAGCAGTAATGGCTAAGCAGGGGAAAAAAAAAATACATGAAAATGAGCACTACATCCTGACTCTGTCACATGCTAATCATATTCTATTGGAAAATGATTTAAGTTCTCTGAGACTCAGAAATAATCATTTATTGACAAGCTACTAAGTGTGGGAGATATAGCAGTGTTCTTGAGGATTTAATTTTTTAGGGAAGGAGACATTATGCGATTAATTATAAACTTAGTAATTTAATTAAAATTATATTAAGTGCTGTGAAAAGCAGGTATTGGAAACTAAGAGGGCATATAACCAAAGAACCCTATTTAGAGAAGTTAGGCATGGTATCCATGAAGAGGTAACTTTTAAGCTATCTTTGAAGATAGTGTAAGATGGAATTTTACAAAAGTTTTCTTGTCGGAGAACATCTAAAATCACGTAAAAGACAGGCAATTTTATATGCATAGGTCCTAAAGGGAGAGGGAAGAAAACCTTTTGAATGCATGAAAAGAAATCTAGAGGCAAAAGTGCAACAAAAATTAAACAAAACATTGCAGCTCTGTCTTATTTTTTCCCCTGAAATCAATTTAAAAAGTACAGATTTCAAGTGTTCATCATATATAGTTTCATGATTACTTCCTTTTTCCTCCAAGCTTAGATGCATTATTTAAAAATAAATAAATAAAACAGAAAGTTTTTGTTTCAGTACCACTCTGTTATAATTTCATTTGGTATTTCTTATTTTTTCTTATTCTATCATACTGATATATAGTTTGTCTACAAGCTGAGATCATTTTCAAAATTATTCAAAATCAGTATAGGAGATAGAATACTTAACTGATAATAGAATGTATTGTCATTTTAAGACTCAGCTTATGTTTTTCACAAAAAAGCATAAATCAGAATGTATTATAGAAACGCCAGCCTCCATTTTTTTGTGATATTATGTTATTCTATTTGATATTGAAAGAATTTAAATATTAAAGTATCCACAAAGGAAATCTTACATCAGGTTTTCTTTATCATAACCAATTGAAAATGTTGGTCTCATTTTAAAAGGTTGAGAACTGACTGTTGTCTTTTTGTTCCACCCCCATAACTACAGATTTACTGACACTTCTTAGAAGGCCTAATACATTTCAGATCATAAGAATAAGAGGATTTGAGTTAAATGGGGTTTGGCTTAGTCTATTATTATACAGATAATAAATATCTAATAAATAAAAGAAGAAGGAATTGGATATAGAGTTGATGTTATAATTAATATGCCCTTCTTCTCTCCATGATATTACACATATAAAGAAGTGTCTTTTTTTTGTTTAAAGATTTTATTTATTTATTTGACAGAGAGAGAGACAGTGAGAGAGGGAACACAAGCAGGTGGAGTGGGAGACGGAGAGGCAGGCTTCCCGCCTAGCAGGGAGCCCAATGCGGGGCTGGATCCTAGGACCCTGGGATCATGACCTGAGCCGAAGGCAGATGCTTAATGACTGAGCCACCCAGGCGCCCCTGAGGAAGTGTCTTTAATTCCATAAAACTTCTTCTCTGCTACAGACGTCCTTTCAAAATTTATGTCCAATGTACTAAAATGATCTGTTGCTTTGTAAGTTAAGAATGTTTTTTTATTTATGTTGGTTTTCCTTGCCATATGACTTACAAATTTTACAGACTAACACCAGATATTTGATTTAAGAAAAGTTCTCTCAGGATTACTAGCAGAATACTTGAGACATTAATTGATGGATTAGTAAATGATATAGAAGAACTTCTATTATACCAAGAGGGTTTATTTCCATCCCTATGTGTTTAGAAATTGGGCTAAGAAAGACATGCTTCTCCAAGGTAGGGAGAAAAAATTTAAGAGACCCATAACTCAAACAAGTGACAGCAAAAGTGCCTGCCTTCCTCCTTTCCTTCCTTCCTTCCTACCTCCCTCTTTCTCTACCTCCCTCCCTTCTTCCTCCCTTGCTTATACCTTTTCTTTCTTTTTTAATTTTACTCTTTAATTAGCTGATTAATTTTATTCTTTATTCATGTGTCTATTCAGTGTTCATTTAGTAGAGAATCAGATGTTATTATTGTCCTATCCGGAGTCAGAATATACGATTGCCTTTTTCCTATACATCCTGAAAGTTATAAAGAATAGGTAACTTTGTGAAAGGGGAAAATAAAATATTTTTGGTGGGTTTTTTTTTGTTTGTTTCTATTTTTCCAATTCATTTTTAAGAACAAATGCAGTGATTAGAACTACATGAATGAAAATCTTTCATATTTTTAAACATTTCAAAGCTAGAGGCTGAAACAGAAGTGCTGGATCTCTCATGAGATAATACATTCTCACATGTTTCCTGGCCTTATTTCCTCATCAAAGAAAGTTCAGAAGAGGAAAAGAAACTCAACCTCCCAAACCTTTGTGATTCACCTATCACTAATTTAAAACAGCATTACTCATTCTGTTTTATAGGCTACACCAAGGAGATGTTTTACTGCATGTCTTTTAATCAGTGAATGTGAGGTGAGGCCCTCCCAAGAGGTCAGAAGTGAGTGCAGAGAAAAATAATATAAAATTTTCAGATTCATGAGTCCTCATATTTGTTAGAAGCTTAACTACTCATTACAATGGATTGTCCCAAATTTAACTTCCTACGGTTTTTTTTGGTTAATGTAACTCTTTGCAAATCCTAAGTGTATATTGTATTGCTACTCCTGTAATCAAGTTGTTTTCATGCAAGTGATTCATTCAGGTTGCATACGTTAAGATAGATGTTTTTCCAAAATATTCTTGGTGCTTAATTTTTAAGAAAAGTATTTCCTTATTTGGAAAACATGAAAGATGAGGCAACTTTCTTGGACAAAGAGAGCAGGCTAAGGTGAGAATTAGTACCAAGCCTTTGAAGTAAGGGTGGAAATGAAGTAAAGATTTAGGGAAGGAACTTCTTGTCTACCTCTGGCTTATGCCGCTTGCACTATATTAATTTGGAATCTAACTAAATAAAATACAATGTTGTGTGCAACCTAAACCCATAACTCATACCTGTATATTTTAATTAAATCTTTAGTAGCTCACTATTAGATTATTCTAGTCTTTCAATTGAAAGACTACCTTAGATTCTCTTTAATGACAATGATTCAAAAATCTTCCCAGTGTATTTTCTTGAAAAACACTTAGTCTCCTATTTTGCCTTTGCTCATTAGTCTCTTCCTTTGGTTCTCACGAATAAACTTGTTTTAAATCTCTTCACCTATGCCTATTCTTCTAACTGCTCCTTTACTTCTGAACATCCTCTATAATGAGGATGGCTGTCGTTTTATTCCACCTTATCTCTTCCAACTGCAGAGTAAAGCCCAAAGACTCTAAAGTCACGTTAACTTGAATTTAAATTCTATTTCTGCACCTTAGGAGTCATATAGAAGTGAACAAGGTCATTAACCTTGATGAAATTTAGCTTCCTCATCTAGAAAAGGGAGATATAAATATCTACCTCAAACATTGTTAGAAGGCCAAAAAGAAAAATGGATATTTCTTAATAGAGTGTTCCGTATGTGTCTTTTACTTTAGTGTAGATTTATATGACACACATTATTTACAATGAGGGAACTGAGGTTTAAATAGACTGATTATAGTTGTGGAGCTGGATAAAGCCCAGCTCTTTGACCTTAAGTTTAGTTTCTTTTCTACTTATCACTATGATGATATATCTGAAGAGATAACTTCATTTTTAATTGATTTATAACATAGAAATATTTGAATATACAGAAAACCCCACAAAAATCCCATTTGCTCTAAACCCACATGCTCAGACTCTACATACAAAACATTTTAATATATATACTTAGAGAATCTTTTGTATACTTCTTAAAAAATAACACTCTGAAATCAAATAGCTTGCCTTTTAATATTTTCATCATATATATGTTGAACACATGTCTTTCCATGATACATTAGATACATTTCTACAAAATCAATTTTATTACATATATATCAATCTGTAATGTGGATAAAACATTTTCAAAGTCCCACAGAACTTTGAAAAATTTCCCGAAAGTGTGCTGTGGCAAAAATACTTGTAGCTACCAATCACAAATTCCTTAAGATAAGTTCCAGAAAAATGTTTATGGATAATTCCAGAGGGTTTTTAAGTCTCATTCTTTAAATTTCATTTGAGAAAGATTGCATTCTCTTTTTCCACAAATGGATTGAAGTATTTGAACTTTAAAACTTCATTAATAGATAAATTTTGGATTTCTTTTCCTCGAAAGCAACAAGCACACAATCAAATAAAAATGTCATTTTATTTTATTTTAATTTATATTTGGCATAGTCAAATGTAATTCTCCTTTACCTCATTCTCCTACTCAAGAGATCATCCTGAGATGTATATGTATAGTTAATGTTTTCCTTAATGTAAGAGCAAATGGATAAACTTTTGGTCCTTTGTATTTTCTGCAGTTTTTAAACTATAAAGATTTGTAGTGTTTTGCCAAGTGAGGAGATGAATAGCCTGTGTTTTATTTTTCTCATAAAGACACATTATATCATAATTTCAATCATCCCCAAGCATGATTTTCTTTCCCTCATTCCTGTCATGATACCAAAAAATAAAGTAATGATAGAATTAGTATCTTATAGAGAAAATAATTTTTGACCATCGCTGGCAAAATATTTTTTACATGTTTTGTTAACCAAAAAATTCTGTTTCATAAACAGCTTGTGTAGCAGTGTATTTAATATTTAAGAAAGTGTCCAGCTTTCATGGATATTTACCTGAATGTAAGTGTGACCACAACTAATAATCTCTTGCGTTTTCCCTCAAACTTTCTCATCATTAGTGTTCATCCTCTCAGCATATGTTTATCTAATTTCTGAGGCCAAAAATTTTGTGATGTCCTTAAATTATATTTATTTTACAACCCTTACCCAAACCATCAGCAAATTCTGTTAGAATGGGTTTTGTCTTTCTTTGTCTGACTTAGCTCACTTAGCATAATGCCCTCACGGTCTATCTATGTTGTCACAAATGGCAGGATTTCCTTTTTTCTCATGGTTGAATAATATTGCGTTGTATGTATATAGTCCACATCTCCTTTATCCATTCATCTGCTAATGGACACTTAGGTTGTGTATCTTGGTTATTGTGAATAGTGCTGCAATAAACATGGTAGTCTTCCTACAATTACTCTCCTAGTTTAGGAGCTAAATTGTTAATTTGAAAAAATGTGAATTACACTGGTGGTTGCTGTGCTGTTATTAGTAAGACTAAACAATTATCACTGATAAACAGGTTCTGAGGGAACCCCCCACCCCTTAAAAATAGGATTTGACTTTAAGACAAATTCCCACCTTCTATGGGTGAATAGCCTAGACTGGCAATCTGCCTTTTTGTAATATTTTTCTCAGATGCTTTGGATGAGGTTCTCCCTCTTAAAAACAAAACCAAAAAACCAAAAACCAAAAAACAAACAAACAAAAAACTTGTATTATTTGGATGAAGTCACTTTATTACGCTAATATATTTCTGCTCAACCTTCACTGCTTCAATTTTTTAGGATATGAAGAATATAGAGAGACTGACATCAGCTTTATTATTCTTGTCAATCCTTGGACTACTGACCACACTTAGTCTTTTTCAAACACAGAAAGCTTTTACTAACATAATTATAAAACACCTTGCTAGTTGTAAAACTAGCAGTAATCTTACTTCACTCAGTAAGGTCCATTCCAATTAGCAAGTACAATAATATAACTCAGTATGAATTAGTATTTTGATTAAATAATATATGATTGCATTGGGAATGGCGAAGGTGCTTAGATAATCCGTTTTGCCTATACTTTTGCATTTAAATTGAGATCATGTTTATCTAACCTTCTACTTCTTAAAGCCTATGGTACTGGTTTAGCTTTATTTTGTTGGAGTCCAGTATAATCCTAGTTATACATTCTTGATTTACTCTAATAGCTGTGTGTGACAAATTTTTATTTCTCAAGTAGTTATTTCATATTTTTCACCTAATTTAATATGAAGTTTTTTTGTCCTTCTTGAAGTCTGCTACAATGGGGGACATGCCTGGCTTAAAGGTGCTCAGGCAGTGAAATGGGATGGAATCCCAGGTGTGACAGTGTGGTCTGAGGATCCCTGGGATCACAAGAATAACAGGTGGTGCCTAACTGCAGCAGAGTTCCTAGGCATAGGAGCAGGGAAGCCAGCTGAGAACAGCAAGTCTAGGTGCCAGCTTTCTGCTCTGTGTTGACATAAACTGTGAATCACTCCACAGTAATGCCACTGCTTTCCTGGGATGAGTCCAGCAAAAAGCAGAAGTGTGTCAAGAACCGCCCTCCCCCCCACCCCCCAGAATTGCATGGGTCCATGTTGCAGGTGTCCCTAAAATTTGGAGTTTGAAATCAGTCATGTGCCTGAGATAAAAAATGTTCTGTCACAGGTGGGTAAACCTGGGAGACAAGAGTGATTGACGTTTTTCTGTGAGGGCTCACTGAAGAGTGCAGGGCATGAATTTTCAGCTGTGGAGATAGAGAGCTGGGCACAGCCTCATTCATCCCACCCATCAGTACTGAAAGCCTTCGGCGAGCAAAACAGCACCACCTACTGGAGTCAGAAACCACTTACACTGAGCCCTACCTCCCTGTGCACTGGAGGCATATTTACAATAGGGCAAGTCCACCTGAGAATCAGCACAACAGGCCCCTTCCCCAGAAGACCCACACAACTTACTCGCACCAAGTTTACTGATCATAAAGAGCTGTAAAGCTTCAGCTCTTGGGGAAAACAGTATATAGCATTCTTTGTATTTTTATTCTTTAGTCTTTTAGTATTATTTTTCAGTTATTTTCTTATTTTTTCAATTCTTTTTAAATTTTTATTTTTATATATACTTTATATACATTTTTGTATTTGTTGTTTTCTTTAACTGTAATATATATATTCTTTCTTTCTTATTTTGGGATCTATTTCTTTTAACAAGCAAATCAAAACACACCAAGGATCTAGGTTTGTTGCTGTTGTTGTTGTTAATGTTTTTCCTGTTGTTGTTGTTTTTTCCTTTTTCTTTCTTCTTTTCTTTACTTGACAAAATGAGATAGAGAAATTCATCCCAAAGAAAGAACAGGAGGCAGTACTCACATCCAGGGATTTTTTAAAACAACAATTATAAAGATACTAGCTGGGCTTAAAAAAAAGCATAGAAGAGACTAGAGAATCCCTTACTGTAGAGACAAAAGAACTAAAATCTACTCAGGCTAAAATTAAAAATGCTATTACCAAGATACAGTCCCAATGGAAGCCATAAAAATAAGGATGAACAAATCAGAAGAGCAAATCAGTGATATAGAAGATAAAATTATGGAAAATAAAGAAGCTGAAAAGAAGAGGGAAAGGAAACTATTAGATCACAAAGGTAGACTTAGGGAACTCAGAGATTCCATAAAGTGAAACAAATCCATATTATAGGAGTCCCAGAAGATGAAGATCAGAAAAAAGGGGCAGAAGGCTTATTTGAACAACTTATAGATGTTTCCTTCTTCCTTCCCTAATCTGGGGAAGGAAACAGGCATTCATCCAATGGGCACAGAGAATTCCCCTCAAAATCAACAAAAATAGGCCAACACCTAGAAATATTATAGTAAGCTTGCAAATTACAAAGATAGAAAATCCTAAAAGCAGCTTAAGACAAGAGGTCCTTAACCTACAAGAGTAAATGCATAAGGCTAGGAGCAGACCTGTTCACAGAGACCTGGCAGGCCAGAAAGGACTGGCATGATATATTCAATGTGCTAAATGAGGAAAATATGCAGCCAAGAATACTTTATATAGCAAGGCTGTCATTAAGAATAGAAGGAGGGGGCACCTGTGTGGCTCAGTCAGTTAAACTGCTGCCTTTGGCTCAGGTCATGATCCCAGGTCCTGGGATCAAGCCCCATGTTGGGCTTCTCTGCTCAGCAGGGAGTCTGCTTCTCCCTCTCCTTCTGCCCCTCCCCCCACTTATGCTTTCTTTTTCTCTCTCTTTCTCTCAAATAAATAAACAAAATCTTAAAAAAAAGACTAGAAGGAGAAATAAAAAGTTTCCCAAACAAACAAAAACTAAAGGAATTTGTGAACACTAAACAAGCCCTGCACGAAATATTAAAAAAAATTAAAAAATTTTTTAATTAAAATTTTTTTAAAATTAAAAAAATTTTAAAAAAATTTTAAAAAGGGGAAAACATAAAATAAAAAAGGGGACACTCTGAGCAGAAAGAGAGACCAAAAGTAGCAAAGACCAGAAAGGACCAGAGACAATCTATAGGAACAGTGACTTTACAGATAATGGCGCTATGGCACTAAATTAATATCTTTCAATAATTACTCTGAATATAAATGGACTAAGTGCTCCAATGAAAAGACATAGGATGTCAGGATGGAGAAAAATATAAGACCCATTAATATGCTGTTTACAAGAGACTCATTTTAGATACAAAGTCATCTCCAGATTGAAAGTGAGAGGGTGGAGAACCATTCATCATTGCTAGTGGACATCAAAAGAAAGCTGGAGTAGCCATCCTTATATCAGATGAACTAGATTTTAAACCAAAGACTGTAATAAGAGATGAAGGACACTATATAATAATAAAGGGGGCTATCCAACAAGAATATCTAATAATTGTAAATATTTATACCTGTAACTTGGGAGCACCCAAATATATAAATCAATTAATAATAAAATAAAAATAACTCATTGATAATATAACAAAAATAGTAGGAGACTTTAACTCCCCATTCACAGCAATGGACAGATCATCTAAGCAGAAGATCAACAAGAAACAAGGGCCTTGAATGACACACTGGACCAGATGGACTAACAGATATATTCAGAACATTTCATCCTAAAGCAGCAGAATACACATTCTTTTTGAGTGCACATGGAACATTATCCAGAATAGATCACATACAAATCACTTCTCAAATGGTACAAAAAGATTGAGATCATACCATGCATATTTTCAGACCACAACGTTATGAAGCTTGAAGTCAACAACAGAATAAATTTGGAAGGACCACAAATACATGGAGGTTAAAGTACATCCTACTAAAGAATGAATGGGTCAACCAGGAAATTAAAGAAGAATTTTAAAAAATACATGGAAGCAAATGAAAATGAAAGCACGACAGTTCAAAATCTTTGGGATGCAACAAAGGCAGTCCTAAAAAGGAATTATATAGCAAGAAGCAAGAAAAGTGGGGTGTCTGGGTGGCTCAGTTGGTTAGGTGTCTGCCTTTGGCTCAGGTCATAATCCCCAGGGTCCTGGGAGCCAGCCCTGCATTGGGCTCCCTTCTCAGCAGGGAGTCTGCTTCTCCCTCTCCCTCTGCCCCTCCCCCTACTTGTGTTCTGTTCTCTCACTCAAATAAATAAATAAACATCTTTTAAAAAGGGGGCGCCTGGGTGGCTCAGTCGTTAAGCGTCTGCCTTCAGCTTGGGTCATGATCCCGGGGTCCTGGGATCGAGCCCCACATTGGGCTCCCTGCTCAGCGGGAAGCCTGCTTATCCCTCTCTCACTCCCCCTGCTTGTGTTCCCTCTCTCGCTGTGTCTGTCAAATAAATAAAATAAAATCTTTAGAAAAAAAAAAATCTTAAAAAAAAAAAAAGGAAGCGAGAAAAATCGCAAAAACACAACCTAACCTTTCACCAAAAGGAACTGGAAAAAGAACAGCAAATAAAGCCTAAATCCAGCAGAAGAGAAACAATAAAGATTAGAGTGGAAATCAATGATATAGAAATAAAAGAAAACAGTAGAACAGATCAAGGAAACTAGGAGCTGGTTCTTTGAAAGAATTAACAAGATTGATATACCCCTAGTCAGACTTATCAAAAAGAAAAAAACCCTACATAAATAAAATCATGAATAAAAGAGGAGAGATCACAACCAACACTGAAGAAATACAATTATAAGAGAATATTATGAACAATTATATGCCAACAAATTAGGCAATCTGGAAGAAATGGATAAATTCCTAGAAACATATAGTCTACCAAAACTGAAACAAGAAGCAATTGAAAACCTAAACAGACCCATAACAAACGAGGAAATTGAATCAGCAATCAAAAATCTATTGCATTTCTATACACCAATAATGAAACAACAGAAAAAGAAATCAAGGAATTGATACCATTTGCAATTGCACCAAAACCCATAAGATATCTAAGAATAAACCTAACCAAAGAGGTGAAAGACCAGTACTCTGAAAACTATAGAAAATGAATGCAAGAAATTGAAGATGATACAAAGAAATGGAAAAGTATTCCATGCTCATGGATTGGAAGAACAAATATTATTAAAACATCCATAGTACCCAAAGCAATATACACATTTAATGTGATCCCTATCCAAATACCAACAGCACTTTTCACAGAGCTAGAACACACAGTCCTAAAATTTGTATGGAATCACAAAGGATCCTGAATAGCCAAAGCAATCTTGAAAAAGAAAAGCAAACTTGGAGGCATCACAATTCTGGACTTCATCCTACATTACAAAGCTTTAGTAATCAAGACAGTATGGTACTGGCACAAAACAGACACATAGATCAATGACACAGAATAGAAAACCCAGAAATGAACCCACAACTATATGGTCAACTAATCTTCAACAAAGCAGGAAAGAATATCAAATGGATTAAAAAAACAAAAAAATAAAAAAAACAGTCTCTTCAACAATGGTGCTGGAAATACTGGACAGCAACATGCAGTAAGATGAAACTGGACCACTCTCATATACCATACACAAAAATAAATTCAGGATGGATGAAAGACCTAAATGTGAGACAGGAATCCATAAAAATCTTAGAGGAGAACACAGGCAGCAACCTCTGTGACCACGGCTGCAGCAACTCTTGCTAGACACGTCTCCAAAGGCAAGGGAAACAAAAGCAAAATGAACTATTGGGGACTTCATCAGGATAAAAAACTTTTGCACAGGAAAGGAAACAAAAAAACTAAAAGGCAATCTATAGAATTGCAGAAGATATTCACAAATGACATATCAGATAAAGGGCTAGTATCCAAAATCTATAAAGAACTTATCAAACTCAACACCAATAAAACAAACAAACAAACAAACAAAAATAATCAAGAAATGGGCAGAAGACATGAACAGACATTTCTCCAAAGAAGACGTACAAATGGCCAACAGACACATCAAAAAATGCTCAACATCACCCAGCATCAGGGAAATGCAAATCAAAACCACAAGAGATACCACCTCACATGGGTCTGAATGGCTAGAATTAACTCAGGAAACAAAAGATGTTGGTGTGGATGAGGAGAATGGGGAACACTCTTACACTGTTGGTGGGAATGCAAACTGATGCAACCACTCTGGAAAACAGTATGGAGTTTCCTAAAAAAGTTAAAAGTAGAACTACCCTATGACCCAGCAATGACACTACTAGGTATTTATCCAAAGGATACAAAAATAGTGATTTGAAGGGGCACATACACCCCAGTGTCTATAGCAGCAATGTCAACAATAGCCAAACTATGGAAAGAGCCCAGATGTCCTTCAACAGATGAATGGATATAGAAAAAGTGGTACACACACACACACACACACACACACACACACACTGGAATATTACTCAGCCTTCAAAAAAAAAAAAGAAATCTTGCCATTTGCAATGATGTAGATGGAACTAGAGGGTATTATGATAAGTAAAATAAGTCAGTGAAAGACAAATACAATATGATTTCACTTACATATGGAATTCAAGAAATCAAACAGATGAACATAAGGGGAAAAAAGAGAGGCAAAGCATAAAAGAGACTCAACTATAGGAAACAAACTGAGGGTTGCTGGAGGGGAGGGTGGTGGGGGGTGGGGTAATTGGGTTTGGGTGATGGACCTAAGGAGGGCATGTGATGTAATGAACACTGGGTTTTATATGAAACTAATGAATCACCAAATTCTACCCCTGAAACTAATAATACACTATATGTTAACTAAATTGAATTTAAATGAAAATTTAAAATAAAAGAATAGAGAGGGAAAATATAATGTTCCATGCTGTCCTCCAAAAGACAAGAAATTTGTGGCTGACAATGTCCACTGTGAGAAAATAAATAAAAATAGCCAGAACATTTATGCTCTTTTACTACAGGTAAAAGTCAACATTTCCCATCCCTTGCAAATTCTGAGTGAGCTGAGCCATTTCTGACCTCAGCATCACGAAGATAATCAATGATTCCCATCATTAGGTAGAGAGAAAAGCCATACAATAATGTCCAGGGATCCCCTGCTGCTGATCTATGTAGAAACTAAAAAAATAAATGTGTTTACATTTGTTTTTTCTTGCTTTCTTTTTTCTCCTGAATATTCTCAATAAAGCCCAAGACATATTAGAAACTCAGCGAATATTTGTTGAATTAATTAATGAATGCAAGAAGGAAGAGAGCAAAATGATTAGAAAATTATTGTCCTAAAATTTTCATTACATTTAAAAAAATCAAGACCTAGTCTAAGGAAAAGTGGCATATTTAATTTTGGCAGATTTCAAAATGGCTTATTATTATACTCTCATTTGCCTATTCCAAAACTCCAGAGAAGCCAAATGGTTTTCTGTAACAAAGTGCACTCATTGCTGAGCATATTTCCCTAAAGGCTGTCATCTAGGACAGCCTTTATAAAATCCAGGTGTGTCCGTCTCCTCTTTTAACAGAGCTGAGTAGGAGGTTTAAACCCACTCACTTATTCCTGGGGACATGATATGAGCCAAATGAGGGAATAATCCCATTTCAAAACAATTTTAAGAGTTTAAATTTCAATGATAATTTTTTACTAGATTAAGACCCAAATGTTAACTGCACCTGTTGTTCAAAGACCTCTAATTATATGTTTGTAAGTGTAGGCTTTTTGAGATTATCTAGAGTATATACTTGTAGATTCACACAGCCATAAACAAAAACTTGGAAGTCAATTTGTCTTGTAGGCAAATAACGCCATACTTTTTTATACTTCTTTTAACTTTATGAATACCTTGATGAACGCTATCTATAATTTATATTTCCAACGATCCTGTGTTCATAATGACCTTGTGAGATAATTAGGGAAATTATTTTATTCCTCACTTTTTAGATGTTAAATTGAGATGCAACGTCATTAAATTTTTACCTGAGGTTACATAGTTCGGAACAGAGCCATTAGCCTTTCAACCCAATTCCTGACTCCAAATGTTGTTTATAACATAGCAGTTGTTCTCAAACATTGATGTGCATAAAAATCACCCTAGAGTTTGTTAAAATGGAGATTACCTTGGTCACTCAGAGGTTCTAACTCATAGTATGGGTGGGGGACATAACTATTAATTTTCATTAAGAATTGAACCACATTTTGGGGCGCCTGGGTGGCTCAGTTCGTTGGGCGGCTGCCTTCGGCTCAGGTCATGATCCTGGAGTCCCTGGATCGAGTCCCGCATCGGGCTCCCTGCTCAGCGGGGAGTCTGCTTCTCCCTCTGACCCTCCCCCCTCTCATGTGCTCTCTCTCATTCTCTCTCAAATAAATAAAATCTTAAAAAAAAAAAAAAAGAATTGAACCACATTTTGAGAAGTGCTGTATTATACCATGTGACTATCAGTAAGTATGCCATGTGATTTATGTTTTTGTTATGTCCCTTGAAACTGAGCCAAATACAATAGAGCTTGAGGCTACAAATTTCATGAGGGCAGAGCTAGCAACAGTTCTTCTCATTATTTTATCCTAGGCATCTAGGCATCTGGCAAATAGTCTGACCTGCACCATTTATACAATGAATGAATATATAGTATGCATAACTTTAAGTATAAATGGTTAATTTTGTTTAACATATCTACGTTTTTCTCCATATTAAGCATATTGAATATAAATTACTTTCCGGCAGTTCCATAGGTGGCCTCAAAAGTTTCAGTCTGGGGCGCCTGGGTGGCTCAGTCGGTTAAGTGGCTGCCTTCGGCTCAGGTCATGATCCTGGAGTCCCGGGATCGAGTCCCGCATCGGGCTCCCTGCTCAGCAGGGAGTCTGCTTCTCCCTCTGACCCTCCTCCCTCTCATGCTCTATCTCATTCCGTCTCTCAAATAAATAAATAAAATCTTAAAAAAAAAAAAGATAGATTTAGGGGCGCCTGGGTGGCTCAGTCGGTTAAGCGACTGCCTTCGGCTCAGGTCATGATCCTGGAGTCCCGGGATCGAGTCCCGCATCGGGCTCCCTGCTCAGCGGGGAGCCTGCTTCTCCCTCTGACCCTCTCCCCTCTCATGCTGTTTCTCTCTCTCTCTCTCAAATAAATAAATAAATAAAATCTTTAAAAAAAGAACCTTTAAAAAAAAAAAGTTTCAGTCTGCTCTCATATGAGTATATGCACGCTTCAGCCTTAAGGACTTTGATTTCTCTTTGCTCTAACTGAATGTTTTTTGTTTTTTGGGCTTTTTTCCCCCCGCAAATAGCCACAAAGCATCACTTTCTCCATTCATTCAGTCCTTTTTTTTTCTAACATCTTATTCTGAAAATTTTCAAACCATAGGATGATTTTCAAACCACAGGATAACTATCCAGTCATCAATCCATCTTACTTTACTTGCATTTTGAATTAAGTTGTAGATTATCAGTGCACTTTCTCCTAAAGAGTTTAGAAGGCATTAAGATCAACTAGAATTCGATATTATTTTATGCTTATTTTTTCCTTGGAGATAAATTTTTCATACAATGAAATGTTCATATGCTAAGTAGGTTATTACAAGAGTTTGATAATCACCTACAACTCCCATGGAAACCAAATATCAATCAAGATACAGTCTATTACCATCACTGCAGAAAGTCCCCACATAAAGCTTGACCAGTCAATACTGCCTGTACAATTCCCTTTAAATCAAACAGCAAACTGACTTCTTTCTACCACAGATTAGTTTTGTTTGTCTAAAACTTCATATAATTTGAATCATAGTATATTTTGTTCATTTATTATTGTATTTTTTCACTAAGCAAAATATTTTTGAGACCAATCTATGTGGTTGCATATATCAGTGGTTTATTTCTTTTGTATTCTGGAGTTCTTTTGTTTTTCCATTCTCCTATTGATGAACAACTGAAAACTTTTTAGTTTTAGCTATACTGAAGAAAGCTGCTATGAATTTTCTTTATGTGAACAAATTTAATGAATGTTATCAATTCTCATCAGTTGTACCATTTGGATTGTACAGTTTTACATGTGGATCAAATTAGGAACTCTACTTGCTTCATATTCTCAAAATATTTGGTGTGATTACTCTTGTAAATTTTAGTCATTTTTTTAGTGTGAAGTGATAAGTCATTGAGGTAATAATTTGTATTTCCATGATGGCTACTAATGTTAATCTCTTTTTCATGTCCATATTGTTTGTATATCTTAATTTGTGAAATAGCTATTCAAATCTTATGGTATTCCAAATACTTGCATGTTAGAACTTTTAAAAAATATTTTATTTATTTATTTGAGAGAGGATTAGAGAGTGAGCAGGGGGAAGAGCAGAGGGAGAGGGAAATGCAGACTCTGTGCTGAGCACAGAACCTGATGTGGGGCTCGGTCCCACAACCCTGAGATCATGAGCTGATCCAAAATCAAAAGTCAGATGTTCAACTGACTGAGCCATGCAGGCACCCCACATATTAGAATTTTTTATTATTGTTACATAGATACCCAAAGCTCTTCATTTAAAAAAAAATTTTTTCAAAATGGGTAATTTATAATCACATTCACTTTTTCATTGATCTTTTTTTTACCATTCTACTTTTTAAGCTTATCCAGTGAATTTTGTATGTCAATTATTTCTTTACAAGTCTAGAATTTTTAATAGTTCATTTTATAGTTTTTATTTCTGAGCTAAAAGTTTTCTATTTGTTAATTCATGATGCTTTTTTTTCCCATTTATGTCTCTGTCTTCTTTTATTGTTAAAATTTTTTTAAAGGTTTTATTTATTTATTTGACAGAAAGAGACACAGCAAGAGAGGGAACATAAGCAGGGAGAGTGGGAGAGGGAGAAGAAGACTTCCTGCTGAGCAGGGAGCCTGATGTGGGGCTCCATTCCAGAAGCTGGGGATCATGACTTGAGCTGAAGGCAGATGCTTAATGACTGAGCCACCCAGGTGCCCCCTCTGTCTTCTTTTAAATATTGGTATGCTAATCCAAACATTGGGGTCATTCATCTCAGATATCTGTTTTTGTTGTTGCTGTTGTTGTTGTTTTTAGAGAAGGAGGGGGGGAGAGTCAGAGGGAAAGGGAGAGAGAGAATAATTTTTTTATTATTTAAATTCAATTAGCCAAAAAATAGTACTTCATTAGTTTCAGATATAGAGCTCAATAATTCATCAGTTGCATACAACATTCAGTGCTCATCACATCACGTGTCCTCCTTAATTCTCATCATCCAATTACCCCATCCCCCTATTCACCTCCCCTCCAGCAACCCTCGGGTTGTTTCCTATAGTTAAGAGTTGGGAGAGAGAGAATCTTAGGCAGGCTCCATACCCAGTGCAAGCTTGATGCAGGGCTTTATCTCACAACCCTGAGATCATGATCTGAGCTGAAATCAAGAGTTGGTTGCTTAACCAACTGAGCCACCCAGGTGCCTCTTGGAATTCTGTTGATTTTATTTTCTCTTAAGAAGTAGTAGTTTTCCTGTTTTTTCACATAATAAGTAATTTTGAATTGGGGCCTGGACAATGTAAGTTACAGACACAGTTGTTTTCAGCCTTTCTCTGCGTGGCATTATTGCTTGCATACCCAACAACCTTTTTCCTCATGTTCTTCCTTGCCAGGAGAACCCCATTTTTGAATGCATGTCAATGTGCCCAGAGAACAACTAAATTAAGGATTAGTCTATCATGGAAATTCCTTCCCTCTTCAGTTAATTGGTCTACATGTGGTCATTTATCTCAGTTCTCAGCAATAAAATGTAAAGGAGAGCCTACTGGGAGCTTCTGAGAAAAATTTTTTAAGTTTTTATTTAAATTCCAGTTAATTAACACACAGTGTTATATTAGTTTCAGGTGTACAATATAGTAATGCAACACTTCCATACAACACCTAGTGCTCAACACAACCAGTGCACTCCTTAATCCCCATCACCTATTTAACCCACTCCCCACTCTGTAACTATCAGTTTATTCTCTATAGTTAACAATCTGCTTCTTGATTTGCCTCTCTCTCTCTCTCTCTTTCTTCGTTAGTTTGTTTCTTAAATTCCACATATGAATGAAATCACATGATATTGGTGCAGCTGCTCTGGAAACAGTATGGAGGTTCCTCAAAGAGTTAAAAATAGAACTACCCCATGATCCAGAAATTGCCCTACTAGGTATTTACCCAAAGAATACAAAAATACTAATTTAAAGGGATACATGCACCCTGATGTTTATAACAGCATTATCTACAATAGTCAAATTATGGAAACAGCTCATGTCCATCCACTAATGAACAGATAAAGAAGATGTGGCATATACATACAATGGAATATTACTCAACCATAAAAAAGAATGAAATCCTGCCATTTGAAATGACATCGATGGAGCCGGAGAGTATTGTGCTAAGTGAGATAAGTCAGTCTGAGAAATTTTTTTTTGCTCAATAACAGAGTAGCCCATCACTTCTCTCTTTCTTGGTACACTTCTGTGTAAGAACAAAATGCTTGGAACTTGTGATGGTTACTTTTATGTGTCACCTTCAACTGGGCTAAGGGTTACCCATATAGATCGTAAGATATTTCTTGGCTGTGTGTGTGAGGGGGCAGTGGCTGTTACTGGAAGATATTAGCACTTGAGTCAACACATTGAGTATAGAAGATCCCCCTCACCAGTATGGGTGGGTAACATCCAATCTGTTAGGACCTACACAGGATAAAAAGGCAAAGCAAGAATAAATTCACTCTCTTTGCTTGAACTGAGATATCCATCTTCTCCTGCACTTACACATCTGTGCTCAGACAGGGACTTAATACCATTGGCCTTCCCTCCTCTGCACCAATTCTCAGGCCTTTAGACTTGGTCTGAAGTATATTACCAGCACTCCTTGTTCTCCAGTTTGATCATGCCACTTATTGGCCTCTCTCACTGTGTAAGTCAATTCGTATAATAAATTCCTCTTTTATATCTTATTGGTTCTGTTTCTTTGAAAAACAATATTAATACAGAGCTCTAGTGGTCATATTATAGAGATGGCATTGCCAAAACTGTTCAGATATTGGAGCAGAAAGAAAAGAAGAGCCTAGGTCTTCAAAAACATTGTTAGCTGCACTCCCAATATGGCATTTGCTAGGTGAAATAAGTTAATATTTTTATTGGTAAATAATTGGAAAAAGCACTCTCTTACACTCACAATTTTACATATATGTGTATATACGTCTTGGAAGAATTACTTACCTTATTTCACAAAATGTAACCCAGTTTATGTTTTGCTTTTCATTTTATTGTCCAGAGGGTCTATACTTAAGTTTATACTTTCTAGGAATATCTTTCACTTCATAGTCCTCTAACTCTACATCTACTATGCAATCCTACATAAACTAAAAAGTAATGCATGAAATATTAGAGAGATTGGATCTTATTATTCATCAAGAGCTACAATAATTACATTATAAATGACTAATGTTGTAACAATATTAATAGGAAATTAATATCAGCTCCTGGGTATTCTAATGTTCTGTATCTTATGTCAATTTCTCTTACCCTGAAAAACTATACAAAAGTTTGGATGACTTTTTTCCTCTCACGTAAGTGGCAAGAGTCCCATTTCAGAATTTAATATGGCACTGGGAACCCCTAAGATCTCCTTATCTATATCCACTTACACACCTTGCACACTATTGCTTGGTTTAAATGAGATTTTGGAGCTTACAAAACAATTCTGTAACAACTACTTTAGTAACAAATATAGAAGAAGTACATGCATTCCCTTGGATTGAAAGACCCTAAATAATAAGATCAGTGATAAATGGAGCAATCTGCTTTTATTGCTGGATTGGGAACTGAAGTGTTGAATTGATGCATACTCCTGGAAGATGTTTTTCTCTACTAATGATATTTCAATTTCCTCTGATCTAAGAGACTCTCAGTTCAAGTTACTATGCAGAATATGTGTGTCTCTAGAGACCTCTTTCAAATTTAGGACTTTGTCACTCTCAATATGTGAGAAATAGAGGCAAGTTTTAAAATCACTTATTCATTACTTTTGGACCTGTCCTACCATGCCACTATTTTACCTGAAAATATATGTATTTATTGCCTTCTGAAAGAAGTTAATATAAAATTTTATAAGATCATGTGTCATATTGTAGAAAGTGCAGAGATTTTACATAATACTAAGGCAGAATAAATTCTATGATAGGCATGATTTAACTCATATTAAGAATATTGAGATCTGTATGGTCTTTTTTTTTTAAAGATTTTATTTATTTATTTGAGAGAGAGAATGAGATAGAGAGAGCATGAGAGGGGGAAGGTCAGAGGGGGAAGCAGACTCCCTGCTGAGCAGGGAGCCCGATGCGGGACTCGATCCAGGGACTCCAGGATCATGACCTGAGCCGAAGGCAGTCGCTTAACCAACTGAGCTACCCAGGCGCCCAAGAGATCTGTATGGTCTTAATAACTTAGAATACTTCACTATTTAATACAATACTTTAATGCATGCATTACATATATGTAACTATTATTTTTGGCATACATTTAATTTTGTATTTTGGAAAAAAATATATTCTTTACTCCCAAAGAAAGAAATGTGTCATCTTTCAGAATCTTGATATTCTTTTACAAATCTCCCCTCCCAGAAACACACACATACACACCAAAACAAATTCAAAAAAGAGTGTTTGTTTCTAGTAATCATTGTTTTGCCTATCAAAACTTGTTTTAAATCTCAAGAATCTTAAATTTGGATATGACAATATGTGTTATCTTTCCATTGTCTAGCTCGGAACTGGCTGAAAGTTTTCAACCAGAGCCCCCTCTCCCCACCACATATATGTAATGAGGCTTTGCCCAAATGCAACATACACCTTTCCTAATGCAGTCATCACAGATTTGTATAGTCAGCATGGCAATCATCCTGCAGATGACAGTTGTTTTGAGGAAAGGGTGTTTTATCCAGATATCCACAAAAATTCTTTTGGGCTCATAGTGGGATATTTCTAATCTGTGATTTGGCAGAAAAATATTGCCTTCACTTCTCTTTCATGTTACAAAGACACAAATAATAATCTTAATAATTAGAATTTATATATAAACTGGTTTATATTTAAATGATAATTTTATTTATCAATTGTTATTTTCATTCACTCATTCAATAAAAATTTACCATTCCATGTCTGTACTAAGTGCTAAGCATATAATGCTAAACAAACAGAAAAGACCTTACTCTCTCTACGTTACTACATATCAAATAGTAATAAGTGCTATGGAGAAAAATAAATCAAGGCAAATCCAATGGCCCTCCATCCTTTATCCATGAGGGATATGTTGCAAGACTCCTAATGGATGCCTGAAACCACAGGTAGGCCTACATATACCATATATTCCTGTATATACCATGTTTTTTCTTATATGTAAATACCTATGATAAAGTTTAATTTATTAATTAGGCACAGTGAGAGATTAACAGGAATAACTAATAATTAAATAGAATAATTATAACAATATACTATAATAAGAATTATGTGAATATCGTCTCCTTCTCTCAAATCATTGTGCTGACTTTTTTTCTTCTAGTGATAATGTGAGATGATAAAATACCCATGTGATGAGATGAAGTGAAGTGAATGACATAGGCATTGTGATGTAGGGTTAGGCTACTACTGACCCTTTGATGATATGTCAGAAGGAGGATCATCTCTTTCCAGACCTGGTTGACTGTGGGTAACTGAAACCATGGATGGTAGAACCACAGATGAGGGGGAGCACTACATGACAAGTTGTACTGAATATGGGGAAAGGTACAGAATACTTTAAGGGAAGGCCTTGAGCATAAGGTGACATACAAGCAGGCACTGAAGGAAGTGAAGAAATCAGGCATGAGGATATCTGGAGAAGGAACATCAGAGGCAGAAAAATTGCAAATGCAAATTGCCTGGGTCAGAAGTGAGTTTGATGGGTACAGAACCTTCAAGAGAGCCAGTAATAGAGGTGAAGTTAGTGGGGAAAAGAGCGGTAGAAAGTGAAGGCAGCAAGACAGAAGGTGTCAGCTCTTATAGAGCTTGAAAGCCATTATAAACTCTGTCTCTTATAAATAATGTAATGAAGCCTGGGTATGGATAGAGTTTCAGAGTTTCAGAGACTGACCTTTCAGGAAGAATGTCCTGTAACTTTACAGAGCAAAGGCACAAGTTGGGTTGATGAATTTCATCCAAAATCTTTCAGATTGGTTCCCAGCAGGACACCAGTCTCTATTCACTACCAAAATTTATTTTCCTCAAAAACTTTATTCTTCTTGAATATTAATCAGAATTAATTAAAATTAGTCCCAAAGTAATGTTCTTGTGTGAAACAGAGAACTGAGAAAGAAAATGAGCAGTATGTGGAAGATAGGAAGTGACTTGAAGCTGAGATCATTATTAATTTCATTATTTTAACATGAACTCTATGATATATAGCAAACTTACATGAGTCAAAAACTTAGATAGATGATAGATAGATAGATAGATAGATAGATAGATAGATAGATAGATGATAGATAGATAGATACTTAGAGGAAAAAACACAAATTGCCTCCTCAAATAAAGCCCATGTTAAGAACTGAGATGGAGAAGAGCCATCCATTTTGCTGAGTTACCACACAATACTGCTGGCCTCTAGAAGGCATAATTTACTTCAGATATGAATCCCAAGATGCTAATAAAATGCTATAACTTCTAGCTTTTTTTTTCAATGACAATAAAGAGGTTCTTACGTAAACTTTTCATGGTAAATTCTACCATCTTGTCTATGATTGGAGGTGTTCCAGTAGGTGACAAATGAAAGCAACATGGTGAGATATTATCTCAGCAATCCACAGAAATAATCCTTTACCTATTTTATCTCACCTATAAACTTATAAATTCTTCTTGCCATTCTTTTTGGTTGATTCTGAAGAACTGTCCATTTTCTGTAAAAAGCCAAGTACTCTGCTCTTCATTCTATCATCTTGCTTACACTGAAACTTTGTAAGTGATTCTCCATTGTTCTTTGATCTTTTCCTGTCCCTTTTATATCATCTTCTGCTCACCCTGTAAATATGTTAAAACTCTCCCAAACAAGATGAAAATATTTTAAAGTCTGGTACAATATCACTGTTTCATGACTATCATAGTTGTTATTATTTTTTTTTTTTTAGTATAAAAGAGTAGACATTCTCAGTTTCCACTTCCCTTCTGCCCCAGTTATCAGGTAAAATTTCTCTGGCAATGAACTCCATGATGTTAAACTCAATGGAAAATTTTTGCTCCTATCTTTCTTGCTCTCTTAATATTTTGAGTAGCATATGATTTTCTGCTACATATAGGGTTTATATGAACCGAATTATTGTGTGTAGAACTACTCACTTCTTCATGAAATTCCTAACATCTTTGGATCTCATAAGAACTTTTTCTTGAGTTTCCTACTATCTTTTTGAGCATCCTCAAACCTATTAGCAGTTAGTATTCTTCAACACTCTGTAAAATGTCACTGCTCTTCTGACTTTTCAGATATGCTCTCCAGGTAATCTCATCCACTTTCAAAATTTTAACGGTCACTTTATGATGATGTCTACCTTATTTATCTCTAAAATTGGCTTACTTCATGGGTTTTAGACACAAAACCCCAGCGGGCATCTTTATTGCAATAAAGAGAAGGATGAGAAGAAGGCTGAATAGAAGGAAGAGTAAAGAAAAATAGCTGAACTTTATTAACATATAAAGCTTTATTTAATGGTTAGTCTAACATGCATTACCATATTTCTCACAAAACCCTTGATTTAAACGCATATATATATATATATCAAATCTCACATATGAGGATACTAAGGCCTAGAGATGTTAGATAATATTCCCATGGTCCTACAGCCAACAAAGAACAGAAAAGGATGAGAACTCATGTATGCATAACAAAGTTAGTGTTCTAGATTCTATATAATAGTTGCTTCTCCAAGTATGTCATAGTCATCATGTCCAAATCATTTCTACCTTCTATTCCTGCATTGTCTCTTCCTGTGTATATTGATTAGATTGATGCATTTGCATCTACTCAAGCCATAAAACTTGGCATTCTTCCAGATCTATAATGACAAGGTTCTGTCAATCTCTTCCACTTCAGCTCCCACGGCTCCCCAATATGTGCTCCAAACTCTAATAATGTGAAACAGCTTGTATGTCCTCAGCATTGCATTATTTGAATTTGAATTCTCTGTGACCTTGCTCATTTTGTATGTTTTGCCACAATACACTCCACTCCCTTTTAATCTAATTCCCTAATATCCCTTATGACTCTGTTCAAGCTTTCTACACTCTACATATGCTTTCCTGAAGCCAAAGCCACCATAACTCCAAAAGGTACATTCACTTGTAGTTAGAGTAGATTTGTTGCAACAAACTGTTAGCAGATGGTCATCAAGTATAATTAAGTTTAATTAAGAAAGATACCTTTTCCCCTAATTTGTACAAAATCTTACAAATTGGCCTACTTAAACTTTAAAATTTGGGTAAATGTCCTAAATTATGTAAGTCCACTAACTTACATAAATAATTAGTTGCCAACCCAACTGCAAAGTCTAGCCTCTTTCTAACTGTCAGAAAGATCCCATGTCACTTTCTATGGGCCCTAATACCAAATGTGTACATATGCAGTCTCTTTTGCTACATCTAGGCAATAGGCATTAACTTAGTATTAGCTGTAAGGACTTGAGAGAATGTCTGCTGAGAGTAACTGAAAAAGATTTTACTTCTCAGTAAAAGGAGAGGGAAAGCCCACTTGCTCCAAATGCTCTCTGTATTAGCTTGGTAGTACTGCCATAACAATACACAAAGACTGGGTAGCTTCAACAACAAAGATTTATTTTGTTGCTCTTCTGGAGGCTGGAAGTTCAAGATCAAGATGTCAGCAGGGTTGGTGTCCTCTGAGGCCTCTCACGTAGGCTTATAGCTACCCTCTTGCTGTCATTTCACATGATTGTCCCTCTGTGCATGTGTACTCTGATGTCTGTGTGTCCAAATTACATCTTTTCTAAGGAGACCAGTCAGGTTGAATTAGGACCCACTCTAATAACGCATGCTAATGATGCATCTCCAAAATATAGTCACATTCTCAAGTACTGAATTTCAGGGCTTCAACATTTAAATTTGGGTTGGGGGGGACACAATTCAGCCCATAATATTCCCCAATCACTTATTATCTTGTACTTTACCATGTAATGTGGTATTTTATACAGTGACAGCGATCTGTGGGGAAAGACAAAAATATCCAAGAGAAGACAACCCAGAGCCCTAATATCACTGATCTTGCT
This sequence comes from Mirounga leonina, assembly GCF_011800145.1. Taxonomy (NCBI): domain Eukaryota; kingdom Metazoa; phylum Chordata; class Mammalia; order Carnivora; family Phocidae; genus Mirounga; species Mirounga leonina. Next base: position 56,271,723 of record NW_023270415.1, read on the forward strand.
GTATTAGCCAGGCTTGGAACACTTTGGATTCCAAATTTTCAGATTAATAAATACACTTATATTTTAAAATAATTTGTTTTATATATTTCAACTTGAACCATAAAATATTTAACTGGTATATTAATAAAGCATTTATGTATTATAATAATCAATAAAATTGATTCTAACTCCAGTAATATTTCATCTATTATCATCTTTCTGCTACACATCACAGTGCCTAACACTTAATAAAAATTTATGGAACTGAATGAACTCTATACTTCTACTCCCACATTTGCCCACAAATGCTTGTACCCACAATCACACACAAAACTCCTTCTCCTAAACCTTGAATCTCCTGGAAAGGTCTTTACTGAATCACCTTTCCCTGTAACCACCAGAAAAATTTCTTTTATATTTCTTCTCCAACTCTACTAGTATCTCTTTCTTCTCCCACTCTACTGGTATACATGTCTTCACTTTCCTTTGCTCCTTAATTATTTTACCTCTCAACAGTCCTGAATAAATAGTGATTTTATATTTTAATAAGTAATATTTACTACTTGTGACTTTATTATATAAAATATATGATCCAGTTGATAGTTCTATAGTTACTTTTTTGTTGTTGTTGTTCATTCAAAAGTTCAAAGTTGAACTAAAATACAAGAATTTAAGAGACTCAGGGGCGCCTGGGTGGCTCAGTCGTTAAGCGTCTGCCTTAGGCTCAGGTCATGATTCCAGGGTCTTAGGATCGAACCCCGCATCGGGCTCCCTGCTCAGTGGGAAGCCTGCTTCTCCCTCTCCCACTCCCCCTGCTTGTGTTCCCTCTCTCGCTGTGTCTCTCTCTGTCAAATAAGAAAACTTTTCCCAATAAAATCTTAAAAAAAAAAAAAGAATTTAAGGGGCGCCTGGGTGGCTCAGTTGGTTAAGCGACTGCCTTCGGCTCAGGTCATGATCCTGGAGTCCCTGGATCGAGTCCCGCATCGGGGTCCCTGCTCGGCAGGGAGTCTGCTTCTCCCTCTCCCGCTCCCCCCTCTTGTGCTCTCTCTCTCTCTCATTCTCTCTCTCTCAAATAAATAAATAAATAAAATCTTAAAAAAAAAAAAGAATTTAAGAGACACAACCTAATACAAATATAATATGTGGACTTTCATGGATCCTGATTCACATAGACAAATGGTATATTTTTTATGACATGAGAAAAATTTGATTATTGATCCAGTATTAGTTCATATCAAGGAAACACTTGATAATTTTGCTTGAAATAATACTGGTTTTACTGTTGTATAAGAATATAAACTTTTTTTCAGAGATTCAGTTGTAATATGATATGCGGAATTTGTTTAAATGCTTCAGAGCAAAGAAAGTTTATATAAATCACATGTAACAAAATCTTGAAATTTGGGGTTATAAGGAGGTACACTGTACTTACACAACTATTTTAAGTATGTTTTTTAAGCTGTATAATAATTTTCTTAAGCATGATGTTTTCAATGACAGACACAAAATGATTTGACTTTATTTATTCTTCCTCTTCAACTACTTTTTGTAATTAAATTAACAGACCATATAATGGAAGTGTGATGTAACATGTTATTTGTTGATTAAATACTAGTATTGTCCCAGAAAATGAAATTTTTTTCATAAAAACAGTTCAAAGTTGAAAAAAATAATAATTTCTTGGACTCAGTAAGCACCTCTAGTGCATTCATCTGTATTCTGACACAGGCTCAGTTCTTCATTTAACTAACTTTGATTTGTTCAATAATTTTTATCCAATCAACTGCTATAGTCACTTTAATATTAACTTTTATGGTTTTCAAATCTGAGTTAGAGCTGCACTGACTATTGCACATATGTAATACATCATAACTTATGACAACGATCTCTAATTTGAACCTTCAATTTTTAAAATATTCTCAATTTTTTAAAAGGACATACAGAAATATGGGTAGCTTCATGAAATGAAAACGAATACTGTTTATTCCTTTAGTTTCACAGGGGAAAAAAATCCTTGAGTTTGACAATTCTTCATGCTTCTCTGATTCATTCCTCTGGGATCTCAAACTCCCTGAGTATCCATAGAAACTCTGAATTGATGTATATTTCTGGTGGAACTATGTATTTTGCTACTTCCTTTTGACAGGTGTGGTAATGACTAGTCTCAGTTATCCATAGCCAAAGAGAAACAGAACTAAAGTCGTTCACTGATACTAAACAAAACTGCTTACTCTCATTCTTGCTTTGTTCTATTATTTGAAAACTCCAACTTTTCCAACTCATTTTGAGGACTTGAGGTTTGGATTAAATGGAAATTTTAAAAAATCTGTCAAGCTGGCTCCATGTAAAATACAAGGGTCATATATATATATATATATATATATATATATATATATATATATATATATATATCTTGCTATAGTGAAATAGAACTATCAGCATTAAACTCCTTCATGGGCTGCCAATTTGCACATGGTTCTACTTTAGTCAGTTAAATCACAGGTTCATTATGATCCTTATCTTGTAGAAGTATAAAAACCCAAGATAACAATAAGAGAGATATTAAGACTACATGAATAACCAAACAAATAAGGAGCTAGGGGAGTTGTTGTTGGAAAGAAATGAATATCTTTCTTCTAATTAGTCATTATGTTAACTAGGAAATGTGGAAATCAGGGTGTTAAAATCATATTTTCAATGATTTTTTTAAGAGAGTTCTTAAAATGCTCTTCTGATGATAGGTAATTTTTCTCTAGGGTAATGATAGCTATTTCCAAAACGTTCTAATATATTTTGTAAGTTTTCATAGGAGCCTGTGTTTTGGATTCTGTATCACATCTTTGTGCAAATGGGCCTGTTTTTTATTGTATTTATTTATGGCTTACTGCATATGACTAAGCAGTAGGATCAATTTTTCTTATAAATCAAGGCAAGTAAAATATCATCCTTAAGGTAGAGTTTTTCCAACTTATTTCAGTAAATTGAACTCAGAGAGATAATATGTACGATGTTCTCCATGAAAGATTTTATATACTTTTAGATTCTTTAAAAAAAAGAAAGATTTTATTTATTTATCTAAGGGAGAGGGATAGTGAAAGAGAACATGAGCAGGAGGGGAGAGGGAGAAGCAGGCTTCCGGCTGAGCAGGGAGCCTGACGTGGGGTTCCAACCCAGGACACTGGGATAATGACCTGAGCTGAAGGCAGCTGCTTCTGACTGAGCCACCCAGGCACCCTTTTAGTTAGATTCTAAGGCTATATGTGGTTGGCAGACATGCTAAGAAGAAGATACTCAGTTTAAAGGTGAGAACTTTGATACAATTTATCTTTGCCAACAACTGTCTCAAAGAAAATAAAAGGTTTTGGTTCTAAACATAAGAAAATGAACAGTCATTCCAATACCTTCCCAAGGAGCTGGGTCCATCTATTTTCAGAAGTCAAGAAAGAATAAATGCTGGAGATCACTGCCAGTGGGATCTAGAGGATGATATATGGTACTGTTGAAAATACAAGCCTCTACAACAGAGTTTTTGTGGGGTGACATCATAATTTGTGAAGTATCTCACACAGACCTTAAAATAGTAAAAAAAACATACAATTTGAAATAAAAATCCAGAAAGGTTATCGTGTTTTAAAAAATATTTCTCATTTGGGAAAATATTAGTCAATGTTTAATCTTGGAGGCCATTTAGTTCTTCGTTCCTGGAGTCTAGAGGATTGTAAAAATAGCTACTGACTCCACTTGTTTGCTTTGACAAAGCAATCTACAGTGTATAAACTAACAGCAGCCTAGTGGTATTTTATAAAAGTATAATAAATGATTAACAGATAGGCAGAATGTGTCATTTAAAACAAGGAGGATGATTCAGGACAGGGAAGATGACTGGCACAACAGTAGCTACATTTGCCATACTGAGCATAAGCAGGAGCAAATGAAAGGGAAAAAGGAGAGGAAGAAAGTGAATTCTTAACTGTCATTTATTGTACATAGTAGTCAGTATAGACTACTGTAGTAAGTCAGTATAGACTACTATAGTAAGCAGTCATATGGCTGTAAAAGGGAAATTAATAAGTCCTATTTGTAAGGTTTACTAAATCCAAATGATCTATTTTCCCCACATGCAACATTTTCCCTCAATGTCATATCTACCCATCCCCCTAAAGTATCTTTAGTGAAAACCACCCAGGTATTATGAAATTTTAATACTGCTGAGATTGGTCTTTTTTTGTTAAAGGGAAACTGAAAATCTGTTTAATTTTGTTCTTGGGAGACTTTTGAAATATTATAGACATAACACTTAAATGCCTAACAGTTAAATTATATCTCTAAATAAAAAAACAGCTGCAATTTTTGATCAGACATGCATCTAATAATAATATATACACAATAATTAAAGAAAGATCCTATGTATACTTAGAATGAAAGGAGACTCACTGATTCTTTTAGGAGGTAATCATGATGGGTTCCTCAATGAAATATGTGGCTAAACATTAGGATATGATAACAACCATTAGGATATGATAAGGGGGGGGGCTAAGATGGTGGAGAAGTATGAGGACCCTAGACTTTCCTTATCCCTTGACACAGCTAGATAAATATCAAATCATTCTGAACACCCAAGAAATTGATCTGAGGACTGACAGAACAAACTGCACAACTAAAGGGAGAGAAGAAGTCACAATGTAGAAGGTAGGAGGTGTGGAGATGTGATTTGGGGGACAAAAGGATCACAGATGCTGTGGAGGTGAGGGAGCCCTGATCACGAGAGAGGTGGGGTGGGAGAAAGAGAGAAAGATAGAGAGGAGCACACAGAGGATAGCACAAGGAAAACACCCAAAATCATTGCTGGGAAAATGAGAGGGACTGATTATCATGAGTTTTTACAACCAGCGGAGCTAAAAGACTGGCTTTAGAGGTCCAAGCAGTGTCAGGTGTGGAGCCCGGTGGGCACTGCAGTGCTCCTGTGGAGAAGGAGACAGAAGCCTGGGGCAGATAGCATGATCTGAGGGTCTCCTGGGATGCACTGGTAGAGGCAGTTCTCCCTTCTTAGAGCACATCTGGGAGCAGTGGCATTGCCTCTCTAGAGATAAAAGAGCTGGTGAGTACCATTATGCTCTCCTGCTCCTTAGCATAGTTGCAGAGACACCAGCTAAGGGCAGCTAACCTGGGCACTGGCTTTCTGCTATGCTTTACTCCAAACTCAAAGTTCCTGTGTATTGGTGCAACTGTCCCCCTGGGACAAACCTGCATCAGCCCCAGCATGGCAAGACTCTCCCTGAGAAGACCAGTGCAGGTCTGCCCTATGCCAGGTCCCTAGAGTTTGGAGTCATAAAACTCATCCAGCCTGCCTGAGATAAAACACAGGTGCACTGCATTTCCAGGTGGGAAGACAGCCAGGACACAGACAGGCTGAAGGCAGGGATCTGAGGTATGCCTGGGACACATGAGGGGAGATTGTTGGCTCTTCTCTGAGGGCTTCTCAGACAACCGAAGGTGGGAACTCCCCTCTCCGGGATGAGGGAGAGGGCTGGTGCCATTTCCCTCCCTCATCCCCCAGTATAAGCTAATTTCAGTAAGCAGCACAAGGCCAACAGCGGCAGCATAAACCACTTACAACAAGTCTCCTACCACACCTCCCCAACCACGCTCTGCAGATGCTCTTCACTAGGAAAAGTGTGCCTGAGAACCAGAGCAGCAGGCCCCTCCCACAGAAGACCAGCACAACCCCTGCACACACCTAGCCTATTGACCACAGACTGCTGCAAAATGTCAGCTCTAGTGGAAATAACATCAGTCTCTTTTAACAAGCAGACCAGAGCACACCTAGTTAAAACTCACCATACTCTGGCCAAGGTCCAAACACTCCCCACTGTGGGTAAGGAGAAACTTTAAAGAGGACTGACCTGAGGGAAAGAACAACCAAAACAGTAGCAGAGTGCACACAGCCTACACAAGAAGCACTTCCTGAAGCACCAGGCCTTGGACAGTATATGACCTCTTCTTAATAAAGCCATTACTCTCAGGAGCAGGAAACAAAACAGCCTTTCCTAATACAGAGAAGAAGATAGAGACCTAGACAAAATACCGAGACAGAGAAATTCATCCCAAAAGAAAGAACAAGAAAAGGTCATGGCCAGGGATCTAACCAAAACAGGTAAAAGTACCATAATTAATAAGTACTTGAGCCAGAATTTAAAACAATAATCATAAAGTTATTAGTTGGGCTTGAGAAAAACATAGAAGACACCAGGGAATCCCTTATTACAGAAAACCAGTCAGGCTGAAATAAAAAAATGCAATAACTGAGATGCATAATCAACTAAATGCAATGACGTCAAGAATGGAAAAAGTTGATGAATAAGTGGTATTGAAGATAAAATTTAGGAAAATAATGAAGCCGAAAAGAAGAGGGGAAAGAAAAATATTGGATCATGAAAATAGACTTAGGGAACACAGCAACCTCATAAAGTGTAATGACATTTGTATCATAGGAGTTCCAAAAGAAGAAGAGAGGGAAGAAGGGGCAGAAGGTTTATTTGAGGAAATTATAGCTGAAAATGTCCCTAATCTGAGAAAGGAAACAGACATCCAAATCCAGGAGGCACAGAGAACTCCCATCAAAATCAACAAAAGCAGGCCCAATGCCAAGATATATCACAGTAAAATTTGCAAAATATAGAGATAAGGCAAACATCCTAAAAGCGGCAAGAGAAAAGAAGTCCCTAACTTACAGGGTAAGACAAATAAGTTTAGCAGCAGATCTTTCCACAGAAACTTGGAAGGCCAGTAGAAAGTGTCATGATATATATATGCCGAATGGGAAAAATATGCAGCCAACAATACTTTATCCAGCAAGGCTATCATTCAGAATAGAAGGAGAGATAGAGTTTCCTAGACAAAAACTAAAGGAGTTTGTGATCACTAAATCAACCCTGCAAGAAATATTAAAGGGGACTCTTTGAGAGGGAAAGAAAGACCAAAAGTGACAAAGACTAGAAAGGAACAGAGAAAATCTCCAGAAACATGGACTTTATAGGTAATACAATGGAACTAAATCCATGTCTTTCAATAATCACTCTGAATGTAAATGGACTAAATGCTCCAATCAAAAGACATAGGGTATGAGAATGGAGAAAAAAAAGAAGACCCATCTATATGCTGCCTGCAAGAGAATCATTTTAGACCTAAACACACCTCCAGATTGAAAGTGAGGTGATGAAGAACAATCAGTCATGCTAATGGACATCAAAAGAAAGCTGGAGTAGCCATCCTTATATGAGACAAACTAGATTTTAAACCAAAGACTGTAATAAAAGATAAAGGACACTATATCATAATAAAGGGGGCTATCCAACACGAAGATTTGACAATCATAGCTGGGAGCACCCAAATATATAAATCCCAACTTGGGAGCACCCAAATATATAAATCAATTAATAACAAACATAAAGGAACTCATTGATAATAATACAACAATAGTAGGGAACTTTAACTCTCCATTTAGAGCAACAGACATATCATCTAAACAGAAATCAAGGAAACAATGGCTTTGAATGACATACTGGACCAGATGGACTTAACAGATATATTCAGAACATTTCATCCTAAATCAGCACTCTTTTCGAGTGCACATGGAACATTCTCCAGAATAGATCACATACTGAGTCACAAATCAGGTCTCAACAAATACAAAAAGATTGAGATCATACCATGCATATTTTCAGACCACAGCACTATGAAACTCAAAGTCAACCACAAGAAAAAAATTGGAAAGACCACACATACATGGAGGTTAAAGAACATCCTACTAAAGAATGAATGGGCTAACCAAGAAATTAAAGAAGAAATTTTAAAAAATACATGAAAGCAAATGGAAATGAAAACATGATGGTCCAAAATCTTTGGGATGCAGCAAAAGTGGTCATAAGAGGGAGGTATATAGCAATGCAGGCCTACCTCAAGAAGCAAGAAAAATCTCAAATACACAACCTAGCCTTACACCCAAAGGAGCTAGAAAAAGAACAACATATAAAGCCTAAAGCCAGAAGAAGAAGGGAAATAATAAAGATTAAAGCCGAAATAAATGATATAGAAACAACAAACGAAAATGCGGTAGAAAAGATCAATGAAACTAGGATCTCGTTCTTTGAAAGAATAATAATTGATAAACTCCTAGCCTGACTTATCAAAAAGAAAAGAGAAAGGACCCAAATAAAAAAACACAAATGAAGGAGGAGAGATGATAACCAACACCACAGAAATATAAATAATTATAAGAACATTATGAAAAATTATATGCCAACAAATTGGGCAATCTGGAAGAAATGCAAAAATTCCTGAAAACATAAATCACCAAAACTGAAACAGGAAGAAATAGAAAACTGGAACAGACCCATAACCAGCAAAGAAATTGAATCAGTAATAAAAAATCTCCCAACAAACAAAAGTCCAGGGACTGATGGCTTCTCAGCAGAATTCTACCAAACTTTATTTTATTTATTTATTTATTTATTTATTTATTTATTTATTTATTTATTTATTTAAAGATTTTACTTATTTATTTGAGAGAGAGTGAGCACAGGCGGGGAAGAGGGGCAGAGGGAGAGGGAGAAGCAGACTCCCCAGTGAGCATGAAGCCTGATGTGGGACTTGATCCCAGTACCCTGGGATCATGACCTGAGCTGAAGGCAGACGCTTAACTGACCAAGCCATCCAGGCGCCTCTCTACCATTTAAAGAAGAGTTAATATCTGTTCTTCAGAAACTGTTTCAAAAAATAGAAATGGAAGGAAAACTTCCAAAATTCATTCTAGGAGGCCAGCATTACCTTGATTCCAAAACCAGACAAAGACCCCACTAAAAAAGAGAGTTACAGGCCAATATCCCTGATGAACATGGATGCTAAAACTCTCAACAAGATACTAGCAAATTGAATCCAACAGTACATTAAAACAACTATTCACCATGATCAAGTGGGATTTATTCCTGGGCTGCAGGGGTGGTTCAATATTCACAAATCCATCAACATGATACATCACATTAATAAAAGGAAGGATAAGAATCACATGATCCTCTCAATAGATTCAGAAAAAGCATTTGCCAAAGTACAGCATCCCTTCTTGATAAAAACCCTCAACAAAGTAAGGTTAGAGGGGACGTACCTCAACATCATAAAGGCAATATATGAAAGACCCACAGCTAATATCATCCTCAATGGGGAAAAACTGAGTTTTTCCCATATGGTCAGGAAAAACACAGGGATGTTCACTCTCACCATTGCTATTTAACATATTGGTGGAAGTTCTAGCCTCAGCAATTAGACAACAAAAAGAAATAAAAGGCATCCAAATCCGCAAGGAAGAAGTCAAACTTTCACTATTTGCAGATGACATGATACTCTATATAGAAAACCTGAAAGACTCCACTAAAAAATTGCTGGAATTGATACACGAATTCAGTAAAGTCACAGGATACAAGATCAATGTACAGAAATTTGTTGCATTTCTGTACATCAATAATGAAGCGGCAGAAAGAGAAATCAAGGAATTGATCTCATTTAACATTTTACCAAAAATCATAAGATATCTAGGAATAAACCTAAACAATGAGGTAAAAGATGTGTACTCTGAAAACTATAGTACACAGATGAAAGAAATTGAGGAAGATACAAAGAAAAGGAAAACCATTCCATGCTCATGGATTGGAGAACAAATTATTGAAATGGCTATACTAACTTAACGCAATCTACACATTTAATACAATCCCTATCAAAATACCACCAACATTTTTCACAGAGCTAAAACACACCATCCTAACGTTTGTATGGAACCTCAAATAACATCAGTTTATTGAGTATGCCTCAATTTTTATCTGCAACCTAGGCTTATTTTAACTCCAGTCTCGTATATCCAAAAGCCTATCCAATATCTCCACTTGGACAACAAATACATTTCAAACTTCATGTGTCAAATATCAAAAGCCTACTCCTCTTTCCAAAGGCTTTTTACCTCAGTCCTCCTCAGTTTAATCAACTAGATCGTATCCTTCCAGGTGCTCAAGGTTCAGTCATTCCTGACTCCTCTTTTCTTCACATTCTTTGTAAAACCCATCAGAAAAGACTCCATGGGCATACTTTTAAAATACTTCTGACAGCTCATAATTTTTTTATCATTTACTGCTATCACACTGTACTAATATACCATCAAATAATCTGCATTATTGCAATAATTTCCCTGCTTCCACTGTTGCATCTGTAAAATCTTTTCTCATCACAGCAATCACAGTGATCGTTTTATGGTGTAATTCAAATCCTGGCACTCTTCGGTTCAAAATGGTCCAGTGGCTTTCTCTTTCACTTAGTAAATGCCATGCTCATAATATTGCATGGAAGACCATATGATCTGGACCTGCTCCCTCTCTCATTTCTTTTACTATTATCCCTATCACTCACTCCATTCTAGCCACACTGGCTACCTTTTACTCAAATAGTGAGTCTTGTATATTCTAGCTTTTTCTCGAATACATAGGTCATTATCAAGGCCTTTGTTTTGGCGCTTACTCTTACATAAAAAGCTCTTCCATCAATGTTCACATGCCTTGCATCCTCACCTACTTCATTTCCAGTTGGGCTTCTTTGACCACATTATATAAAATAACACCTTCCCCCTCCCCGTTTCCAGCACTTGTCATAGTCCTCCATTATACTTACCACTGTTTCACATAATCTGTAGCCCTTTCCCCCTCAATTTTTTGTCTCCACCACTAGACTGAACATAGGGATTTGAAACTCTTTTGTTCATTGTTATCATCAGCACATGGTACAATACTTAAGTAAGTACTGAAGAAAAATTCCTGAATGAAGTTGCTGAATTTGAAATGTTTTTGTTCAGAGGGAACATGTTATGAATAAGCATGAATTTATAGAAAAGAGAGGTGTAAATGAAAATTCTGAGAAATCAAATAGAAAGTTCTCAATTGATTGACACTCACTGTCAGAACTTTGTTTTACCTGCATAGCACTGTGTTCAAATTCTCAGAACATTTTATCTCACACATAGGTAATTTCACACTCAGGTTTACTGAGTGAAACATACCTGTGAAACATCCCTTGCATTTCTGCTTTATCCATGCAGAGTTCATTTCAGTTTCTGCCCTGGAGGGAGCTCATGTCTGGAACTGTATTAAAGATTTTTAAATACTTTAAGTCTATTCCTTTGGAAACTTACTATCAGGTATTATTACAACCTCCATTTTTCAAAACACGTAAATGAGGCTCACGTAATTAACATGTTTTGCAAGGGTAAAAGAGTCAAAATTGAAGTCATTTTTGTCTGACTTCAAATCCATGTTCTCTCTATGGAATAGAAAGACCTAAACTAGTGAGCTAATAGGACTCTGAATTCATGATGCTGTTTAAGTTAAAAAAATAAAAAGCAAAATGGACAGGGTACAAAGTTTATAATGTACAAAAGTTGATATTACAGGACAATTCAACAGAAAAAAGCTTCAAAAGAAAATATGTAGTGGGCCTGTATTTTAATGTGCCATAAAAAAATGTAAGGTCTTACCTGTGTTACCTTGTGAACATGTGATAGATATTGTGTTTGCTTCTTCTCTGCCTTGCAATGTATTTCTGGGAGGCTCATCCTTATGAACTAGATTAGCAAACTCCTTTGCCCTCTGGTTCCAGTTTCAGCTAGTGGGAGGAATTAGCAGAACATAGGGTGGACTAGAGTATGGCCAAGGTGTCTACTATCTATGTTCCTTCATTGCTTCTAGGGAATATCACAACTGCTGTACATAGTTCTCTTTGACTTGTGGGAAGCTCTCCTATCCCTTGCTCATTCAGGCTTCCTACCCTGGGGTTCTACACCTCTAACGGTTCTCTTAATTTCACCCACAACTTTATAATTAGCTGCTTTATTAAACTCTTCTTAATTACCCCATTTGTGAGTATGCCATCTGTTTCTTCCTGGGATTTTGGATCATACAAGAGATAACAAAAATCATAAAAAATATCATATTCTTAAGCAAGAAGTAGTTGAAAGTAATTAAGGACAGGTTGTCCATCAGGGAGGGGGCAAGGATACAGTAATTATTAAGGGAGATTGGTAGTTATATATTAAAGAGGAGAAAAGAAAATATATACATTATTTATGGGCCAGGGGAGACTCCTGCAGTATAATGTGAGAAACGGAAAGAATTGTAAACTAACTTACTATAAGTCTTTGTTATGTATATTTTGTAAAACAAATGCATGATCCAACTTTAAATAGTGTTGGTCATCAGTTGACAGAATGCTCACTATAGTGGCTACTATACTCGAGATAATGTCAAACATGACTTGTAGATTACATTGATTGTATCCTTGACATAAACTGGCATAGGCAATGACCTCAGAGATGTTTGCTGTGAGTTGTGTGGTTTAGAATTTGAAATAACTTTTACAGAAAAAGCATTCTTCTTACTACATAGAGGTTTGCTCAAGTAGATTTCATTCTACATAGACTTCCCAGAAAATTGGAATCTAAAGTTAAATCTTATGGATATAAAGTCATGAAATCTAATCTTAATAAAGAAAATTTCAGAAACTGCTTTGGGACTAGAGATTAATATAGATGTGGAATAGAAAGTCTGAAGTCCACTAACTGCAATTCCTTCTCTTTTTAGACTTGGTATTCTGCCTATTATCTGGCAAATTTGTAATATCTCTCTTCAAAGTTTTCTTCTTTTTATATGATTTCCACTTTAAAAATGGTAACTGTCTTAGCCTTTATTTTTCTTTAGTAATAAATAAGTCTCTCAATAACTTTTAAAACTGGTGTAAGTTTCAAAATATGAGACTTTCTGATTGTAGTCTCTCCCAATTCTTATTAGAAAGAGCCCTTGCTCACAAGAAGATAGGAAAGTTTCAACTTTGGCATTTTAGACAAGCATTTTTCATATTATTTTACTTTAATATGGGCCCAGCATATATTCTTTTTTTTTAAATTTTATTTTATTATGCTATGTTAATCACCATACATTATATCATTAGTTTTTGATGTAGTGTTCCATGATTCATTGTTTGCATATAACACCCAGTGCTCCATTCAATATGTGCCCTCTTTAATACCCATCACCAGGCTGACCCATCCTCCCACCCCCTTCCCCACTAGAACCCTCAGTTTGTTTCTCAGAGTCCATAGTCTTTCATGGTTCGTTTCCCCCTCCGACCCCCCCCCTTCATTTTTCCCTTCCTACTAACCAGAGCAACACAATAGATTGAATAGTACATCTACTATGTCTGGTTATCTGAATTTCCTTAACATTTTTTTATTGCCTTAATGAACCCTTCTTTTTTTGCACTATGCTTCTTTATTTTTATACTTTGGAAAGAAATTTTAATACAAATTTTTTCTTTAGATATTATAGTTTTAAATGTTTCTATACTGAAAATTATAATATACCTAAAGAAAAATATACAGAATGATTTATCTCAGAGTGAATGCCCATATTACTTCCCCTGAGGGTAAAAAATAGAGTTTTTCAAGTATTCCCCCCAAATAGTTCATTCCTCTTTCCACTTGCTACTTCCTCTCTCCCTTACTAATATATTAGAGTCATTATGATTTTTTGACTGATCATTCCTTCCTTTCCTTTTAAATTCTACTCCCTAAACTTGCATCAAAAATCATCTAGTTATGTTTCATCCATCTTTATTTTGGGGGAACATATATAGATAGAATTACACAGGATATATTCTCAGTTCCTGGCTTTTTTGCTCAAAATTATTTTATTAGATTCATGTATGGCACTGAACATAGATATAGTGTGTTCATTTCCACAGCAGTATGACATTTCAATTTTGAATTTATTCTAATTTTTATTATATAATGCCAACATTTTTTTCCCTAAAATGATGGCTTAAATATTCACTCTCACCAGCAGTCTGGGAAAGCATCTCCTTCACGTATGGTCCTGGGATAGAATTTGTAATTGAGATGAACTTATGTATGCATTAGCAGGTAGAAGTTAAGCGGAAACCACTATTTTTGGAAAATCATGGCAGTTCTTCCAATCATCCAGCATAGCCTTTCAGCCCTTTACTACCCAGCTCCTCACATATTTGGGTAAGACGTCATTCCTATATTGGCTACCTAAATCATTTTATACAGTTTATTTAGCATTGATGCCAAACCTGAATAATAAGCTAATATGTTCCATGTACTGATAAGGATGGTAGATATGAAAAAGGAAAGAAAAGAGCACTTGTAAAGTAGAAACGAGAAACAGGCAGGGGTTGATGGCTAATTAGGCATGATGAACTAAAGAAAGGGAATGTTTGTTACCAGTGATTCTGAGTCATCAGACCTAAGTAACTGGGAATGTGATGTCACTGTGATCATAGAAGTTAAGAGGGAGTGTCTGCTGTGGAGGATGACGTATTCAGAATGAACATTTTCAAGAATGTTAAAGGACAGCAGGAGATCGGGAGAAAATGAACAATAAACATTGAAAATATGGAACCTGGTTGAGATCACAAATGAAGAAGTGAATTTGGGACCACTTTGAAGGTTGTAATAATTCTCACAGTGATCACTATCACTACAATAGAAATAGAAAAAAGTGATTCTTGATATCCTGAATATGTACACAGATTTGCATAAACTGACATCAAATATTATAGCTGTTATCTTTTTTGCAATCCTTCTAATCAGGCAAATTCATAAATGATTTGTTTTACTCTATGACATCAGTACTTAACACATAGCTGTGCTGTCTTAAATCTTAGATTGTTAATTTCTTGAATGTGGACATGATAATTTATATACGGTTAGCTTCCTAACAGTATCTAGCACATAGTTAATATTTCTCAAATATCTGTTCAATTAAAGAAGCAAACAGGTGAATAAGTGAGAGGCAGATAAATAAATGTGATAGCATCATTATTCTGTGTGTAACCGAATAAACAAATCTTTCCAACTTATATAAAATAAATGTAAATGAGTTATCAAAGAAGATTGCCTTACCCTTTAGAGCTTTAGGTCCAAAGTATTGTTTAGGGAGGCTGATCAACTGACATGTCCTGGGGATCTGGAGATGACAGTCATCAGAGACTGCCAATGTGAGATGGAGCAAATACTCTCACATAAATCCAGACCATGTTGTGCAACCCCTTCTTAACCAGAATCTTGTACTACTGCCAAGTCAAGAACTTTATTCTTTTTGTCTTCTCCTTAATTTATTTTGCCATCTCCTGCTTCAGTCTGAATCCAACCAAATAGTGCTTAGCACTTTTTTTTTCTTAATTTGCCATCAGTCTTGCTATATTAATTCTCAAAGTATGTCATATTCTTGGGCAAATTAACATTATAATAAAAATAGTTACAACTTTCCTTTCTACAGTACATTATAAATCACATCTTTTCTGTTCTCTAGTTTAATGATATAACACAATCACCACCAGCTTCTAAACCTTACTTTTATGACAGAGATTCCTACCCACTGATCTAATACCATTTTTATTCATAACAGAAGCATGAGTTATAGATGATTACCCTGGCTCAAAGAATAAAGACCACATTCCCTGCTTCTTTTCTTATTGTGGTAGCCAAGAAATATAAGCAAAATCTGTTAGGAAAGAAACCTTAAGAAAGCATTTGAGGTGTTCCTTCATTCCACCTTCCTATTGGCTGAAACACTGTTGCAACAGCAGGAATGCTGGCCGCCATCTTGGATGATGACATCAACAAGAAAATGGAAATTAGGGTTAAGGATGACAGACTAGAAACACAGAAGGAACCCAGGTCTCTGGTGATTATGTAGTCGTCAAACCAACAAGGGAATAGTTACCTCCAGACTTCTTCGATAGGAGAGATCAATAAGCTTCTACTCACTTAAGTTACCATAATCATTCATTAATAATCAAACTTAACACTGACACTATAGCATGTTATGGCCAAATGCCCAAAGATTGATCAGTATTTCATGTTCTAAAATCTAAAATCTACAGAACATAGATCAGATTGCTGCCATTTTACCAGTCAACTTTGTAAAGGGAAGATCTATTTTATAAAATTATTCTTTTGATACTAATGATATGGATGGACGTGGCAAAAATTCTCTGAAAATCTGGGGATTAGGCAGGCGGCAGCAGATGACCAAGACAACTTTTCCAAAATATCTTTTCTGTGAGTGACCTTTGATATTGTAAATCTTAAACTTTATTTTCTTGTATTACCTTTACAAGTGAGTGATGTTAATAAGTAAAAATTGTGTGAGAAATATTGTATGCCTGTAAACAAAATTTACTCAGAGTAAGATGCTAAGAATTACATTGTGTTGTCTGATCTTTTCTATGTGCAGTGTGAAATGAAGTATGGTGGGTTGTTTTAATTTCACTAATAAATATGTCACACTGGATTTAAAAACTGTGCATAACATGAATGATAAATATGTTATTTTGGGAAATGACTGGACCTAGATATTATAGTCTAGGTAGAACCATGTGACTCATTAACTTTTCTTTATAAGTTCATACAATTGTCTTGACAAGGCGTCTATTTCTAAATGCAACATACGCTTCTTAATAAACTGTTTACAACCATCATTTTGTCATAAAATCAAAGAAAAGGGATATTTACTTGGCAGATGATGCAATCATAACATTTTGGGTTTATAATACCAAAGTTTAATTTACATTGTCAACTTTTTTATCACTTTGTGAATAAATTAAAAATTATTTAAATGTGAAATTTAAGAATATTTACCTAAAACTGTAGATTAAGCTAATCTATAACATGTAGAACATATTTTAGCATCTACATATGATAAGTCCCTTAAAAGACTACATATTAAGATAGGTAGAGCAAGATTATGATTTCTTACACAGTCTGTTTTTTTGTTTTTGTTTTTGACATGGGATCTAGTCTATAAACTAGAGGTTGTTAGAAAATGTATGCAGAAACTTTCCACTTCATGTTAAGGAAGAAGAAAATCCATCTTGGAAAACAAGATGCTAGGCAGTGTGATATAGAGAGAAGTTCTCAGGGTGAATGTAGAAAAATAAATTCTAGTCACATTTCTGTATTCAGTAGCTATGACCTGGGGCAAATCACTCAATCTTAGTATATGTCAGTTTTCTCCTGCCTAAACAAAAGTTAATTTATCTGACTTCACATGAATAATGTGAAAGCAAAAGTGTGCTGATGGGCAGTACATTAAAGCAATTTAAAATTTCCAAGGATAGAAATAATCCAAGAAGTAAAAAGTAACCACACTTTGTCAAACTTAGCTGTGTAATATTTCAAATATTTTCAATGCAATTCAGGGAATCTGACACAAGGCAAAAAGGATGAATTAATGTTACTGAAGTTTGAGGAATATGTATTTTAAATTTTATATGCTATTCTATCCAATCGACCCATACTATGGTTAGTGTGGAGTTTTTATTTTGTTTTGCCTTTTGGTTTGAAAATCCTGGAGTAATATTGATGTATCCTTCTAACATATACAGTATTATATAAATATGCAATACAATTATAATCTGCAAATAATTTAAGAACAGATTAAATTATATATCTATTTGAAACCATAGAAGAAAATATTAATGATTTTTCCATCATCAAAGTTAAAGACTTTGCTCTTCAAAATACTCTATTAAGGAAACTAAATACTCTATTTAGGAAAAGCCACAGACTGGGAGAAAATATTTACACATCACATACCTAAAAAAGGATTTGTATCTAAAATATACAAAAAATTCCCAAAACTCTATAATCCTAAAATAAACAATACCTCCCCAATGAGAAAAAGATTGGAATAGCCATTTCACCAAAGAAGAGAAATGGATGTCAAGTAAACACATAAAACTATGCTCAAACTCATTGTTTATCAGACAAATGAAATTGAAACCATAATTAGAAATCCCCAAATAAAAGAAAAAAATATAACAATACCAAGTGTTGATCACGATGTAACTTGAATTCTATAAAGTGCTGATGGTAATTTAAAATGATACATTTTGGAGGGTTCTAGAGGGGAAAGGGGTGGAGGGATGGGTTAGCCTGGTAATGGGTATTAAAGAGGGCATGTATTGAATGGAGCACTGGGTGTCATACACAAACAATGAATCATGGAACACTACATCAAAAACTAATGATGTAATGTAAGGTGATTAACATAACATTAAAAAAAAGATCTTATAGAAGTACCTTATCTGTATCAGTGTGAAACTTAGAAACCCGTATGTTCAAAAACTCTTATGTGCATTTTTTTCTTATCTCTATGGGAAAATATATGGATATTTGGATTACATATAAAAGGAGACAAGTTCATGAAAAAAATCACATTAAATAATGAATAAACTTCAAAGTCTAAAAAAAATTAAAAAATAAAATGATACAGATATTTTGGAAAATAGTTTAGCAGTTTCTTATAAAGTTAATCGTACATTTACCATATGACCCAGCAATCCCACTCCGATGTATTTCCCATACAAAAACCTGTGCATGAATGTTCATAAAAATTTTATTTATAATACTCCAACACTAGAAGAACAAAAATATCTTTTAGAAATGAGTGAATAAACAGACTCTAGTACATGTGTATAATGATATTCTATTCAGCAATAAAGAGGAGTGACTTACTGAAACACAGAAATACAGGTGCATCTCAAATGCATTATTGTTAGTGATAGAAGTCTATTTCTAAAGGATACATATTCTATGTTTTCATTATACAGCATCCCTCAAAAGGCTAAACTCTAGAGATAGAAAGCAGATTACTGTTCACCAGATACTATAAACTGAATGCTTTATGCCCACACCCTACCCTCCAAAGCATGTATTGAAACCTATTCCCCAGTGTGATAGTATTTGGAAGTGGCGCCTTTGGGAGGTGATTAGGTCATGAAGTGAAGCCCTCGTGAATGGGGTTAGTGCCCACAAAAGAGATCCCTGATAGCTCCTTTGCTCCTTCCAACATGCAAGGATACAGTGAGTAGATTGCTGTCTATAAACTAAGAAGTGGGCCCTCACTAGACACCAAATCTGCTGGCTCCCAGTCTCCATACTATGAGAAATAAACTTCTGTTGCTTAAAAGCCAATCAGTCTATGGTATTTTTTTTACAGCAGCCCAAACATTTTAGGAAACCAGGTACTGTAAATGTAGGTATGGTCTACAAAGGGGAACAAAGGAATTTTGGGAGGGGTGATACAATTGTTTCATATTTTGACTGTGATGATGGTTATGTGATTATGAGGTTTTTCAAAACTTATAGAACTCTACGCTTAAAAAGATTAATTTTTCTGTATGTGAACTACAGTTTAATTTTTGAAATGAAGAAAACAATAACAGCATTTATTTATATTGATCCAGAAAATTTTAGTCCAAATATTTTTTTCTCTTTTACCTACTAGTTCTAGCTGTACCTTTGGAAATCTTTCAAAATCTAATTCCTATTTCAAATAATAGTATTTTAGCTATCTCAAGGTGCCTATGCTTTCTTTCTTCATTATCTTCTGAAATCTCAATACCTCATGTTTTCCTATTCTTTCTTATTTCATACTTATTTCTATTTCTTTCTCCCTCTTATTTCTCTTACTTCCTAAAATATTCTTTTCTTTAGAATCATTGGTGTCATGTCTTTTTCCTTTTGCCTACATTTCTGCAAGTTTTGAGGCAATATAAGATCACATTATTTTCCTGGCAATCAGATGACACTTTTGGCACAATACAATATATAGGCAATTAAAGTGTCCAAGGCTATTATCGCATATAATTATTAATAAGTGGATCTTTCCACCCTTTCTTTCTGCAGTTTATTTTTCAAAACTGGGGGAAAGGAGTAAAGGGATGTGTGTGTGTGTGTAAAATCCCTATTAAATTTCCATTTGATTACTTTCACCATGTTGGGTTTTTTGGTTTTTTGTTTTTTGTGGGGTTTTTTTGTAATACCAATTTTGTCAATAAGTACACTCTCTTAAGGTTAATGTGTCCTAAAAATGTCTGAAGCATTCACTTAACTTTCTTGTTCAAGCTCATGGAGAAATGTATCAAATGTAGAGAGATAAGCAGAATTCTATTCTGTTATACCTCAGGCATCCTAATGTTGTTGAATGACTCAGTTTATGTATTAAACTCAATGGAAATAGAAAATATTGCTAAGGGAATAAATAATAAGATGTTTAGGAAACCTCTTACAAAGTCTGTCAGAATATCCTTCTGCTAATGAGAAATATTTTGAAAATCTATGTTGAAATATGGGTACATCATGCCCGTATGAGGTTTCAGATCTATCAGTCTTATGTCCTCATCAAGAAATGGGGGTAAAAAGCAGAATTATGTTAGTTATTCTCTAATTGTCTCTCCAGGTCTATTCTCAACTTTTCTGCACTGTTTCCTGTGCCTCAAGAGGCTGTTGTGTGGGAACTGCACCATCTCCAGAGATCGTGCTCTTAACAATTAGGTTACATTGCCCATAGGAGCAAGATAAGAGGCAGGTTCTGAGAGCTGGAGTACACATTTGGAAGAAAGCAGAAAGTTTCATTTGATAGTGTCTCCTACAACTCTCCTTGAGGACAGAAGATGCTTTACTTTTGGCAATAGAGCTGAACCTGCATCTTCAAGTAAAGTGATCCACCAATGAAAAGATGAGGACAGAAGCAAGAAGCAAAGGGACATAAGTACAACCATTTAAAAGCAATGACCCCAATGATTTCAAATACCCAGTTATTTTCCACTATCAGTTAACATTTCAGCATTTCCCTGTATTTCAGCATAAAAATAATGAGCCATGATTTAGTTAACTTCGGCATTGTGCCATGATTTTAATATAAATATCACCTGTAAGCCTCATTACAGTCTTGGAAGTTCTATGTTACCAAATTCACCTTTCAGATTATGAAACACAAAGTTGAAATGGACAACAAACTAAGAGCATAGGGCTAGTGAGGGCTGCAGCCCATCCTCAAATTCCACTGTATCTCATTCCAAAACTAATTTTCTTTCAATTTTCCCATTTAGTAATTTCAGATAGGTTCCTTTATTAAAAACCCATTCCTCTAAGATTTGCTCTCAAAACACTGGAAACTTTGGACACAAACCCAGGGTTATATGTATTTTAAGAAAAATTAAATTAGGTTTATGATTTGTTAAAGTTATTTAATCCAATAATTGCATCCTTTAAACAAAATTACTGATTTTTATACTTCTTCAGGAATCTATTTCAACAGGAGACTATATATGGTACAGAGTAATTCTTTGAGATCTCCTCAGGGACCTGGAAGTCTTTTTTCTCTTGACTATACTTTGCCTTTCCAACTATCTTATGAACTTCAGGAAAGAGAAGGAAAATGCCATTTCCTCCCTTTGTATCCTCCCAAATGTGTCTACCACAGTATTATTCACACAGTGGGTAACCAATTTATTTTGCTAACTGACTGAAAGAAGATATCATTACATAATAAAATTTTCTTTTCTTCATAGCAATTAAAGTAAAAGAATGCATAAAAATTGCCATGAAGCTTCCAAATAAGACCTGCTTAGTAATGATAATTAGTAATAGAAATCATTAGTTATTACATGATGCAGGGAATACTAATGAAGACAAAAGATATTTTGACTAATCTGCTTTCTGAAATGTTCTTTTTTTTTTTTTAAGATTTTATTTATTTATTTGACAGAGAGAGACACAGCGAGAGAGGGAACACAAGCAGGGGGAGTGGGAGAGAGAGAAGCAGGCTTCCCGCTGAGCAGGGAGCCTGATGTGGGGCTCGATCCCAGGACCCCGAGATCACGACCCTGAGCCGAAGGCAGACGCTTAACAACTGAGCCACCCAGGCGCCCCTTCTGAAATGTTCTTGGTAATAAGTGTTAGAATGGGTTCAAAGTCATTTTCTTTATTTGAAATGGAAAGGTAATTCTAATGTTTCAAAATGAAAGCTTTGCAATCTGCCAGGAATTTTAATTTCTAAGCTGACAATGTTTGAGCACTTACATCTGATAACAGCTCTTATAATGCACACTCCATTCTTCTACCAGTTGCTTGCTCTTTCCACAAGTCAAAAGTGAAATATGGCTGACAGTAATGTGAAAAACACAATGCAACTTTGAACTTTGATCAAATTTCAGTGTTATCAAATTATGTTAAATTGACATGTTGATGACAATGTTCCATATTTCCACATCTGATATTGTTCTGCTGAAAAGCTATTTTCTTCTGAAAGGAAAATGGGAAATGAAGTGTTTTAATTTAATTGAAAAACTGATAAAAATAATCAATGGTGCTCTAGTTTTTGATACAAAAAACAGTGGGAATGCTTTTCTATCTCTAGAGACTGCAGCAAATTAGATGATGAGAATGGAATACGAAATAATTTGTAGATCTCTTTACTCTACTAAAAACCAAGTCACTAAAATTAATCTACTAATAAAACCATCAAAAACAATGGAATAAAGGTCATAGGAAGAGGAAATGACCTCATAAATATTTAAAATCTGTTGGATATATTTGCTTATGTTTAATACCGTTGACTAAAACTTTGGCCTGTTTTGATAATTCAAAAATAGGGAGAAAAAGGAATTAGATCCGACAGTGAGGGAGAAACAATGTTCAGTGGTCTGTGGACTAAGATAAAGAGTCAAGGAGTTCAAATAGAAATACCAGAAAGCAATTGCAGTGAGCAGGTATGAAGGATCTCTCATGCTACATGATATTTTTAGGATCATGCAGAAGAACTAGCTGCTCTGTTTGCAAAGCTGCAAACTTTTAAATCATGAGAAGCCCCAGAAGAAAGGGAGAGAAAAACCGGTAAGTTAGAATCCCTGTTCATTTGCTCCTAGTCTTATTAGCAGAAGTGAGACATGGGACATCTTGCTTAGATTATGTGGAGGGTTGCTCACTCTAAGTTGCAGGTCAAGAATTGCTTTCAATTCTAGGAATTGATACAAGAGGAGACTTTCAAACTCAGAGGTGAATCTAGTTTTGCAATATTGGTAACAAGTTGAAATAACCAGTTATTCCAAACTCTTCTACAGTCCAGAAATATCTAAATGTATCTGTTTATTATTTCACCACCTGCATGTACTCCTGTTTACTGTATAAATATAATGCCACTCACCAAACAGATCAACAAGCTCCAGTGTTTCACTCCTTGTACCCTGAACTTGTTTTTACCTCTCTGCCTGACATGCACTATCCCCGTCATTTGCTAGGAAGATTTATTATTGCCTGTTGTCATTTAGATCCAAGAATATTGGTAGTTGGATCAAATACATGTTAGATATTTTTGGCAAGACTATTGCATAAATAGTGATGTCATCTTCCATCATGTGATTAATAATGTCAGGCTGTCTCTCTCTCTTTCTCTCTCTCATTTTTTAAGAGAGAGAGAGAAAGAAAGAGAGAAAGGGAGTGGGAGGGGCCAAGGGAGAGCAAGAGAATCTCAAGCAGACTTCCTCCTGAGCTGGGAGCAAAACATAGGGCTTGATCTCACGAACATGAGATCATGACTTGAGCCAAATCAAGAGTCGGCTGCTTAACCAATTAAGCCTCAGTTCTGCAATATTCTTAATTATTTTCTCCTTTTACCTGGTCTTTCTTCCTTCTCTCAATTATTTCCTTTTAGTACTTAATTGGATGAATTTTGATTTTTTAAAATTCACTCTTCTATATCTCTTAAACTTTTATATAATGTTTTATTTCCTCATCTCTCTGTTCCATTCTGTATCTAATTGGTTGACCCATCTATTACATTTTGCATTTATTTTTTCCTTTAGTGTTTTTATAAATTGTTAATTATGTCCAGTTGTTTTTATAGTGTCTTACCTCTTATCCAAATTTTCAATTCCTTCTTGTATTTGTATAAATTTATTAAACACATGCATTTTATATTCTTTATGTAATGCATATAACTTTAGCACTCTGCTGTTGCTTTTGAAAAAATTCTTATTTATGTTGATCTGTGTTTCTATTGTTTAAAAGTGAGTTTATATCCCTTGTAACTATATTATGGAGATTATGTGAGGTCATGTTTTAAAATAATTCATCCAAGAATTTTTCCCTATCCCTTTGCCAGGTGCTGGGTGGCAGGGGGGCGGGTACTAAAAATCTTGAAACAGTTTTAATGTTTAAATTGAGTCTCTTTGAACCACATGGATAGTAATTCAGCATCTCCTCAATGGAAGGCAGGATTGTGGTAAGAATCTTAGTAAGAGTTTTTCATAACTCTCCCCACCACAATTCCCTTCTGTCTCAAGGCTATGGTAGGCAAGAATCTGACCAAAATAAGTTTTTTTAAAATAATGTCTAAGTGTGTTTTATTTTAGATTGTTTCCAATAAATGAGCTGCCTTTCATAAATTCCAGCTTCATGAAATGGCCTCTTGCAAAGTACAATTAAAAATATGACAAATTCCAAGCTACTAGGGAGGAATTTACAGATGTCCTTTGGCCACATCCAGAGGTATCTTAGTTCTCTGGATATGCTTTTTCATTGTTTCTAGTTTGTAAGGATTTGTCTTCATCTCCTTTTAGCTTAATCATTCATTTTAAAATGTGGGAATTCTATCTTATGTTTTCTTTCTTTTTTCTTTTTTTCTTTTACTTTTTGTATTCTCCCTACATTAAACCTATAACTTTGTGAGGGAAGTAAACAATTTTAGTTAATTTACCTGAAAAGTCTAGAATTCCAAAAGTCAAATATGTGTTATCATCTTTACATATAATATAATCAAAGACAGAATATATTATTTGGCACAACATTGAGGTACTCTCTTTAGAACTAAAATTGTTCTATGTCTCTCAGGCAACATCACACATTGAAATTGATTAGTTCTATCCATTCATTCATTTACTTACATCTACTTGACATTACCGCAAACTTCTAATTTTATAGACTAATTAATTCATAGCACTAATCAATCTGATTATGCACTTCCAATGAGCAAATGAAGATATTTATCATTCTTACTTTTAATGAATGAGATTTATTTTTTCATCTGTTGTAAATGTAAACATGCTTCTTGATAAGAAATAATTTTCTAAAAAGCCATGTCTAAATTAAATTCTAATAAACATGACTATATCACTGAATAGATTTTTTTTCTCCAGTGTTTGTGTGTCTCAATAATGGACAATAACTGTTTACAAAATGAATCTATTTTTCTTCATGTTTCATTTGTGGTATGCATCTTGATATTTAAAGTTTGGTGACATTCACTTTGTCCTATCAGTGATACAACTCTAATATGAAATGCTGACCTAATAAAAATGGATTACTTTTTTCCCCTTTAAGTGACCCTATGTCATCTGGAAATAACATATGTTTAACCACATATGGGATAATTGGTTCTAAATGATATCTTTACCATTCCGGAGTCCATGAATACTTTTAATGGCTCAATAACAGATGTAAAATGCAGAGTGAATATAAAAATGTTCAATTAATTAAACCATGAAATATAGTTAAGCTGAAGTTAAAATATTAACTTTCTTTATATTTGTGGAATACTTATTATAGTTCAGGCTTCTCTTTTCCAAATACCTCTCTAGTCCATCATCATTATAGAGCACCACTACCAATATCACTTAGAAGAAGAATTGAATAATACTTACTGACTTGATCAGAGTTTTAATAATATAAATCATATTTTCTGTAAAACATGAGATTCAGATGCTTATTTAGAACTTGCTATAAAAAAAGTGGGACACTCTTTTCTATCCCACTGGGTATCTCTCATATTTCTGATGGATTATTATTCTTCAAGCTCCACAAGAAGAGAAAAGGATGTTCTTAACAAATTTTGGGATAAGTAATATAAAATATTATAGAATGTCAATCAATATATTTGTCAAATAATGTTTCACTTTATATGTCTGTGACAAAGCAGGATTTTGGCCAAACTATGGCTGGTCCATCCATATACCTTTTGCTGTGAAGGATAATTTAAAGTACAAAATTTGGAGTTAAGTAGATACCTGGGAGAGAACAGGATTGAGATTTATGATCCCTTTTCTACAGTTCCTAGTACATTTATTATAATGCCCAGAATGATCATGACTGAGATCAGTGAGCAAGAAGAAACACTTAAAATTTACTGAGCTCATTACTGGGTCCTAACCGGTTGTGAACTATACTCTTTGGGGTTCAACATGTGATTGAATCAGAAAACATAGCCTCATTTCGTCTCTCTATCACATGGGTTGCTTTCTTTATAATAGCACTGTTTATGAGTGAACTTGTGAAGTGTAACAGTGAGATACATGGCCCATGGCAGTAAATATATATGTATTTATATTTTTAAAATTTTTAATATTTATAAATTTATATTTTATTTATATGCTTATATGTTATATATACTTATATATTTACATATAATATATGTTAGTATATTTATATGTTATATATATTTACTTTGTGTATGTATTACTATATATATTTGCACACACATATATGTAATTCATTTTAAATACTGCATTACTTTCTGTCTTTTCATATTATTTATAATGTTGTAGTAATAAACTTTGCTTTTACCTGATTTTTTATTAAAGTCTAGTTAGTTAACATATAGTGTAATATTGGTTTCAGGAGTGGAATTTAGTGATTAGTCACTTACACGTAACACCCAGTGCTCAACACAAGTGACTGTTCAACACCCATCACCCATTTAGCCCATTCCCCCACCGACCTCCCCTCCATCAACCCTCAGTTTGTTGTCCATAGTTAAGAGTCTCTTGTGGTTTTCCAGAGTGGTTATATCTGTATAGCTGATTTCCAGAAATGGAGTATGGAGCTGCTGAATCTTAAAGATAGCTTAATCCAATTTACTTTTCCTTTCTAACATGTGTGCTTCTTATTTAATATTTTTTTCAACTTATTTAGAAATGGATACATCAAATTCATTTTCTGATTTGGAATATAAGCTCTGACAAAATACCTTGATCTATTTTTACTACATAAAATATACAAATTCTACATTGTGATATTTCAGATTTTTTTAAACACATTTCAAATGAAAACAGTTTGGATTTTTGTTTCCAGGAAACACATATTGAATATGACTTGTTTAGCACTCAAATGAGTGACTCATACATTATGGCGCTATTTCCACATATAACTACAGAAATAGGCAGGTGGCTTCTCAGAAGTAAAAAACATGATAGAGCTCCTCCTGCAGATTTCACAAAAGTGTTTCACAAAAGAATGGTCATTATTTTGTTGGTTTTCACAAAAAGAGAAAAAACAAACACTTTTTATTCTAATATATTGACAGAGATCTTGCTGAAATTGTTCCAGTTTTGAATGGAGATCTTCATTTCAGATATATGTACAGCTTAACATGCCTTTGTCCAGCTGTCCTGCCTAGAATGCTCATAAATATTATGTGAATCATTCAATCTGGGATCCTGATTCCAGATGCTTGGCCCATAAGTGTGTCCCCTTGACTACTCATATTTCCCTTGCATGCTTGTTTTTCTTATTTTAGGTGACCTCTTTAAACTTGACAACACATCTCCCTTTCATAATCAGATGTCTTATCTGGTCAATTCTCTAGTTGAGAACCTCTCTAGTTTATTCCATCTCTGTAGGGTGATTGACTCTAACATCATTAATCTTAGTTGAATTTGCTTAAAAAACAAAAACAAAAACAAGAACAAAACTTGTTTTATAGAATGACACACAATATTGACATTTTTTTGTTTAATTAACAAAAAAAGGGTAATATCTTCTATTATCTAGTAATTTCTAAGTTTATAGAGACACCTTGGACCAGTGGGAAACTACTCAACCGAGTGATGAATCCCACATTGCATTCTGTCCTCCATGTCATAAAAACTGTGTAATATTAGGCAAAACAAAGAAATAAGAAAACCTATGTAATATTAAGCAAGACAAACAAATAAAAAAAACTATATAATATTAAGCAAAACAAATTTAAAAAAAAATCTGTGTAATACTGAGCAAGCCAAATAAACTTTCTAGGCTTAGGCCTCTAAAATGGTGAACACACATTGACTGGCCTACATTGTAAGTAAGCTAAGTGTGATGATTAAATAAAAATAATGTCTTTTGTATTAGGTAAGTGCTGTTCAAGCACTTTCTTAAACACCTGATGGGTTCAGGAAGAATTCAACATTTTATTCCACTTTTGAGAAAAAAGAAAGTAAGACTCAAGGGGGTTGAATGATTCATATAAGATATTAAATCAAAACAAGACCCGAAGATTTCTGATTTCTACTCTATTTTGGATTTCCCGTGCAAAATGTAAGAAGTGTGACTGGCTCCTTAACTGAGTCTTAACAAACATTGCAGTTAGGTTATATTTGATAGTAACCATGATGACAGCTACATTTTACAGTGTTTATAAATTTGCTTTAATATTATGAAAGGATTTTTAACTTCTCATCTCCATTTATATATAATTTTATAGGACTAAAACAAATATTGAGGCTTTTAAAAAATCTTTAAGTAGTAAAAATACTTTAATTCATTCTGAGTTTTCACCAAAAAGATATCTGAAGCACTGACATCATTCAGTAGGGATGGCAAGCAGTCTTTTAAAAATCATCTTCTAAAGGTGACTCAGTGATGGAAAGGTGCCATTTGCCCTACCACATTAAAACCCTCAGTCATTTAACTGTTCATATGGCCAACACTGACCCAGATGCCAAGCTGTGAACCACAATTCTCCACAGCAACAGCTGGTTCCTTGGCAGCTTCATTAAGCGTCTGCACTGGCCCCTGTAATATTGTCTGTAGGTCTCGCACGTCATTATGCTCCTGATAGCTGCCTCGGACTCTTGTGTCCTTCTGCTTAACTTGTCCCCTTGACTGATATGTTTCCACATATTTTGCTAATTTTGCTAATTTATTTTTAGGCAATCATCATTTGCTTCTTATGTACATGAAAGGCCATCCATGGACAAAATAAAATCTATAATTACTTTCCATCTTAATTCACTGAGAGGTAAATTTAAATCTATTAAAATCTCAACATGGAAAAAGTGTTTTCCTGCTACCCCTTGTCAAACTAAAACGAGGTGTTATTTATATGATTTATATGTACTAATAATGATCAAATCCATTCTTCCCTTGCAAAGGGAACTCATAATCCTTAACCACAGGTCAAAAGGTATCACCACGTTTATCTGTTGGCATTTTCCTTCCTATTAACTGAATTACTAAAGTGTCTGAAAATTCATAATACTTAGGATAAAAGTGAAAATGGATAAATCTATCAACACATTAATTATATGTCTCTAAACAATCAGCTACACAAATTGACAAGAGTACCCTTCCAGTGGCTATCTACTTGGTGTAAAGAAACTTGGAAAGGGAAGTGGCCTGAGTTTAGATTATATATGGAATCATGTGCAGTCCTGAATGGCTTAGTCTAGGACAAAAAGACCAGAAAATCAAAGGGAAGAGATCTGGAGCAAAGACATGAGATTGCACATAAGGAAAGACCAGTAATTTGTTCTCACAGAAATGGTATGAGTTTGCCTTTCCGATCTACAGAGCCTTAGCCAGTGCCACTCTCTTCAAGCTTAAAAAGTGTTTGTCCAGTGGGATGAGGTCTCACATCGTATCACATATGTCACATCCAACCAGGGGACCCCCTCATACAGTAAAGAAGGTATGAAGTAAGCCGACGAGCATGGGATACTCTGGTCATTTTACCTAGAACTTGGTGGCCATATAGAGCATTGGAATAGCCTGTTGGAGATAAAGTAGAAGTACCAGCTCAGATGGAATATCATCCCCCAGGAAGCAACTTACACATTGAGCCAAAGAATTTTCTATGGTACTGTATTCCGGTAGGAAAAATACATGGGTCTGGGAACTAGGAGGTAGAAGTAAAAGTGGCCTCACAAATCTGGGCCCTGCCGAGTTTGATGTCCTATTCTCCCAAGGAGGAATCTTTCCACCAGGGGATACAGCAAAGGTCCAATTAAATAAAATGTATAACTGTTGCCTGTAGACTAAGTAATTTTTTTTATCATATTTTCATTGTGGACTGTACATTATAGAGACTTTGGGGTCTGGTATTGTTCATTTATTAGTGTTGACTCCTCCCAGCAAAGAGTAAAATTGTTGGCTGATCAATTAGACCTTGTGGTGATTTGGTTTTATGTTCTATTAGTGTTCATGTGATGGTGGGTGTTTACTAAATCCATATAACTTCTTTACACTTAAACATCAAGCTATATTGCACTTCATGTTCAACCACTAAAATCCACTCGATCCTTTCAAGCTTCCATCAAGTCCATTTCTTCTGGGTGCACTGGTGTCTCCCTGACACATGTGCAATTCAGGGTTCAACCAGGGATTTGAGAGGACTTTAAACAAAGATTTGGGGGTTCCCCTGCTGGAAGTCCTTCCCAGGATTTCCTCCTTTAATTTCCAGCTGATTTAGCAGCCCTAAACTCTGACACTTCAAGCCAAAGCTCTGTGGCTCTCTCTTTGAGTATTGGCTGACCCATGTTGTTCAGGCTCAGGAGTGTCCTCAGGAAAAAGCCTTACAGAGATGGATCTTACCTAGTGTGCTTTCTTTCAAAGGTAAAATGCCCTTTAATTTCTGTCTATTTTTGGGCACTCTGTCATGTCATTGTATAGTATTTCTGTTAAATATTTTATCTAGTATTTATAACTGTTATAAGTATTATTCTTAATTATTGGACTGAAATGCCAATTAATTATTTTTTTATTATTCTATGTCTCTTCTCTATAAGTTTGAATTCAACTTGGGTATAGAAAACAATCGTCCTAGTACTTTTTTAAAGGTAAAATTAATTCAGAATACCCAAACAATTGAATATCTGAGGCCAAAGAGCAGAAAGTACGGCATTCCAGAATTCACCATACCTAGGCTAGAGATGCAAATGTAGCAAGTAGTGGGTTATTCAGGAGAAGCTGGGACTATTTCGGGCCACTCTGACAAGGTTTAGAACCATGACGGAGACTCACCTGCTTCCAAATACATTGCCTGGGTCAGAGAGAAAGGAAGAGAACCCCCAGGCTACCCTCTTCCTCCTGTTCGGTCAATTCCTATTAGTAACTTCCATTGGCTGAATCCAGCAGCAAGTTGACAGATAAGGGAATCTGAGAAGTGGAAATGGAGTCTATAGATGTCATCTCCCCTGCGATACTGAGCAGAACAAGGTATGAGTAAGAAAGAGATTTGAGAGGCACCTGGGTGGTTTGGTCGGTTAAGTGTCTGCCTTCTGATCGAGTCCCCCATCGGGCTCCCTGCTCGGCAGGGAGTCTGCTTCTCCCTCTGCCCCTCACCCCAATTGTGTCTCTGTCTCTCTGTCTCTCTCTCGTGCATGCTCTATCTCTCAAATAAGTAAAATTTTTTAAAAAATTAAAAAAAATTAAAAAAAGAGATTTGAGGTCAAACAATACCAGAAGAGAAGTCATTCTCCATACTTTTCAAAAATATATATTTTTATGATTATTCAAGAACTTATAATTTGCATGTTTAATATATATGAATTTAAAGTTATGAAATAGTTTTCTTCTTCCTCTTAGATAATGCAAGTGATTGAGAACATTTTAACATTATAAACACATTTATGAATTGTCAGGCTTATATGTTATTGTGATTTTATTGCTGCCTCATTTATTTTAACCCAACTATGTATCATTACTACAATTAATCTTTTATGTGGTCAGTTTTTATTTATATGTATCACCTATGTACAATTTTTTTTGTTCTTCATTCCTTCTTGCATCTTACAGCCTTAATGGATGTCTCTTTGTGTCACGAGTGTGTTCTTTAGAATTTATTTAGGGAAATTCTGCTTGTGGCAAATAATTTTATTCTGAATATAATATTTGTTTAACCCTAATTTTTGAAAAGTTCTTTCAAAAAGGATAGGATTCTTTACTTTTGGTAATTTTCTTTCAGCACAGTAAACATAGCATTCTGCTGTTTCCTGGCTTCTATTGTTAATATTGAAAGGTATGTTGTCAGTCTACCTTTTGTTCCTTTAAAGCAAAAAAATTATGAAAATATGCCAATAAATATGATTCTCAAAATAATTTTTGGGTTCCACTCTGGGATCAACCTGAAAAAATTAGGCTCACAGATTACTTTATGTCAGACTATATAGAAAGAAAAGTCTCCTGTAAAGCAAGAGATTCTATAATTTACACATCCTTTATTTGGAAGATAGTCTAATACATATATTTCTCCCTACTGGGCTTTTCCATTGCTATACTGGTCAAGTAAAATATGAACCAATAAGAGAGCTGTTATTATACACTAAAACTAATTTATTTCTCCCCATGAGTATTTTTTTTACATTTTATTGAGTTTATTCATATAAATGGAGAATGAGCATGACAATGCTTTAATTTGTTGAGAAAACAGCAATGCTATAGAGTAAGCTTCTCATTTTCCCATACTTCTATTATTTTCCCCTCTTTTCATCTCTATTCATTTTAAGAGCCATTTTACCAATATCAGCTATAATTTTTTAGAACTTGCTTCTAATCACCAGCTCATTTTCATTTATATCAGGATGTTTTTCAGCAGAGTACAGCAGAAAAAAAGCTACTATAATGTAAATATCCTAAAATACACTGTGTTTAAAGGATAACAATATTAACATAGACTATGAGGAAATATTGCCAAATTTTAGGGTGTCCAGGGACATTAATCCAAAAATTACTTGTCAAGCAATTAATAAGGAACATCTTTAGTCTTTAGTACTACAGGTAGGTAGGATTGACACTTTCTTACCCAAATTAGAATTCTCTACCTAATTAGAATTGTAGGAATGAGCTAATTTTTCTTGTAAACTAAACAATATAAATATTCATAGCAGTCACGTATTAGAAGAACATAAATTTAAAAAATATTTTATTCTCATAAACTTATAAATATTTCTCAATTATTTCATTCTGGTAACCACAAGTGAAAAACTGGATGTGGCTTGGCATAGTGCAATAGAATTTTATGTGCAATTTATGATAGAATGTTTCAAACCAAAAGTTCTATAAAATTACATAGCCAGTTACGTTGGTTTTCTGGTTGATAGGCCATAAAAACACTGTGAAAAAGAGATGTAAAATAGGCTACATTTTGCCTTCCTACTCTGAAAGAATGTTGCTGACAAGAGTTCCATATTGGGAAGGAATATGAACTAAAATAGTATGGAGCCAGTTCTTCAACAAACCATGGGTTAATTTTATATTTGCTATGAAACTTGGTAATGAATCATTCAAGTTTCTTTTTTTTTTTTTAAAGATTTTATTTATTTATTTGAGAGAGAATGAGAGACAGAGAGCACGAGAGGGAAGAGGGCAGAGGGAGAAGCAGACCCCTTGCTGAGCAGGGAGCCCGATGTGGGACTCGATCCCGGGACTCCAGGATCATGACCTGAGCCGAAGGCAGTCGCTTAACCAACTGAGCCACCCAGGCACCCTCATTCAAGTTTCTTTGCAGTTCTTATATACAGATGAAAATGTAATAATAGCTAGTGTTTATTCTGTACTTTGTTTTCTTCAATATTCTGAAACACTTATTAATCAATGCAATGGCCAGTTTTTTAAAACAATTTTGTTAATTCTTAATATTCAAACCATTATAGAGGATTAATTTAAACCAACTGCAGTCATTTTATTCACTTTAGTAGAGCTCAACTTAGAAAAAAATTATGTTACCAAGTGCTGGGCAAATGCCAGGCAAATTAGGGTCTGCTAGAATGCTTTTGAAATGGGATAAGAAGGAGGAAGAGACGATAGATAGATAGATAGATAGATAGATAGATAGATAGATAGATAGAT
>NW_023270415.1:56305486-56630574 GCF_011800145.1 Mirounga leonina
GATAGATAGATAGATAGATAGATAGATAGATAGATAGATAGATAGATAGATATAGATAGATAATTGATAAGTAGATAGATAGATAGATAGATAGATAGATAGATGATAGATAGGTAGACACGTAGATGGACTGACAGAGAG
This sequence comes from Mirounga leonina, assembly GCF_011800145.1. NCBI lineage: Eukaryota > Metazoa > Chordata > Mammalia > Carnivora > Phocidae > Mirounga > Mirounga leonina. The sequence continues at coordinate 56,305,628 of NW_023270415.1, forward strand.
AAAGACAGATTGAGATTGAAAGTGGCAGTCTCTTTTACTTTTGGTTATTGTCTCGTAATATGACCTGAAATATCTGGAACCAACTTGAACCAAGAATTGTTCTATGAATAAAATAAAAATTTCAGAGATAGCAAAGCAGGAAAATTTAAAGAATGTGGGTAATTGTCTTTGAGCCACTGAATTTACCAATCCTGGGATCGTCATACCTTCAGATATTTTTTAATGTGAGATTATAAATTTTGTTATTGCTTAAATCAATTTGAGTTTATTTTCCATACATTTGAGCTGCAAATGTATGCTAATTCACTCCCCTTATTGAAGAAATGAGGAAGCCATGAACCATAGGAATGAGGAACTAAATAAAATGCCCGCAGCTACTCAGCATATATCCAAGTTACAAACCTAAATATGCCCTCACCTAAAGCCTACCCTCATTTCATTACACCACAGGAATTAGTTAACGTATGTCCATAGTGGAGGTTATTTAGGTATATAGAAAATTCAACAACCCTCTCTCCCTTAACATCCTGGGAAGTTCAATTCCAAGAAAATAGACATACATTGAAGAATGTCTTTCTGACTATTTAAAAGCAGGTGACAAAATTGATATCTTAATCTGTACGGAATGATTCTCAATGCAAACAAATTTGCAATTCTATTTGCAAAATTTATCAAAATTTGCAAAATCCGGATTGCAATTCTAACTACCACAAGAGGAGACATTTTCTCTTTTTTTTTAAAGATTTTTTTTATTTTTTTTTATTTTTATTAGAGAGCGAGCGAGAGAGAAACAGCATGAGAGAGGAGAGGGTCAGAGGGAGAAGCAAGCTCACCGCTGAGCCGGGAGCCCGATGTGGGACTCGATCCCAGGACCCTGGGATCATGACCTGAGCCGAAGGCAGTCGCTTAACCAACTGAGCCACCCAGGCGCCCTCTTTTATTTTTTTTAATTTTATTTATTTATTTGAGAGAGAGAGAGCACAAAGAGGAGGAGTGACAGAGGAAGAGAGAGAAGCAGCCTCTCCGCTGAGCAGGGAGCCCGATCTGGGGTTCCATCCCAGGACCCTGGGATCATGACCTGAGCTGAAGGCAGACGCTTAACCCACTGAACCACCCAGGTACCCCTAGAGGAAAAGTTTTCTTATATGAACTTTTTGGTTTGCTGCAAGGATACACAATGTCTCAAATGCTAAACAATCTTTTTATCATTAGCTTTAAATATTAAAACAAACAAAATAATTGGCTTTTAGTGTTTTTTTCTTAGAAAGTAGACTTTATTTGTAAAAAAAAAATTAAAATAGAAAATAAAGTTTGCTTTTAGAAATTTATCAAAGTTTCAGTGAAGCATCTGTTATAAATTTTTAAACCTGCTCCAAGGCAAAACAATCATCTTGTCATAGCATCTTTTCCATTATTTCCCCTCTCATCACTCTTAAATAAAGCTTTTGTATATTTAGAGTCAGATGCTTTTGCAGATAATCAATATGATGGTGAGGGTTGTTTTGGTTTGCTGTTTATTTCTTTTGAACTGGTTGGAAGTAATATGTAAGGATGGTGACAAAATTATTTCACTAAATGTTTTCACCAAGTAAACTACTTTTATCATTTTTTCCTGTTATAATTTAAACATTGGCCTTCAGTACCTTGCAAAAAAAAATCTCTTTTTATATTTAAATGTTACCAAGAAAATTTTGGGATTGGGATTCAATTATTTTTTAATTATCTACTGGATCAGTCTACTAATTTCCCCTTTGTTTTGTTAATATTTTATTTTTCATTTCCCATCAAAAGTTTGTTATACAAAATAAAATATTTATTATATTCCCTTAATAAAGAGAGTGAAAATTTTGGGGAAAAAATATTAGCAGAGAAACTAAAGAGTTTGGTTTGTATATAAGAAAAATGGTTTTGTGTCTGCAGGGTGGAATCTTTGAGTCCTGCACTTCTCCCAGTAATTCTTCCTAAAGTCAATATAAAAAATCTTTGCATTTCACAGACCAGTCTCTCTCTTGCATTCTGCTAGCTGGTATTACCTATTGGAAGTAAATCTCTCCTGGAAGAGGGTGGGGTTCAGTTTTTTGGTTGCCTCTGTGAGACAGATAGGGATCAAGAAAATATTTGGGCTACCTTCCCATTCTAAATCTCCCTACTCTTTGATAATGGCAAGGATATCAAGGCCTCTTCAAGAAATCAAAAGATGAACAGAAAGCACATTTTAAAATCTATGAAAAGCTAGTTTTTAAGCTATCATAAGAATCTTTTCATTATCCATGATTGGAGTTGGTTGAATAATGGCCACCCTAAGCTATCTTCTCCTTGTCACTAGAACCTGTAAATGTTACCTTAAAAGGAAAGGGGTCTTTGCAGATATTATTAAGTTAAGGATCTTGAAACTGGGAGATGATTCTGGGTAAGCCCTGATAATAAGCGTATCTTTATAAGAGGAGGTAGAAAAAGATTTGTCAGAGACAGAAGGCAATATGATCACAGACGCAGAGATTGGAATGACATGGCCACAAACCCAGCTATGCTAGCAGCTACCAGAGCTGGAAACATGGAAGGGATTTTCCCTGGAGCCTCGAGTGGGAGCACAGCCCTGATATCTTGATTATGGCCAAGTGATATTGATATTGGACTCCTGCCTCCAGAATTGTGAGGAAATGAATTTTTGTTGTCTTAAGCCCCCAAGTCTGTAGTGATTTGTTAGAGCAGCCAGGAAATTAATAAAATAACATAACTGTCATAAAGAAATATACTTTGAATTCCTTACAAATTAATATACAGTAGTCCCTCCTTATCCATGGAGGATACATTCCAAGACTCCCAGTGGATGCCTGAAACCCCAGATACTTCCAAACTGTATATATATTACGTTTTTACTATACATATATACCTGTGATCAAGTTTAATTTATAGATCAAGCATACTAAGAGATTAACAATAACTAATAATAAAATAGAATATTTTAACAATTACTGTAATAAAAGTTATATGAATGTGGTCTCTCTCTCTCTCAAAATATTTTGCACTGTACTTACCCTAGTGATGATAAAACATCTGTATGGTGAGATGAAATGAAGTGAATGACACCAGCCTTGTGACATAGTGTTAGGTTACTAATGACTTTCTGATGATTTGTCAGAGGAGGATAATCTGCTTCTGGACCACAGGTGACCATGGGTAACTGAAACATAGAAATTCAATATGTGAATAAGGGGTTCTGCTGTACTCCACTACATTTACCACTATTTTTAAAAGGCAGCTCTCTGTGTCCATCATGCTTCAGGTATTCTAAATTTGGAAACCAAAGGTGTTGGCCGTATAGAGTGATGATGGATATTCCATTCTCATTCCTTGTATACAAGTACCCCACATAACTTGTGAATTAAATTATAAATTTGATCCTGTTTCCAGGATTGCCCTCACTATAACTATCTTACCCTTCCATGCAATTTAGGTAAATATATTCTATTTGGGATTCAAAGATTACTTTTTCTATTGTGATTTTTGTGTCCGTACAAATTCTCTTACCTTTAAAGAGCAAAAATGTTATATCAGGGAGATTGTAAATATGCACATATCATCCACATGGAAATAGGTTTATACTGACAGTGACCTAGCTGTTTACAACCTTTATTTCAGTTCTGATTGACAGGAGAGGTAAAGGTGACTTCAATTTAGGGAGCATAAGCCTATAAATCCTCACAGAGAGAACCCCTGTTCATGGTGAAAAGAAAGGTTTGTCTCTGTAAAGAATAAGGATTAGGCTGAGATTTGTACCTTATATATGACTTTCTTAGTTCCAATTTTAAGGTATTTAAAAGATTTTCAGTCATTTCTAAATTTGAAATTATTTTCCATTATATCAAAATGTTGCATGAATTTTATACGTTTTTCGTTTCATGGTCATGGATAATTTTTGACAGAATAACTACTTCGGAAAGTTTGACTCTCAAAGGACAATCTACCTTAAATGATTTAAACACAAAGTTTGTTGTTACACTATGATTTACGTTAACTGAATGATTACCAGGGGGAGAAATATCCTTAAAAACAAAACGAAGTATTCTTTAGACATGAGATAGTACAACTACATTTCTGCATAGAAAGGACTGCAGAAGATAAATCACAAGGCTTCAACCTAAATTATGTAAAAGAAAAACTGGAGAAAAATTATGGAATGCAGCCAGACAGCATGTGAAAACTATACCTGAAAATTCCACATAAGTACAGATTACTGTGTACTGTGTACAAATTTCTTTTTCTGGTTATCCCATCACATCCAGGCTTTTGAAAAGCAGTAAAGACTGCTCCAGATTTTGTTCTTATTTATGATTTCTTTTTTTTTTTGCCTGTATGCATCATTTGAGGAATTATGAGAGTCCACCAATACCCATCATGTTACATCAAATCAAATCACATTTTCAGTTGATATAATTGGCATGGTCAGGTGCTAGTTTACTCACTGAAGCCTGAAAGTTTCATTATAAAAAGATTTTCAAATAGAAATTCTATGTGTTCTATGGGAAGATCGCTAACTTAGGAATAAAACTTGTATGTGTGCCAAATAGAAATCACTTTTGGAAGCCTAACTAAAATGAGAGTTACAGAAAGCTGCCAGGATTATGTGTTAGAAGACTAAAGAGTCTGGCTGCAAATTTCAGAGAGTCTAATTCTGTTTGGCACTAAGGAAAGAAATGTGAATTCCTTTATGTATTCTTTATTGGCTAATTCAGATGTCTCACAAAAGAATCCACTTGGAATAAGAGAGAAATTTAAATTCTATCACATTAATACTTGATATTCTTACAGTATGAATTCCTCTCTGGCATATAATGATTTATTAAATGGAGTTTTCAAATGGACAATGACATTTTACTTCAAGTATAATTTATGAGAGTTAATGCCAGTTTTGAAAGCCCTATAAGTTTGAAAGTCCTTAATTTTAGGTAACAATTATTATGTGTTTCTTATATTTTTATCAGCTATTTTATAATCTTGTGGATGTCACTAAAAGGTAAGGTTATATATTCATAACTTATAAATTATAAACAAGTGTTAATTGGCTTCAAACCTAGCAATGCAGCTGTACAAAATGTTTTTAAGCTTACAGTTGCTAAAGTAGATTTAAGCATCTGTAGCTTTGAAATTTCCTTTGAAAAATTCAAGTATCACTCAGAAAATTTTCCATAAAAACCTACACTGGAAAAAAACTATAAATAATTTACAGTAAAAACTGGAATATACTAAGAACGTAGCAAGAGAATATTTTATTTAAAAAAAATAAGCTTAAACTTGAAACATGCTTTAGAAAAAAAGAAATGGGAAAAATTACACCATTTTGTTTAATGCTCTAGATACACCAAGCATTTTTTAGGTCTTGGACAAATTCTCCAAGAACTTTATACACTGTTCTTTTGCTCGAATCCCTATTCTCTCTAATGTCTACCTGGCCAGGTCCTACTTTTCCTTTGGATAGCAGCTTGCATGTCACTTTCTCTTAAAGGCCATGTCTGACTGCTACATCACCCAATATGTAATTAGGTGGTCAGCCTGTGTTCTCACGTACCCTTCACTTATGTTATTAAAATACAGCCAGTTGTCACAATTATCAATGCTATTTTTACTGTCTTCCCACAAGTCCATGAACTCTCTAAGTTCAGAGACTATATCTGTTCTGATCATCTAAGCCTAAATAAGTGAAAGGCAAGTAAGAGGTCTCAATAACTATTGTTATCTTATCAAGTAGATGAATTAATAAAGATGTGTGTGAATAGAAAAGACACTGGGATTAAATGCATGTGTTCTTAGTTTTCAGATAAAAAATACAATATTCTATCATACTTACACACTGCAAGCAGATGCTATGGCTCCAGTAAATAAAAATTTAGAATCCATTTTCCTGTTTACTAAATCATAATTAAAGAAAATGAACTTTACACTGGGTAAAAAAGAATCAAATGCTGAGTTTTGAGATTATCTCAATTATCTGACAAAGACCCAACTTTATAAATCTAAGTTTAATGTGGCTACTAATTCTTCTACAGCATTTGCAGGAATATAGATTGCTTCAAACTTTTGGCATAGAACTTTTCCATACACACCAAATGTAAAACCCATGTGCGCTTTGACCTAGCAATTCTAAAACCATGCAAAAATATATGTAAGAGAATATTCAGTTGTGCATACTAGTGAATAATTATAGATAACCCCAAACCTCATCTTTTGTAGACTGGCTTAATATGTTATGGTACAGTTAGATACCATGGAGCTATTTAAATCGATGAAGATAATTTAAGTATATTGATGTGAAAAAAGATTCCAAATGTATTGTTTGATGATAACAAGCACATTATAGAACACTATATAGACTGTGATTGTATTTTTCTGTGTATACTCACACACACATACACATGCACATATATTCATTTATAATTCAATAAACATTCCTTGAGGAATTACTATGTGCTAAGAAGTGTTCTGTGCAGGGAATATAAAATGGCATATAAAATAAACAAGGTCCCAGGGCACCTGGATAGCTTAGTCAGTTAAGTATCCAACTCTTGGTTTGGGCTCAGGTCATGATCTCAGGGACCTGGACTGAGCTCCATATCGGGCTCAGCACTGGGCATAGAGCCTCCTTAAGATTCTCTCTCTCTCCTTCTCCCTCTGCCCCTCCCCCTCCTCTCTCTCTCAAAAATGAAAGTTTAAAATAAACAAGGTCCTAATTTTTTTATTATACATTATAATGGAAAATAATGCAATGTTTATAAGTGATTATGAGATGCTGTGGAAAAGGCACACCTAAGTCTCAAACAATGCATACTTAGTCCAAGACTCAGATGGGTAGTCAAAGAAAAAGGTAAGAAGAGCTTTTATAGTTTGCTCTTCATATTTTTGAATAAAGTGTTTACATTTGCTAACAATCAGCATGCATTCATTTTGTATTGTAAAGAAAGAGAACTTTTCCTTGAAAACTTCAGCTAGCCCATACAATTTAATTCCTCCAGAAGTTTCCTAAATTGTATCATAAGAATTCCAATTTGGAAGTTAAACAAATTTTTGTTTTGTTTTGTTTTTAAATAGACTTTTAATGAAGAGCATTTTTAGGTTTATGGCAAAATTGAGCAGAAGGTACAGAGATTTTCCATATAACTTCTGCCCCTTATATGCATAGCCTCCTTCATTATCAACATTCCCCACAAAGTGTTACATTTGTTACAATTGATAATACGTATATTGACACATTATCAACCCAAGTTCATAGTTTACATTAGAGTTCACTCTTGGTGTACATTCTATGGGTTTGGACAAATGTATAATGACATATATCCAACATATGATATCATAGAGAGAAGTTTCACACTCTAAAAATCCTCTGTGCCCCCTCAATTCATCCTTCCCTCCCCAACCTTGGCAACCACTGTTTATTTTTTTCTTTTTACTGTCTCCATAGTTTTGCCATTTCCAGAATGTATATAGTTGGAATTATACATTATGTAGCCTTTTCAGGATACTTTCACCTAGTGATATGCATTTAAGTTTCCTCTATGTCTTTTCGTGGCTTGGTAGCTCATTTGTTTTTAGTGCTGAAGAATGTTCCACTGTCTAGATGTACCACAGTTTATTTATCCATTCCCTTATTTAAGGACATCTTGGTTGCTTCCAGGTTTTAGCAATTTTGAAGAAAGCTGCTATAAACATCCATGTGCAGGTTTTTGTGAGTACATAACTTTTCAACTTCTTTGGACAAATACCAAGGAGTGCAATTGCTGAATCTTTATTTTTTCTTTTTATTTTCAGCTTTATTAAGATATAATTGATACAGTTTTGTACAAGTTTAAGGTGTACAACATGTTGATTTGGTACACATATAAATTTCAAAATGATTACCGCTATAGCATTAGCTAACACCTCCATCACATCACGTAATTACCATTTCATTCTGGGGGTGAAAACATCTAAGATGTAGTCTCTTAGCAACTTTGAAGTATATGATACAGGGTTGTTAAGCATAATCAAAATGCTGTACATTAGATCCCCAGAACTTATTCATCTTATAACTGGAAGTTTTTACCCTTTGACTACAACACTAAATTTCTCCAATCCCTGATAACCACCACTCTACTCACTGTTTCTAAAAGATCGGCTGTTTTAGGTTCCACAATTGCTGAATCTTATGCACTAGTGTGTTTAGTTCTTAAAGAAATCATCAAACTGTCTTCCATAGTGGTTGTTTCATTTTGCATTCTCAACAGCAATGAATGTGTGTTCCTCTTGCTTCACATCCTTCTCAGCATTTGGTGTTGACAGTGTTCTGAATTTTGGCCACTCTGAAAGGCATGTGGTAGAATCTTATGGTTTTTTTAATTTGTATTTCCCTGATGATACATGATGTGGAGCAACTTTTCATATGCTTATGTGTCAACTGTATGTCCTCCTTGGTGAAATATCCAGATTTTTGGCCCATTTTGCTGAGTTTTAATAGTTTATATTCTGGATAATAATCCTTTACCAGGCATATCTTTTGCAAATATTTTCTTCCAGGCTATGGCTTCTCTTTTTATTCTGTTGACAGTGTCTTTTGCAGAGCACAGGTTTTTAATTTTAATGGAGTCCAGTTTGTTACTTCTTTCTTTCATGGATGGTGCCTTTGGTATTATATCTAAAAAGTCATCAAAAAACCCAGATCATATACATTTTCTCCTACGTTATCTTCTAGGATTTTTAAAGTTTTGCATTTTACCTTTAGGTCTATGACCCATTTTTGAGTTAATTTTTGTGAAGGCTGTAAGGTTTGTATCTTGATTTACTTTTTTGCATGTGGTAGCACCATTTGTTGAAAAAGACTATCTTGGCTCAATTGTATTACCTTTGCTCCTTTGTCAAAGATTAGTTGACTCTATTTCTGTGGGTCTATTTTTGGGCTCTCTCCTCTGTTTCAATGACCAATTGATCTACTCTTTCACCAATACTTCACTGTCTTTGTTATGACACCTTCATAGTTAAGATTTGAAGTCAGATAGTGTCAGTCCTCCAATTTCATCCTCCTTCAATATTATGTTGGCTATTCTGTGTCTTTTGTCTCTCTGTATAAGTTTAGAATCAATTTGCTGATACCCACTAAATAACTTACTGGGATTTTGATTGGGATTGCATTTAATCTGTAGAGCAGGTTGCAAATAACTGGCATCTTGAAGATATTGAGTCTTTCTATTCATAAACAAAGACTATTTCACCACTTATATAGTTTTTAAAATATCTTTCATGAGAATTTTATAGGTTTCCTTGTATAGATCTTGACATATTTTGTTAGATTTATACCTAAGTATTTTATTTTGGGGAGGGGGATGTTAATGTAAAATATTATGTTTTTAATTTCAAATTCCACTTGTTCATTGCTGGTATATAGTAAAACAATTGACTTTTGTATATTAATCTTGTATCCTGCAACCTTGCTATAATCATTATTAGTACCAGGAGTTTTTTGTCTTATTTTTATACTTAGCTCATACCAAACATTTCCACACCCCTGTGATCTACTAATTTGTAATATTTTTGTATCATTTTCTCTCTCCCACTAGATTGTACTTTTGTTGAAGGCAGAATTTTATCTTATTCACCATTTGTGCTTAGAACACCAAGGATAGTGCTTTAGGTAGAATAGGGGCTTTCTAAAAAGTTTGAAAATAAATATGCTAATGGCATTGGAGATCATAACCTCATTCTAAAAATTTTCCTGATTCCAGATAATGTAGATAATTTTATTTTTTAAAAGTTGCAAAGCAACATACTTTTATGTATTGCCTAGAACTTAAAATATTTTTAAAGTATTTCTTGAAACATGAAAGATAAAAACCATTCCTAGTTTCAGTAAAACTCTCCACCCTCATAGAGTTACCTCAAAATATCTATATTGTGCAATCTCAACCAATATATAAAACTGGATCACTTACTTGATTAAAAATGACAGACATTAAATATTTTTGTTTGCCAAGCACTTTTACAAATTTGGCCATATGTGAAAAACCATTTGGGTATCAATAGAACTGATTTCTGTTTAATAACCTTTAAATTTCCTTTTTAAATAACTTTAATGTGAAAGGGTAAAATCCATTTACTGCATAATCTAAAAGTCTGTTAGGTTTGATAGAAATCAGAGAAAGGATTTATATCTTAATATTCAGGCCTTGTCAAGAAATACTGGGATTAAATAGCTACTAAGCATTAAAAATCAAATAAAAAGCAGGATTTTCCTAAATTTCATTAATTTAAATATGAGAGAGAAATGGGTTGTTAAAGAGGCTTAGTAGAAACATAAATTTGATTAATTGGGATGCAGGTCAAAAATGCTATAGAAACCCAGAAAGCAAATATTCCTACTCATCAGAAATGAGTTCATGAGAGTAACCCAGTACTGAATAAGAAAAAAATTGAATTGGAATATAGAACATGTTATTGATCATTCATTTAATGAATAAAGTTGGTAAATTAAATTAAGTGTGGTAAGTATTAGGGTCCAATCAGGAATTAGAACCCACTTAATTTAATAGTTTAATATAAAGAATTATTCAGGGCACCTGGGTGGCTCAGTTGGTTAAGTGGCTGACTCTTGATTTTAGCTCAGGTCATGATCTTAGGGTCCTGGGACCAAGCCCAGTGTGGGGCTCCGTGCTCAGCGGGGAGTCTGCTTGGGGATTCTCTCTCCCTCTCCCTCTGCCCTTCCCCCCACTCACACACTCTGTCTCTCTTTAAAATAAATAAATAAAATTTAAAAAGAGAGAATTATTTAACTAGGACAAGAGTGTGGCAATATATGGTATCCTAGATATAATGGAGGGTATCTAAAGAAGGAGAAACTGTTAAAAGGGGTCCCTCTCCAAGGCTGAAGTTCAAGCCTCCTAGAAGAAGGTATAGTTCAGCCCACTAAATAAAAGAGAAGTTGACTAGGACAAGACTGTGCCATGGTTATTGGGCCAGCAGGAAGCAACCTCTAGAGTGCAGACAGGTACCAGGAGATAGCAATAGCATGAGTTGCATGCACTGGGAGCTTTGCTACAGGTGAGTGGTACCAGAGCCAAGCCTACAATGTCATAGAGGGTCCACACATCCTATGAGCATGATTCAGGCAGAGTTTCACAAGATTTCTTTATTCCCATTGTGCTGACCCAATCACAGCAGCCAAAAACTGCAGAAGAGACCCTTGAATCTGTTATGTCCCTCAAGTGCTCTCTACTGAGAAAATCTAACATGCGCATGTTAAAGCACAAATGCTTAAGGGATTCCATTTATTATTGGAGAGTATATAGTCAAGGGCAAATTTGGAGCTAAGAAGAAATTGATAATTGGCACAATAACACATAGCCTTTGTCTTGAGGGAGCATAATTTGAAATATATAGAATCTGTGATCTGATTAAATAAAAATCAGCATAACACAGGACCATCAAGGGAGGAGGCACTTTGCAGATGGATAGAAAAGTGGAAAATATAGACCCAATTTATATTTGATAACAAAAATAGAAAGTCAACAAGAGGGATGTATCCCTTTAGATAGCAGACTCCAGTTTGGAGCAGATATAAAGGAATAATTTACTCATTGTCTCTATTCCTTCATATTTGCAGTTTGCAATAGTCTCATTAAGACCTTTGCAACCGTCACTTAATCTCATGGCATACTACTTATATTTCCTATACCAACTGTGGTCCTTAGGAGTTTTCAATTTCCTATTCCTGGATAATGTCCGTAGATGCCCACTTGATTAGGAATATTCATGGATCATCCATCTTTCCTCAAAGGGAACTTTCAAATGAGTAGGTATAATCACGATCACTTGTAAAAGAATTCAAATTTTCAATAAATAACAAACCTGAATATACTCACTTATTTTTGTAATTGTTTTTGGAGCACTTAGAGTTAATCATAAAGCCTTGGATATGAGCATTCAAGTGGCTGGGAGCATATGAAATATAAATCATTAGTTTAAATACACAAGATGACTCATGGTATAAGTTAGTCATAAAATTCTTTTTCCAGATATATTATTTTTGTTCTTTTTTGATGTCTTTTTATTAACCGTAATTATTACTTTGTCTCAAAAATAAGAGTGAACTGAATAGTATGATAAAATATTATTTAATGTATTTTCACTGCATGGAATGACTTTTGTCAGTGCAATATATTTAAAGGTCTTATGCTAGACAAATATAATAAAAGCTCAGGGATCTTTATCAGGTGAACAGTATACAAAGGACAGAGACATTACGAAGATTGGTGTGCTCAACAAAATTATAGGTTGACAACATCTTGTGTAAAAAAGCTATCTTAAGGATAAGCATGAGGAATAATAAGATTTACTAAGCCCATTTGAAAACCAAGTATTTCCTAAAAAGTCAATGAATTTTAATGAGATTTGACAGTGGATCTCATAAATGGCAGTAACTACTGTATTTTCTATAGTCATTCTGAGCAAGGAGATGATCAACTGTTTATTCAATATATAGTTATTAAGCACCTACTGCATGACAGGCAACATTACAAGAATTGGGGATTTAGGGGAGCCTGGGTGGCTCAGTTGGTTAAACATCTGCTTTCTGCTCAGGTCATGATCCCAGAATCCCTGGATCAAGCCCACATCGGGGTCCCTGATCAGTGGGGAGTCTGCTTCTCCCTCTCTCTCTGCTCCCCCTGCACTCATGTTCTCTCTCGCTCACTCATTCTCCCTCTCAAATAAATAAATACAATCTTATAAAAAAATAATTGGAGATTTAATAATGAACAAGTCAGTCTAGGTCTGTGCTCCATGGGGCTTATACATTATTGATAAGAGGCAGGTAGGGAAAGAAGAAAGGAAATAATGAAGGAATGAAAGGAGGGTTATCAGGTAGTTAGGATTAAGTGCAATAGATTTGAGCAGTGGTATTGGAAATGGGGGAAAAAAAGGAAATTTAAGATATATTTAAGATAAAAGCCAATGAGACTCACTAACAATCAATGAATATATGGAGAAAACTAGATGAAGACTGCATTTGGTTATTAATTGTGTGTGTGTGTGTGTGTGTGTGTGTCTGTATGCACTAGTGCATGAAACTCCTGATTGATTAGTTGCAGCAGCCCTGGGAGAGATGAAGACTGGTATATACTTATAGGTGAAACAAAATATAAAAAAGATTGGTAAAGAATGGAGTGAGTAGCTTCTGGGATAAAGTCATGAATTAATAAGATTTTACAGTCTTAGACTTGCAAATGGTACTGAAAAACACTAAACATAATAAAGTGGAATGAGAATTGATTATTGCTTTTGCCACAGTTAAAATCATTGGTAATATTTATAAGGATGACTTCAGTGGAAGATAGGAATGAAACTTGGAGTTGAAAAAAAAACTATTTCATGATTAAAAAAAGAAGACATCTAGATTAAATAAATTTCTCAAGGATTCTTGTCATAAATGAAAGAGAAGTGGAATGGTATCTAAAAAGCAATGAAGAACTACAAGAGGGCTTTATTTATGATAGGGAATATTGCAGCATGTTTGTTTGCTAATTGGAATAGTACAACTGAGTGATGGTAAGGCATGAAAAATGATTAAACAGTGTCCTTGAATAAGTAAGAAAGGATAAGACCCATCTCGTACTGGCAGGTTTGGGCTTGGATATGAGTAAAGAGTCCACCCATAGTAGGAAGAAGGCAGAGTATGAGTACAGAAACCAATAAAATGAAAGATTTTGCTGTAGGAAGATGATATAGTTTCCTTACCATTGCTTCTGGTTTCTCAGAGAAATAAGAAGTAAGGCCATAAAATAAGGGAAAAGGTGAGAAGTGTTGGGTATTCATGGAGAGAAGAGAAAGAATGAAATAGTTGGCAGAGTAGGGAGGGAATTCTCTACAGAAATGTGTGGTAGGTTTTCGGTTAACAGTGATTTCATTGCTACTACAGATAGGAAGGCTTCTTTGAGAAGGAGGCATTTAACCAAAGCACTAAACGAAAAGGAGTCAGCCATGAAAATATCAGGAGAAAAATTATTCCAGGAAGAAGGAATAGCAAACACAACATTTTAAGGCAAGAATAAGCTTCTGTTTAAGGCTCTGAAATAAAGCCAGGGCTGTTCAGACATGGGTGGGAAGGAGAGGGTGCTATAAGATGTAGTAGGAGAATTAGGCAAAAGCCAAATACTGAGAAGCTCTATAAACAATATAAAGAGACTAGATTCATTATACACATAGTTACCCTTTAAAGAAATGATTTGTTTTGTTTTGTCCTTGTTTTATTTGTTACCTAATGAGAACAGGAGAACAACAGGAGGTAGGTACCATGAGATCCCAAATGATGTGCTTGACGAACAAGAATGTTGCTAAGGGAGGTGATCAAAACCGATTTTGTAACTCTCACCTTATCACCAACCTCTAGAACATGTCAAAGCTGTGGAAGAATTCATTGAGAGACTGATCAATGACTGATAGTTTATCAGAGTGTCTGTTTCCCTGCATTCATTCACCTATGTCTCCTACCATGTCTTTTGGCTTCAACATGGTAGGAGAGGTGGGGATAGGACGCCACCAAAGAGGTGTGCCTATCAGGGTGATGTGATGCAATCAGAATGAATCCACATGGGATAGTGTCAAGAGAGATGAGCTGAGAGGTAAAAACATGTAAGTGGCCAAAGGTTGGGATATGGTCCATATCAGGAAAAAGACATAGTGGGAAGTCTCAATAGAGTGATGGATTCCAAAACAAAACAAATCAAAACAAATAAACAAAAACCAAACACACAAAGATGGCTTTAGGCTTCTGTTCCACAGGAGGATACAACAGCAAATACAATAGCGTGGGTCACATAAGACTGCCATTTCTTCTAAATCCTCCTTTCTTCTATACCAGATTCTAGAGGAGCCAAGAAAAGAAATTATTGAGTCAGGGAGTCAACAGAGGAAAAGAGAAGAAATAAAACATGTTTTTCTTTTCTGCTATATTCTTAAAATTCCGGATCAGGCCTGAGCTACAGAGGGAAATGTTTTAAATTGCATGATATTGAAGTATTTTGATAGATCACTGATCTGGTGTTTCTAATACCAGAAAAAATGATTGCTAATCAATACATTAATGTAACAAGAAAAATCTATGGAATTAGCTCAAGAAAACATCCAGAAAAAGGGGCGCCTGGGTGGCTCAGTTGGTTAAGCAACTGCCTTCGGCTCAGGTCATGATCCTGGAGTCCCAGGATCGAGTCCCGCATTGGGATCCCTGCTCGGCAGGGAGTCTGCTTCTCCCTCTGACCCTCCTTCCTCTCATGCTCTCTGTCTCTCATTCTCTCTCTCGCAAATAAATAAAATCTTAAAAAAAAAAAAAGAAAGAAAACATCCAGAAATGGAAAGGAAAATCTCAATGAATTTCTTTCATCTCTGATTTTGAGAAACTGACTCTCAACTGTATAAACTCTCTCTGCCAATTCAGCTGGCAAAGTTGTAATAAGCATTACTCCCTCTTCTGAGCAACAATAGCAAATCCAATCTGACAATGTTCTTTTCACTTTTCTTGGGTGACCAGGAAACTGCTAATAAAAAGCTCTACAGGATTAATTTGGAAAACTATACCTACAATCACATACGCTATTTCTGTTTTCGATCCACAGAACACCAGTTTTCTATAAAAGATACGTTTTACCATTGAAGTAAGTGCTAAGAAAGACAATGGGAATTTATATCATGTTATCCTGTTTATAACACCCCAAACAAGTTTGTGTTTTATTATTTTTTTTTAAAGATTTTATTTATTTATTTGACAGAGAGAGAGAGAGAGACAAGGAGAGAGGGAACACAAGCAGGGGGAGTGGGAGAGGGAGAAGCAGGCTTCCCGCTGAGCAGGGAGCCCGATGTGGGGCTCGATTCCAGGACCCTGGGATCATGACCTGAGCCAAAGGCAGACACTTAACAACTGAGCCACCCAGGCGCCCCAAGTTTGTGTTTTAAAATCTTAGATATTTCTAATACTTAATTTTGCTCATTTTTGGAATGGATTAAAATGAGCTTTTCCAATTCATGAAGAATTAAGTCTGTGAGAGCCATGGCTAATACCATTAAGAGGCTAGAGATGCAGGAACTTAAGTCTAACTGAAAGAAAGCCAGTAATCAAGGGGTTGGGTTGCAGTGTACCTTTCCAGGAGTTCCATTTATATAAACTGCTATGTGGGCCGTATGTCCTAGAGCAGTTAAGTAAAGTGGGAGACTCAGTGTTTCACCATTAGGGCAAGAGTTTTAAACAAGGAATATTTTTGGTTGAACAACCCTGAGAAAATCTGATTGTATTATTGGCTTGATTATAGTCACTCAGAAGATGACTTACTCCACAATAACCCATAATTACACCTCATTTCCTCTAAGGTGGAAATTCCTTCTATTCCCCTAACCAGTTAGGTACTAATAAAACATGTCATACTTGATAAATGAGAGAAGTCTATTTTACTTGTCCTACTAGAAGGAACTTTAAATATCCAAGCTACCAACTTGGCGTATGCATGTATGCACAGATTCAGGGGCAGATTTCAACATTTCTATTTTATAGCTCCATTGTAAAGAAGCCAAAATGAACATTATGAAAATAGGCATCCTCATGGGATATTCTACTTTAAAAGGTCATAGTTTGGCAGAGGAAATGAGTATGTTTTTTTCCTGGCATCTAAAAGATTTGGAACAAAAACAGAATTTAAAAATTAAGAAGTGGAAACAGATATCTCCTGATACAATAAATACTTGTCTGCTACTCATTAAAATGAGTGAATCAATCAGCTTCTATTTATCCTATGCACCAGGAAACTTTCATTCCCTCTATCTTTCCTCCTGGATGTCATTCATTGTTCAAAACTGGTAGAACATGACAGTATCATGACTAATTTGCCTCATAATACCATATGTACCCTATATACTATATATATATATATATCCACTTTAATCTCCATTTTTATTGAGAATCATGGTTTCTTTCTTCTATCCCTTCTTCTATTTTTTAATTTTATTATGTTATGTTAATCACCATACATTACATCATTAGTTTTTGATGTAGTGATCCATGATTCATTGTTTTCATATAACGCCCAGTGCCCCATGCAGTACGTGCCCTCCTTAATACCTATCACTGGGCTAACCCATCCCCCCACCCCCCTCCCCTCTAGAACCCTCAGTTTGTTTCTCAGAGTCCATAGTCTCTCATGGTTCATCTCCCTCTCCTATTTCCCCCCCTTCATTCTTCTCCTCCTGCTATCTTCTTCTTCTTCTTTTTCTTTTTTTAACATACAACGTATTATTTGTCTCAGAGGTACAGGTCTGTGATTCAACAGTCTTACACAATTCAAGCACTCACCATAGCACATACCCTCCCCAGTGTCGATCACCCAGCCACCCCATCCCTCCCACCCCCACCACTCCAGCAACCCTCAGTTTGTTTCCTGAGATTAAGAATTCCTCATATCAGTGAGATCATATGATATGGGTCTCTTCTCATTACCCAAAGCTGGACTCAGACAGCTAAGAGTTTTTAAGTCATGGTGGGAACCACAAATATAATAGTCATAGGTTCCAAGTTATCCTGTATTTAGTGGTTCTCACAGTTTCCCACTGACTTCTGTTATTGGTCATGAGAAACTAAGAGGTTCCCAAGTGAATCTTCAGATTTCTAGACATAGCCTTTATATTAGCTTCCTACTGGGAAAAGTGTAACCAATTATCACAAACTTAATGACTTAAAACAACACATATTTATTATAGTTCTAGAGGTCAGAAGCCTAAAAATGGGTTCACAGGATTGCATTCCTTCTGTAAGCTCCAAGGGAGAATCTGTTTTTCCAGCCTTTCAGGCTTCCAGAAACTATTACATTATTTGGCTCATCTCCCTTTTCTTTTCTTTCAAAGCCAGTAGTGTAACACCCTCAAACCTCTCCCTTTTGCCCCCATTTCAGTCTTCTGTCCTTGAAATTCCTTGTGATTACATCATTTGGCTCAATTAGATAATTCAAGATAATCTTCCCATCTCAATATCCTTAATTTAATCAAATCTATAAAATTCCTTTTTCCATATAACATAACATAGCTCACACATTCCAGGGAATAGGAAGATCTTTGGAGCGCAAATATTGATCCTACTACAGTCCTCCTTTTTTTCATTGTGTAACAGTGTCCTTTTTTTTTTTTTTGGCAATTTGAATTAACATCCTACCCAGTAGAGCAAACCTCTTTTTTGCTTGTTGACTCATTAGTATGAAGAGTCAAAAATGTTTTTGTCTTATTTTCTAGTTTAATATTGTGTTGGGCACTAAGACCTCCAAATCTATTCAGCCCGAGCTGTGGGCACGGGAAGAAAATATTCCACAAGTGGATTATTAAATGTAATATGAATGAAGTCTCTCCATTTATACCCCTTAGTTTTTGAACTCATATTTTGTCAGTGGAGGAAGCAAGACTATATATCAATCTCTGTTTTAAGGAATAGAGGATGTCCTATAGAACAATAACCCAACATTACAAAGTGTGGCCATCAGATGGAGCTCTGATTGAATCTACTGAAAGCTGTTTCAGCATGACTAGGCCTGTGATACTGTGAGAAAATTCCTTGGGTGAAAGCCCATTGCTGTAGATCTTTTGCCTTCAAGTGAGTTCTTTGTCTAGCGGAAATACTACATATATGACATGTGTAACATGTTGATGAATAGTGCAGTGGTGTCCTAGACTGATCATACTGGCTCATGAAGACAATTGTTAAATTTTCAGGAATTTTGTGAATTGATTACGCACAGCCATTATTAAAAATTAAATTATTTAAACTTACTGTGGGAATATAAAATTTCCTGAGTTTCGTAGTGCTACTGTAAAAATCCCTAGGTTCCCAAGACCATTCTCATACCTTGAGAACTGTATTTGTAGCCATCTGTTTAATTTCTCTGATCCAGAAAGGTTATAAAACTTGTCTAAGAGAGTCAATAGTTACAGCCCAAACAAGGTCCTTAGGTTAAGCTCCCAAAGTGCCAGGAATACTGGGGTGTTTCCTCCCTAGGTTTGAGACAAAGACTTCGGAGAAATCTCTAGGTTATAAAAGACAGTCACCTCAGATTTATCTGGCCCTTGGAATGATGTATTTACATTCCAAAAGGTTAGCATAAGAACCCAGGATGTGAGAATACAGGATCCTTTCCATCTGTCTCAAAGGAAAAACAGTAACAAAAACATTTTTGTTTTGATTTGTTTTCCGTTAGCTCTCTCTTCTTTGGGGAAGAAGAGACATGACTGTCTTTCTCCTGTAAGAAAATGGAGAAAATTGTTCTCCATTCTTTGCCTATGGAGTATCCAACTTCTAAGGTAAGATATTTGACCTGGGCTTTCATTATGTCACCCCAGGGGTAAAGCCTGAGACAAAGAAGAGGGCATCCAATGTGCTTTTTTATTTACTCTAATCTAATAAGATATATGTCTCTGATCTAGAACATTTTGTATGTGAGCATCAAGGTAAAATTAATAAAGATGAGTATCAAAAATCCAATACTAAAAATAAAATGTACTTTAAAAAGGGAATACACACAAAAATCTCACCACTTCTTAATTATTGTTCTATATTTTACAATTTTCTAGGGACTTGAATTACACCCATCTATTTTATCTATATAGTAGAAGTACTATATAACTGTCCTACTGAGTATCTTTTTCCAAGTTCAAGTTTAGCAGATGTCACATTGGCCATAGTGGAAGTATTTATTGGCAAACAGTACAAATCATAACTTTATTTATTGTTTTGTTGATTGTCTAGACTTGAGAAAGTGGTAAAAATGGATATTGAACTTGAAAGTGTGTCATATTTGTAGCTGTTACATTATGAATAGTGAAAAAAAAAAGAAAATATCATTCCAGTATTTAAAAACTATTTTCCAATTTAACAAAGAGGAAATTCCATGGATGCTATCAGAATCAGTGTCAGCTATATCAGAACCATATATCTTTGTTATTTCACTTTTGTCTTATCAATGTGAAGGAAAATGGCAAGCATCATTCATGTTTGAGGATCATTCATTCATTAGCTTCATCTACAGGTTGGCTGTGAATAAAGGAGTTCAGCATAAGTCATCACACTCATTCTGTGAGAATCAATTATTTCCATGGAATTTACAAAAAAGTTTTATATATTATATTATTTGCATAATGTATCTTATATACCCTTTATATCGATATAATTTATAATATGTATAAATATATATGCATACTTTTTGGTTTTGTTTTTTGTGCTTTGTGTTTTATATTTCTGTTTTTCCAGAAAATTAATTGTTAAATATTTACCAGCACAGAACTGATAAAGTTATTCTGAAAGTCCGCTAATAAATACTGGAAGGAAACCTTTTTTTTTTTCCTACATAATTTATTGTGAGGTGATCAATGTTAAATAAAATATTAATTTTCATCATCTGTTTCAATTCATGGAAGGAAACTTGTGAGCATGAAGGCAAACTCATAGGCAAAATACAGGTGTAGTCCAGTGTCCTTTTCTTGATGGAAGAGATCAAATGGAATTAATGTGAGCCCCCAGGAAATGATCCTACATGAGGGTCTCAGCATTGGCTTTTATTGTTGGCAGGAGGATAAATCAATACAGCTTAGCACTGTAGTAACTTTGGTGAGAAGAAGTCCATATTGTTGAGTTCATGCATAGCTTCTGTCCATCTCTTCCACCTAAATGGCTCATCTACCAGAATTAAGGGGCACAAAAAACTAGATCACTCGTTTAAAGATTGCCTATCTTCTCAAACAGTTGGAAAAAAAGGGCCTACTTTTAAAAATATTCAAAATTGAAGAATCATCTACCTAACAACGTTAACCAACATTGTAATTAAGACATTAATCCAGGGATTTTCTTGCATATTTCACACCGAGTAGGATTAGACATTATAAGAAAAATGAATACAATTAAAAAAATTTAAGTGGGAAATTGACTGTCATTATCTTAGCCAGTGGCATTATCATCTAATATAAAGAACTGAAATGATAATTTGCTGAGTGACTGTTGAAAATGTGTGGAGACGTTTTAAGAAGAGAATTATTTTTATCTGGAATGATGATTTTCTTAGCTGAAGCAAAGATGCACAATGCACCGATGAACTCCCTCAATGTCTCTATTTATGTACCTGCAAAGTGTTCAGGTTTGTCAGATTATATTAGAATTTTAAGGTCTCTGTTAATACCATGGCTGTTAGGGAAGGAAGCATATTATTAAAGCTTATCTTTATTTCACAAAAGCTGCCTTAAAAATCTATTAGTATATGGCATTTATTCAAGGAGAGACATCTCAAGGTAATTACTTAAATTAGAGAAACTAGTTACAAATCAAAATTTACCTCTTAATTTTAACAATATATTTCACTCCCCCCTCCCTGTTTTATTTATATGACTCCTTACTGCAGTATTCATTTTCTCTTAAGGAACACTGTTCATCTATCACCTCTCAGCTTCTCTCATATATATGTGAATATTATGCATAGGAATAAACAACTAATGTGAAAATCTAAGTATTTTAGAAGTTAAATCAATTGTACATAGCACCAACACACTTATTAGTATTTTTCAAAGTTATTATTACTTTTAAGATTTTTTAGTTTGAACTATATTAAGTTGCCATTTTTGTAGATCAAATACAGAGTAATAGTGGCAATTTCTTGTGGAAATTTCTTATGGTTCAACCTCATAGTTCATGCTCACTTTAGCATAAAAATTATATTATGTAATTAAGAACCAATGTGGTTAATTAAGAACCAATAGAAAATGCAGTGGTGAGCTAAATTAATGCTCTCAATAACTTAAGTATCCAGCAAAGGTGGAGAATGACAATGAAAAGAGAGTCTGGATGTGTATAGTAAGTCCAAAAAATACAGAAATTTTATTATTACTCGCATCCAATCAAATGTAGCCTCACACACATTAAACAAAAATGTACTTGACTAGTTAAGAAAGATTTAGTAAGTCATCAAAAGTGATGTAGTTTACTCTGAAGTACTTAGCATATAGGCTGAAATGTTGAAGTGATATCTTTCTTCAAGGAAGAGGAAGAGATTATTAAATAACTCTTAGATAGCCTGACTCTTGGCTGAATACTTTGAGCCATCTGATTGTTAATAAACCCAGTGATATCTTGTCCTGATTTTTCAGAAAAGAAAATTGAAGTGCACATGATAAATTGCTTAGAGACAAAGCTGATAAATAGTTCTGGGATTTGAACCCACATCTCACTGAATTAGAGCCCCTGCTATTTTTTTTTTCATTCCTAGATTGTATCAAAATCAATTCAATAAGAATAAAATATAATCACATGGAGAAATCCAGTGACCAGTGATACAGAAAAGAAAAAAAAAAGAGCAGAAATAAAAAAAATTCTTAAGGCATAGAAAATGAATTACATCACTGCAAGCTTGTCACTGGATCAGAGTATTTGGATGGATGCTGTAAGCATGTTTTTCTCCATAATCAGAACTTTAAAATTCCCACAACTATAAAATTATTCTAAATGAGAGCTCAATGACCTGTAAAATATCACTGGAAAATGAAAATTGTGAGTTAGAAAGCCCAAGCACCAAGAACTACCCTCATAATTCTCCTCCTTTTCTCATTTGGAATGCAATCAGCTCAAATACTCAAGTGGCTTCTTCACAGATTTCTCTCACACATGACTGTAGTCTTTGAAAGGCAAGTTTCATGTCAAGAATTACTATTGCTGTTTGATTTCCAAATTTTCAAAATGACAAAAAAGAAAAAGACTGTAAAGAGCAATACATTTTAACCTTATAAAATAGTTCCAAAGTCATCCAAAATTCATTAGTATAATCATTCGCATTGTGGTATTAAACAAAATTGATTTAATAAAAATAAAACACTAGGAGGGAGTAAAAATAAGCTACTCACTTTTGTAAATATGCACTATGTCAAATATATTTACATATAACATTTATATTTTCTGATATGAAAATAATTTCATTTTCTAAATAAAATAAAAAATGTATGGTTAGAGTTAAACTTTGCAGCTTATTATTGTATAATTCTACACAAGTGCAACTAATATAAAATTTGCTTATGATTATATTGAACTATGTCAGTTCACCTACTCTGAACATGACAAAAAAAAAGAGAGATGAATCTTATAAATTTTTATTTATTCAGAGGATGATCAGCAAAATCAGTCAGTATTAGAAACCATAAGAATAACTAACATTTGGTACAAGTTTGATTTCAGCTATTTCAAGCTGTCAGATGTTCACTATGGTTTTAAAACACTCTGAGTTTTGTAAACAGTTAACTACACTACAGGTAGTCATACCTCAACCTGGGCATGTTAGTATCTTACTCATTCATCAAGGTCCTAACCATGAAACCTTTCAGCTAAAAGTAAGACCCCAAATATCAAATACCAATATGTTTCATTACTATGGTCCTCATCACCTTTTGCCTTCTATTGTAACTATTTGTGACTAAATCTTTTCTTCCCCATAATTTTTTAAATCCTTGAAGCTGGGAATATTTCCTGTTACATCTTTATACCTACACATATAAAATATATAAGCTTTCCATAGTTAGTTTTTAAAATATATTAAACACTTCAAATATGTTGTTTTAATAGGCATACCACCCTGACCCTTATTTGTAAAAATGGATCCAATCCAAGTGGAATTACTTATCTGTAGTTTTCCTAATTGAAATTCTACTTTATAAAACCAGTTGGCATTGTTTTTCACTAATATGAAGAGTCTAACCTTCTCATCCTGGTAGTGGTAGTATGGAGGAAGAGTATCACTTTTTACTTAACACGTGAGAAATCACATTTTAATGGGTAACATAACACTCTAATTGACCATGCTTAAAAGAAAGTATTTTAGAAGTTAAATCAATTGTACATAGCACCAACACACATTAGAACTGAGTATCAATGAAGCTAGATAAATCATTGATGTACATTTCTGGTATACCCCAAACCACACACCATTTTAAAATATCCCTGTTCCTAGGCCCACAATATTTCTTACATTCATGCCTACAACAGAATTCTCTAAATTGCTGATGAGGATGAAAACATATTCTTATTCATAATAGTTATTTCAGTTGTTCCTTTGATTAATTGCTTAAATAAAGACATTGTCAGACAGGCAAACATTATAAAAATTAAGTCCAGTGCACACCATCTTAGTATGCTACTGGAGGATTGACTAACCAAAAAATGAATGAATGAATGAATGAATAAATAAATAAGTAAAATCATAACAGTCGGATCTTATGAGGGTGGCAAAGAAGGTGCTCAATATGTTGCTAAAGTCAGAGGCAAGCCAATAAATGGTCAGCAGATCTAGAAACCAATCTGGAGAAGGAGACTGAAAGAAACACAGGTGGATATGTGATCTGATGTACTTCAGTACAAGGAGAGTTTTGTACCTCTGGGAGTAAATTAATGATAGATTCATAGGGAGGAAAAGAGTTAATGAACAGATAATAATTTATTTCAGAATTTAAAAAAATCAATAAATGGCAAGATAGTCTATGCTCATGGATTAGAAGAATCAATATTGTTTAAATGTCCACATTATCCAAAGCAATCTAAAGGTTCAATACAATTCCTATCAAAATTCCAATGGCATTTTTCACAAAAATAGAACAAACAGTCCTAAAATATGTGGAACTACAAAAGATGCCAAATTAGCCAAAGCAATCTTGAGAAAGAAAAACAAACCTGGAGGCATTTAATTT
This sequence comes from Mirounga leonina, assembly GCF_011800145.1. Classification (NCBI taxonomy): domain Eukaryota; kingdom Metazoa; phylum Chordata; class Mammalia; order Carnivora; family Phocidae; genus Mirounga; species Mirounga leonina. Next base: position 56,330,378 of record NW_023270415.1, read on the forward strand.
CTGATTTCAAAACTATATTACAAAGCTGTAGTAAGCAAAATAGTATGGTATTGATATAAAAACAGACACAGAGATCAATAGAACAGAATAGAGAGCCAAGAAATAAACCCACAGATACATGGTCAATGAATTTACAACAAAGGAGTCTAGAATATACAATGGGGAAAGGACAGTCTCATTACTAATCATTAGGGAAATGTAAATCAAAACCATGCTGAGATATCACCTCAGCCCTATGAGGATGGCAGTCATAAAGATAAGATACAAATGTTGACAAGGATGTGGAGAATAGTAAACCCTTGTGCACTGTAGGTGGGAATATAAATTGGTGCAACCACTATGTAAAAGGCGAAAGATTTATGCAATCTGAAGAGAAACCAGAGTGTGGTGCAACCACTATGTAAAACAGCATGGAGTTTCTTCAAAATAAAAAGTATTATTACCATATGATCTAGCAATTGCACTTCTGGGTATTTACCTGAATAAAATGAAAACACTAATTGAAAAAGATATATGCACCCCCATGTTTATTTTAGTATCATTTACAGTGGTCAAGATACGTTAACAACCTAAAAGTCTATCACTGGATGAATGAATAAAGAAATTGTTGTACATATACACAATAAAATATCATTCAATCATAAAAAAATGAAATGCTGTCATTTGTGACAATATGGGTGGAATTTGAGTGCTGTATGATAAGTGAAATAAGGAGAGAAAGAAAATATTGTATATTCTCACTTATATGTGGAATCTTTAGAAAAAAAAAAAAAACAACAAGTTCATAGATACCAAGAACAGATTAGTGGTTGCCAGAAGCGGGGGATGGGAGGTGGACAAAATGGGTGAAGGGAGTCAAAGGGTACAAACTTTCAATTATAAAATAAATAAGTCAGGGGGATGTAATATACAGCACTGCAACTATAGTTAATAATGCTCTATCACATATTTGAAAGTTGCTTGGAGAACAGAGCTTAGAAGTTCTTAAAAGCACTTACCACACACACAAAAATTCTGTAACTATGGATGGTGCAAGATGTTAACTAGAGTTATTGTGGTGATCATTTTGCAAAATATATAGATAATTGAAGCATTATGTTTTACACCTGAAACTAACATCATGTCAGTTATACCTTGAATGAACGAAGGAATAAATTTACTTCAGTGGCAAAAGAGCTATACTCTGATTACAAATAAAATCAATGCAGCTCAAGTGTAAATAGCATAAGACCCCAAATTATCAAAACTCTAGAACTCTAAAATTGATTTAAAAATGTTTTTATTATATTAGGAGGCTGAGGCTAGAAACAATGTATTTTTTTTCCTGTACGTGAACAAATGCTCATGGAAAGGAACAAAAAACTAAAAGACTCTTCTTACATAGCAATAAGACAAAGCCTAATCTACAAAAAAATAAAGTGGAGAATAAATAAATAAATATACTACTTATTTATATTCTCTATAAAGATAAAAGTAAGTAAGAAAAGAAACAACTAAAGGCTTGAAAGTGATTATCTCTGAGGATAAAGATGATAAACCACTGTTTTACTCTAGTATTTTGTGATTTTTTTAAAATTGTGAGTACATGTGCAGTGGTTTATCTGAGAACATTTCATGATTCTTGGTGTAATGGCACAGTACTCCACAGAGGATTTGCGATTGTTCAAGGTGCTCCTGACGTGGGATCTCTTCAAATTAATTTCCCAGGTTGGATGTGTTTGATACCACTTCTGTACTGGGAATTCAAACTCCAGTCTTCACAAGGGCAACTTACAGTTAAGAATTCTCAGGAGTGACTTTCATCCCCAAAACAAGTGCCAAAGCTGTGGCAAATTTGCTGAACATCTCCCTTTACAGAACAGATTATTTTTAGTTTCTGTGACACTGAGATTGCAGACCCTTACACATCTTTGTGTGGGGTTATTATTCTGATTCTCTACTTTGCACAGCACTAGGTCTCAGTTCTTTTCCACACTGCAACCATTAAAAGTTCTTGAGGCAGGTGCCTTTAGGGCAGCTGGATTCAACACACTTTTCCTAAACTGGATTCATGCTTCTGGCTCATTCTTGTCCTCAGAGGAGCTTGCTTACTTTCTCAATTCATCTCTGTATTTTAAAAAAGATGCTTTCAAACATTTCATCTAGGATTTTAAAAAGTATAACAGCTTTATTGAGATATAATTTACATATCATCTAGCATTTTAAATTGTTTTGTAACAGGAGCACTTGCAGGATATTCAGTCCTACATATCATTGGAAATGGGAGACTTTAGCATGTGTTTGATTATTTTCTTCTACCCATTTTCTCTCTTTCTTTCTTTCTTTTTTTTTTAGTCTGGATTTGCCAGACACACAACTGCTTGGATTGATCCTCAAAATTCTTGTCTTTTCATTACTCTTTTTTCAGCTTTTTGTCATTTTAAGCTTTTTGGAATTCATCGTCTTTTTCCCAATACTCCACTTTTTTTCTTCTGTTCTCATTATTTTTCATTCCAAGAGCTTTCTTGTTTTCTGAGTGTTCCCTTCTATATCATTCTATTTTTACTCATAAAAATAGTATCTTATATCTCTGGAGATATTATAATTTTTGGAAGTTTCATTTTGTTTCTTAATTTTTCTAGCTTGCTTTGTTCTTTTCCTTTGATATCAGAAACTGTCTGAAATATCTTTCAGGTCCATAGCTATTCATTTATATTTAAAAGTGAAAATCTTCAGGGTGTCTGGTGGCTCGGTTAAGTGTCTAACTCTTGATTTCAGCTCAGGTCATGATCTCAAGGCTGTGAGATGGAGCTCTGCTTTGGACTCTGCACTGGGTATGGAGCCTGCTTAAGATTCTCTCCCTCTGCCCCTCCTTCTCCCTAAAAAAAAAAAAAAAGTGAAAATCTTGAGTGAATGGTTATGTTTTGCCAACTTGGGGTTGTGCTTCAACACAGAATGACAGAACAATGTGCCTTGCCAGTTTTGGGGGGGAAATGACTAATTCCATTACTTGAATTCTTTGGACTGTTTAATTTTCCATAGAGGATTCGTTCACTCTCTTGCCTACAGACTTAAGTCTAGTTGATAGATTCTGGATGATAAATAGGAGAAGGGGGTCCATAGTGTAATTTACCATGGATATAAACATTTATTCAATTCCTCTGTTTTCAATAAGTGCCTCATCCAGTTGCCTTTGGTTAAAGTTTTTTTTTTTTTTTTTTATGGTGATGGGCATTTTTTTTTTATTCTTATGTTAAGGGTTAAAGTTTTTAAGTACAGAATCTCTTTTTTAATCTCCCCAGGATATAAGCCTTCCTTGTCTCCTCATGGTGAGAGAAGAGTAGTCACTTGGCTATTTGCGATGGAGGAAGCAATCTAGAAATTTCAGCAAATCCTTCAACGTTTTAAGTCCCACCTCTTACAAGAACCCACTTCCCGGAAGTATACAGGGCCCGGAATCCTGATCAATGTATGTAGATGGGAGAAGTAATGAATCTTTCTCTTTGTTGGCTTCCCTCTTTTCCATATTTAGATTTTAGCATTCTCAACTTTTAGTCAGTGACCAGTTTTCTGTTTACTTTTGTCTTCCAAAATTATTTTGACATCTTTCATCCAGTGTTGCCTTTTCCCTCAATTCTCTTTTTTGCTATGCATGCATGGCATTGTTATTCATTAAGGATTATTTTAGTACACATTTAGGAGGGAATGGAAGGCAAACATTTTAATCAACCAAAAATGTTTTAACTGGAAGTATACATACAAATGTTTGTTTCTCTAATGGTTACATCTAGCTAGTTAAGACCAATATTTATTATTTTTTCTTCTAAAATTTTACCTTTATTTTTACCTAATTTTTCTACCAGACCATAGGAATTGCAACAAACTATCACTTCCCTCTGGTTTTCTACTCCCCACACCTCCACTCCTCCCACCCCCCCACACACATATTCCTGTCATTCTAGAGTTTTCATTCTGGGTTTTTACCATTTATGTGGTTTGGGTAATGAGTCAGGGGAAGAGAGATGGTCATTTCATAGGTGAAAAGAGTAAGATTTGCTAAGTTACTAACTTGTCTTTTCTTGCAATAACTAGTTATATTCTCCTATATTTATTTCTTTTTTTGTGTATTTCTTTCATAAATATTTCAAAGTTTTTGGGTTTGTGTGTGTGAGTGTATGATAAAACATCTATAGTTTACCCCTGAACAATGTAGGGTTAGGGGAGCAAACTCCTATGCAGTTGAAAATCCCCATGTAACTTTTGAGTCTCCCAAAACTTAACACTAACAACCTTCTGTTGACTGGAAGCCTTACTGTTAACATAAATAGTCGATTAACACCTATTTTGTATATTATATGTATTATATACTGTAGTCTTACAATGAATAAGCTACAGAAAAGAAAATGTTATTAAGAAAATCATAAGGAAGAGAAAACACATTTACAGTACTGTATGTATATTTATTGAAAAAATCCAAATATAAGTAGACTAATGCAGTTCAAACCTGTGTTGTGCAAGGGTCAACTGTACTTTTATAAATGAGGATCTTTATTTCAGTCTTGCATTTATCTTTTTTTCAGCCTTGCATTAAATGATATTCTAGGAATATATATAAAATTGCAAGTTTGAAATTTTTCTTTTAAATCTTTGAAAAGATTACCCTGTTTTCTTCCTGCATTCAGTGATGCTATTGGGAAATCTAAGTCAATGTGGTGTGTGTGTGTGTATGTGTGTGTGTGTATACATATATATGGGAACTTTCTTGGGACTTTTTTTAAGATTTTATTTATTTATTTGACAGAGAGAGAGAGAGAACGAGCACAAACAGGGGGATCGGCAGGCAGAGGCAGAGGGAGAAGCAGACGCCCCACTGAGCAGGGAGCCCGATGTGGGGCTTGATCCCAGGACGTTGGGATCATGACCTGAGCCGAAGGCAGATGCTTAACCGACTGAGCCACCCAGGCACCCCTCCTGGGACTTTTTAAATAATTCTTTAGACTTGAAGTTTATAAGTGTTGACTTAGGTGTAACTATTTTGATTTGTTTAACATAAGTTTTGTTTAAAATTCTTTCATCTTATATGTTTCATTAATTGGGGAAATTTTAAATAACTGTTTCATTTAATATTCCCTCCCTTCTATGTATTTTTTCCCTGTTTATCTTGTTGACACTCATATCTTTAACTTCTATTTTTTTTTAGCTTTTATTTATTTTACATTTCCTCTTAATGCTCTCTGCAAGAGTTCCTCAATCTGAGTTTTTACTCACTAATTCACTTTCCTGTTGATCTATACCCATCTGTTGGCTTACTTCAGAATTTTGTATGCAATATTGGAAGTTGGTTATTTTAATGACTACTTGTTCCTGCTTTATTTTTCCATTATCCTTTCCATGTCTTCAAAGATATGTATTATGCTTATTTAAAATTCTTATTTTTTGAGATCCATTAATTTCGCTTCATTTCATATAAATTTATGGAGGAAAAGGTAAGCCTCAGGGCAGTCTCTGGTGTTAACTATAGGCTGGCCTTCCTCTATTTCCACCCTCTTCTGCCAGGTGACATTCTTGTTTGTAATTGACTTCAAACTCTTCCCCACCCCCCTACCCTGGGTCTCTTCTAAGAGTTGCCTTTCTGGATTTTACTCATGTAATCTTTGGGGTGAAGTAGAGAGGAGGGGATACTCAGCCACTGACCCCTCTGGCAGATACTAAGTTGTTGATGTGTACATACAAAACTGGGACTGTCACTGAGTTTGTACTGTGGAAGTAAGCAAAAGAGCAAAAGCAAGGTATTCTTCCCTAGCCTTTTGCTTTTCTTAGGAATCCAGCTCTTTTCATTTCTTTCTTCTATTGTAATCAAATGTCTTTGGCTTCTACAGATTTATCTCCATTCAGTTTTTATGTTAGGCTCCAGGATCTTTCAAATTCACTCATATTTCCATAATATCTTCGGTATTATATTCAAAGCAGGGAGACAGCAAAGCTCATGTTAATTGACTGTCCATAATAAAAATGTAAATTAACATCATAGTTGCTCTAAGTGCCAAATGATTATTTGACACGAAGAATGTTATAGCATTAAGAGTTTGAAAAATGTAAAAAAAAAAAAGAGTTTGAAAAATGTAGCATTAGTATATAAACTATGCAATTCCTAATATCTCAAAATCATATCCAAAGAAGCTAAAGAAATAAATATCCAGGGCAAAATCAGATTCATGGGGTATGCAGTTATGAAATTTCAAGACACTATGGTAAATTAAGCAGATTTTTTCCTCTAAAATAATTACATCAAAATATTTTATATATTCTCACAATGTCAGGTCTAGGCAAGTTAATATCTGCTACCAATTGAAATCAACACAAGATTGAAAACGACCATAGAGGGGTTTGCCAGTTTTAAAGTGCTTCATCTGGGTGCCTGGGTGGCTGAGTCGTTAAGCGTCTGCCTTCAGCTCAGGTCATGATCCCAGGGTCCTGGGATCGAGTCCCACATCGGGCTCCCTCCTCGAGGGGAAGCCTGCTTCTCCCTCCCCCACTCCCCCTGCTTGTGTTCCTGCTCTCGCTATCTCTGTCTCTGTCAAATAAATAAATAAAATCTTTAAAAAAAATAAAATAAAGTGCTTCATCTGTTACAGATAGAGTGCATTCATATTAGTTCATGCCATTTGGGGTCTATCTAGATGGTCAGAAAATGCCCTGCACTTTGAACAGAGTCTACAAGCCTGTACCACTTAATAAGCAAAAAACATGTAGGAAGAGATGTGGTCTGCAAGCAGAGACACCTGTATGGGTCAAAAGTTTGTGCAAACATTCACAGTGCCAGTGCCAGATGATGTATGTGGGGAATTGTGCACAGTGGTGAATTTTAAGCCTGAATTTTATGTCTGCAATAAAAGAATCATGTACATAAGTGATTATAATTCACTTGAAATACCACCATGGTTTCTTTCCTTTCATTCCATTTACAATAGAAAAAAATTATTCTATACACACATATTTTAATTGTTCTTTCATTAAGTACTCAGCTTAAAAAACACATTTTCATTATTATGGTGAGTTTCATTCTGAACAACTAAATAAGAATACTTCATATTTAGGGAAAGAGAGAGAGAAAATGCTTGCTAAAAAAACTGTGATTTTGTCACTAAAAAGCTGTCGATAGGTTAGCTTCAGCAGTAGTTCTGAGAAATATGTGTAGTTATACTCTGAAAATCTCATTATCAAAAGTTAAATGTTATCTTTTCACCTCATCTCGGATTTCCCTATGTAAAATAGTATTCCCATCACTTTTCCCCCCTTTTTGCTCTTTGTTTTTCTTCATTATACTCTTCAGCATACTGTCACTCTCCCATTAGATCATAATCCTCAAGATAATAGAAAGATAATCAATTTTGTACACTAATATACCTCAGCACCTAGAACAGCATCTGTTCTGGTAGGTGCTTCATTATTAAAACTAATGGGTAAAGAAAATTAGAAAGCAGGAATTCAAAGAGCCCTTTATTCAAAATAAGTGGCCTAATGCATTACTCAAATACTAAAACACTTATATTTGAGTAATGCATGATACATATGGTAACAGTGGATTTGAAATCCAGTCTCCACTGTGGATATGCACAGCTGTGGGACATCATCGCAGTGACAAACTTTCCATCTGTTGATAGTCACATCCTACTATTTATGTGGCTTATGTAGTCAGTTCAAAACAATATATTTAGGTACTACTAAAATGAGTTTTGCTTTAGAAGGACAGTTTGATGGGAATGATAATAAGAGTCAAATTGTGATCCACAAGGGAGGAACACAAATCCAACAACTGCATTAGTGAAATGGTTTATGCCAAGGTTAGAAACAGAGTATGTTCTCATCTTCCTTATACTTTAAAGGAAAGGAAAACATGTAAACTCCTAGAGACTTCCTATTTTACTTTAAATTTTTTGTTTAACATAGTTTCTCTCCTCTCCACTTCCCACCCACTCACGCCTCTGACTGGTTGATCAATGTGGGATTAAATTAACAAGTTAGAGTGGCAAGATCTTTCACCAAAAAGGGAAGAAGTGTGGCCTTAGAACTGCTTGCTTTATTAAAGATGTATTCATGCAAATTCATAAAGTGTACTAACGTTTCTAGTGAAGTATGAGCAGGAAAATGCTCCAGAATATTCATTTCTATAAAATGATGAATATAGAAATACTTACTCTGACAACTGGCTCCTGGACAAGTGCTATCTAAAAAATAAGGATCCGGGCGCCTGGGTGGCTCAGTTGGTTAAGCGACTGCTTTCGGCTTAGGTCATGATCCTGGAGTCCCAGGATCGAGTCCCGCATCGGGCTCCCTGCTCAGCAGGGAGTCTGCTTCCCCCTCTGACCTTCCCCCTCTCATGCTCTCTCTCTCTATCTCATTCTCTCTCTCAAATAAATAAATAAAATCTTAAAAAAAATAAAATAAATACAATAAATAAATTTAAAAAAATAAGGATCCCTAAAATCAGGACAATATCGCTTATCTGGAGTCTCATAGGGAGTTTCTAGGGCTGGTGGAATCAATCATCAGGGAACCAAAGACTATGTAAGCCAGCAGAGGATAAATAAAATAAAGATAATTAGAAGTTCTAAAAATAAGATTGCCTCAACTCTCTCTTAAGTTATCCCAAATAGCGTATGTTTGGATGGTTTCCTAATGCAGTTTTTCAGTACTTCATCATCAATTCTTTACTTAATTTGAAGCGTAGACCTCAAGATCTACTTCAGTCTCAAAATATATTTATTACCTACCAGGAGCACAAATTATGGGGTATATTTTTCAAATAGTTGTTTCTCCAAAAGAGTTGGGGATCCGTGTCTAAAAAAAAAGTGGATTTTCATGGTATAGCCTTAAGCGATCCATGTCTAGAAAAGTGGATTTTCATGGTGTAGTCTTAAGTGGTCCAGGTAGAGGGGGAAGCTGAAAGCACCATGCTTTGGTAGTGGTGTTATTATGTTATTTGATAATCAGTAAAAGATTAATATTCCACTGGGGTAAGTGCTAACTTGCAATGGGACACAGGAGTCTAAATTCTCTGTTACTGGCACTTAATGACATTGTGAACTGTTGAGAACATCTGACATTGTTTAACCCAACAGAGATCCAGTGTGGTTTTTCATGGCCAGAACTTGATTAGGGGACAGACGAGTAAGAAGATAGAAGAATCTGGCTTTGACTTTTGAAAAAAAAAAAAAGATTCTGATAGTATGAGGTTATTTTTAATTGGATATCTATGACTATAAGTTAGATATGGTCATGGTGCAAATATAAGCATCCCTAGAAGCTTTCCTGTAGTAATTTTATAAGGGTTACTCCTAGTCTGTGTCTGGCATAGACTTTATACTTGTAAGAGCTTATGATAAGGTTTTAGACTGTTTTTAAATATACACTGCCATAGTTTAGTTAATCTGCTATTCAAAATCTTCTTGAATTCTACTCCTTAGAAGTAGAGGTATAGGACTTGCTGTCTATTGAATTTTACTGATCAGTTTAAGTACCTCCCCTGTGAAATGGGTTTGTCAGTCATTGGCAGTTAAAAAGGCAATCCACAACAAGGAATAAAATCATTTAAAGTTTTCATTATGATGTAATTAAATTCATTTTTTGATAGAGTTGATTAATGTAAAAATAAGCACACAATTCGTAGGTGGCATTCATATCAATTTCCTCTTATTACACAGTCAAAAAAATCAAATTTGTCATATTCTCTCTTTTCCCCTGGGGTATGTAAACATAAAAGGGAAAAATAATCTGAGGAACTACCAAGAAACCATCCAGAGCTTATTACATATTCTGTATGTAAAATTAAATTTCTTTTTTTATTATCATTTTTGTTTAAATTTTATTTTCAAGTTTTTGTTTAAATTCTAGTTAGTTAACATATAGTGTAATATTGGTTTCAGGAGTAGAATTTAGTGATTCATCACTTACATGTAATACCCAGTGCTCATCACAAGTGCCATTTTTGTTTAAACTCTAGAATGTGATCCTAAAACTGTTTCACATCTTGTAGGGAGAGTTTTGGAAATAGTATATTTAGTTTTAGTAAAAATAAAAAAATAACCACAAAGGAGGATAAAAGAAGATTCAGAATCATCCATATTTTTTTCTAAGTTAGTTGAGTAAGAGTAATTTTCTTTAAAAATATTGTCAAATTATCTCAAATTATTTTTATAGTTTACAAATCTAGATGTGGCCTCCTAGTGGAATATCAACATAGCATAGCATCTTAAAGAGAGGAGAAATTTTAATATCTACCCAAAGGCATATTAGAATAATAAAAAGGTAAAATATCTAATATAAAAACCTGAACCTCATACAGTTAATAGAAAATAGCAATAAAAGGAATGACATCTTTGAAATTTTGCCTAGAACTCTTACTTAACTCTAATTTAATGTGATGTATTGAACACCAAAAATTTAAAAAGTATTTAAGTTAATGCAGTTATTATTTATTTATTGGCTAACATTTGGCTTTGGTTTTGACATTTACTAACTGGGTCCAATAATCTATTTCTAACAGACTAGGTTTTATAGGGGTGGTCCTTGCCCATGAAACCTTCAGAGATTTAACTATTTTAAACTGTTGCTGATGATAAAAGATGTTTTAATTGTTCATGTCCAATTAGCACCTGTATTCAATCTGAGATGTGAGGCTCCCCCACCTACATCCAAGTAGTCCCACCTTTGGGCCCTTCTACTGCTATGTTCTGGAAAGGTCACTTGTTTCCTCAGGGAAGAGACCAAGATACCTTGCTTCCACCTTCATGATGCCTCTGGGGAGAACTAATTGCTTCCTTCTAAAGTTCTTCATTTTGTTCAGTTTCGCATATGAGGCCCCTTTCCTCTCATTTTCCCTTATTCAGCAAGAAGCAGGAAAGTTCAACTTTTACTTCACCAGAACTGACTTTAAACCTATCACCCATCATCTATTTTAACTTGGCTAAGTCCAAGCTTTGCACAGGGATGCTACAAGACATTAGCCTATTGGAGGTTTTGGCAAATTGTTCCTTCTTCCCAGCAAACCCTAACCTGTGCATGCACCAGACACCTATTTCTTTCCTAGACTCCTGATTCAGGATATTTTGCTACTTTGTTAACTGACTTTGATAATAGACTTTTCCATTATTTAAAATGGTCCATTAATAGTCTCTCCCTGCTTCCATTTTTCCTATACACAAATATACCTTTCAATAAAGAAAAGGAATTGGACCAACCCACCTATTTTCCCCACTGAAAATCCTCATTTCTTTTTTTCCCATTCCATGATTTGCCAAGTGGGCAAGGCCCAAGAACGCACTCACATGTTCTTCATATCACAGCTTGGGAAGACATATGCCAAAACACCATCAGTCCTGAGAGAGAAAAAAATCAGTTATTAAACATTTGAATCGCATGCTTGGTCCATATATTTTAATCTTGAGTTGATAAGCTTTTATATACATGTAATCAAAATATTCACCTGTGCTTACTTTGCTGCCAGGACAGGAAAACATATTTATCTTAAAACAAGAGAAATTGTTTTTTATAGAATATCAACAGAAGCTTCAAGTCTTAATTAAGTACTTCTGATTTTAAACTTGGAGGCCATCCAGTCCAAGTAAATAATCATTCTTAGTCTGTCTCTAAACATTTTTTTTCTTTGAATCCAATTATTTTCTTCTTTGAACACAGATTTTCATGGCCAGAGCTCAATAAAGAAGAAAGATTTAGAACACACTCTAAAAGAGCATCCTACAGTAAATGTGATAGAAAGGAACTAATGTGGCCATTAAATTGTAATTTTTCTCATAATTACCTTCTTTTTAAGCATCTTTAGCAAAATAATATTATGCATTATTTCTTTAACATTTTAGTGTAGAAAGACTGAATTATTTTATTAATTTTTTAGGAACATTGCTGGCACATAGGACAAATCTATCAGTAGTAGTAGTATTTAAATCCTTTTTAAATTAATAAGCTATGATCCTTAGTCCATTTATCTCAACCTTTACTCTGATACAGTTTGGTCTAATGTAATGGCTATGTCACTGGAGTGTGCGACCTAACCTCTGTGTGCCCTGGTTCTACATTTGCAAAAATAGTCACAGGCCAGACCCAAAGACTAAAGAAGTGAATATGTGCAGATGACCTTGAACACTGCCTAATAAAAAAGGAAAAAAACAAAACAAAACAAACCCCCAAAACCCAACTATTACCATTATTAGTATTGAGAGAGTCCACATGTCCCCTTCTGTCTAAAGTATGTTTGACATGAATGTATGAATTTTTTGTAAGTTTTTATGTTAGAACTACTTAATTATAATTCTATGCCTATTGTTTCAACCCTTGTGTATTGTTTGTTTATACACTGCTTTCCCTGCTGGTTTCTGATTTTTATAAAAGGAGTAAATATTATAGACAATGTAATTTTTGCCCTCACCATTTGATAAAAGCCGGGGGTGAATTTTAGAAGTTTTGATCAGACATTTCCCCTTCTTCTTTTCCAGGGGAAGATCTCAAATTTGTTAAAAAAAAAAAAGTACATGAGTTCATGATAAGGGTTTGGAAAGGGTCATAGAGTTAAGAGCAGGCTTCATAAGGAGCCAAATTTATCATGCTGTTAATATTATCATACTTCTAGACTATCATTCTCTTTTGGTGGATGGTTTATATATTCTGAAATATGATAAAACAAAAAAAATTGGCATGTTCAGGAGAACTAAAGAAAGAAAGCTGCCAAGGTGACTGTTGGCAAGGAAAGAGATCTCTTTATCTGCTTTATATTTTGATGGTTTTCCCCAAAAGACTTAGGTGCATAATGGGTAGCTATTATTTATTTCACTATCACTATTCTATCATTACTAGTTCTTTGTCCACTGACTAAATTTATTGATACTCCAAAAATATTTTTTTTTCTAAATTAATATAGGAACAGAGCTAATAAATAAAAAGCATAATTTCAACAAATTATTTTTTCAAATACATAATGATTAAAAATGAATGTTTTAAACTTTTTAATGTCTAATGTGTAAGATCCTTTTAAGTGCTTTCACCATTTTTAAATATAGGCAGCAAACAGTTATAACAGGCTACAAAAATGTTAATATCAACCTTTAAATTTATTTTTTCCATATTTTTCTTTATTTTTTTCACCTACTGAGAAAATTTGGTTCATTAAAGACTAGAGCAATGCTTGTTTTCTTTTCCATTCCATTCCACATATAAGCCTTAAGATTTAATTTATTCAATTACTCCTACCTTATTGTAATTTTTACTCATTTTCTAAATAATTTTAAAGCTAAAGGTTTTAGATTTCTATTTTAAAGCCAAAATGAGAAATCTATCCATTATATTTTGTGTTTTAAATCAGTCCAGTTATAAAACAAACTGACAATTTGTATTTCCACAGTCTTTAAAAGATTAACTATTTTATCTAAGTCAAATTATCCAGTTAAAAACATTTTAAATTGGAAGTTGCTTACCCTAAAGAAATGTCAATTATCCAAGTACTTGTAACTATCCTGTTTACAATTATGCTGAACTCTCATTATTGGCATTTTTTACTATGATTCAAGCTCCAATACAAATTTTCTTCCAGGTGTTATCAGGAGTTATTAGAAGTGTAATGATGTAGATAGCGATGTGAAATTATTTTCTTCACAGTAAGAACCAAATCAGGAATTTCGCCCTACCACACCAATCTGAGGCCCTTTCCACTGAAACATTATTTTATTGAGATATAATTTATATACAATAACATATTAAGTATGCAATTTGATAAATTTTGACAAATACATTTATTTAATTACAAGTGAATATAGAATGTATCTATTACTCTAAAAATATTTCTTCTCCAAAAACTCCCTTCCACAACTTATAGATCTAAGTTTTCATCAAATGACATTTCCTTTCAGACCGAAGGAGTTTCTTTAGCATTTCTTATAATGGCAATCTAGAAACAAAACAAAATTTTCTCAGGGTACCTGGGTGGCTGAGTCAGTTAAGCATCCTTGGCTTGGGTCATGATCTCGAGGTCATGGGATGGAGCCCCATATCAGGCTTTGTGCTCAGCACAGAGTCTGCTTCAGATTCTCTCCCCCTTTCCCTCCTGGTTATGCTCTCACTCTCTCTCTCTCAAATGAATAAATAAAATCTTTGAAAAAAATCAAAATTTCCTCACTTTTTATTCTAAAAATGGATTTATTCATCTTCATTTTTGAAGGATAACTTGGTGGGATGTAGAATTCTTAGTTACAGGGTTGTGTTCTTTTATCCTTTGGAATAAGCCATTCCAATGTTAAGTATGTTTTTAGTATTCATCTTAGCTGGGGTTAGTTGAGCTTCTTGGATCTGTAAATTAATGTTTTCCATAAATTTGGGAAGTTTTAAGCCATTTTTTCTTCAAATATTTTTTCTCCCTCTTTCTTTCTCTTCTCATTTACTACAGATCTTTATGACTCAAATGAGTAAACTACAAATACCAAAAACTAACAGAAACAAAAATCCAAAACAAATGCCAAAAAGACAAATGAAATCTCTTAGCCAAATTGAATCATTTAGTCAGAGATCCCTCTCTACCAGAAAGACCTAAATGGAGAATATAATCAATTACTACTTTGAGTTGCAGCCTGCAATATAGGAATGTGTGGCAATGGTCCCGTACACAGCTAGCAGAGCCCTTCTGAATCATGACACCGCACCTTAGAGATACACGTGATATACTTATTTTAGAAGATATGTTGCTTAGGTTTATAATGGATATAAGTGCTCTTCTTTTTTGAGAAGATTCCGAACACTATGCTGATATAATTTTTAAATAGTATAAGCAGTAGCAAAATACATCGATAAAGCATGTTCAACAGCCTATATCCTAATAAGAACTTTTAGTCATACACAAATATCCTCACACATCAATGTCAGATATTAGGCTTTGATATCAGAACAAAGACAAACTACCCACATTCAGTGTCATGCCAACATAAATTCATCCTAGGTTCTGACTATAAATGCTAAAAAAGAAAATTAGAAATTGAATATGATGATGCTAAAGGTGGGCAAATCATCAAGAGAAAAGTTAAATAGAAAGCCAGTCAATGGGGCTTGGAAATGACTCAGAAGAAAGGATACCACCTAAAAGCCTTAAGTATCAACAAGAGGGTCCAGGAGTGTGTTCTTATTATCCCCAATTTTAAATAAAATTCCCTGTAATTTTCTCCAAAATGCATATTATTGAATGTAAAAATCATTAAAAATTTCAACTGCTTTAGCTCAGTAGATCATCATTTTTAAACTGAAAAATATTTTCCTCACAGATGCTGAAGTACCTGGTAAAGTCAAAAAGAAATATGCTCCTTGGTGTTATTTTTCTAAATTGTATTGAAATGTATAAATAAATCAGCTGAAATGTTTTTCAAATACCATATTTTTACCTTCACTCAGGACACTTTTCTTCAAAAAGTATTTTTACAAGATAAAATTAATTGAACTACTTAAATGTTTAGCTAAATTTAGATACTGCAAAAGATAGACCCTAATTTCATTACATTCCAGTAAGATATAAATCTATTTAAAAAATAAAAGAGGCATTTTTTAATTTTATTATGTTATGTTAATCACCATACATTACATCATTAGTTTTTGATGTAGTGTTCCATGATTCATTGTTTGCATATAATGAATCATGGAACACTACATCAAAAACTAATGATGTAATGTATGGTGATTAGCATAACATAATAAAATTTAAAAAAATTCATCCCATATTTGATATGTTATAAAGAACAAAAATCATATTTCAAAATTTAATATTACATATCATTTTTATCACATAATTTATTTACTACCTTGATTATGGAGTAATACAGTTTAATGTTTTCCCTTTTGCAGAAGTTTAATTTCAATAATTAAAACTTACAGAAAACTTCAAAAGTTGAATTTTCACCAGTCTTTGGCTATAAGTACTTTAATTAAAAGTTTCCAGCTGAGTTTGAACAAAATGCACCCAAAATTTTAGAGAATGTATTTACAAAAAAGGTTAATATTATTCTAGAAATTTCATTTATAAATAATTTTTAAAAGTTTAAATGTTATGAAAATCTCCAATAAGCAGAAACTTAGAAAATAGTATTGCAGGGCTTATTTTTAGCATTTATATATATTATCTTCTTAAAAATACTCTGCATATGTAAAAATAGTTGTTATTTTTTACTACTACCACTTCTTTGGTAGATCATTGTCACTTGTTCACATGTAATCATAAATTTCAAAAATTTCAAAGAGTACATAAATCCCAAAAGTGCCAGAACATTTCTGCTCAGAAGCTTCTTAAGTTAGTAATAACAATGGTTATGCCATGGCGTTTTGTTCTCCAAGTTTGTATTTATATTATCTTGACAAATACAATTTTATATTTAACATTGAGCCTCCTAATTGAGTTTAAAATACCATTCACAAAAATGTCAGATGTTTCTGACAGAATGAACTTCAAAACCTTTTCTTTAACTCACAAATTATTATTATTATTTTTAAAGATTTTATTTATTTATTTGAGACAGAGAGAATGAGAGAGAGAGAGCACATGAGAGGGGGGAGGGTCAGAGGGAGAAGCAGGCTCCCTGCTGAGCAGGGAGCCCGATGCAGGACTCGATCCAGGGACTCGATCCAGGGACTCCAGGATCATGACCTGAGCCGAAGGCAGTCGCTTAACCAACTGAGCCACCCAGGCGCCCTAATTCACAAATTAGATGAACAAATGATCTGTTATTGGAATTAACTGACTTCCCATTGAGGGATTTGATGACGCTGCTTCATGCACCGTGGGAGTGTTTGCAAAGCTCTTCTGCTAACGACTCTAACACATCCAGAGCTATCGTCCTACTTCTCATAATTACAAATACACACACACACACACACACACACAAACTTGATATCAAAAGGGGGCCAAATTTATTTAGCAGAATAATTAGATAAGTGATCTGAAAGTTGAATTTTACACAGTTCTGCAACCACCCTGTTCAATTTCCATATTCAGACACAGTGTTTTAAATACCGATTAACTTGTGAAGTGGGTATGATGCTTTCCCAATAAACGTGTGTCTTCTGGCTTTTCTGTGGTCGGTGTTATTGGCACAGCCCTCACGGTGGGCGGGGAAATGTAACGTACAAGTTTATCAACTTTCTCTGAAAAATTTAAGTTTGGTATCTACTTTCTCATTAAACATGTACTTTTATTTTATTGAGTTCATTGCTGCTGGAAGTTTGTTGAAAATTTATTTTAAAAACGATTTGACAGTGGTATCCAGTACAATAAATCATTAATTACAAAACTGAATGGTACAAGATGTTTTTTTTTTCTTTCCTCTGACTCATTTGAGGATTTTCCCACTCCACAGAAAAAAACAAAAACCAACAAACATCATCACTTTCATTATGAAACAATTTATTCAGCCATATAATCTTTTCACACATTTAAGAGTTAAAATAAACATCAGAAATAAAACAGTAAGTATACTCAGCCATGGAAACCATAGACAAATTTAACAGATAGACATTAGCACACTGGGAGGAAATATTTCAGCAGCTAAACCTGACAAATACTAGTATTTTAATGTGTAATTCCCAATTTACAAGAAAATATAAAGTTCAAGAAAAAGTTGTAAAAAATTTGCATAGGTAATTCATAGAATGGCTACAAATTTATGGAAATAAGCTCAACCTTTTTGGTAATCAGAAAAATGTAAATTTCAACAACACTATGATACAATGTTACACCCTCAGATTAACCAAAATGAGTAGGAAAAGATGATACCCTGTCTCGGATGTGCTAACAGGAGCTCTCATGCTTTTCTGGTGGGAGTGTAATGAGTTGTTGCCCCTTGGGCACAATTTGATATATTTGGAAAATAAGTAAACATAAACTCTAGGAAAAAAAAAATATTCTGACCCCTGGATACATACTTCAGAGAAATCTCTCAGAACTGTGTGGGTTCCAGCACTATCTGGCTTGGGGGGAATATAAGCAGTCAGTTTGCATTAGAAAGAAATGATTAAGTAAAATGTGATAAGACATCCTTTGAAATCAATGCCATAATTAAATTAACTGTGATGGAAAACTGTAGCAACTTGGGTAGATCATAAGAGCTCTGATTTATTTATTTTTTACAGGAAACAGGAAAATATTTACACCATAACACAAGTTATTTAAGATATATAGATTCACAATACCCAATATATTTCTTCAAAGATACCTCACATCCAAGGGCACAATCTGAACGTGTTAGAGTAGGTTTCTATGAAAGGAGAGAAAAAGAAGAGAAAATTGGAAGCAAAAGAAAAAGGACAGAGTTTGATAGACCGAATGAAACAAAGTAAACACACTGTACCACTGATCAGTGAAAGTTAACTAAAGGAGGGTCTTACACACGCTGATGATTACAGTGTCCAAAGATGTGAAGAGTAAAATGAATTTATCTCGTCTGCTCTTACAGTCCAATACAAGATGCACACACACATAAATACACACATATATTTATCAGGACTATAGAATATCACCTTCTGAATGAAAAGCAGTGAGAGCAAAAGACAGAACTACACTTCCAGGAAATTACGCGCAGAAAAGGAAAGCAAATGTTGAGATCATAGGCTTTGTAAGTGAAGGGTAGTAGAGTATGCCACTCCAAAATATGACCATAGGAGGTCAAGGCATGCCACCCCCAAATTTGTCACTTTGATATATTATTTTGAGCTGTAGGCACTGGAAAAAGAGCAAATGCAAAAAGAGGCTTTCTCTGAACTCCCCTTATCTGCCTAAAGATAGCTCCTCAAAAAGGAACTCAATTGTCATAAATTTTATCCCCAGGAGTTTATCAACTGAGGAAAATTGACTCATCACGGTAAAGGAGACTAAAAGTCAAAACCACACCCAATTTGTCACAAACTATCTTACCTCCCATCTATTTTCCTAAGGGCTCCTTCATCTTTCCTAAATATCATTTACACTCCTGGTAAGTGGCTTATCTCTCTCTTCCTTTTTCCCTATTAAGATGGTATTTAATCTTGAATTCTAAACCACCTCTGTGGAGTTACTTATTTGTTCCTGGTTATTTCCCATATATACGTGAGGTAGACACATTAAATTTTTGTTTGTTTTTTCTTGTTAATCTGTCTTTTATTATACGGTGAGTCTCAGCTAAGAATTCCAAGGATAAAGGGAAAATTGTTTTTTCTCCCCTGCATAAATATATAGAATGGAAGTCAGGCAGCCCTAAATAGTAAAAATGAGA
Organism: Mirounga leonina; assembly: GCF_011800145.1. Taxonomy (NCBI): domain Eukaryota; kingdom Metazoa; phylum Chordata; class Mammalia; order Carnivora; family Phocidae; genus Mirounga; species Mirounga leonina. Next base: position 56,349,643 of record NW_023270415.1, read on the forward strand.
ATAATTCCTACAGACAGCATAAATCTTTAGGTGTGTAATATGAATTTTCTACCCCTTCCAACCCATATTCAGTACAACCATGGAAACAATATGGTGTATTGTATGCCATTGAAAAATATGTTGAGAAATATGAAGAGGTCACCCAGTTTGATGAAGTGAGTTGGGGATATTAAGTATGGAGAAACCTGAACAATTTAAGTAAGTAAAGAAATAAAGAACAGAAATCACAGGAAAGCCTTTGAACACTGATAGGCTATCAGAGTGAACTGTGTTCAATTAGTGTAAGTGTTTAAGGAAGAGGACTACCTCAGGGACTTTTGTGTCATCTAAAGTTGAGAGATGTCAACATTTTCTAGCACTTAAAGCTTTTGTTTTCTGAAATTTGAAAATATATTCATGTTAAGTAAATGGAAAAAGTTAAATTTTTATAAGTACACGAAGATGAATGGAAGAACAGACTGAAAGTACTTTTTCTATCTGAACCACTCAAACTCCCCTTTGATTACATTTAAATTACTCCTTTCTTGATTTTAATTTTACATATTTCATGTGCATTGAATGGACAAATGCCAATTTTCAGTATGCATTTCTTTAGTGTTTGATGCACTATTATTTTACAGGGTAATTTTGTCCTGAGTTAAAATGAATAGATGTTTGCTAAATCAATTCTATTCTTTGAAAGCTAATCTTATGTTAATAAGGGTTAGGAGGCAATATTGCTTTAATTCATTTTCGTATTTCCTTATAAAAAAGCTTTTTGGGTTTTAATATAAAAATAATAGCTTGATTGCAAAATAAAAGTGGCATCTTGTATGAATTCCATTTACTTTTTAAATAAGAAGTGTGCTAGTAGAAAGAAATGAATCATAATATGTACTTAGAAGTGCTTGTGGTTTTTTTCACATATTAAGTTATTTGTTAAGAAGATATCCTTAAGATTAAAGTTATAAGCATACTGGAAAGTTTCAAATGAAAACAGAAAGAACATTTGATTGGAACTGAATTATAGAAGTTGGCCTCATGCTATGAAATTTGCTATGAAAATTTGCTATGGAAATTTTACTCTGCACAAATATAGAGTAAAACAAATGTCTATGTACGTATCAAAAATTATCTACATTTCACACACTTGTTTTTATCACTCCCCACCCCATTTTGTTTTATAAAGTATTTTAAAACATAATGCAATTTGTACTGTTTAAGAGAAAACCACAGGCCCAAAATGGTGTCACTTATGTTAAAGGCGCAAGTCAGCAAATCAACTTAATACCTAGCCTAACTGCAGTTTTACCCCCTCCAGAAATGTAACCTTTAACCAGACAAACTGGAATTTCCTAGTCAATATTGGGAGGTAATTCCCTTATAGACTCTTCCCATTACGCTTAGGAGGGTGACCTTGCTTAAAACAATACCTTCCTTGCTAATAAATTCCTTTTACTCACCCCCTCTCTTTTTTTTTTTTTTTTAAAGATTTTATTTATTTGACAGAGAGAGACACAGTGAGAGAGGGAACACAAGCAAGGGGAGTGGGAGAGGGAGAAGCAGGCTTCCCGCCGAGCAGGGAGCCCGACGCGGGGCTCGACGCGGGGCTCCGACCCCAGGACCCTGGGATCATGACCTGAGCTGAAGGCAGACGCTTAACGACTGAGCCACCCAGGCGCCCCTCCCTCTCTATCTTTAAAAACCTTCCATTTTGTACAGCTCTTTGGAGCTTTCTACTTGCTATTCATGAATCATTTAATAAAGCCAATTAGATTTTCAAGCTTACTCATTTGGATTCTGTTTTTTTTAACAGTACTTAAATACTTCAAAATATAACTCGAAAACCTGACATTTCCTTATATAACCATAATACCATTTCACACTTAACAAAATTAACTATGATCTCTTAATATCTACCATAGTATAACTGCTTTAACCCCATACCAGCTAAAGTTTAAATATTTTCAATCTAAAATGCATTTTTTGTAAGGCTACGTTCTCCAAGACACAGTCTAGATTTTATGGCTTCAAACATAAATAAAGTATAACTCATGCCCTCAAGAAGATCACAGTCTAGCCAGTAAGAAAAATACCATAGCAGTCAGACCATTAAATAATAGGGACACTGAGGTTAAAGGAGCACTATAAACAAAGGATAGTGTGATGTCAGCTAAGGGCACCATTGATTCTGCCCAGAAGGGTTGCTAAATTCATCTTAGAAGAGGTTAATATTGGGCGCCTGGGTGGCTCAGTCGGTTAAGCGACTGCCTTCGGCTCAGGTCGTGATCCTGGAGTCCCGGGATCGAGTCCCACATCGGGCTCCCTGCTCGGCGGGGAGTCTGCTTCTCCCTCTGACCCTCCTCCCTCTCATGCTCTCATTCTCACTCTCAAATAAATAAAATCTTAAAAAAAAAAAAAAAAAAAAAGAAGAGGTTAATATTTTGGCTGGGTCTGAACAGATGATGTCTATTATTTGGTGATACAAAACTTGGCCTACACTAGAACATACAAATAGAGATTTGTTTCTCTTAATGATGAAAAATGTGGAGGTAGGAGCCTGCCAGCCTTGTCAGTGTTGAGCAAAATCAGGCCCAGCATCTCTTTGGTTCAACTGACCTTTTTTATGCTTTTAAAAATGGACACTGCAGTTCAAGATAACATGTCCAAATTCAGGAAAGAACTAGATAGAAAGGTCCAGTAAATTCTGCTTCTTTGGTAAAGAAAGCAACATTTCTCCACTATAACTTTTATATCCCAGTTGTGAGAATTTTGTCCTGTGCCCCTCTTGAGCTGAAAAGGTATTTGAGTGGTGAATGTCTAGATTCTCTAGTCTCTGAAGCGAAAGGCCATAAGGAAGAGAGTTAATGTGGTTGGGGTGGAAATAGCCAATGCACAGGGTGAGTCTCAGTGGAGTAGAGATTCATCACATTGACAAATGGAGAAATAAAGTTTAAGGACAAGAAATAAAAAGTAAAATCAAAGACAAGTGGACATGGAAATACAATCAAAGGTAATTTGGTATGAAAAGAGGTAGGGATGAGAATGGGATGATATACATGAATTCTATGCATTACACAGCATTAGCTGTGCTTAATAGGATAAAGAGCTGTATTAAAAGTATCAGTTTCAAGGTTTACAGAACTACATAAAAGCTTTTTTTTTTTCGTCAACGATGGCATGGGAGACCTTTTTTGCTTCTCTGTCTTTATTTTTAAATTTACCACTGCAAAGATCATGAGCACTATAGACCAGTTTAAACAAAATGTTTGCATGCTTCTTAGGTGTTAGACACTTTGTCAAGTACTGGGGTTATAAAAATGGACCGTACTCTGAAGAAGTCTTGAATTAAGTGGTAACGCACTAAAATCATGTTCCAATTTTTAAGAACCTACACTAATGTTTTATTAGTAATACTGAAATCAAATTATGATTTTAGAGGCTTTTCCTCATTAAAGTCTACAGTACCTTATTAAAACCATAGTCCATCTACAAATAAACACATTCTTGCAATATGTTCATTGTGATTTAGTATCTTTATTAAATTAAGGGTTTAAAATGTGAACATGAAACGGTGTAAAAACTTCTTTTAAAAACTTACTTTAATTCATATTTAATAATCCCCCAAAATCCAGAAAGGGGAGAAATGATCTTATAGGCAATAATTTAGAACATCAAGAATTCTATTTTTTTCCCTTTCTTTTTGTTCTTTTTTTTTTAAGTTTTTATTCAAATTCCAGTTAGGTAACATACGTAGTATTAGTTTCAGGAGTACAATATAGTGATTTTGCACTACTTTGACTGAGAAGGAATTAGGGAGCAAAGAATGCATATAGGAAAGAACTCTGAGATGCAATTTAAGGACCTCAGGACAAACATATAGGGTGTTCCTTGAAAAAAATTGGTCTGAATACTTAGAATACTATTAGAGCCACAAAATATTTTTGTTATATTCTAGAGATTCTGTATTTAATTTTCTAAGCTTGGAAATTGAATTTTGCCAATATATGCAAATGTGATGAAGTCCTCTGGATTGGACTTATACTAACTAAGCACAGAAAAGCGGGGGAGGGAGGTGGTGGAACATGAAATTCCAACATAAAAAAAATATAACTAAGATTGGGGAAATGACAAGGCACTGAGCACTTTTTCATAATTAACAAATGTAAACTGAAAGCCTATTCTGAATGCAGTAGTGTCCTAGATATGTACAACATGAAATCAAAATACTCAAGGTTTCTCCTTATAGAAAGCTTTCATTCTACTAAGAGGAATCAATAAAAAATGCTTAATTAATAAAAGACAAAAGAAAACATACAGCAATAATACTATTTGAATAATTAAAGTGAGTGTAATGAAAGGAAGTCATCAGATGGCTAATTCAAATTAGGTTGTCATGGAAAGTTTCCTTCAGGAGGTGCCATTTTAAGTTGAGGTGTGAATGTCAAAAAGGATTCTGTTGTTATAGTCAATAGGACGAGCATTATAAACAGCAAACATGTTTATGGAAAAATCCTAAGATAGAAGCATCTTGACATATTTATGAAACCAAAAATTTCCAGTGTGGCAAAAGCATAATGAATGAGTCAGAACATGGTATGGAATGAGGATGGTGTAGGCAAGAGCAGATGACATAAGGCCATATCCAGAACATCGAGTTTAGATTATTTTTCCCTAAATGCAGTGGGAAAGTGCTGGAGAATTTTAAGCAGGAAGGTGAAATAACAATGCATATATTTTTTAAAAAGACAATTCTATTTGTGTCATAATTTAAATGGCAACAAAAGTAGAAGCAAGGAAAACAGAGATGATGGTAACATAGCCTAGGGAATTAAACTATGAAATCAATTCAAAATATGTTTTCCCAGGAGATTTGAAAGAAAATACAGATGGATTGGATGAGGTATGTGTATCAGTTAAGATACTTTGTTTTTTGTTTTGGGGTTTTTTTAGTTAAGATACTCCGAAATACAAGGAAAACAATATCTAATTGAAAGAAACTTAAAGAATCTCATATAATAAGAAATATGGAGGGAAACACTTCCAGAATTAGAAATATAATCAAGGATCCAGGATTGTTCTGTCTTTTTATATCTGCAATTGTCGAAATTATTGGCTTGGTTCTTAGGCTTGTTTCCTCATGATCACGGATAGCTGATATAGACCCATGTGTCTTATGTATATGCGCCGATTTACAGAAGATGAAAGAAGGGATTAGCTCTTTCTCCTTCTATGCTTCTCTTTCTAGGCTCCATTGGCTATGATCAAAACTCTATGATGAAAACTCACATTTATGTTCTATGATAAAGGGAACAGGAACAGAGACAGCTCTGGCATTTTTAGCTTCTCTTGTGAGAGGTGGACTTTGGCAGTAAGAACTAAAGATGCTATTTAATCTCTCCAACATAAACTTATTCCCATAAACACATTCCCTTCAAAAACAAACAAACAAACAAACAAACTATTCTTTCCCCTATGTATTACATAACAATGAGATTTAGCTATTCATCAAATCCCATTGGCAAATGGAATTGGCAAAATGTTTATATGATGTTCAAAGCAAGTTCTGTCCTGAAAAATGTATAGATATCTAGACATTAACTTAGTCTGGATTCACATCAGCTCTTTTGTCTGTTAGGGAGCTGCAGCTGTTTATGTCAATATAATGCTAAAAAGAAAGGCAATTTGAAATAATGTTAAACTGTTCTCATATCTACTAATGAAAGAATAAACATGAACTTTTTAGTATCAGTGATATACTATATATACATTTATTCATTATGAATATATAAAATTTAATACATTAACATATCAATTAATGTAAGATACTATGTTTATAAGAAGCTAGCAATCCAGGAAAATAATGAATACATAATGTATTAAAACTTAGTCACAACGTCTGATTTAGGCTCTATCTATACAGAAATAATTTATCAGGAAAAAAAAAACAGCCCAGTTAAAGAATGTTCTAATAAGGATAAAAAATTACTGTACAGGCATATCTTGGAGATATTGCAGGTTTGGTTCTAGACCACTGCAATAAAGGAGATATTGTAATAAAGTGAGTCAAATGAAATTTTTTGTTTCCCGGTGTATATAAAAGTTATGTTTACTCTATATTAAGTGTGCAATAACATATGTCTTAAAAAATAATGTACATGCCTTAATTTAAAAATACATTATTGCTAAAAGAGAAAGTGCTCACCATCATCTGGCTTTCAGCAAGCTGTAATCAGTTTGGTGGTGGAGGGTCTTGCCTCAATGTGGATGGCTGCTGACTGATCAGGTGGTGGTTGCTGAAGGTTCGGGTGACTGTGGCAACTTCTTAAAATAAGACACCGATGAGGCTTGCCACATGTACTGCCTCTTCCGTTCATGAAAAATTTCTCTGCATCATGAAATGCTTTATAGCATTTTGCATGCTGTAGATCTTCTTTCAAACTTGGAGTGACTCTGCTCAAACCTTGCTGCTGCTCTATCAATTAAGTTTGTATAATATTCTAAATCCTTTGTTGTCATTTCAACAATCTCCATAGCATCTTCATGAGGAGTAGATACCAACTCAAGAAACCATTTTCTTTGCTCATCCATAACAAGCAAGACCTCATCTGTTAAAGTTTTACATGAGATTGTGGCAAATCAAATAATGACAATGACAAAGCTTAAATACTGTGAAAATTACCAACATGTGACACAGAGAAAGGAAGGGAGAGGGAGCAAATGCTGTTGGAAAAATGGTGCTGATAGACTTGTTCAATTCAGGATTACCATAAACTTTAATCTGTAAAAATCACAGTATCAGTGAAGCACAACAAAGTGAGGTGCAATAAAAAAGATATGAATGTATAACGTCACATAATTTAATATTTCTGTGAATAGTTGAGTTACTAGCATATTCTCTACACAATTTCCAAAACAGTTGCTGATGTTTACAGCAATCAGTGAAGTTTTTTAATGTTTCCAGTAGAAGAGGTAAATTTGCTTATAAAAATCTTTAAGGCAAGTAACAGGGTGTTGAAGAACTTTACCCTTCATGGACACAATTTCCCAAAAGATGACTGTCAAGATACAATTCTGACATAACATTCAAGTTATGACATTTCAAAAAAGAGTTGGTTCATAAATCAATAAGCAGATGATAAAGAAATGACTATTCTCCACAATGAGAGGTCCCCTACCAGACTCTGATTGAGCCATGACAGAGGGATAAGGCTTTTTTGTAAACTGTAAAAAATATTCTGATAATTTGACTTATAGATAAAAAAGAAAAATACTAATTAAAACATGTATTTTCCAGTATGTACTAGTATACTTTGAATAAAAAGAGAAAATCTCATGCTATTGGTGCTGGAAGATCACATTCTCAGTGTCCCTAGGACATTCCCATTGGTAATTTTTATAGATACCTATATTTCATCAGTAAACCTTTTATTTTTCCTTTAACTGCTGTAGAACAGAGAATTGGATGAAACAGTAGTGAAATGACAGTAAATCTCAAAAATCTCAAAAGCAGAGGAATGATTCTGATGTCAGAAGAGGAAAATATCAAGGTTAAAGTGTGAAGTGAATTTCTGAGTTCACTGTTACCCATGCATTTACTACTCTATATTATAAAAATGAATTTCCCCACAAAATAATAAGAATTATAATCCAAAAACACTAAGCACACAATTTCTACACATCTTTAAAAGTAAAAAAAAAAATGACTACTGATTTCAACTATGCTTATCTTTTTAAGCAGTGTATTCAAAAAATAGTGTTCACACCCTATCAAAATTTGTGGGATGAAACAAAAGCAGTGCTTAGAGGAAAATTCATAGTCACTGATGTATATATTAGAAAAGGAGAAAAACTAAAATCAATAATGTAAGCTTCCAGCTTAGGAAACTAGAAAAAGTAGAACAAATTTATCCAAAGTAAATAGAAAAGAATACTTAAAAAGCAGAAATCAATAAAATTGAAAACAGGGCATCAGTAGCGAAAATTTAAAAGAAAGAAAAAACAAAGCCTCATTCTTTGAAAAAAGCAACAAAATCAAAAGCCTCTAGCCAGACTAATATAAAAAGGGGATACAAATTACTAATACTAAAAATGAAAATAAGGACATCACTACAGATACCATGGACATTAAAAGGATAATAAAGGAATAATGTGAACAACTCTATACCCACAAATTTGATAACTTGGATGAAATGGGTCAATTTCTTGAAAGCCATAATCTGCCAAAATTCACACAAGAAAAAAATAAACTATTTGAGTAGACCTATTCAAAATTGTTAAGATGTGAGTTTTTCACAACCTGTTCTACAGATTCAATAAAACCCCAGTCAAAATCCCAGCAAGTTATTTGGATATCAACAAACTGATGCTAAAGCCTATAGTGAGAGACAAATGACCCAGGATAGCCTATTTAATATTGAAGGAGAAGAATAAAATTGGGAGGACTGCCACTATTCAACTTCAGGACTTCCTATAAAGCTACAGTGAAATCAGTGAATGTCATATTGAAGTGACACTGTGGTATTGGTGAAAGAATAGACAAATAGATCAATGGAAGAGAACAGAAAGCCCAGAAGTTGACATAATTACAGTCAACTGACTTTTGACAAAGGAGTAAATGCAATGTAATGGGACAATGATAGTCTTCTCAACAAATGATGCTGGAACAACTGAACATCTACATGCAACCAAAAATTAATTCAAAATGATCACAGATTTAAATATACATGTAAAATACAAAACCATAAAACTTATAGAACTTAGGAAAAAATCTAAATGATCTTGAGTATGGAGATGATTTTTAGGTAAAAGTCCAAAGACACAATCCATGAAAGAAATAATTGATAACCTGGATTTCTTTGAAATTAAATATTTATGCTCTGTGAAATCTACTGTCAAGAGAATAAAAGGAGAAACAAACTGAGAGAAAATATTTGCAAAAGACACATCTTATAAAGAACTGGTGCCTAAAATATACAAAGAACTCTTAAAAATAATAAGAAAACAACCTGATTGAAAAGTGGGTCAGAGACTTTAACAGACATTTCACCAACAAAGATATATAGATAGAAAATAGTGCATAAAAAGATGCTCCACATAATCTGTCAGAAGGGAAATGCAAATTGACACAACAATGAGGTACCAAAGCACACTTATTAGGATGGCCAAAATCCAGAACACTGACAACACCAATTGTTAGCAAGGATAAGGAGCAATAGAAACTCACATTCACTGTTGGTGGGAATGCAAAATGGTACAGATACTTTGGAAGACAGTTGGGTGTTTCTTACAAAATGAAACATACTCTTAACATGATACATCAATCATACTCCTTAGTATTTACCCAAAGGAGATGAAAATTCATGTCTACCCAAAAATGTGCACACACATATCCAAAGTAGCTTTCTTTATAATTGCCAATACTTGGAAGTAACCAAGATGTCCTTTAGTAGATGAATACATAAATAAGCTGTGGTACATCCAGACATTGGAATATTACACTGAGCTAAAAAGAAATGAGCTAACAAGCCATGAAAAGACATGGAGGAAACTTAAATGTATATTGCTAAGTAAAAGAAGCCAGTCTAAAAAAGCTCCATACTGTATGATTCCAACTATACACATTCTGGAGAAGGCCAAAATACAGAGACAGTGGTTGCCAGGGGTTGAAAGGAGGGAGGGATGAATAGGCAGAGCACAGATTTTTAGGGCAGTGAAAGATATGATAATAAGATAATAAGATATAAAAGATACTATAATGGTGGATATGTGCCATTATATATTTGTCCAAGTCCCTGAATATACAACACCAAGAGTAAACTCTAATGTAAACTATGGATTTTGGGTGAAATGTGTCAGTTATAGGTTCCTCATTTGTAACAAACATTTGATAATGGGGAAGGCTACACATATGTGTGGGTAGGAGGTATATAGGGACTTGCTATACATTCTGCTCAATTTTGCTGTGATCCTAAAACTGTTCTAAAAAAGAAAATCTCTTAATAAAAAAAAAATGTGTTTTCCAACTGAGAAATGAATGGTATGCATCTTTTTTTGGTTTCAGTTAGTTATACACAACTGGTTTGTACCTTCAAACTCCATAAAATATACTTTGCCTGGTATGATGATAGAATATCTTTCCCTGTCAAATGTTAAAATCCTTTCTGGGTGTACTGTCCCTGTAGGACTTGATGATAGAGTATTTGCCTGCATGAGTCACATGCTACCCTGTTGTTTGGAGATAAATACAACTGGGAACACTGGGCCTTCAGACCACAGTTGCTTCTGTAGCCTTTTTTTTTTTTTTAATGAATTCTATTGCTGCTGCCACACTCTCATATGCCTAAACAAGATCCTCAAAACTCTTAAATTCTGACCTTCAGAGTAAATTCTTGAAATATTTCTAGGCAAAGGGACTCAATTGCAAATTGGACCCTCACTGTTTCTGAATAGTTTCTTGTAACATTTTTAACTTCCATGACATTGGACTTAGAAGGCATACACTTTTCAAAAGCATCTTTACAGAGTCTTCATTTGAAATTCACACACAAAATTAGCCTTGCCAGCGGTTAATGACCTCCTGCTATTTATCTATTGATTATGTTTTCTGGTTATGTTTCTATTCAGTATCCCCTAGCAAAATTCACCTTTCCTCACCCCAAAATTATTTTTGTTCAATAGGTTGCCTTGCTATTCTTTCTTGCAGGCATGAAGATTTTCATCATCTCCATGGAGATATATAAATAAAAATGTGATATGGATTATATATGCATATATATATATTAAATATATGAAAGGGTAGGACTCTCAAGTTATTTTTATTCCTCTAAGTTGTAAATGTTTTGCAATAAGAATTTTTTCTTCTTTCATTAGCAGTAAATAATGGGACTCCTTTTAGCATACAAATAAATGCATCTCTTCTTATTGCATTTATGCATTTTGGCCAAATGCTATGTGATAGTATTTACTATCTAGTGAATTTTACTAGAAGGAAGAAAGTTTTTTCCATTGCATATGAATAAAAAAATCCCTCCTGCAAAATATCTAGTTTGAATCATGTGTTTTGATTGTTGTTGTTTTCAAAGACAATAAAGCAAGTTGGCTAAAATGGTTACAAATAATTTACACATAGCAAATTCTACATATATGACTTTGTAGGTTTTATAGGCATTATAACTACATCAGCTCTTTCCTTGGTTCTTTGTTATTACCATCTCTTAAACCCCTAGTCATAAGTTAAATGGTCCCCAGACAGAAAGTCTTTCCCTGGGAAAGTAACACAAAGTAGCTCTCTTGCATTCCTTTATATTTTTGGACACTCATTATATATTTCCTTTATAGTATTTATCATACTTTATAGTGGTTTTATTTACATAATTACTGACCATACGTCCTTCATACTCCAATGCAAGTGTCCTTCAGTCTGGTACCTTGTTTATCTTATTCACTATTGTATCCTCAAAGCTTAAAGTGTACCTGTTATATAACAGGTCCCCTGCAAATATCTGTTGAAAACAGGAAAAATAAACAACCCCCCCCCACACACAAAAACAATGAAGAAAGGAAGGAAATACTATTCTTCAGTCTGATTTCTTTCCTTTTATTTGTTATAAAATGTAGTGGGCTAAATGGTAGTCCCCAAAGATTTCAGGTTCTAGTTCCTGAAACTTGTGCATGTTACCTTACATGGTAATTTTTTTGCAGAATTATCCTGAATAATCTAAATACCATCCCAAGGGCCCTCATAAGAAACGCGGAGGGAGATGAGACATACAGAGAAGAAGGTGATATAAAAACTGAGGCAGAGAATGAAGTGATGGACTAACAGCCAAGGAGCACCAGCAGCCAACAGAAGCTGAAGAAACAAGGGATGGATTCTCCCCTAGAACCTTCTAAGGAAGTGTGGTCCTGTCAACACTTGGATTTTGCCCTGATGAAACTACTGGAATACTTGGAATTCTGGCCTTCAGAATGTGAGATAATAAATATCTGTGGTTTTAAACTACTGATTTGTGGTAATTTGGAACAGCACCTATACGAAAGTAATATATAATATTTCAAACATAAAGAAAATAAAAACAGTAATTTAATACCTATCCACTCCTACCCTAGGGTAACAAATATTAATATTTATTGTATGTGCTCCTTCCCTTGTGTGACAAATATTAATATTTATTGTATGTGCTCCTTCCCTTGTGTAACAAATATTAATATTTATCATATGTGCTTCCAATTTTTTTAAAAATACGAAACAATAGAAATATAGTACTCCCTCCCACACAAATAAAATTCCCCAAGCATAGCCCCCATCCTGAAGGAGGTTTGAATCTTTTCCATGTAGCTTTTATATTCTACCACACGTTTGTGCAACCCACGGCAACATATAATATCGCGTTAAGGTTTAAGTAAATGTTAACTTTTACATAAATAATACTACCACATTTATGTCGTTCAGCAATATGTTCACTAAATATTATGTTTCAAAAATTTTCCCATCTAAATGCCTGTAGTTTTGGCTCACTCATTTTAAATGCAAGACTATTTTGTATCATGTGACCAAAAAGTTATTTATCTGTTTTCCTTTAGTGGGTATTTATGTGGTTTCTAATTTGTTTTAATTGGAAACATTCAATTAACATCTCTGGGCAGGTTTTCTTGTGCATTACTTGAGATTTCTTCCAGCAAGTATTCATAGAAGTTGTTTTGTTGGAGTGTTGGAAAAGCACATAATCAGTTCTATCAGCTATTGACAAAGTGCTACACAAAATTATTATACTGTTATATAATTTATGGTGAGCACATGACTGTTTCTATTTCCCATATTCTAGATAGTAGTTGGTACTATAAGTTTTCCCCCAATCTGTTAAGTGTGAAATGGTATCTCATAGTTTTAGAAATATTTTCATTTCCCTGGTTACAAGTAATACTGAATTTTTTAGATCTGATTTCCCATACTTTGGATTTTTGAATTTTCAGTGAATATTCTTTAGACCTTTGTATGTGTGTTGGGGGTGAATATTATATTACTATTTTTAACAATTATTTTGTGTTATGGGTAATACTTTTATTTGGTTTTATGTTTAAAATTTCTTCTGCCAATGTGTTGCTGATGTTTACTTTTTATCAAGTCTTACTGCACACATAAATTTGATTTTTTAAATTTTAATGTAGATAATTTTCTTTTTTTAAAAAAAAAAGATTTTATTTATTTATTTGAGAGAGAGAATGAGATAGAGAGAGCATGAGAGTGGGGAGGGTCGGGGGAGAAGCAGACTCCCCGCTGAGCAGGGAGCCCGATGCGGGACTCCATCCAGTGACTCCAGGATCATGACCTGAGCCGAAGGCAGTCGCTTAACCAACTGAGCCACCCAGGCGCCCTAATGTAGATAATTTTATGTATCTCTGGTTTGTGAGGATTTTGTGTGTGTGTGTGCTTTGTAAAAGCTACCCTACATATGTTTGAAATATTAAAACTTAGTTTTCACATTTAAGTCTTTAATCCATCTGGAATTCATTTTATGAATGGAGAGAGGTTAAGATTTCATTTAATTATTTTCACATGGTCTTTGGATTTCCAGACCCAATTCCAGTGTGTGTGTGCACACACACATGTATGTGTAGGGGGTTACTTAGCACAGAACACCAAACAATTCTCAGATGCCAGCAGGGTGCAATTCAACTCAGTTCTGACAGGATCTACCTGGAGATAACATTAGATCCCACAAGTAAAGGACTCAGTCCCACAAGACCTCCCTCCACTTCAGACACCAATCACAAGCCCAGGTTGTTACCTGAACTTCTGACCAACTGGTTATAAATCAAAGGTTCCCATGATCCCATCCATGGGTTTGATTAATTTGCTATAGTGGCTCACAGAACTCAAAGAAACATTTTACTTCTTAGACTGCCAGTTTATTATAAAAGGATATAACTAGGATCAGCCAGATGAAAAAGGTGCACAGGGTAAAGTATGGGGAATGGGTGCAAAGCTTCCATGCCCTCTCAGGTGTGCCACTCTCCCAGCACCTCACCTCCACATGTTCACCAAACCAGAAGCTCTCTGAACCCTCTCCTTTGGGGTTTTTATGGAGGCTTTATTACATAGTGTGAAAGGTGAAATGAAATGGGGTCACTTGTGTCAAGGGGTTTTAAAAGGGAGCTGGGGGGCCATTAAGAAGATGGGCCTATGCATGTCATCACCGGGTAGAACCATGAACTTTTGAACTGGGCCAAACCACAAATATTTTAAGGATTCAGCCTGAAAACCTACAACTTGTTATTGTAAGAGACTTTGCTTAGTGTTGGGCTTAGTAAACAATTATATTCAGCCAAGAGTAGCTTTCTGTCACCAATGCCAATCAAAATTCTTTGTAAACAATATATACAAACATTCCCTTTTGTCTTTAAAAATCTTTGACTTTGTTTCCTGGGCCTGTGTGGGTAGGGGATATTATTTGGGTTGCTGGCCAAATCCGTCTTCCCCACCTTGCAATTATAAGACCCCCAAATGCTTTTGTTTTTATTTTAACTCAACCTCTTTTCTTGGTTGACAATTGTCATGATTGATTAACTCATTGGCCATTGGTGATTGATTAAACTTCTAGCCCCTCTCTGCTCCTCAAAGGTTATGGAGTGAGAGGGACTGAAAGTTCCAACCCTTTAATCACATGGTTGACTCTACTGGCAGCCAGCCCCCATCCTAAATTAAGTCATTAATATAACAAAAGACACTTTCATTGCCCTCATCACTTGGGAAACTCCAAGAGTTTTAGGGACTTCTGTTCCAGAAATGAAGACAAAGAACAAATACCGGAATACTTTAAATGAGTGAATTGCATGTTATATGAATTATATCTCAATAAAGCTGTTAAAAATAAAACAAAAAAACAAAAAACTGGAATAAAACCTGCAATACATTCTCTACACAGAATTGTTTATATTTTTTAGAAACATGACTGCATGAAGTCTTTATACATCTTTATGTAAGTTGCATTAATATTCACAGAAATATTTCAGGCAATAATCAAATTTTCAATGTTTGAAGTTTATAGATAACTTCTCTTTATGAAAATCTACTTCCTATTTAAAAATACAATGAAAGGGAAGTGAAATAGAAAACTAAATAAAAAAAATCCTTCCTGTTTTACTGCTTTGCTAATGGCAACCTCATTGATGAGATTTCTTCAAACATTTCTATACAGAAAGCCTTGGTTTATGAATAATGGGTGACATAGAGATATACTTTATATATAAAGACCAAGATAGCTTAAGAACATAGCCCCCAAAATCAGATAGCTTGGGATCTGTCCACCAATTACTAGTTTAATAAACTTGGTAAATGACTTAATCTTTCTCAACTTTTTTCCCCCATTCATAAATAAGGATAATACAACTTTTTTTTTTTTTTTGGAAAGAAATTATAAAGTGTTACAGTAATGAAGCCATAATACAAAACAATTAATGTTATACAGAAAGGAGAGGAAATTGTCTCTGCTATCATTTGAAGGCTTTATCATGTCTACCATACTAATTTTCCTATTATTTCCAGAATTGTCACCATTAAGGCCACTTTTTTAACCTTTCTAGAATATTAATTTTATATTAATGGAGTAATAATGATACCTAAATGGGCTCATGTAGTCAGATTGCCACTGCCTTTCTTGGTAAAGGGATAGAATATCTTCTGGCTGCTTCTTAGCCTTTAAGACATGATCCATCCTACTCTGTAGTATGAAATCAAGGTAAGAAGTAGTAAACAGGAAGCTACATCTATGAGAGGACTTTAGGTGCACTGCAAATGGAAACCACTAGCAACCACGGATTGACTTCTCTATGTGAGGCCTCTGCCATACCCACTTTGTAGTTTTCTTCTGGTGTCCAAAACAACCCTTGAGTTAGGTAGTATGTTCACTTTGCACATGAGAAATTAAGAGTCCCATAAAGAGTAAGCAACTTTTCAAACTTACAAAGCAAGTAAATGCTGGAGTCCAAGATTAAAATCAGATTTGCTTGGGTTAGCACACTTCTCTCACTACATTTACCATTTACTCAAATGTGTCTTTTTAACAGCTTTGTTGTTATTCTTGTTGTTGATTTTCATCTTTCCACTGGGACTGAAATTCCAAAAATTAAATATTTTCCTTTGAAACAGATATTAAAGCATAGAATTGTCCTGAGAAAAAAAAATTAAAGGTATATATTTTTTAAAGGTACATATTTTTTAAAATATCTAGTACTCCTTTATTTTTTAAAAAAAGTGATACCAATTGTTTTATAAAGAGGTTTTCCTTATGTAAAGTAATAATTTTATTTATTTTTTTAAAATATTTATTTATTTTTATTTATTTATTTATTTATTTATTTATTTATTTATTTATTTATTTGGGAGACATTGCACAAACAGGGGCTGGGGTCAGAGGAAGGGGGAGAGAGAGAGAATCTCAAGCAGACTACGCAATGAGTGTGGAGCCCAACTTGGGGCTTGCTTCCACATTCATGAGATCAAGGCCTGAGCTGAAATCAAGAGTCAGATGCTTAACCAACTTAGCTACCCAGGCACCCCTGTAAAGTAAGAATCTTAAAACCTATCCCACTATTTCCTTTGTTGTAGTAGCTTTTTATATTACTTACCTAAAACAGAGTGTAAGACTCTTTCATGGAGGCTACCCCATTAATTGGTCATAAGATTTAATTGATTTCTACCAAAATAAACATACTTTAATCTATGTAAACCACCAAAGGTAGATAGAAATGCATGCAAATTGTCTCCTATTAAAACAATTCCTATCTACTAGAGTTGGGCAATTTAAATTCACACACCATGCTTTGGGGCAAATTTAAAATCATATCGTCATTATTGATATGTAGGGCATTTACAATCGATATCTAATAATTATAATTATGAACTGCTTTGAGAAAAAAATTTGAATGAAAATTATAAGAATCGACTTCCATGATTCATCTGGCTTTTTCAAAGTGTAATACCTTTGGGCGCCTGGGTGGCTCAGTTGGTTAAGCGACTGCCTTCGGCTCAGGTCATGATCCTGGAGTTCTGGGATCGAGTCCCACATCGGGCTCCCTGCTAGGCAGGGAGTCTGCTTCTCCCTCTGACCCTCCTCCCTCTCATGCTCTCTGTCTCTCATTCTCTGTCTCGCAAATAAATAAAATCTTAAAAAAAAAAAGTGTAATACCTTTGACAATAAAAACACTTTTAAAACCCTAAATATAGTGGGATTCAAAGCTAATAATGAAGACAAAGATAAAAATAAAATGCTTACTTAATTAGTTCCACATTTGAAGTATAAAATTCAGCAGGTGGTGGATTTAGCTTGTTATTGTTTTTGTTTTTAATTTTTCAACATTATTCCTGAAAACTGTAGACAAAGAAGTTGAATTTTTAGCTGGCATCTTTCACCTTTACTACAATATGTCTTCTTGTGTTTTTCTATTACTTAGAAGCAAAGAGAACTTTCTAAAATTAAAAAAAAATAAGTGCTAATCTGAAGAACAGCAGAAAATTTCAATTTTTTAGGATTTTTATATAAATTATTCATATAAAATTTATGTATAGAACCAATATGATTGGAGTACCTACTGCTTGTTTTATTTGTACTTATCCTGTTTATAATAAGTTTTGAGAAATGAATATTACAATAACACCATACATATTCATAAAGTCATATTAAAAGATTATTTTCATGGTGTCATTATTTACCATTTATGCAACAAAGCTTAATGGCCTCTGTATCTATAAATAACCAGAAAATTGCAGGCTTTGGTGAATAAATTAAGCCCTTTAAAAAGGAAAACTAGAAAAGTAAGGATATATAGAATACTAAATGGCATATATATTATTCAAAAATTAGATTGTAATTCATATTGAGAGGAGGGAATGCAATTCTGCACATTCATTTCCTATCTGATTGTATCTCATCTTTTTAAAATGTTAATAAGTGTGTCAGAATATGCATGTGTGTTGGGAAAAAAACATGTATTCATTACAATTAAGTAACAAAATGGATATTTCAAAAATTCCAAAGTATCGTAATTACTAGCCCTCCTAATGCCTGTCAGAATAGTTTGACATTCAGAACATTGTGTTTGCTCATTTAAAATTTCTATATTAATATGGGTAGGTTGACTAGAACAAACTTTTTCATTAAAAACAGAAAAATTGTAAAAGTATCTTTGGAGTGCAGCTAAAATTTGTAAAATATTTTAGTTGTAAGAATTTCTTTCTGAATGCCTCCATAATTGAGATATATGACATACTGGATAGAAAGAACTCAATGACATATCCTTTGCCCTTCTAATTTGTTTAATATCCTAGTTATTATTTCTATAAAATAAATAATATATAATTCTGTACAACACAAACTTAATCTAATAATTGGCCAATATATTTTAAACAAGATAGCAACTAAAAAAAATAAAAATAAAGCTAGCAATTATCTGCTATCTTTCTAACTCATTTCCTATCCTATCCCTACTCCAATGGCTCAGAACTTCCAGCTTTGATCCTACTCATCTTCTCCTTTTCTTCACCATGCCTCACTTTTCTCCTTATGCAACTTAAATTTTAAGGTACTGATTAGTATCACTCCCCTTTGCACCCTCATCTGGCAAAACCGCAAGGCTGGTTAAATCCAACTGTTTACTTATTCTGTGTGCCCATCCAATAATTGAACGTGGCTCATGAGTAATAGATAACTACACTGAGTCTTAATCACATTAAATTCTTGACACCAACTTCAAATGAATTATTAATTCTCTTCACTAAACAGTTACTAGTTCAATCATTCTTCCTGATGATTATTTTATAACTCCTCCTTTCTGCTCAAACCTGTATATTCTCTTCCACCTCCACTCCTGGTGATGTTCCTAGTAAATATTTCATTGAGAAAATAGGGTGGAAATCTGAAGAGGACTTCCACTAACTAACAACCACGTCTGCCCATCTGTGTCTGGGACCATATTCTCTGCCTCCCAGCCAGTTACTAGGGGCTAAATATACAGACACTACTAAATCACATTCTCCTTTTCTGTAAAAGGTCTGTTCTGTTTTTTTTTTTTTTTCATTTGCTTTTGTTTTTCCCTTTTTACTTTTTCTTATAATCTCTTCCCTAACCATAACTGCAATTTTGGAAGAAAGTCAAGGAAAGAGAGAACAAGAAATTTCTTGGCTTGTGCTATTGTAAGCTGGCTTCTAACTATTCAAATCTTTTTTTTTTTTTTTAAGATTTTTTATTTATTCATTCGACAGAGAGACACAGCGAGAGAGGGAACACAAGCGGGGAAGCGGGAGAGGGAGAAGCAGGCTTCCCACAGAGCAGGGAGCCCGATGCGGGGCTCGATCCCAGGACCCTGGGATCATGACCTGAGCCGAAGGCAGACGCTTAACCGACTGAGCCACTCAGGCGCCCTAACTATTCAAATCTTGCAGATATTTAAAACTCCTTCTATCCTGGACAATATTCAAGGTTCTTAAAAATCCCTTGCTGGGCTCTTCTAACCAAAGATCCCTCGAGGTACCTCTCCTTCAGCTAGATACTTTTATCTCAGCTCCACACTCAGACATTAGCAGTAAAGTTCCCTCATTCTCCCAGGCTGTCTTCTTTGATAGGACATTGAAAAGGTCCTATGCCAGATGTCTCTTTCACTTTGCTTACCTCTGGTTCATAGGAAACGGTCATATATTCCTTGTCATCAATGGAAATGTTCATTGTCTGTTACAGCTCTCTGGTTTCTCCCTTTTAGTCTGCCATAACCACTTTGACTGCATTAAGTGTCAGTCCTGGGGTTCTCCAACTACAAAGAATGTATATTGGGCTGTAGGAATACTTCAGGTCTCAGGTGACTCTTCAGGGACTCTCCACTTCTCCCATTTATACTCACAGTATAGTGTTCTGTACCAGTTGCTATTGGTGGGTAACAAACCATTTTAAAACTTGGTGGCGAGGGGGGACCTGGGTGGCTCAGTCGTTAAGCGTCTGCCTTCAGCTCGGGTCATGGTCCCAGGATCCTGGGATCGAGCCCCGCACTGGGGTCCCTGCTTGGCAGGAAGCCTGCTTCTCCCTCTCCCACTCCCCCTGCTTGTGTTCCCTCTCTCGCTGTGTCTCTCTCTGTCAAATAAATAAAATCTTTAAAAAATAAAATAAAATAAAATAAAACTTGTTGGTGTAAAAATTAATTCTATTGTGCTGGAAGATTCTCCAGGTCAGGAATTCAGACATAGCACAATGGGGATGACTTTTTTTTGCTCTGTGATATCTGAGCCTTATCCTGAGAACACTTGCTGTTGGGAGGTGACTTGATCATTAGGGTATGGAATCATCTGGAAGTTGATGTGGGCTATTAATTGGGACCACAACTGAAGCTTTTGGGCAGACACCTAATTTGGCCTCTTCTGGTGGCCTCAGGGTAGATGGATCTTATACATTTTGGTTTAGGTTCCAAAATGTGTATCCCAGGTAAAAAGATGGAAGCTTCCTTATCTTTTATGGCAGAGCCTCAGAAAACATCTAGTGTCACTTTTGCCACTTCTACTGGTTACAGGTGAGTCAGAGTACTATCCAGATTCAAAGAGGGAATTAAACTTTACCTCTACATGGAGAGTGTCAATGTACTTAATGTACATTTGGGAAGGAAGATATTATTGCAGCCAAATTTGGAAATACATATACTGCATTTTCTCTTAAAATAATTTGACTAACTTCTTTCTTCAAAATATGTATCCTGGCTTCTTTTATAACCTTATTCTGACTGTGAGGTTCAACTGTCATGGAATATGTCATTATTCATTTCCTTAGTAAATTATGCATTTTGCAGTGAGTGTCACCTACCTTTGGTATGTCATGTCTTGTTATAAAATTTTAACATTTTATTATAGAAAAAGGAAAAATGATGTAGTTCTTTCACTGTCTTCTGGCCTCATTCACCTGGAATCAACCTCTAGACATGTAAGTAAAGACCTCTCCATATCATACTCAAAACAGGCTGCCTTTCTCAGCCACAAGAACAGGAAATCTTCCCTTTCGCTAAGTTTTTAAGCTAAGTTTTGGTCCTTTGAGTTGGAACTTCTTTATTTTAGTCCTAAGGACCTCATGACCATAGCAAGAAAGTTACAAAATAGAGAAACAAAAAGTATAATAATTTAAGTAAGCCAAATAGCTTTCTTCTTCATAAGATGTACAGAAAAGCAACAATCTAATATGGTTTTAGAGTTATATGAAGTTCTATGAAGCCAAGAGATCTTTATTTTCTCTGTGATCATTTAAGAGACTACTTTTGCTATAAGAGAAGTTGCATTTCTACAGATCATATTTCTCCTAGTGAAAAGCATCCTTTCTAAGCATGAAATTAATCTCTATTATGCTTGTCTTTATGACTGGATTGTGTGAAAAGTTTGTGTGTCCATGTATGTGTGTGTCTATAGCATCCTAAGATGAGTACAGAGCTGGAAGACTGCAGAAAGACTTCATGAAATACTCAAATCACACTTATATGAAGTTAACAAATGGAAGAGTCTGATAACTGCAAAAGCTCTGCTCAGACTATAACAATGTTATCCTACATCTGATATTTTTTACATGGCTGACCAATCTAATTTTTGCAAAAATAGAATAATGTACTTTCAGGAGGTTACAACTTGCAAGGCTGTAAGGCAAGACCACCCTGCAGATTTCTCTGAAAAGAAGCATATATTCTGATCTTTCATTTGTCTTAAGGTAGATCTGAAGACAGAAAATGAGGCTTCAGGAGACATACTTTGACTTCGAGGAGGGGCACACCATGCCTTTCTCTGTCCTGCAAGATTTTTGCAATCACACTCTGAGCAGTGTGGACATGTCTAAGGGCATTCCCTCTAAGAAAAGATAAGCTGACTTTAGCCATAGAGGCAGACCAAGAGCTGGGCTGGGAGGGCCATTTCCTGAACATTTTGAAATGTGGGACCGGCTCTAAAAGTAACCATAAGTAGAAGCACCTACGTCTTATCTTCTGTTTGAAAGTCAATTTGTTATCTCTGATCTTATTAAAACTTTCACTCTTATTGACTATCATTGCAGGGAATCTAGGGAAGGGTCTCTCTTCAAACCTGGAATAAAGTACTGGGAGGGAGGTAAATAGAAAAAGGTGGGCCTAAGTACAAAGATAGTTCAGCAGCTCAGTTTTACACACAAGCTGATGAGGCCGGGTGACATTTAATTACATATATTTTGATACGCAGAGGTGAAAGAAGAAAGAATTGGGCAAAAGAAATAATTTCAGAAAGGGAACTGAAGAGATAAAATGCATATTATATGCGGTAAAAGAGTGAGTGGTTCAGTTTGGTTAGACTATACTGTGTAAAATAGAAAAGTGGAAGGTAAGTTTAGAAAGTAAGATGGGATTCAATCGCGAGTTTAAGGAATATGAATTTCTCTAATAACCGTAAGAAAGGTTGTAAATGCTACTAGGCAGAGGGTGACATGTTTAGGAACCTTCTTTAGAAAGATTAGGCTGATATGATGTAAGGAGTTTTTAGAGGTAGGAGAGGTCAGAAGCAGAGATATCAGTGAGGAACATATTTTAATCATTCAGTACATTAAATGGATATCAGAAGTGGAGAGTTGGCTATGAGAGCATGGCAGGAGTTACAGTCAGTATGGTTGGAACGCCGGTCAGTTAGAAAACAAAATGAAGAAAATCTGAAGTGAGTTTAAAATGTAAACTAACTGGTGACTCCGAAGTAGAAACAGAAAATAGGAGAAGATTTGGGGAATTCAAGGGGCAGGAAACTGTGCTTAACTTTTTGTACATTTGATTTTGGAGTTTCTGGCAGAACAACCAGATAGAGAGGTTCTCCCCAACGGCAAGTGGTAGGAAATGTAGGTATAAACTGCTTTTTTGTTCAGCATTTTTCTTGCAATAAAATACAGAATTTAAGTTAATACTATTAGCAACTATTTTACTCTGAAAAGAAAAAACAAAAAGCCTTGACATGGCTTTAAAATTTCCATCTATATACTGTTGACTTCCAAATTACATATCTGGTCTAGGCCCCTCCTGCATTCTGCACACATCCATCCAACTGCATTCTTGAAATACGCATTTAGATGTCCACAGTTAGTGTTCGTATAAGTTATTATCAGAACTGGGACTTTTTCAAATAAAAGAGTGCTAAAAATAAGGGAATAAAATAGGGGCACCTGGGTGGTTCAGTCGTTAAACGTCTGCCTTTGGCTCTGGTCATGATCCTAAGGTCCGGGGATCCAGCCCCACATCGGGCTCCCTGTTGCGGGGGAAGCCTGCTTCTCCCTCTCCCACTCCCCCTGCTTGTGTTCCCTCTCTCTGTGTGTCTCTCTCTGTCAAATAAATAAATAAAATCTTTAAAAAAACCAAGGGAATAAAATACACACAAAATTTAGAAGACTCCATTACAAAATCTTTCAATACTATTAAAGGACAGATTCATTTACAAAGTGATTCTTTAAAGGCTCAAATATTTCTACATGGGCAACAAAAAGAGAAAGGATTTCTATACTGGAAAATATTTTTGTATTCAACAACAGTGTTGTCACCAAAAAAATTAAATTTCAGTCATTCTTACTATGTGATATATAGTATGCATATGTATATGCATTCGACTCCAATTATTTTTAAAGATTTTAATTATTTATTTGACAGAAAGAGACACAGTGAGAGAGGGAACACAAGCAGAGGGAGTGGGAGAGGGAGAGGGAGAAGCAGGCTTCCCGCAGAGCAGGGAGCCCGATGTGGGGCTCAAACCCAGGACCCTGGGATCATGATCTGAGCCGAAGGCATATGCCCAATGACTGAGCCACCCAGGCTCCCCTTGACTCTAAATTTTTTGATAACTTTTCAGTTTTTACCTCATAACTTTTCTGCAACAAAATTTATTTTCCAAATACCACTTCATTCACCTTAAATATTGAACCATTTAGTTCAATTTATAATAAACAATCAGTTTTGTCAGATATTTCACCTGATTACTATAAATGTTCAAAATATTTACTTTTATTTCATGAATCTAAATAAAAATATTAAGCCATTATTGGAATTTTTTTATTTGAACATTGAACAATTTTGACAGAAAACTGGCAAAACTGTAACTGTGAAGAACTTTTGGTAATGGAGCTGTCCTTTCACTTTTCATATGAGCACAGGAAAACTCAAAATCCAAAATGAAGCAAAATTATTTTAAAAGAAATTTTACTTAAATGAAAAGCCAAACTTCAGAAAGTAATTAAACACAGCCTCTGCAGTTTATCATTGAGTGAAATCTTGCTAAATAACTATGAATGTTTGAACTAGATTTTTGCCTGATTTTTATGTAGTCAGTGGAATCACTTTGGCCCACTGTCTCTGCCATAACAAAGTACCATAGGCTGCATAGCTTAAACAACAGAAATTTATTTCTCACAGTTCTGGAGGCTGGGAAGTCCAAGATCAGAGCACTAGCATTGTTGATTTGTGGTGAGGACTCTTTTTCTGGCTCATAGAGGGCCCCTTCTTGCTTTGCTTTCACATGGACTTTTCTCTGTGTGCCCACATGGAGGAAGAGAAATCTCTCTTCCTCTTCTTAAAAAGTCACCAGTCCTTTAGGATTAAGAACTTACCTTTATGACCTAATTTAGCCTCATTTACCTCCCTGAAGGATCTGTCTCCAAATACAGTCACATTAGGGGTTAGAATTTTAGCATATAAATTTTGGGGCAGGGGAGCAGAGTTTCGTCTATAGCACCCATATAGCAGATGAGAAAAACTTTAACATATTGTGCAAGAACATGTTGAAAATCAACTTTCTTAAAAACAAATTCAGTATTAAATTTTTAATTAAATAATCACTTTCATTACTTGAGCATATTGCTATTAAAGGACTTACTGCATTACCAAACAATAAAATGAATAAATACTTTTTACACTTATCATATATTAAATAAAAAAACTACTCTTACAAAGGTATTCAGATTACTGGCTATACACTTCTCAGTGATTTTCTATACATATTCCACATACATCTAGCTTATATTTGTCTACAGTTTCTACTAACTTGGCTCACCAATAGCTTGGGATTTTGTGCATCTTACAGGCATAATCGGACCATAGTACATCCAGTATTGAATACCTTTCCTACTACCATCAGAGCAGAGGAAGTTAGTTCCTGCCATCTATGTAAATTTGATTTTATCATTAAGGGTCTTGCATACAGTTCTTGAAAGGGAAGTGTCAGCCATATGTACCTGGAAAGGTAAAAAAGAATAACAAGTTGTTTCTGGTCTTTCCTCAAATTTAACTACATATTAAAGTGATAATTCTAGCCATCCTTCATGTCTCCCACACTACTAGACAAAATCACTATGACAGAAGTTGTGAGGAAAAAGTGAAAGTCTACCAAAGCCAATCTGGTTTATTTTAATGTAACTACTTGCAATGAGTTAAATGGTGACCCTCCTCCACAAGAAAATATGTACACTTAGAACCTGTGAATGCAAACTTATTCAGAAACAGCATCTTTGTAGGTATAATTAAAGATCTTAAGATGAGATACTGAATTAGGGCAGGCTCTGAATCCATTAAGTGTTCTTATAAAGAAGGAGAAAGGGAAAGGACACAGGGAAGGTGGTGATGTGAAGACAGAGGCAGAGATTGGAGTGATGTGTGTGCAAGCCAAGAAACATCAAGGATTGTTGGCCACCCCAGAAACTAGAACAGAAGTATGGAAGGAATTCTTCCTCAGAACTTTCAGAAGGAACCAACACTGGCCTCCAGAACTTTAAGAAAGTAAATTTCTGTTGGTTTAATCCACTCAGTTTCTGGTAATTTGTTACAGCAACCACAATAAACACAGTATTAATCAGTATATTTTTGTTAAAATATAAAATATCAGGAGAATTGCAGGACACAGACATGGATATAATCCAGGACATTTTGGGCAACGTGTTTAAAGCATATCTCAAATTTACAATGTTCAATTTAACTCCTCATGTTATCCTTCTAGACTCTATTTTTAAATTTTCTCCTCCATCAATAATTCCACGTGACTGGGTCAAAAATTTTGGAATTATATATACTGCTCTCCTTCAAATTTACAATAAAACTAGTAGTAAACCCTGTCAGCTCTGCCTTTGAAATATATCTAAATTCCACCACTTCCCATACCTCTACTAATCTAATCATCTATCATCACCTACTCATTGGTTTCCTTGCTTCCAAACTTGCCCCCTCTGGTCTTTAAACATACCTGCCAAAAAATGTTTTAGAAATCTAAGTCTGATCAAGTAACTTATGTATAAAAACTCGCTGCTTCTACATGTGTTTTGAATTGAATTGTGTCCCCAAAAAGACACTGAAGTCCTAACCCCCCAGTACTTTAGAAAGTGACCTTACTTGGAAACAGATGTAATTAGGTAATATGGGGTCATATTGGAGTATGACCAATATGACTGGTGACCTTATAAGAAGAGAGGAAGACACACAGGGAGAATGCCATTGATGACAGAGGCAGAGACTGAAGTGATTCAGATGTAAGTCAATGAACACCAAGGATTGATGGTCACTACCAGAAGTTAGAAAAAGCCAAAGAAGGAATCCTCCTCTAGCTCCTTCAGAGAGAGCATGGTCCTGCTGACACCTTGATCTTGAACTTCTCATCTCCTGAACTGTGACAGGATAAATTTCTGTGTTTTAATCCACTCAGTTTGTGGCACTTTGTTATGGTAACCCCAGGAAACTAATAGAGCATGTCACTCTGAATAAAAACTGAAAGTATTGCAGTGACCTAATTAATACTTCAGTTCGGTTCCCATCTTGCCCATAATCTCATCTCCCACTACTTCTTCATCTTGTTCCCTCTACTCCAGCCACATTGGCGTTTTTGGTGTTCTTCCAATATTCTAGGCATACTCTTGCCAGAGGGAATTGACATTTTCTGTTCTGCTTAGAAAGCAGATCCTCTCCACCAGAGAGGATCACACTTAGATCCTCTCCAATAAGGTCTGGATCTCCTTTTTGGAGTGGAGAAAACTCTTTCTTGAGGGCTCCATCTTGTGTGCTTGTGTGCTACCATCTCTGTCAGGTTTTCCCTGGCCACTTTGTTTATAACTAAAACTAGATCCCACAAACTTTCTATCTCAATTTACTACTTGTAATTTCCTAGTGCTTTTCATGTTCTCATAGTCTGTTTCTCTTACTTATTTATTTATCTATTTATTATATATTTATTTTTCTGTTTTGATCACTACTATGTTGCAGCACTTGGTACACTAGCTGGTGCATAGTAAGTACTCAAAACTTATTTCTTGAAATAAATAAATTTTAAAATGTGGCATACTTAGGGAACTTTGAATAACTGGGTATGGCTGTGGTTGATTTTTGCTGTCTTGGCAGGTTATGAAGGATTACAGATCAGGCTAAAAATTACTAAAAAGCCAAAGTAGATGACTGTCAATGCCATATCAAAGATTTGGATTTTAACCTTTAGTTCAATTGTTTTGAATTTTGCTATAGTTGCTTGTAGGAAGTAATTTATTAAAAAATATTTTACAGAAAATATGTAAAAAAGATCAAATTAAGCTGCTCAGTAGGAAGCAAGGATGGACATCCCAGAATCCTGCCCTCTCTCTGTTCCTTTTCTTCTTCATATACCTGAAGGTCACTGTATTTACCTGGGGTTCCTAAGAGCACAGTTGAAAAGCATTGCTTTAAGGAACAGAAAACCCCTGAAAGATTTAAGCAAAGTAGCCACATGATGAGATATGAATTTTACCAGATAACTGGGGCAACAGTATAAAGGATAAATCAGAGGCTTGTGAAACCAAAGGAAGAAAGGCCAGCAGGGAGAACATCACCATAATCTAGAAGAGTTATGACAAGGACCAGAATCAAGAAAATAACAGTAGGGAATATAGTCAACAAATAAGAAATAATATCCTTAAAATCTGATTTATTGATTAAATATATAGAGTGAGGGGGAAAGAGAAGGGGACTTATGGATTTCTAAGTTGGAGCATTGGTCAAGAAATGGTGCCATTTACTAATACAGTGAATATAAAAAAGGAGCAGATCTGGACAGCAATGAGTTTAGTTTACAGTACATGTAGGACATGCAGTACATTGAGGTTAATGTGGCCAGTAGCTTAAGGAAAAGCATTATGTTAAGATTTGAATTTAGGTATTACCTTATTCGGCATACCCTCACTAATTCAAAATTATTCATTATGTCCTTTCTATAATCCAGATGCTTTGCAAATTAAGGAACATACAATGGAACAAAAACAGTAATTTTCCTTATTTTCAGTGATAAGAAAGTGTAGTCCAAAACTGAAAGGATAGAGAGGAAACTTTTGTCCTCTGTATGCCTGGACAAAGGAATAAGAGCCAGAAAAGGGTTTTACCAGGTTATTAATTTATTGCCTCGCAGCTCCAAATTCACTCTGCTTGCCTATTCTGTGAAAATAAATCCTGGTCCTTTAAATATATTTTTTTTCTTTGTTAGCTGCCATGATGCTGTTTTGTCAGTCATGGATCATGGAGAGATGCTGCAGGAGGAATGGTTTTGCTTCCCAGTTTGGGTGTGCTCCTTTGGCAGCCTCCTACAGCATCAGCAGCTTTTCTAGCATCCATATCCTTCAGTGTACATGTTTTCCTCCGTATCTGGTTCCTTCATTTCAGCCCCCAGCAACACCCAAGGCCAGCACCTTCTGCCAGCCACCCCAACAGACAATTTTGTAGTGCTTCCCTCTAATGAGATACCTCCCTATGAAAAGCTTTTTCTGGCATCCTATAGAATAGATTTCTTGCAAGTTTTGCTAGCACAACAACCATTTCTCTGCCATTCAGTGAGTCATACTTAGATCCTCTCCAACAAGGTCTGGATCCCCTTTTTGGAGTGGAGAAAACTCTTTCTTGAGAGCTCTATCTCAGCCCCAGGGTAGTGACTATTAAATTATATTATGTTGTCCATTATTATTTTATGTATTTGCTGCTCCTACATTCTTTAAAATTTTCTTTACTGCTTACTAGCTAATCTCTCATTACTTTATTAACCTATTATAGTCACCAATTCTTTATACTTTTCTTGTACAAAGAATTATATGGCTTCTTTTTCCTGATTTGACCTGGATTGATACAGATGCCATTGAAGGAAGATTAATAGAGATATAAACAAGAGAAAATAATTTGTCAGATGACAAGTGTTTCAAGAAAATGAAATAGAATTTCTATTTTAAATCATGCTTGATCAAAAGCTTCTCATCACTCTCATGACACTCTCATGACTTCCAATTCACATGTCTATTAGGCATTTCTTTTATTTATTTATTTATTTATTTATTTATTTATTTTTAAAGATTTTATTTATTTATTTGACAGAGAGAGACACAGTGAGAGAGGGAACACAAGCAGGGGGAGTGGGAGAGGGAGAAGCAGGCTTCCTGCAGAGCAGGGAGCCCCACGGGGCGCTTGATCCCAGGACCCTGAGATCACGACCTGAGCAGAAGGCAGATGCTTAATGACTGAGCCACCCAGTCACCCCAAGGCATTTCTTTTAAAGCCCAATACTGATATTGACTGAAAAATATAATAAAACATAAACCAATGTCAAGCACTTAAAGGACTCTACTCCAAATACAAGAAAGAAAATTCTAGATTTGGGAGATGAAAGTTGTTAGAAATTACCTATGCTTTGCCTAATGGCACAGGAAAAAGTTATGGAGAAACTGGAAGTGCCATGCATTTTGTCTAATGGCACAAGTTTTGATGGAGATACGAAGTAACCAAAATAACATATGATGCTGATGAGAGCGTACATACACATCTCCTATGACACAGCAATTCTATTCCTAGCTATTGACTCAATAAAAATAGATACATATGGTCCAAAACATATGTACAATAGTGTTATTGATAATGTCCAAAAGCTAGAAACATTTCCAAAGCCCATCAAATATGGATAGATTAAAAAATAGTGATATCTTTATATAATGGAATACAACAAAACCATGAAATTAAATGAATTTATGTGAGAGAAATCATGGATAAATTTTGCAAGCATAATTTTGAACAAAAGAAACTAGACTAAAAGTTTATTATTATAGAAATCCATTTATATAAATTTCAATAAGAGATAAAAAACAAATCTTAGGTGTTAAAAATTTGGATAGTAATTACATGTGAGCAGAGAGGAAAAAACATGTCTAGTAGGGACCATTAAAGGGTTGAATATTAT
The DNA here is from genome assembly GCF_011800145.1 of Mirounga leonina. NCBI lineage: Eukaryota > Metazoa > Chordata > Mammalia > Carnivora > Phocidae > Mirounga > Mirounga leonina. The sequence continues at coordinate 56,379,848 of NW_023270415.1, forward strand.
TTCTTTTTTTTAAGATTTTATTTATTTATTTGAGAGAGAAAGAGACAGAGATAGTGACAGAGAGACAAGCAGGGAGGAGAGGGAGAAGCAGACTCACCACTGAGCAGGGAGCCCTACATGGGGCTAGATCCTAGGACCCTGGGGTCGTGACCTGAGCTGAAGGCCGATGCTTAACTGACTGAGCCACCCAGGTGCCCCTTGAATATTATTTCTTAATCCAGGTGAGGTTTATACATTTATGTTCAATCTTGTTATTATTATTTAGGTATAAAATTATGATTTATACACGTTTCAATATGTATGTTACAATTCAATGAAATTTTCATTAAACAGTCTGTAGTTATACCCTATGCTGAGACTAATACACTAAAATATAATTAAATATATCAGAAAGTATCAAGTTAATAGAAAATAAATAATACTCTAGAATTTTATGGATAAAATTAAGATTATTATAGGGAAAATTCTATTTTAATAATGTAAGGATATGTTCAGGGATCGGAGAATATAACAACTATATCTTTATAACAATCTATAATTTAAAGAAATAGTAATCAAATTTCTAGGTAGATTTTTTTAGGAACACAATAATTCATTTCAATATTTATAAAAAAGGAAAGCTGTCCATACATAAAAAGAACAAAGAAAAGGAATGGCCTACCAGATGTAAGAATTTCACAATTGCATGGAAATAAAAATAGTATGATATTTGTGCAAAAATTGTTAATAGTTAAATGGAATAGGATAGATAGTAACAGAAAATCAAATAAACTAAAAAATTGCTAAGGAGGAAAGAAAATCATCATTATTTGCATATGAGTCTGAGTATAAACAGGGCTGCTATTTAGCCCAGCACATTGGTACAATTGCACTAATTGTAAAAATACTGAGCTGTTGGTAAATAGCTACTTTCTCTAGCTTCCAAATTCTTTTCTATCCCTAGACTTTGACACAATTCAACAAGTAAAGACAATGCCTGACATAGGGGTGCCCTCCAGGACCCTTATTTAAATACTATCTGTTTAATTGATGAGTACTAAAGTTAGCCCACAAAAATCTTGATTGCCAGGCACAACTATTGGCCCCTGAAAGACTACAAAAAGAACCTGTGATATTTCCACCTCCTATCTGGTCCAGGTAATCCTGGATGGTTAATGTTTAGGGGTTGGATTCCAGGTTCCTCATTGCCAGCCTCATACTCCACATGTTCCCTAGCACAAGGTCCCCAAATAGCTTTGAAGATTCAAAACTGAAAGCAACAACATGATCGCTGTAGAAATCAAAGGTACAGTGCCCATGTGCCTGTGGCCACCTGCTTGGTTTTTATGGTTTTTGTAGTTTCTGTAATAGTAAGTACTTGCCTGGCCACTCTAAAGTCTAACAATATGAAAGTTACTCCTACAACAGAGGAAAATTGAAGATAGATGAATTCCTAGGAGAAAGGTAGTGGGACAGAGGATGCCTGCAGTGCAGATCGCTCAGGTAGGGGGACAGAAGATGTCTGCAGTGCAGATTCCTCTTTTTACCATCCTGTTGAGTGGCAACTCCTTTTAAAAAGATGAGTTCATTAGCCCATTAACATTTGCCCATCAAAAATACTAACATTAATGGTATTACTAAATATGAAAACTAAAGATTTTTCATCTTTCTCTGAGTCCAACAGCATTCTAAACCTTTTAATATGAATTTATTTTTATACTTTGACTATGATTTTAGAGTCGAACAAATGGAGAAATAGAGAGGTTATCTTTTTTTTTTAAGCTTACAGGTCACATCTGGGATTCAAACTAGGGCAGCCCAGCAAGATCCATACTACGATATCTTGCATTTTACCAGATTATTAAGTTCCACTTAATTTTAAACATGACATTTCAATAAGTTAGTTCCAGTGAGTAATTAATATACAAGATATTCAGATAATAAAATAATAGCTAGAAAAAAGTTAATGTAATTGGTATTTCTCAACAGAATCAGAGATATATTGTAGTATCATAAACGCTATTATTTTTGTTAAGGAAAATTATCTCCTTATTAAAGAGCTCACTATCAAATAGAAGACTTTGGTTTAGTTCTGGGCTCAGACAGAATCCTCATTTAGCTAGTAAAATCTGCATCTAATAAATGGTTATACAAACTTCTTATAAAAAGATTTGGAAATTCATGGAATGATTTGACTATCAATTTTTATCACTTGATAAGTAGTTTTAGAATATCTATGCTTTAGAACATCTAAAGAATAAAAGAATACAGTATTTTCATACCAGTATTTTGAATATTATTTCTATTTAGAAAACAGCATTATATATATAAAATATAATATATATATGATACTAAGCTTTTAGTACCTTAACTTTATACAGTGTTATACACCAACTATATTTGAAAAAATAAAAATAAAAGTTATCCACAAATAAGACCAATAAAAGCCAAAAGATGAAGTAAAATTGACTTCAGAAGGCATTTGATTAACCAAATGAATATGCAAAAGGAGAAATAAACACAAAAAACAAGTGGGACAAAGAGCAAGATGGGAATCCTGAATCTATATATATACTAACCATTGCATTAAAGGTAAATAAATGAAATAATAGAGATAAATGATACATATTTTCAGACATTCAAAAACCAAGACCTTACTATATGTTGTCTACAAAAGACAAATTAAATATAAAAGACACAGATTGGATGAAATATTTTAAATTTAGAATGACGTATCATTTAAACAGGAAGAAGAAAGCTAGAGTGACTATATTAATATTAAATAATATTAGACTTCTAGGAAACATGTATTTTGAAATATAAAGATGGACATTGCGCAGTGATGAAAAAGTCAATTCATTAGACATAATAATCATAAATGTGTATACATCTAATGACTGATCTCCAAAATATAAAAAGCAAAAACTTATAAAAACTAAATGGAAAAATAGATAAATCTACAACCAAACTTGGAAATTTAACATCATTTCTTACAAATTTATACATCTAGTCAAAAAATCAGTAAGGCCATAAGACCTGAACAATATTATTGACCACATCAAACTAATTTATATTTACAGAATAGGATTCTCTACAACTATAAACTAAGAGCATATGTTTACTCACCTAGATAAGCCATGTTCTTCTTAGTCCATAAAATAAATATCAATAAATGTACAAAAATGAAATCAACAGAGTATATTCTCTAACCACATAAATTAAAAATAAATAAAACTAGAACATTTATAAATGTGCATAGAAGTTAGAACTTGCAAAATACTCTTTTATAATAATGTATCGATATATAGCGAAGAAAATAAAAAGTGAAACATATTACTAAGAAATTCAACAGAAAATATCACTAAAGATTCTACAGATACTAAAATAATAACTAAATTGCATGAAAAACTTTAGGCCAATACATTAAAAAAAAAAAAAACAGAAAATAACAAGTGCTGGTGAGAATGTGGAGAAATTGAAACACTTGTGCTCTATTGGTAGGAATGTAAAATGGTACAGTTCCTATGAAAAACAACATACTATTTCTGCAAAAAATTGAAAATAGATATACCATATGATCTAGCAATCCCAGTTCTGGGTATATACCCCCCAAAAATTGAAAGTAGGGACACAGATATTTTTACATTCATGTTCATAGCAGCATTATTCACAATAACCAAGAAGTAGAAGCAACTCAAGTGTCCACTAACAGATAAATGGATGAATAGTATCTGGTATACACATACAATGGAATATTTTTCAGCCTTAAGAAGAAGGGAATTTCTGGTACATACTACAATATGGATGAGTCTTGATAACATTATGCTAAATAAACTAAGCCAGTCACAAAAGACAAATACAGTGTGCTTCCACTTATATGAGGTATCTAGAGTAATCAAATTCATAGAAACAGAAAGTAGAATGGTGACTGCCAGGGCCTGGGTGGGGGGAGAAGAACTGTTGTTTGACAGAGAGTTTCCATTTTGCAAGATGAAAAAGTTCTGGAGATTTGTTGCACCACAAAGTGAATATATTAACATGATTAAACTGTCCCCTTAAAAATGATTAAGATGGTAAATTTTATGTTGTGTATATTTTAACATAATTTAATTTTTTAAAAGGAAATATAAACATTTGACAATGTAAAATAAAATAATAAATATAAGAGAGGACATAGTGACAGAGTTTCTAGATTCTGAGATGTAGGGGAAAAGAAATCAGGACAAAAGTTATAAAAACATTATACACGAATATATACATATATAAATATGTATTTGTGTATAACTACATCTCTATATATGTGCAAATACACACACATACACACACACACAAAATTAAGACCCACCAGGGTTGTGTATGCTTTCAGTCATTGAATAAACTAGTTCATGATCATACAGATCATATCTGTCCTTCTCACTGCTGTATCTCATGGCAAAGAAGTGTATAGCACACAATACTGGATCAATAAATACTTTTTAAATGGATGAAAGAATAAAGCAATCAGTTCAGTCAACATTTAATAATTATTTCCATTTCAATTATAATGGGAAGGTAACCATATTTTATTATCCGAACTTCAAGTTTTTAGAATGACAAAACATGCTATTAAAATGATGCTGTGGTAACAGGCTTACAGAAAGGAGAGCCTGGAAAATCTGAGACATGTGGTCATCATAATTATGTGTGGATGACTGTATTGGGCACTTGAATTGTAGTGGTAAAAGAACAGATATGATCTTCAATTTCATCAAATAGTAATCTAGTGGAAGAGACATATATTAAACATACATATTCATTCTAATTAATTCATCATAACAAAGCACATAACTCTTTTGAAAGGAAAGGAATACTAATCTTAAGGAATGTATCTCAGTGAGATCCAAGAAAAGAATGAGAGAATTATGAATAAAGAAACACTATGTGTGTAGGTCACCAGTGGCCGGTACTAAATCAAGCATCCAGAGAAGCAAAAGTCAGCTGGTAAGCTGGAGTACAGAGAGTAAATAAGATGATGCCTGTAAGTCTGAAAATGTAGTCCAAATTTAGATCATGTAGGGCCTTTACATGAAATTAATTAGTGGCTTTTGTTTTAATTCCAAGAGAAATGGAATTTATTGAAACCAGAGAGATAACAGTAAGAAAATGGGGGTGAGGCAGCAGATGATAGGAGAGAGATTAATTGGTAAATTAAAAGAGAGCTATTGAAAGCGAGAGAAAATAACTTTTTATTTTTTTATTTTTTTTAAAGATTTTATTTATTTATTTGACAGAGAGAGAGATAGTGAGAGAGGGAACACAAGCAGGGGGAGTGGGAGAGGGAGAAGCAGGCTGCCTGCAGAGCAGGGAGCCCTAAGCAGGGCTCGATCCCAGGACCCTGGGACCATGACCTGAGCCAAAGGCAGACACTTAACGACTGAACCACCAGCGCCCCATGAAAATAATAACTTTTTAAACAATCTTTTTAACAGTATGAGAATTCCAGATTTTACTCATAAGCAGCATCATGTAAGTTTTTTATATTCTACAATACTTTGTACATGTTATATATTTATTTAAATTTTAATAAAATTTGGACTACTACACTTGACTGATTATCCAAGAGAAGATATCTTAGTTTACAGAATGCTCATACCCTTTGTGTTCTCTGTCTCCCCTGGTACTTCCTTTATTAACATTGTGAGTCTCTGTTCAGAGAGCTTGTAAGATCAAAAAGAGAAAAATTGGAATTCTATTAAAAAAAATTCCCTATGTAAAGAATAAAATATTTTAGGAGATAGAATCCAAGTGTTAAAATAAAGTTCTATATTCATTACAATTTTAATTAAAGATTCCAGTAAGTATTCACTTAAACATCAAATTAGGAGAGAGCACTATAGTGACTTAAATTGCAATTTTGGTTTAATTGATGACATTTATAACTCTTCCTTACTTAAAAAAAGGTGATTGTTCAAAGGCTGCTACCTCTCACCTATATTTCTTCTTTTTTTTTTTTTAAGATTTTATTTATTTATTTGACAGAGAGAGAGACAGGGAGAGAGGAAACACAAGCAGGGGGAGTGGGAGAGGGAGAAGCAGGCTTCCCACTGAGCAGGGTGCCTGATGCAGGGCCAATCCCAGGACCCTGGGACCATGACCTGAGCTGAAGGCAGACGCCCAACGACTGAGCCACCCAGGCACCCCTCTCACCTGTATTTCTTAAAGGTGGTCATGAGGGAGGAATCAATGAAATGAATGAAAGTGAGTATGATTTATTAAAAAACTGAAAATATCAACTGAACACTGCTATCTCTACTACATAAATTAACAAAAACTCTTTGTAAAGATGGTGTTATAAAAAAGGTGTGTGCATCAGAATTTTCTAATCTCAACTGATTCATGTAAATATTTTTATCTGCTGCCTATTTGCTCATAAAATACTTTGTGGGTGTTGGTTTTTCATTCTTAGCAAGTCCTCCATTACCAAATTAAAGAGGAAAGCAGACAAATTAAACTCTTACGGAGTTTCAAGCCAGAATGTTAAAGTGATGTTTTGAGATAGGCAAGTCTATAACTTAATTTTCTATGTGAAAGTGCCCTGGAAAGCATGAAGCAGAGATTATTGACTTTTCATAATAAATTTGTGCTCCCCTTTCTACAGTACAGTGATATCAGTGAGAAGTAGCTGCCTTTCCAGGGATGACACATCCAGGGGCTTTACACCTATTTGGGACCATTGGTGTATATTCTCTCTCTTCTATTCCCCCATCTGCAACCTAAAGACAGAAGACTCTGAAGCCCTAGAGGATGACAAAATTACAGAACAGAAGGAGCCTCTCTGTTCCATACCAGCCCTGAAGTGGAAAGCTACTCATGAACCAGGAGCTTCCATATTGGACTATGGCATGATCAAGAAGTAATTTGCTGGCTAAAGTCAGAGAATTTTCAGGTTTATTTTTGTCAGCAGTTAGAATCATAATACACCACCCAATGGTAGTAAAATAGCATTGTAACAAAGAAAAAGAGAAAGAAGAAAAAACACTATATTTTTTTTCCTTTAAAAAATTAGTTTTTATCTTCCTATATAAGTGTTTTCAGTAGTTCTTTAAAGTGATGGATATTGATTGTTTTAATCCACAAATTTTTCTGCATGCTCAAAGACATTTCTTTTTGTTAAACAGTTTAATCATTTTGACTTGAAAATTCAAACTTATGATATACAAGACAAGTTGCTTTTTTCAAATGAAGCTCTCCTAATTTTCTTCATGACCAAAGGAAAAAAGAAATGACTGATATTTCATTGGAATTTCACTGTTAGTTGTGCAATTTATATAGCATGAATTGTGCAAACTCAGTCCTTTGAATTTTAAAAGTAATTTATACCAATCTATTTTTAAAGAACATGCATTTCCACTCTAATTTAGTTGGACTCAACTTTTGTAATATTGTGCCATTTGGAAATGAAGTATAACGCAGATATTTTCTGTTTTATCACTGTGGCACTTTTCTGCAATGCAAAAAACTATATATCTTCTGCTTTCAAATGAGTTTGTGCAGGTGTACTGCAAATCCTTCCTCAGTAATTTATCTAACAACCCTAATAAAAATATTACATTTCCCTAAGTGCTCATTATGCATTCCCAAAAGTTTTAGGAGAAAATAAGTACAATTCAATAATTAAAATCAGGCATGATGTAGAGGGGAGAGGAAAGATGGCAGAGGAGTAGGGGACCCTATTCCGACCGGTCCCCGGAATTGAGCTGGATATCTACCAGACCACTCTGAGCACCCATGAAACCAGCCTGAGATGTAAGAAGATCTGGATCTCTCCAAGCAGAATATCGCAGGTGGGTGGTTTCGAGGTACGAAGCAGGGGGTTCCGCGGGCAGATATCAGAGGATAAACGGCAATGGGAGGAAGCCTGGCCGTGGGGATCCTACACTGCTGGTGAGCAACAGCCTCCCATGCTGGGGACGGGGCACAGACTCGCAGACCGGTAGTGGCGGGGAAAGGACTTTAGGGCAGCTCCTGGGGTGGAAACCCGGAGCAGCGGGGTCGCGCATGTGAACTGGGAGCAGCTGGTGGTTTTAGAAGCACAAAGGACAGAGACAAGCCCTGACCTGGAGGCAGGACTGGGAGCACTGCGGAGCAGCGCACAACCCAGGCCGCTGCAGTTTATAGCAGCACGGACAAAAATGGAGACAGTGTGGCCTGGAGAGCTCACTGAAGAACAGACTGCAGTCTCTCCGCTCTGAGGCAGAGGGTTGGAAATGGTCTCTTCTGCTCTGACTCACAGAAGAGATGTGGAAACCCGCCAGGGAAAGCCACCAGAGAACAAAAGCCCCAAAAACTGATTCCCGATGAGCCCATCCCCCGCCGGGGGGGGGAGGTAGGGCAACTTGGCCCAAACAGGGTTGCCTGAGTAACAGCACGGGAGGCCCCTCCCCCAGAAGACAGTCTGGGAAAACAAGAGGCCAGCAACCCTAAGGTCCCAAGCAAACAGGTGCATCTTGCTTGGGTTCTGGTCAATAATTTGGACTCTATACATTCCCTCAAACACCCATCAACAGAATGACTAGGAGGAGGAGCCCTCAAAATAGAAAAGACTCAGAGATTATGATTTATGCTGCAGATTTACAAATGGATGCAGATATAACCAAGATGTTGGAGGTGGAATTCAGGCTATCAATTGTGAAGACAATGGCTAGAATGGAGAAATCAATTAATGGCAACATAGTCTCTAAGGGCAGAAATGAAAGGTGAATTGGCAGAACTTAAAAATGCTATCAATGAGGGGTGCCTGGGTGGCTCAGTCATTAAGCGTCTGCCTTCGGCTCAGGTCATGATACCAGAGTCCTGGGATCGAGCCCCACATTGGGCTCCTTGCTCCGCGGGGGGCCTGCTTCTCTCTCTTCCACTCCTCCTGCTTGTGTTCCCCCTCTCACTGCATCTCTCTCTGTCAAATAAATAAATAAAAAATAAAAAATAAAATGCCATCAATGAGATCCAATCCAATCTAGATAATCTAACAGCTAGGGTAAGTGAGGCAGAAGAACGAATAAGCGACCTGGAAGACAATATAATAGATAAAAAGGGAAAAGAGGAGGCCAGGGAAAAACAACTCAGAATCCATGAAAATAGAATCAGAGAAATAAGTCACACCATGAAGCGTTCCAATATCAGAATAATTGGAATCCCAGAGGGAGTGGAGAGAGAGAGGACTAGAAGATGTATTTGAGCAATCGTAGCTGAGACCTTCCCTAATCTGGGGAATGAAACAAACATTCGCATCCTAGAGGCAGAGAGGACCCCTCCCAAGATCAAGGAAAACAGGCCAACACACCGGCATGTAATAGTAAAACTTGCAAATCTTAGAACCAAGGAAACCATCTTAAGGACAGTTAGGGGAAAGAGATTCCTTACATACAGAGGGAGGAACATCAGAATAACGTCAGACTGATCCACAGAGACCTGGCAAGCCAGAAAGGCCTGGCAAGACATATTCAGGGTACTAAATGAGAAGAACATGCAGCCAAGAATACTTTATCCAGCAAGGCTGTCATTTACAATGGATGGAGAGATGCAGAGCTTCCAAAACTGGCAGAAACTGAAAGAATATGTGACCACTAAGCCGGCCCTGCAAGAAATATTAAGGGGGGTTCTATAAAAGGAGAAAGACCCCAAGAGTGATATACAACAGAAATTTACAGGGACAATCTATAAAAACAACGTCTTCACAGGCAACATGATAACAATTAATTCTTATCTTTCAATAATCACTCTCAACATGAATGGCCTAAATGCTCCCATAAAACGGCAAAGGGTTGCAGACTGGATAAAAAGATAGGGCCCATCCATATGCTGTTTACAAGAGACTCATTTTGAACCTAAAGATACATCCAGACTGAAAGTGAAGGGATGGAGATCCATCTTCCATGCCAGCGGACCTCAAAAGAAAGCTGGGGTAGCAATTCTTATATCAGACAAATTAGATTTTAAACTAAAGTCTGTAATTAGAGACACAGAAGGACACTATATCATTCTTAAAGGGTCTATCCAACAAGAAGATCTAACAATTATAAATATCTATGCCCCCAACATGGGAGCAGCCATCTGTATAAGCCAACTGTTAGCCAAAATAAAGAGTCATATTGATAACAATACGTTAATTGTAGGAGACCACAATACTCCACTCTCAGCAATGGACAGACCATCTAAGCAGAAAATCAACACGGAAACAAGAACTTTGAATGATACATTGGACCAGATGGACCTCATAGATATTTACAGAACATTCCACCCTAAAACAACAGAATACTCATTCTTCTCGAGCACACATGGAACTTTCTCCAGAATAGACCACATGCTGGATCACAAATCAGGTCTAAACTGATATCAAAAGGTTGAGATTATTCCCTTCATATTCTTAGACCACAATGCTTTAAAATTGGAACTCAATCACAAGAAACAATTTGGCAGAAATTCAAACACCTGGAAGCTAAAGACCACTCTGCTCAAGAATGTTTGGGTCAACCAGGAAATCAAAGAAGAACTTAAACAATTCATGGAAATCAATGAGAACAAAAACACATCAGTCCAAAACCTATGGGATACTGCAAAGGCAGTCCTAAGGGGGAAATACATAGCCATCCAAGCCTCACTCAAAAAAATAGAAAAATCCCGAATTCACCAACTAACTCTACACCTTAAAGAACTAGAGAAAAAGCAACAAACGATGCCTAAGTCATGCATTAGAAGAGAAATAATTAAAATTAAAGTAGAGATCAATGGATTAAAAACCAGAAACACAGTAGATCAGATCAATGAAACTAGAAGTTGGTTCTTTGAAAGAATTAATAAGATTGATAAACCACTGGCCAGACTTATCCAAAAGAAAAGAGAAAGGACCCAAATTAATAAAATTATGAATGAAAGGGGAGAGATCACGACTAACACCAAGGAAATAGAAACAATTATTAGAAATTATTATCAACAACTATCTGCCAATAAACTGAGCAATCTGGATGAAATGGACGCCTTCCTAGAAACCTACAAGCTGCCAAGACTGAAACAGGAAGAAATTGACAACCTGAATAGGCCAATAACCAGTAACGAGATTGAAGCAGTGATCAAAAATCTCCCAAAAAACAAGAGTTCAAGGCCTGATGGATTCCCTGGGGAATTTTACCAAACATTCAAAAAAGAAATAATACCTATTCTACTGAAGTAGTTTCAAAAAATAGAAACAGAAGGAAAACTTCCAAACTCATTCTATGAGGCCAGCATTACCTTAATCTTCAAACCAGGCAAAGACCCCATCAAAAAGGAGAATTTCAGACCTGATGAATATGGATTCCAAAATCCTTAACAAAATCCTAGCTAATAGAATCCAACACTACATTAAAAGGATCATCCATCACGACAAGTGGGATTTATCCCTGGGATGCAAGGGTGGTTCAACATTCACAAATCAATCAATGTGATAGAACACATTAATAAGAGGAGGGAGAAGAACCATATGGTCCTCTCAATTGATGCAGAAAAAGCATTTAACAAAATACAATATCTTTTCCTGATTAAAACTCTTCTGAGTATAGGGATAGAGGGAACATTCTTCAAGTTCATAAAATCCATCTATGAAAAAACCCACGGTGAATATCATCCTCAATGGGGAAAAGCTGAGAGCCTTTCCCTTAAGATCAGGAACACGTCAAGGATGCCCACTGTCGCCACTATTGTTCAACATAGTACTAGAAGTCCTAGCAACAGCATTCAGACAACAAAAAGAAATAAAGGGTATTCAAATTGGCAAAGAAGTCGTCAAACTCTCTTTTCGCAGATGACATGATACTTTATGTGGAAAACTCAAAAGACTCCACCCCCAAATTACTAGAACTCATCCAGCAATTCAGTAATGTGGCAGGATACAAAATCAATGCACAGAAATCGGTTGCTTTCTTATACACTAACAACGCAATTGTAGAAAGAGAAATCAGAGAAACGATTCCATTTACAATAGCACCAAAAACCACAAGATACCTCAGAATAAACCTAACCAAAGAGATAAGGGATCTATACTCCAGGAACTACAAAACACTCATGAAAGAAATTGAAGAAGACGCAAAAAGATGGAAAAATATTCCATGGTCATGGATCGGAAGAATAAACATTGTTAAAATGTCTATGCTACCCAGAGCAATCTATACCTTCAATGCCATCCCGATCAAAATTCCAATGACATTTTTCAAAGTGCTGGGACAAACAATCCTAAAATTTGTATGGAATCAGAAGAGTCCCTGAATCACCAAGGAAGTGTTAAAAAAGAAAAACAAAGCTGGGGGCATCACGTTGCCCGATTTCAAGCTATATTACAAAGCTGTGATCACCAAGACAGCATGGTACTGGCACAAAAACAGACATATAGACCAATGGAACAGAATAGACAAACCAGATATGGACCCTCAACTTTATGGTCAAATAATCTTTGACAAAGCAGGAAAAAACATGCAATGAAAAAAAGACAGTCTCTTCAATAAATGGTCCTGGGAAAATTGGACAGCCACATGCAGAAGAATGAAACTTGATCATTCTCTAACACCATTCATAAAGATAAACTCAAAGTGGATGAAAGACCTCAATGTGAGACAGGAATCCATCAAAATCCTAGAGGAGAACATAGGCAGTAACCTCTTTGACATCACCCACAGCAACTTCTTTCAAGATACATCTCCAAAAGCTAGTGAAACAAAAGCAAAAATGAACTTTTGGGACTTCATCAAGATAGTCTGCACAGCAAAGGAAACAGTCAACAACAGTCAACAAAACAAAGAGGCAACCCACAGAATGGGAGAAGATATTTGCAAATGACACTACAGATAAAGGGCTGGTATCCAAGATCTATAAAGAACTTCTCAAACTCAACATCCAAAAAACAAATAATCAAGTCAAAAAGTGGGCAGAAGATATGAGAAGGCACTTCTCTGAAGAAGACATACAAATTGCTAACAGACACATGAAAAAATGTTCATCATCATTAACCATCCGGGAAATCCAAATCAAAACGACATTAAGATACCACCCTACACCAGTTAGAATGGCAAAAATGGACAGGGAAAGAAACAACAAATGTTGGAGAGGTTGTGGAGAAAAGGGAACCCTCTTACACTGTTGGTGGGAATGCAAGTTGGTACAGCCACTTTGGAAAACAGTGTGGAGATGCTTCAGAAAATTAAAAATAGAGCTACCTATGACCCAGCAATTGCACTACTGGGTATTACCCCAAAGACACAGATGTAGTGAAAAGAAGGGCCATATGCACCCCAATGTTCAGAGCAGCAATGTCTGCAATAGCCAAACTGTGGAAAGAGCTGAGATGCCCTTCAACAGATGAATGGATAAAGAAGATGTGGTCCATATATATAATGGAATATTACTCAGCCATCAGAAAGGATGAATACCCAACTTTTACATCAACATGGATGGGAATGGAGGAGATTATGCTAAGTGAAATAAGTCAAGCAGAGAAAGTCAATTATCATATGGTTTCACTTATTTGTGGACCATAAGGAATAGCATGGAGGACACTAGGAGAAGGAAGGGAAAAATGAGGGGGCCAGGGATTGGAGGGAGAGATGAACCATGAGAGACTATGGACTCTGAGAAACAAACAGGGTGTTAGAGGGGAGGGGGGAGGGGAGATTGGTTAGCCGGTGATGGGTATTAAGGAGGGCATGTACTACATGGAGCACTGGGTGTTATACGAAAACAATGGATCATGGATCACCACATTAAAACTAATGATGTATTGTATGGTGACCAACATAACATAATAAAATTAAAAAAAATAAGGCATGATGTAATTAATACACTAAATTATTATAATGTATATTCTAAACATAATAAGGATATATCTTTTAAGTCTACTGGTCATGTATTTATTCCACAAATATTTACCGAGTGCCTGAATGTATCATGTGGGCACTATAAATGAAATGATATAATTTTTACTATATAATAGAAGAATCATAATCACAGATAATTAGGACACTGATGAAGGTAAACATAAGGTACAGTTGTGGATAGGACAGAGAAGGGAGTGATCATCTTGTTTAACACTTTCCCTTCATAAACAAGAAAATTGAGGAACTTGCTCAATTAGGATGACAGTGGTGACCAAGCACTAAATCTATAGAATTAATTTCAATTCCCAAAATACTTATTTGGAATATGAAACACTGTGTTCATCACAGTGTTGGATATAAAGATAGACATGAAGTCTTGTCTCTATTGACTCACAATTTAGTTGCAGCAGTGTGAGAGAGGGATGTCTCAGTTTAGTTATGCCACACTAAGGTTGGGGTAGGAAGGATTTTCATTTTTGTTGTACTGTTTTGTCATTCATCTTGATAACAGTGTAATTTTATAGCTTATGTCAAGATTTCAAAAATGAATGTATATAGGTAAGACATTACAAGTCAAGTAATAGTTGGAGATTGGACCTATAGAGTATACAGAGGTTAATAAAAATAATCAGATTAATCTGAGGCAAGTAAAATTTAGTGTCATGATTTTATAATTACAACTATAATTAAAGTGGGGCCTTTGCTTAAGTAAACTCCATGCCGAATGTGGGGATTGAACTCAGGACCCAGAGATCAAGAGTTATATGCCCTAGTGACTGAGCCAGCCAGGTGCCCCATCTATGTGGGTCCTTAAAAAGTAGCTTTATCATCATAGTTACAGTTTGTATGTAGCATATATTTAGTGTTTATAGTCTTAGTACAAATAAATGAATGAATGGACATGTCTTTCATGGTGCTAAATGTTCTAACTATGTTATCTCATTTAATTCTCACCATATTCTGGTAAAGGAGACATTATTACCCCTCTTTTCAAATGAAAACACTGAAGTTTAGGATTAAGTAGCCCATTAGACTACACATGTATTAAAAGCCAGTGTTACATTAAAACTCTATTTTCTTAACCATTATACCGTCATAAATTCAGTCTAGCAGAATAAATACCTTGAAATAGGAAACACAGAAACTTTATTGCAAGCAACCAGAATGGAATAGATGTTGTCAGAAATTTGAACTGTGCATTTGAGTTTCAGGATTTCTAGAAGATAATGGAAAGGGAAGATAAAACCTGTTCAGTTGTTTTCATTCTTTTCAAAAATAAATCATAGAAAGCAACCTGCAGATGCATGGCTTTTTTGCTTGTTTGATATTTTCCAGGGAAAAATAAGCTTTTTGTGAAAATAAACATTAAATGATAGGTTGGTCCTATTTTCAGTCATGATCTTAGAAAAAACAGACTTTTTGAATGGTTAATTCTTTTTTAAAAATGTTTTTTTAAAGATTTTATTTATTTATTTGAGAGAGAGAGAATGAGAGACAGCATGAGAAGGAGGAGGGTCAGAGGGAGAAGCAGACTCCCTGCCGAGCAGGGAGCCTGATGTGGGACTCGATCCTGGGACTCCAGGATCATGACCTGAGCCGAAGGCAGTCACTTAACCAACTGAGCCACCCAGGCGCCCTTGAATGGTTAATTCTTAAATCTACAATAGATACAAAAAAAAAAAAAAAGAACATAACTTTATATTACAGCTGAGGGGAGGTGTTTTTTTAAATGACTGAAGTCATGTGTTTTGAGTACATTTCACTCTGATTTTAAATCAACATATCCATTTGATTGTATTTCTCAAATAGAAGATGGAATTGGTACACATTTTTGATAGACACAAAACTCAGTATACTAATACCAATCACATTTGTCACAAGTATCTGTGCATACAATTTTTATCATTGGCTGAGAATTTCTTCCCTTTCCTTTTTGGATCTGCCTCTCTGTCATTCACATGATCCCACTCCTCTATTAAAAGAAGATACAGTTGAACAAACAGAGAAAGTAACATCTTTATGCCAGCGACTTTTGGGGAGAGAGGTGGAAAAGATTGGGATTCAGGGAGATATGTGACTCAGAGAGAACAACAATGGCTCTTTCTAGAGGATACTGAGTGGGGGTCCTTCTGAGTAAAGGAAAGGAGTCTGCCTGGGAATGAAGCCAAATGAAGGAAGGCAGAATTAACAGACAAAACAACCTGGAGACAAGAGTTTTATTAAAGTCAAGAGTTTTAATCCAGCTATGCTAGAATGTCTACCTAAAAATGTCATTTTGTTTAAGCAATAATGAATCAGTTTTCTTTCACATTTAATCAAATTGCTCATGAATTATATGTGTGCTATATTCTGGTAGAAAAATAGCTTTAGCTGTTTCTTAAGAAAGCATGCATAGAGAAGTATGTTTTTGAAACCATACATATTAGAGTAGATAGGTATATACCTGTAACTATATTTATCTACATATGTTTGAGCCATGACACTTGATTAATGTCATGGTGGTCTAGAATTATAAATCTGAAATTATTATCTTTTAAAGATTTTTTAAAATTTTATTTGAGAGAGAGAGAGCAGAAGCAGGAGGGGCAGAGAGAGTCTCAAGAAGACTCCATACCGAGAGCGGAGCCCGACGCAGGGCTCTATCTCAAGATCCTGAGATCTTGACCTGAACCTAAACCAAGAGTCAGACACTTAAGCAACTGAACAAACACGTGCCCCATCTGATTTATTTTTACTCAAAATTTTGAAAGTGTTAATGTCTTTCAACTTCCAATGTTGTTCTGAATCAGTTTACTACTATTCTGATGAACAATTCACACTACATATCATATTATCTGTGCTCCTACTTAAAGCTTTAAGGATCATGCTTTTATTTTGGTTTTCTGAAATTTTACAATGATATGCCTTGGTATGCTTCTTTTTATATTAATAATATTGGGCACTACTAGGTTTTTAATTTTTTTCTGAAAAACCATTGTCCCTGATATTTATTTTTCCTGGTCTCTCTTTTTGAAAATCTTATTAATCAAATATTAAAATGCCTGGATTGAGCCTCTAAATTTGTCATTTTTTTTTACTACTTTTTATTCTTATTTTTATTCTACTTTCTGGGAAATTTTCCCAACTTTATTTTCCAAATGTTAACTATCGAAGTTTTTTACTGTTATATTTACAATCGTAATATATCTTGCACCATATTTCCTTTTTAAAAATAGCATTGTATTCTTATTTCATAAGTGTAATATTTGTACTTGGATCTCTAAAAATATTGATTTTGGTTTCTTTGTTTTCTTATGTTTATCTATTTCTCAAGTTCCTTTTTTTTTTTTTTTTGGTCTTCCAGGTCTTTGTTTTTCCTATGCTTTTCTCAAGTATCTAGTAATGTTTAGTATCTATTTATATTAAAAATGTAAAATTCATATTAAAAATGTACTGGGTTTGGGGTACCTGGGTGGCTCAGTCGGTTAAGTATCTGACTCTTGGTTTAGGCTCAGGTCATGATCTCAGGGTCCTGAGATCTAGCCCTGCATCGGGCTCTGCACGCAGTTCAGAGTCTGCTTGTTTCTCTCCCTCTGCTCCTCCCCCCACTCTCATTCTCTCAAATAAGTGAGTAAATAAAATATTTAAGAAAATAAAAAAAATAAAAATGTACTGGGTTGAATAGTGTCCTCTCAAAATCCATGTTCACCTGGAAATTTAGAATTTTACTTCAATTGATAATAATCTTTACAGATGTAAATCAGTTAAAATGAGATCCTACTGGATTAGGGTGGGCCCTAAATCCAATGACTTGTGTCTTTATAAGAAGTCAGGACAATTCAGACACAAAGAGAGACACAGAAAGAAGAAGGTCATGTGAAGATGGTGGCAGAGGTTGGTGATACAGATACAAGCCAAAGAAATTAAGAATTGCCAGCAAGCACCAGAAGCTAGAAAGAGGCAAGGAAGGATTCAGTCTTAAGGCCTTCAGAGACAGCACAACCTTGAAGACACCTCGATCACCTAGATTTCAGACTTACAGCTTCTAAAATGGTGAGAGAATAAATTACTGTGGTTGTAAACCACCCAACTTGTGGTACTTTGCTCCAGCAGCCTTAGCAAACTATTACAGACCTCTTTATGGGGGCGTACTTTGTTATCTTGGGTTTTCAAGTGGGATAATCAGGTGGGGGGAAAATCAGCCATTACACAGATCCTTCTTGTTCTCACCAATATTCTGCTAATGTGATGGAGCTCACAGGGGTGTGTCATGCAGAGGTTTTTGTGCTAAGGGGGCGGGGGAGGGGCAGTAGTAATAAGCTTGGCTGCCAGGGTTCTCAGTACCAGTTATGAGAAGGAAGGTAGAAGATTTTAATTTTTAGTAGAAGAGCAACCCTTTTCTTCTGTAGTGCCTGGAGGCATGAGACCAGAGCCTGTCTGGATTAAACTATCTATAACTAATATGCCTGCTTTCTCCTGCTAGAAGAGTGATACTCACCTCCTTTAGGGAATTGGAGTGACACCCTGAGTATCTAAATACTTCTTAATCAAACTATCCTCTACCTAGCCTCACAGTTAATTATTGCTTCCAATTTTTCCCTTCACTTGCTTGCCAATGTTTTTCCTCTGTTGTAAGTTTCCAGCTTTCTGCATTTTACTAGTCCATTTTGGATGCATAAATCCACTTCCTTTATTGCAAAATTTTTTTGACATCTGTTATTTTGTGTTATCTTCTTTGTTACATTTTTACCTGGAGGTTTATGACTTTTTTTATGTATTCATTATAGTTCAGTGGGATTTTAAGAAGTACTGGTTATAAGCTCTTGTGTTTAAGCTATCAAACTCAACTATAGATCTTCAAATATTTATTTTTGAAGTAACTCTTAAACATTTTTTTTTTATTTACAGTGATTTTTTTGGGGGGGGTTATTAATCCTATTTTTTGTCAGACCCTAAGCTTCTTGTCTAAAAGATAAGGCAGAGAAAAAGAAAATGAAGTAACGCTTCAACGAATTATATATGCCTTAAGCTTTCAGATAAAGGGTTAGTATCCAAAATCTATAAAGAACTTATCAAACTCAGCACCCAAAGAACAAATAATCCAATCAAGAAATGGGCAGAAGACATGAACAGACATTTCTGCAAAGAAGACATCCAAATGGCCAACAGACACATGAAAAAGTGCTCAACATCGCTAGGCATCAGGGAAATCCAAATCAAAACCTCAATGAGATACCACTTCACACCAGTCAGAATGGCTAAAATTAACAAGTCAGGAAATGACAGATGTTGGCGAGGATGAGGAGAAAGGGGAACCCTCCTACACTGTTGGTGGGAATGCAAGCTTGTGCAGCCACTCTGGAAAACAGTCTGGAGGTTCCTCAAAAAGTTGAAAATAGAGCTACCCTATGACCCAGCAATTGCACTACTGGGTATTTACCCCAAAGATACAAATGTAGTGATCCGAAGGGGTACGTGCACCCCAATGCTTATAGCAACAATGTCCACAATAGCCAAACTATGGAAAGAGCCGAGTTGTCCATCGACAGATGAATGGATAAAGAAGATGTGGTATATATATACAATGGAATTTAGCAGCCATCAAAAAAAACCCCCGAAATCTTGCCATTTGCAATGATGTGGATGGAACTAGAGGGTATTATGCTAAGCGAAATAAGTCAATCAGAGGAAGACATGTATCATATGATCTCACTGATATGAGGAATTCTTAATCTCAGGAAACAAACTGAGGGTTCCTGGAGTGGTGAGGGATGGGAGGGATGCGGTGGCTGGGTAAGAGTGTTGAATAACTCTAAACACTTTTCTGATTATTTTTGTTCAATATATTTAGCATTCATTCATACAGATAGTTTTTTTTATTAAATATGTCACACTTGAGATATTAAAATGTCACAAACTTGATAAAAATCTAAGAAGTTTTCAAAAGACAAGCTATAATTTTCAATAACAGTCATTGCCTAAAACATATTAATATATGCTCTAAAAGTGATGGAATATAAAATATATGCAACACTCTATCTATGAATAAAATGTAATGTAAAAGTGCAAAGATATATGGTTTCTACTAACACAAAAGCAAATTTTATCAGAAAAATGAAGTATAAAATTATTTTCCTCTTTGAAAATTTACTCAATATTCAAATTATGGTCTAGACAGAAGCAGATTGAACTAATGTGGTGGACAAATGTACTGTTAGTAAGCTTTCTTGAATTATTCATCATTTTTATTTATCTGCCCAGCATTTAGCCATCTGTCTCCTCAGGTTTATAGCTCTTAAATATGAAAATAGTCCAACATATAATTTTAATGATAAAGTACTTCAAGAGACAAAATTGACACATGGAATACTCAACTTACAGAGCATGTGAAACACAGCATTTATAAATATACTACTTCCAAATTAAAAAAGATGTAATTTTAGGATATTTTGGTGGCATATGATCATGCTAATTGAATATAGTTAAAAGCAACTGCAAATCTCAATAAAACTCTGTCTTTATTCTCCTCTAAAATATAGATTCTTTCTCCTTTATTCTCACAATTTATTTCATGTATAGAGACATTTAAATACTATTTCATCATGACAGCAATGCTTCTTCAGAAAAACAAAATGCACAACACAAAAGAAATTTGAGATGGAAGAATTTCTGTACTACTTGGTCTTCTAGAAATCAATTCTGAAAATACTTATCTTTTGTCAGATATTTATTCCATGGGGGTGGGGAGACAAGGTGATTAGAAATTGTTCATTGGAAAATAAACTATGGAAAATCCTCCGCCTTTGTCTTCTCTCATAATCACTCATATCTCAGACTTTGGCTTAATGATATTCAAGGACAAATTTTTTTTAAATATATGTAGAGGGAGGAAGGGTAATTACTATTTTAATGAAAAATACCTTGGAATTTCCTTCAAATAATCCCCTGGTGTTAAAGAGCATTTATTAAGTAATTGAATGAATTCAGGGTCCAATTATTACTTAATAATTATTTAACTGTCCTTACAAGTATGCAGTGTACCTATTCTTTCATTCGCCACAATGAACTGAGTTGTTGAAGCAAAGCTCCAAGATGCTGACAGATATTTTGCAGGAAAAAATACTGTGGTTTCAGAACTTCCTTTCTTAATTCATCCAGCCCCAAAGATATGACAGATAAAATGGGTTGGATTGTGATAAAGGCAGGCAGAGAAGAAATTTTGAACATCCTTAATATGGCACCATCAACCCAGAAAAGATGCCAAAAGGAATTTATAAAAAACCTTTGTAGCACTTGGGCTTTGGTACTACTTCAACATCAATATCTCCTTTACATTGATGCTTTATTTTGACTATTTGCTTGGGTTGATCCAGTCTTCACACTAAAACCAGAAATCAGGTTTTAGGTCAACAACAAGAAATCCAGCCCTGAATCTATTTTTCTCTGAGCAACGAATCCATGTTCCCTGTTTGTGTTTTTTTCTTTCAGTATGATCTTAGCTTTGATACATGCTTGGAGGTCTCTTTTTTCCAGTGGTCATAGAACCTGCAAGTGTGAACTAATGGCATAGCTGGTATGCATAGAAATAATTACCAACTCTGAATAGCAATGAGTTCCCTTTGGGTTCTCATATTGTACACCGATGCTCATTCCTCAAATCTGGGAAGCAAGATAGATGACGTCTTAATTGCTTAGAGGGACAGAAGAAATCATGTAGCCCAGTTTCCTCTATTTAAATATAAGGAAACTTAGAATGAAGACATTTAAACCACTTGTTCCAGTCAGCGTCAGAAATGGAATTAAGGTCCATGGTAGTGTATGGTTTAAAATCACAGGTTCTGGAGTCAAGCAGCTTGTGTTAGAATTTCAGCTACACGGGTGCCTGGGTGGCTCAGTTGGTTAAGCGACTGCCTTCGGCTCAGGTCATGATCCTGGAGTCCCTGGATCGAGTCCCGCATCAGGCTCCCTGCTCGGCAGGGAGTCTGCTTCTCCCTCTGACCCTCCCCCCTCTCATGCTCTCTATCTCATTCTCTCTCAAATAAATAAATAAAATCTTTAAAAAAAGAATTTCAGCTACACTACACATTAACTATGCAACCAGAGCCATGTTGCTTAACCTGATTTACTTTTTTTTTTTTTTTTGCATATAAAATGGGGAAAGACAATTGTACTTCTGCCCCAGAACTGTGAATATTAAATGAGATTAAGTGGATAAAGCAAACAGCATATATATTTAGCTCTTGCTCTTCTAGACCTGTGTTTCCCTAATAGCAGTCTATGGATTCTTTGTATTAGAAGAGGATATCTTGTTTTAAAAACATACTAAATTCTGATGTCCAGCTTCCAAAAGTTTGTATTCAGTACATCTCAAGTGTGACTTGGAAATCTGTATCTATATTTATACAACAGCCTTCCTTCTCTACCAAAAGGAGAAATACAAAGCGATCTCCTATCCCTTCAAAACAATAGCCCTCTTAAGGTAAAAGTCAGATCATTTTGTATACAACAAACAATGAAGAAATATTCTCCTCTGCCAAGGTCTACAAGACTCACTGTAATCTAGCTTTAATCAAACTCATCTTGTCCTTCTCTTCCCTTTATTCTCAGTGTTCCAGGTTTCTGTTTTTATTTTTTTAAGATTTATTTATTTAATGAGAGAGAGGGAGAGAGCAGGGGTAAGGGCAAAGGGAGACAAAGTCTGAAGCAGACACCGAGCCCAGGGCACAGCCTTACATGGGACTGGATACCAGGACCCTGAGATCATGACCTGAGCTGAAACCAAGAGTCAACTGACCAACTAACCAACTGAGCTACCCAGGTGCCCCAGTGTTCCAGCCTTAGTAGTTACCTCTGAGCCTCTTGAATGTTTTGCTTCTGTTAAAGAACATTTACACAAGCTGTCCCCTGAAAATGTGTCTCCCACTGTCACTTTATGTAGTTTTAGTGTCTATCTATCCTCATTTCAATTCAAATTTTCCTCCTCATGGTTTTCCATAGCAGTCTGGAGTACATTGTGTTTCCTCACAGCATTTGGAACTTTCCTTCACAGCACCTTATTTTGATCATTTGATTTCATGTCTATATTCTAATAGACTAATTTCATGTGGTCAGGAACTTCAATGTTGGAATTCACAACTGTATCCTCAGTTCAAGTCCTAGCACATAATAGAAGTTCCACAGCATTTATTTTAACAATTGAGTGATGGCTTTACAAGATATTTGGCATAATTGAGGTTTTTATTTTTATTTTTATTTAAGATTTTACTTATTTGACAGAGAGAGAGTGCACACAAACAGGGGGAGTGGCAGGCAAAGGGAGAGGGAGAAGCAGTATTCCAGCTGAGCAGGGAGCCCAATGCAGGGCTTGATCCCAGGACCCTGGGATCATGACCTGAGCCAAAGGCAGAGGCAAAACTGACTAAGCCATCCAGGTGCCCCTGAGTTTTTTAAATCATTGTTTAATAAAACATCCCAACTTGAATGGCTTAAACCAGTAACCATTTAGTATATCTCATAGGTCTGTGGGTTGGTTTGGTTCAACTGGGAAGTTCTGCCTGCAAATGGCAAGATTTCGTGTGGTTTTTTTTTGATGGCTGCATAATATTCCATTATATATATATACCCACAATGACGTGGATGGAACTGGAGGGTATTATGCTGAGCGAAATAAGTCAGTCAGAGAAAGACATGTATCATATGATCTCACTGATATGAGGAATTCTTCATCTCAGGAAACAAACAGGGTTGCTGAAGTGGTGGGGGGTGGGAGGGATGGATGGTGGCTGGGTGATGGACATTGGGGAGGGTATGGGCTATGGTGAGTGCTGCGAATTGTGTAAGACTGTTGAATCACAGACCTGCACCTCTGAAACAAATAATATGTTATATGTTAAAAAAAAAAGAAGAAGAAGAAGAAGAAGAAGAAGCTAGTAGGAAGGGAAAAATGAAAGGGGGGAAATAGGATTGGGAGACGAACCATGAGAGACTATGGACTCTGAGAAACAAACTGAGGGTTCTGGAGGGGAGAGGGTGGGGGGATGGGTTAGCCAGGTGATGGGTATTAAAGAGGGCATGTATGGAATGGAGCACTGGGTGTTATACGCAAACAATGAATCATGGAACACTATGTCAAAAACTAATGATGTAATGTATGGTGATTAACATAACATAATGAAATAAAGTTTAAAAAAATTTTTAAAAAATGGAAATGTCATTGCCTAATAGAAAATAAGCAAATAAAAGTTACTTAAGTAAGGTAGTACTATTAGGTAATGGAGCCAGAATTTAATCTATTTTTACCTACAAAACCTATGTTGCTTGCTCTTATGATTTTCATACTCTTATCCAGAAAGCCAAAATTTCTTCTATCCTGTCTTATATATAATTGAAATATATTAATACTAACAACTATTTCAGCCATGTTCACTAATTTCATATAAAAAGGCATAAAATAGAATTTTCATATTCATACAAATTTAATTAATGTGAGAAAATTATAAGTAACATAAGCAACTATGAGTCACTATCACTAAGTTCATCAGTTCACATTTTTAACTGAAGTGCTGAGGATCTTGAACTGGTGTTCAGTGCTCCTTGAGTGAAAGTTGCCACATCTTTTAGTGAGACCTTGTAAGAGTCCACACAACTAGTTAGTATTCTAGAAATGTCTGATTTCTTTGATCTTTATCTTTTCTGAATTGAAGTCTGATATATTGATATATATATATGATGGATATATATATAATATGTAGGATACGTATATTTTATAAATCTATATTTTAATTCTAGTTTAGGTTCTTGAAAATGTCCCTTTATTATCTGCATATTATCTGATCATATAGCTGCGGGAAGACTTTAATATTCTGTATAACTGTTTGCTGATATTAGGATTGTCACTAATTTCTGAATTTTTAATCTTGAAACAAGGAATGACATATCCAAAAACAAGGCCCACAGGATACCAAATGTAAGAGATTGTGTTGTACATATATATAATCTAAATCAGAACAATGTTTGCTCATTTTTTGTTCATCATTACCTCTTCACCTAAAAATGCTCTGCTTGTTTTTTCTGATTCTTAAAGTATTATAATTCCAGAAAAGTAAATCTGTGCTTTAAATTTATATGACAGGAAATACTTTTTTAAAAGATTTTATTTATTTATTTATTTGAGACAGAGAGAGGACAGAGAGGGAGAGGGTGAAGCCGACTCCCCACTGAGCAGGGAGCCCGATGTGGGACTCAATGCAGGACTGTAAGATCATGACCTGAGCAGAGGGCAGATGCTTAACCAACTGAGCCACCCAGGCACCCAACGTGAAATAATTTCAATAGTCTAATTATAGATTTGGTTTTGAAATTTTTGTTAGAAGATGATATATAACTAATAAAAAGTTGCAAAATCACTCAGATGAGGTGTTCTATCTATATATTCTGAAGAATGCCTGAAATAACTTCCCTCATGCAGGATCCACTCCATGAACCAATAATGTCCATGTACTAGATTTGCATTCTTCTTTCCCTTCATCTTCACCAGCATTTTATAACACTGTCAAATTGTACCAATCTGTTAAGTGTAAAGTGCTGTATCATTATTTAAATTAATCTTTCATGGGTATTATCAAGCTTGTCGTTTTTATTTTTGGCCATTCCTGTTTCCTCTTCTATGAATTGCCCTTTTATATATTTGCAATTTTTGTAATGGTCAGGCACCTGTTTTTCTTATAAATTTGTAGAATTCTGAGTCCATTGTCCTTCGTAAATGCATTCAAATATCTTCTGTCCATCCATGATTTGTTTTTGTTTTTCTTGTTGCTTTGTTTCTGTGGCTTTTTAAAAACATTGTTACTGATGTTTCTTTGAAGTTTTAACTTTAAAAAAGACTATAAATTTCTTCCTGAATATTGCATTTTACATTTGAGAAGAAATGTTTCAAAGAAGTGCTTTTCACATGTAGGTCATTAAACAATATGGAATTTATCTTTGTTTAAAGTATGAAATAGAGTGCCTAATTTATTATACTTTCAGAAAGAAAGCTAATTATTTCAACATGATCAATTAAATAACCTATATATATGGTAACTGCTTCTATTCTATGTTCTTTTCCATTGGTCTACTTGTTTAATCTTACATACAAACCATGCTATTTTAAAACTACAGAATTCCTTTATTTTTGTTATCTGGAATAGTGAATCATATACCAAGATATATAATATTCAAAATTGCCTGATTTCTTTTTTGTATACCTTCTGTATAATTGTCAAAATAAGCTGATCAAGTTACATATGTGTAAACACCCATGTTCTCTATTTCTATTTCAATTATAACTATTTTTAAAATATGATTATTACCTTTTTTAACAAATTAAGTCATCACATCCTTTAACTAGTCTATCTCTACCATGTATTTAGTCTTTCTTTTAGTCTCCTTCCATTGAGTTTTATAATATTCATAAAAGTCTTACACATAACTTATTATATATATTCCTAGATACTGTATATACTACCATAATAAACGTAAGCTTTTCTTATAAATTAAAATTTTCTGTATATTTTCTTGAGTTTTTCATCATAATGGCAGTTTATTTTTCTGAATCCTATTTTTGTAATTTATTTTTTTTTTCTTATTGCACTAAGTAGGACCTCTAACACAATCCTGAATAAAAGAATAGATAATAATAATGGGTAACGTTTGTTAACAGCTGATAATGTCCTAGGTTTCATCTAACATTATTAAAACTCACAACCCTCTAGATGAAGTAGACAATATAATTATTTAAATTTTATAAAGGAATAAAATGCAGTAAAAAGAAGATAAGTAACTGTTTAAGGCTTTATATCTTATAAGTGTCTAGAATTCCACCTAATACAGAGTTAGAAATCCACCTGCAGCCTGCTCTGTAACTCATGCCCTTAGCCATTCTATGCATTGTCATCCCAGTCTGGCTTGTATATATCTGATTTTAAAGAGATTGCATCTAATTATTTGCCATTAATATTTGCTATTGTTTTTAATAGTACACTTTTAAAAAATAGCTTTATTGAGTCATAACTGACATACACAAAACTGCACATATTTAATGTATACAATTTGATGAGTCTGAATATGTGCATACACCTGTGAAACTATTGTAACAAACAAGGTAATAGATATATTCATCACCTTCAAAAGTTTCCTCCTTTCCTTTTTCCTTTGGTAGGGAAATAGGAACACTTAACATGAGATCTACCTTCTTAGATTTTTAAGTGCACAATATATCTTTTTACTCAGGTAATATATTGTACAGTACATCTTGAGAATACATTTCTCTTGCATGACCGAAATTTTATATCATTGAACAATAACTCCCTATTTCCCCCCTCTCCAAGTCCCTGGCAACCACCATTCTATTCTCTGCTTCTATAGGTTTAATTATTTTAGATTTTTTTTCTTTTCTATTTCTGCAAAGAAAAAAAAAAAGTGCTATTCAGATTTTGATGGAGATAACAATCCATAAATCACTTTGGATAATATGGACATTTAATAATATTAAGTCTTCCTAGAAACATACAACCTACTGAGACTAAATCATGAAAAAATAGAAAATCTGAACAGACCAATCATAAGTAATGTGATTCAATCGGTAATCAAAAACCTCCCAACAAAGAAAAGCCCAGGACCAGATGGCTTTATTATTGAATTTTGCCAAACATTCAAAGAAGAGTTAATAACAATCCTTCTTAAACTCTTCAAAATATTGAAGAAGAAACACTCCAAACCTCATTCATAAGGCCAGCATTATCCTGATAACAAAGGCAGACAAAAGTATCACAAGAAAACTACAGAAAAATATTTCTGATGAATATAGATGCAAAAATCCTCAACAAAATCCTAGCAAACTGAATTCCCCAGCACATTAAAAAGATCATACACCATGATTAAGTAGGATTTATCTTGGGATGAAAAGATGGTTCAACATACAAAAATCAATTAAAATGATACACCCTATTAAGAGACTGAAAGATAAAAATCTCATGACCATCTTTTTTTTTTTAATATTTATTTATTTATTTTGAGAGACAGAGAGTGAGCAAGTGGGGAGAGGGGCAAGGGGAAAGAATGTTCATGCTGACTCCCTGCTGAGCACAGACCCCCCCCAATGTGGGGCGCAATTCCATGAAGCATGAGATCATGACCTCAGCCTAAACCAAGAGCCGGATGCCCAAACCAGTGAACCACCCAGGTGACACCCCCCCCGATCATCTTAATAGATGTAAAGAAATTGAGAAAATTCAGCACTTTTTCCTGACAACTCTCAACAAAATACAGAAATATTTTACCAACATAATAAAGGCCATAAATGAGAAGCCCACCATTGACATCAAACTTAATGGTAAAAAACTAGGAGCTTTCCTCTAGGATCAGAAACAAGACAAATATTTCCACTCTCACCACTCCTGTTCAACATATTACCAGTTGTAGCCAGAAAAGTCAGGCAAGAAAAAGACATAAAAGCCATCTAAATTGTAAAGGAAGGAGTAAAATTAACTGTTTGCAGATGACATGGTCTTATACATAGATAACCCTAAAGACTAACCCCCTTAACACATACACACACACATACACAAACTGTTAAAATAAATTCGGTAGTTTCAGGACACAAAAATCAAGATAGAAAAATCAGTTGTATTTCTATACACTAACACCAAACTACATGAAAAAGAAATTAAGAAAGCAATTCCACTTACAAAAGCATCAAAAATAATAAAATATTTGAGAATAACATTAGCCAAGGAGGTGAGAGACTTGTACATTGAAAACTGCAAAACACTAATGAAAGAAATTAAAGATGCAAATAAATTGAAAGACATGCTATGTGCATGGATTTTTTAGTGTTCCATTAGGTTAAAGACATCCTTTTTACTCTTTGTCAAAGTACTCTTTCTGTAGCTATTTGAAAGGCTATTATGATTTTTCCTTTTAATTAATAATTTATATATATAATTCAATTACATAATAAATTCTATCAATAGATTTCCGAGTGCTAAATCATCTTTCTATTTCAAGAATAAACCCTATTTAGACATAATATACTTACATACACACATATACATATACACACACACTCTACTGGATTTTCTATTTATTTTCTGGTAACATTTGTTCATATAATACTTTCGTTTATAAGTGAGATCACTCAATTTTTCTTTCTCATACAGACTATTTGTGTGCGATTTTGATCTGTTACACAAGCCTCAACATTGAATGAATGAACTTTCTCATTTTATATTTTCTAAAAAAAGGTGCATAAAAGGGTATTATTTATTCCTTTGTAGTATAGTAATATATGTCTAGAAGACCATGTGGGACGGCTGCTTTTTTGTGTGTTAGTAAGTTTTGGATGACAATTAAATATCTTTACTATTTATTGTCTACTCAGTTATTTCTACTTAAGTGAATGTGAAAAATTTATAATGATTAATTTCATCTAAGATTTAAAATTGATCAGCATAATATTTTTCATGCTATTCATGAAGTTATTTCATTTATTTTAAATCAAAGGTTCAGGGGCGCCTGGGTGGTTCATTCGGTTAAGCGTCTGCCTTCTGCTCAGGTCATGATCCCAGGGGCAGGGGAAGGCTGCTTCTCCCCCTCCCTCTGCCTGCCACTCTGCCTACTTGAGCTCTTTCTCTATCTCTCTGTCAAATAAATAAATAAAATCTTAATAAATAAATAAATAAAATGAATAAATAAATAAATAAATAAAAGGTTCAGTACCCACCCAAGGAATTCACATCATAAAAGTTCCCAAACGGGGACAGGGCGGGGACAGGGGAGAGAACACTTGACATTGTCATTAAGAGATTGTTTATTTACAATTCTGGGATTTCTCAGGAAGATTTTTTTTTAACTCTTTAAAATGGCTCTTATTAATATCCACAGCTAAACTTTTTTTTTTTTTGCCTTAAACTTGAACATATGTAGAAGGAAAATTTAATCCTCCTAAAAGTAATATTGAATAGAAGATATACAATAAAGTTAATCAGAATTACCCCCCCCTTTTTTGCCACTTTAACTGACAGGAAATATTTCACATCATAGAAATATTTAACATGCAGTACTGTCTGGAAATATATGAAGAATATTAAATGATATACTCCCCCAAACTTTCCATATCCTGTAGACATCATCTAAATATTCAAGGGGCTTCCTGATATAGAAACACTTATGAATATTTACTTATATTAATAAAGCAAAATACTAACTGACCAATAACCTTTGTCCTTCTGAAAATTCCACATTTTTATCTTTTCTTTTTAAATCATGAAACTTACAAGTTATTTTTTACACAAATTGGAAAAGTAAATGGTAGGCTATTATCATGGTAATATAGACATCAGGATTTATGATTGTCTGTCTATAGGTTTGTGCGCATTTAATTTTTTACAGTTCTCTTAAACTCTGATAATTTAGGTTTAAGGAATTTAAAAGATAAGCCATAAGTGAAATTTGTAGGGAAGACAAACTTTCTTATATCCACTAAACATGAATTTCAGTTTTGCTGATCATCAGCATGAAAAGCTTATTTGCTAAATTCCAAAATTAGGCAATATCTCATTACATTTGCAGATGTATTTGTGGGGAAGATATAAACAAAACATTTTTGTAGTTTGAATAGTTTCATAAAATGAAAAATGGTACCTTAATCTCTAAGACACATAAAATTATGCTTGATCTACAAGAGCTACTTGTTGATATCACAGGTCTTATATTTAAGATATCTCTATATATCTATTATATAATTCCTCTAAATTGTAATGTTTATCCCTCAGACCAACTTAATGTATTACCTGGGAGTGGGATGAGGGTGGAAACTATGAAACAGGGACCAAAAACTCTTAACTATGAACCTGGGACATCAAATAAATTTTTTGTTTAATCTTAAACATTTCAGATAATTATCTGAGTTAAAAAATAAATAAAGCCAACCTTCAGAGGGACAAATTGCTGAAGATCATATGCTTGTGCATTAGCCAAGCCAGGATTCAAAACCATCTTTGATTTTGATTTCAAATTTCCATCCTTTCCATTATAGCAAGCTTACTTGCTTATTGTTAATAACATTCTTAGATTCTATATCTTATTTCAGAAAATTTTCTACAGGAGGTGCCTGGGTGGCTCAGTCATTAAGCATCTGCCTTCAGCTTAGGTCATGATCCCAGGGTCCTGGGATTGAGCCCCACGTCAGGCTCCCTGCTCAGTGGGAAGCCTGCTTCTCCCTCTCCCACTCCCTCTGCTTGTGTTCCCTCTCTTGCTTGTCTCTCTCTGTCAAATAAATAAATAAAATCTTTAAAGAAAAGAAAAGAAAAGGAAATTTTCTACACACACACACACAGACACAGGGAGGGAGACAGTGAGAGGCACAGAGACCAACAAAGACAAAAAGACGGAGTACAGAGAGAAAGAGAGCCAGTCTACTGGACTAAACTTGTGAGTGTAAGATAACAAAAAGCTTAGCAGTTAATTTAATGATTAATTTATAATGTCATCCTATAGATAAGTAACCAAAACCAGCAAATTCTTGGTTAAGATCAGCCTCTGGAATGAGACAATGCTGGGTTTCTACCATGCAACTTTTTAGCATTGTGACTTTGGAACAATCAATAGTATCTCTATACCTTACCTTAAAATGATAATAAATTTGTACCTACCATTTTGGTAGATTGAGTTCTCTTTCCAAAATGTTCTCTAGCCTGTAATACATCCAGATTCCTGTCATGGCTTAGTGTTTATTGACTTTTGACTTGTCTTCATGGTTAGCTTTGGTCAACAGGATGTTGTCGATGTGACACGGAAGGATCATAAAATGTGTTCTGCACACCTGTAATCTACCATGAGAAGAGCAGGATGTTGGTGTATGATGTTCTTTCAACTTGGGCTCAAGAACAAAGACATAGACCTGAATTTAAACCATGGCCAAAAGCCATGGTCAATCAAACTGTAACCCGAACCACAGCCACCCAGCTGAGACCAACACACATCATCATATCCACAACTGATTTGCAGAACTGTGAAATTAAACAGTGTTTATTTATTTTAAGCCATGAGGATTTAGGTTGGGCACTTAGCATGATTGTAAAAACCACTAACTTATATATCACGTAGGATTGCTAGAACATTAAGGGTGTTAGTAACATGGAAAGTATTTGAATCTGATTTCTTCCTGAGCTATTTCAAAAACCAAAAACAGCGTTCAACCCAGAGTAGGTGTTCAAGAAACATTTGGTGACCATTAAATGAATAAACATTGACTTTCAAATAATCAGTACTAAAAAGAATATAGCTTCTTGTCCATTCCTAGAAATAACAATGTGAATGTGGATAACAGTTTATACAATATCCATTGAATTTTCTGCTACATTTATTTGTAACAGCTATAACTGAACTAAGCAGTTCAAAACTGAACCTTTAATAAACAAACACTTTATTGTGTTTGTAACTAAAGTTTGATCCTTAGTGACAGGCATCAATTTATCAATATATGCCAATGGTCACAAAAGGAGTTTTGGGAAAGAACGTGGATAATTAACAATAATTAGTCCTCATTAATCTGACAAAGGACATTCTTAAATATGAATCACTTAATGTAGCTTCCAAGTGTTGTGAATTTACAAATTGAGAATAGTTTAAAAAACAAAATTGGCTATAATTTTAAAGTGATGTAAAGTGATGTATTTAAAAAGAAAAAATACATTAATATTTTATGTTTCTGGATATTTTTCATTAATTAAACAATGCACTATTCTATTATTTCTCAACTATTTCTTAAATTATTATGTCTGTTTTTTATTTCAGTTGTATTCAAGTCCTGTTCTCTGAAGGAAAGGATAGGAAAGGAGATTTATGAGGAAGAAGGTTTAGAACTTCTGAATCATTGGGATTTATGCAGGATTGGCAAAAAGAAGAGATTTTATCTGATCTTGCAATCTATGCAGATATAAAGGGAATGTTGAAATAAAAAAAATATGAAAAAGATGCAAACTGGCTTCTAAAAGAATTACACAGAAAGCCACATACATGCTAATATTTTTAAGGCTGAATAATATTCCAGTGTGTATGTGTGTGCATCATATTTTATATTTTCAACCATTTCCAGACATCTAGGTTGTTTCATACTTTGGCTGTTGTGAACAATGCTGCAATGCACATGGGTGTGCAGATCTTTCTGTGAGATCAAGATTTTATTTATTTGGATATATACACAGATATATATATCCCACCTGAATACCAGACATATATATCCAACAGCATATTTAACATTTCCACTTGGACTGCTGCTTTGGATTTAACACGTCCAAAACCGAATTCTTGTTTCATTACTAATTACCTCCTCCCAAGCTTTACAGAGATAAAATTACACATTAAAAAGTATAAAGTGTACAACATGATGACTTGACATAATGTCCTCCAAGATTTTATCTTGTCACAAATGACAGGATTTCCTTCTTTTTTTAAGGCTGAATAATATTCCTATGTGTGTGTGTATGTGTGTGCATCATATTTTATATTTTAAACCATTTCCAGACATCTAGGTTGTTTCATACCCTGGCTGTTGTGAATAATGCTGCAATGTGCGTGGGTGTGCAGATCTTTCTGTGAGATCCAGATTTTATTTCTTTGGATATATACACAGAAGTAGGATTTCTGGATCATAGGTAGTTCTATTTTGAATTTTTTGATGAATGTCTATACTGTTTTCCATAATAGCGGTACCAGTTTGCATTCCTACCACAGTCTATAAAGGTTTCCTTCTCTCTATACTCTTGCCAACATTTGCTATCCTTTGGCTTCTTTGATATTAGCTATCCTGACAGGAGGTGAGATCACTTTGTGATTTTGATTTACATTTCCTTGATGATTAGTGGTTTTGCGCATATTTTCAAGTACTTATTAGCCATTTATATGCCATATTTTGGTAAATGTCTATTCAAATACTTTGACCATGTTTTAATTAGGTTATTTGTTTATTTGCCCTTGAGTTATTCTCCTATCCTGATGTAAATTATCAAACATATAGCCAGAGAGATCTTTTGAAAATGTAAATCATATCAAGTCATTCTCCTCTTCAATACTCTGCAATGGATTCCCATCACACTCAAAATAAAATTTCAACTTTATTCTGGCTTACCAAATACTACATAATATGGCCTTTCCCTCTTTCCTTTCCCCCCTCATTCATTGCACTCTAGCTATTTTGATCTTCTCGTGGTTCCTCTAAGTAGCCATACTCTATCCTGATTCAGTTTTCCTGTACTTGACTGTTTCCTTTACTGGCAATATTAGTCTCCAAAATCTTTATATGGTACATTCCCTCACTTGTTTTGTGTTTCTGATCAATAACACCTTCTAAAAGGCTTATCTAGCCACTCAGTTTTAGATAATTTCCATGAGTGTATCACTCTATCTCTTCACTTGTTTATACTTCTGCAGGGCATGTGACATCATATATATTTTTTTCTTGTCTGGATTTTCCAGTATAATATAAGCTGCACGAGGGCAGGGACTTGGTTGGGTTCACTTTTTGTTTTCTAGCATCTAAACCATGTCTGGCATGTAGTAGCCATTTGATAAATATTGCTGAAACAAATAAATAACTTTTATGGGGTTTTGGGAAAACTGTTGCATTTTAAAGATTTAGAAAACTTCCTGGGAAGATGGCAGAATGGAAAGATCCTAAACTCACCTCATTATACAGAACACCTAGATAACACCCATATCAGTGTAAAAAAAAAAAAAAAAAAAACAGAAAATGACCTAAAGCCTGGCCAGAACAGACTCTCCACAGCTAAATGTACACAAGAGGCCACATCGTATAGGTTAGGAAGGGCAGAGACTCAGTAGGAATCACCCTGACCCATGAGCCTGTCTATGGGAAGGATGCTATGGGCATGGAAAGAGGAGAGGAGTGAACCTCATGTTGGGCACCACAGGTATGGGGAACTCACACTGGGAAGACAAATTCCCCTAACATTTGGCTTTGAAAAACATAGTGGCTTAACACCTGGAACTTCAAAAATCAGCAGACTTGGCTCTGTAAGAAGAGGAGGACAATAAGAAACTGAGTCTCTTCCCTTAAAGAGACAGCATAACAAAGAGCGCCACTGAGATACAGCATAGAAGTCTGGGGTATATGGGAGGGAGATTTATTTACTAATCTCAGAGTATGTGTTGGAGGGGCAGGAAACTTTGGGAAGCTTCTCCAAGAAAAAAAGAGTTGGTGGGCACATTTCCCTCCTTTGCCCCCAGCGTGCATACACAGAGATCTGCAGGAAGCAGCCCAGCACTAATACTCTCTACCTAGCGTACTAACAGCATGGCCCACCCCCACATTCTCTTATGGACAATATGGACAAGCCCCTTCCAACATGCCTTCAGTAGGAGTCAATCCAAAGTGGTATCACAGCATGGCAGTGTGCAATAGTCCTGACAGGAGCTAGTGCCACTCCAAAGTGATTTTTTTCCCCAAGGAGAGGGAAAGATAACCACACACACACCAGTTAGACTGCATTCTCAACAGTAGGCTGGAGGCAGACATCTGGTCTAACAGCAGGCTGTGCCCACCAATTAAAGCTTCTCAAGAGACAACACAGGAAGAGTGTCCCACAGCTTGGTGCAACCTGAGCTCTAACAAACACCTAGTCTGCCCCAGCTCAAGCCCAATGCAGCCCCAGACTGGCCCATTACAAGACAGGGACGAAACCCTGACCACAACAGGCAAAGAGAGCCATTGCAGATGACTGGACTGAAGGCAAATGTGGCTCAGCCACAACAGTAGGGCACATGCAACACACATAGGAGACACCCCTAAAGTGCCAGGTTCTGATGAACAGGGGGCATTGCACTGCAGGGAACTTCAGGATCTCTTCTTCATAAGGCCACCGCTTTCAAGAGAAGAAGATGTAGCTGACCTAACACAGAGAAATGGACACAGTTAGACAAAATGAGGAAACAGAAGAATATGTTCTAAATGAAAGAACAGGACAAAATCATAGTTAGAGAGCTAAACCAAATGGAGATAAGTAATATGCCTGATAGAGAATTTAAAGTGATGAACTTGAGACAAGAATAGAAGATCTCAGTGAGACCCTCAGCAAAGAGATGGAAAACATAAAAAAGAACCAATCAGAGATGAGGAACTCAATAACTGAAATTAAAAATACACTATAGGGAATAAATAGTAGACTAGAGGAAGCAGAAGAACAGATCAGTGACTTGGGTGACAAATAAAGGAAAGCAATCAAGCTGAACAGGAGAAAGAAAAATGAATAATAAAAAATGAGACTAAATTAAGGGAACTCAGTAAAACCATCAGTATAATAACATTCATATTATAGGGATCCCAGAAGAAAAGAGAGAAAAAGTGACAGAAAATTTTATGAAGAAATAATACCTGAAAACTCCCTGAATCTGGGGAAGGAAATGGAAATTCAGATCCAGAAAGTACAGAGTCCTAATATAATCAACCCAAATAGGTCTACACCAAGACACAGAGTAATTAAAACAACAGAAAGTAATGATAAAGAATTTTTTAAGAAGTTACAATCAAAGGGAAACCCCATAAGTCTATCAGCTGATTTTTCAGTAGAAACTTTGTAGGCCAGAAGAGAGTAGCAAAGTTCAAAATGCTGAAAGAAAAAATAAACTGTAGCCAAGAATACTCTGTCTAGCAAGATTATCAATCAGAATAGAAGGAGAGATACCTTCCCAGACAAACAAAAGTTAAAGGTATTTGTGACCACTAAATCATTACATTAAGAAATGTAAAAGGGGACTCTTTGAGTAGAAAAAGACCATAAGCACGAGTAAGAAAAATAAGAAGCACAAGAGCAGTAAAATTAAGTATATCTATAAAAATCATTCAAGGGATTCACAAAATAAAAGAATGTAAAGTATGACACCAAATACCTAAAACTGGGCAGTGGTGGGTAGGGGCAAGGGAGAAGTAAAAATTTAGTGGTTTTAGAATAGGTTCAAATTTCTGTGATCATCAACTTAATATAGACTGCTATATGCATAAGATGTTATATATAAACCTAATGGTAACTACTAATCAAAAGCCAGTAATAGATATCCAAACAATAAAGAGAAAGAAATCCAAGTATATCACTAAAGAAAGCCAGTAAACCATGAGAGAAGAGAAAAAGAAAAGAGAGGACAGAGAAGTACTACCAAAACAATATAAGGCAAAAAACAAAATGGCAATTAGTATATATTTATCAGTAACAACTTTGATGTATATGGATTAAATGTTCCAAAAAAGGACATAGGTTGATGGAATGTTAAAAAAACAAAACCCATTTATACGCTGCCTAAAAGAAACTCCTTTCAGACCTAAAGACACATACAGATTGAAAGTGAAGGGATAGAAGAGCATTTATCATGGAAGTGAAAAGAAGCTGGGGTAGTAATACTTATATAGAACTAAATAGACTTTAAAACAAAGACTGTAACAAGAGACAAAGAAGGAAACAATCCAACAAGAAGATATAAGAATTGCAAAAATATATGTACCCAAATGGGAGCATCAAAATACATGAAGCAGCTATTAACAAACATACAGGAAGTAATAAAATAATACAATAATACTAGGGGACTTTAACACTCCACTTACA
Organism: Mirounga leonina; assembly: GCF_011800145.1. Classification (NCBI taxonomy): domain Eukaryota; kingdom Metazoa; phylum Chordata; class Mammalia; order Carnivora; family Phocidae; genus Mirounga; species Mirounga leonina. Next base: position 56,417,334 of record NW_023270415.1, read on the forward strand.
TCAATTGATAGATTAACAAAACAGAAAATCAGAAAGTGCCCTTGAATGACACATTGAACCAGATGATTCTAACAGATATATACAGAACATCCATCCTAAAACAGTGGGAATATACATTCTTTTCAAGTGTATATGGAATATTCTCTTGAATAAATCACATATTAGGTGACAAATTAAGTCTTAACCAATTCAGAAATTTGAAGATATACCATGCATCTTTTCCAAGCACAATTCTGTGAAACTAGAGATCAACCACAAGAAAAAGTCTGGAAAGAACACAAATATATGGAAATTAATAAACATACTACTAAGCAATAAATGGATCAACCAAGAAATCAAAGAGGAAATCAAAAAATAAATGGAGACAAATGAAAATGAAAAAAAAAATGAAAACATAATTATCTAAAATCTTTGGGATGTAGCAAAAGCTGCTCTAAGAGAAAAGTTTATAGTAGTACACACTTACCGCAAGAATCAAGAAAAATCTCAAATAAACAACCTAATGTTATACTTAGAACTAGTAAAAGAACAAATGAAACCCCAAACCAGCAGAAGGAAGGAAATAATAAAAATTGGAGCAGAAATAAATGATATCAAAACAAAACAAAACAAAAAAACATGATAGAACAAATCAAGGAAGCCAGGAGCTGGTTCTTTGAAAAGATCAACAAAATTGATAAACCTTTAGCCAGCCTCATTAAAAAGAGAGAGAGAGAGGGAGAGAGAGAACTCAAACAAAATCAGAAACGGAAGAGGGGAAATAACAACAAATACCACAGAAATACAAAGGATTTTACAAATACAAAGAGAATATTATGAAAAATCGTATGCCAAAAAATTGGACAACTAAGAAGAAATGGGTAAGTTCCTAGAAACACATATCATTTCAAAACCAAATCAGAAAGAAATAGAATATTTGAAGAGACTGATTATCAGCAATGAAATTGAATCAGTAATCAAAAAACTTCCAACAAACAAAAGTCCAGGGCCAGATACCTTCACAAGTGAATTCCACCAAACATTTAAAGAAGAGTGAAGCCATTTTTCTCAAACTATCCCAAAGAACAGAAGAGTAAGGGAAACTTCCAAATGTATTCTATGAGACCAGCATTATCCTGATAACAAAACCAGAAAAAGAAAATACAAAAAGGAGAACTACAGGTCAATATCTCTGATGAAGATAGATGTAAAAATCCTCAACAAAATATTAGCCAATGAATCCAACAATATATTTAAAGAATAATTCACCACAATCAAGTGGGATTTATTTCTGGGATGCAAGAGTGGTTCAATATTCACTTATCAATCAATGTGACACATCACATCAACAAGAGAAAGGACAAAAACCATATGATCATTTCAATAGATGCAGAAAAAGCATTTGACAAAGTACAGCATCTATTCATGATATAAACCCTCAACAAAGTAGGTTTAGAGGGAACATACTTCAATATAATAATGACCACATATGAAAAACCCACAGCTCACATCATACTAAATGGTGAAAAAGTTTTTTTCCCAAGATCAGGAATAAGACAAGGATGTCCACTCTCACCACTTTTATTCAATATAGTACTGGAAGTCACAGCCATAGCAATCAGAGAAGAAAAGAAAATCAAAGGAATTCAAATTGGTAAGGAAAAAATAAAATTTTCACTATTTGCAGATGACATAATAATATACATAGAAAACCCTAAAGACCTCACAAAAAAACTATTAGAACTGATAAATGAATTCAGCAAGATTGCAAGATATAATATCAATATACAGAAATTTGTTCCATTTCTATACACTCATAATTAAGTAGCAGAAAGAGAAATTGAGAAAAAATCCCATTTATAGTTGCACCAAAAAAATAAAGTATCTAGAAATAAACTTAATCAAGGAGGTAAAAGACCCATACTTGGAAAACTATAAAGCACTGATGAAAGAACTGAAGAGGACACAAACAAATGAGAAGATATTCCATGCTCGTGGATTAGAAAAACAAATATTGTGAAAATGTCCATACTATCCAAGGTAATCTACAGATTTAATGCAATCCCCATCAAATTACCATTTTTCACAGAACTAGAACAAATAATCCTAAAATTTTTATGGAACTCCAAAAGACCCTGATTAACCAAAGCAATCTTGAAAAAAAACACAACTGGAAGTATCACAATCCCAGATTTCAAGGTATACTACAAAGTTATAGTAACCAAAAAAGTATGGTAATTGCCCAGACATAGACATAGATCAGTAGCACAGAATAGAAAGGTGAGACAAAACCCATGGTTATATGGTCAATTATTCTATAACAAAGGAAGCCAGGATATGCAATGGGAAAAAGACAGTCTCTTCAGTAAATGATGTTGGGAAAACTGGACAGCTACACACAAAACAATGAATCTGGGCCACTTTCTCACACCATACACAAAAATAAACTTGAAATTGGTTAAAGACCTAAATGTGAGACCTGAAACCATAAAAATCCTAGAACAGGGTGCAGGCAGCAATCTCCTTGATATCAGTCATAGCAACATTTTCCTAGATATGTCTCCTCAGGCAAGGGAAACAAGAGCAAAAATAAAACTACTGGACTACATTGAAATAAAAAGCTTCTGCACAGTGAAGGAAATAATCAACAAAACTAAAAAGCAACCTACTGAATGGGAGAAGATATTTGTAAATGGTATATTTGATAAGGAGTTAGTATCCAAATATATAAAGAAATCATGCAACTCAACACCAAAAAAACAATCCAATTAAAAATGGGCAGAAGACATGAATAGCCATTTCTTCACAGAAGACATATAGATGGACAACAGAAACATGAAAAGATGCTCAATGTCACTAGTCATCAAGGAAATGCAAATCAAAACCACAGTGAGATATCACCTCATACCCGTCAGAATGGCTAAAATCAAAAACATAGAAACAACCATTTTGATTCTATTTTTGTGTGTGGTGTAAGGAAATGTTCCAGTTTCATTCTTCTGCATGTGGCTGTCCAATCTTCCAAACACCATTTGTTGAGGAGACTGTTTTTTTTTTTTTTTTTCCATTGGACGTTCTTTCCTGCTTTGTAGAAGATTAGTTGACCATAGAGTTGAGGGGCCATTTCTGGGCTCTCTATTCTGTTCCATTGATCTATGTGTCTGTTTTTGTGCCAGTACCATACTGTTTTGATGATGACAGCTTTGTAATAGAGCTTGAAGCCAGGAATTGTGATGCCACCGGCTTTGCTTTTCTTTTTCAACATTCCTCTGGCTATGCGGGGTCTTTTCTGGTTCCATACAAATTTTAGGATTATTTGTTCCATTTTTTTGAAAAAAGTTGATGGTATTTTGATGGGGATTGCATTAAACGTGTAGATTGGTCTAGGTAGCATTGACATCTTCACAATATTTGTTCTTCCAATCCATGAGCATGGAACGTTTTTCCATTTCTTTGTGTCTTCCTCAATTTCTTTCATGAGTATTTTATAGCTTTCTGAGTACAGATTTTTTGCCTCTTTGGTTAGATTTATTCCTAGGTATCTTATGGTTTTAAGTGCAATTGTAAATGGGATCGACTCCTTAATTTCTCTTTCTTCTGTCTTATTGTTGGTGTATATAAATGCCATTGATTTCTGTGTATTGATTTTATATCCTGCCACTTTACTGAATTCCTGTATGAGTTCTAGCAGTTTTGGGGTGGAGTCTTTTGGGTTTTCCACATAAAGTATCAGATGAAGGGCTAGTATCCAAAATATATAAAGAACTTATCAAACTCAATGCCCAAAGAACAAATAATCCAATCAAGAAATGGGCAGAAGACATGAACAGACATTTTTCCAAAGAAGACATTCAAATGGCCAACAGACACATGAAAAAGTGCTCAACATCACTCGGCATCAGGGAAATCCAAATCAAAACCTCAATGAGTTACCACTTCACACCAGTCAGAATGGTAAAATTAACAAGTCAGGAAATGATAGATGTTGGTGAGGCTGTGGAGAAAGGGGAACCTTCCTACACTGTTGGTGGGAATGAAGCTGGTTCAGCCACTATGGAAAACAGTATGGAAGTTCCTCACAAAGTTGAAAATAGAGCTACTGTATGATCCAGCAATTGGACTACTGGGTATTTACCCCAAAGATACAAGTATAGTGATCTGAAGGGGTACATGCACCCCAATGTTTATAGCAGCAATGTCCACAATAGCCAAACTATGGAAAGAGCCAAGATGCCCATCGACAGATGAATGGATAAATAAGACGTGATAGATACACACACACACACACACACACACAATGGAATATTATGCAGCCATCAAAAGGAATCAAATCTTGCCATTTGCAATGATGTGGATGGAACTGGAGGGTATTATGCTGAGCGAAATAAGTCAATCAGAGAAAGACATGTATCATATGATCTCACTGATATGAGGAATTCTTAATCTCAGGAAACAAACTGAGGGTTGCCGGAGTGGTGGGGGGTGGGAGGGATGGGTGGCTGCGTGATGGACATTGGGGAGGGTATGTGCTATGGTGAGTGCTGTGAATTGTGTAAGACTGTTGAATCACAGACCTGTACCTCTGAAACAAATAATACGTTATATGTTAAAAAAAAGAAGAAGATAGTAGGAAGGGAAAAATGAAGGGGGAGGTAATCGGAGGGCGAGATGAACCATGAGAGACTATGGACTCTGAGAAACAAACTGAGGGTTCTAGAGGAGATGGGTGTGGGGGGATGGGTTAGCCTGATGATGGGTATTAAAGAGGGCACGTATTGAATGAAGCAGTAGGTGTAATACAGAAACAGTGAATCATGGAACACTACATCCAAAACTAATGATGTAATGTATGTTGATTAACATAACATAATAAAAACAAACAAACAAACAAACACAGAAACTAGTGTTGGCAAGTATGTGGAGAAAAAGGAATCCTCGTGACCTGTCAGTGGGAATGCAAACTGGTGCAGCCACTGTGGAAGACAGTATGGAGGTTTCTCAAAAAATTAAAAAAAAAATTACCATATAACCCAGTACTTTCACTATTTACTCACAGAATACAAAAACACTACTTCAAAAAGATATGTGCACCCCTATGTTTTTTGCAGCATTATTTACAATTGCTAAATTATGGAAACAGCCCAAGTGTTCATCAATAGATGAATGATAAAAAAGATGTGGTATATATATAGAATTGAATATTCCTTTGCTATAAAAAGAATGAGATCTTGCCAATTGCAACAATATGGGTGAATTTAGAGGGTATAATGCTAAGTGTAATAAGTCAGAGAAAGACAAATACCATATGATTTCACTCATATATGGAATTTAAGAAACAAAACGAAGAAAAAAAAACCCCAACAAAATAGACTCTTAACTATAGAGAACAAATTGGTGGTTACCAGAGGGGAGGTAAGTGGGAGGATGGGTGAAATTGTGAAGGGGATTAAGAGTACACTTATCACGATGAGCACTAAGCAATGCATAAAATTGTTGAATCACTGTATTATACACCTAAATCTAATATAACACTGTAATTAGGTATACTGGAAATAAGTTAAAAATTTTTAAATAAAGAGATTCAGAAATAGGTAGACAGTTTCAAGAAATTTTGTTCCCAGAATTCATTTACTTTTCTAAGTCCACAATATTCACTAAAAATGACTGAATATTTCAACATAGTTTCTTAATGAAGCATAATGGGAAAACACTAAATACAGAATTTTTTTAATCTACTCTAATTTCTAGGAAGAATAACCTGTATAAGTCAAAAGAAATGTATGATTTAGGAAAGTTTTTATTATAAGAAATATTTTATCACTTTGTAATTTACATTTCACTTGCTTTATTTTCTTTTTTATTAGTATGTTATGTTAATCACCATACATTACATCATTAGTTTTTGATGTAGTGTTCCATGATTCATTGTTTGTGTATAACACCCAGTGCTCCATGCAGAAAGTGACCTCTTTGTAATTTATATATAACTTTGTGTATTGCTGAGTGGAGGACTTGTAAAAATTTTTAAATGATTATATTTTCTTGAATTACTTGCATTTTATGTTATTAAATTGCTCAATGATTTTTTTTAAAAGATTTTATTTATTTATTTGACAGAGAGAGACACAGTGAGAGAGGGAACACAAGCAGGGGGAGTGGGAGAGGGAGAAGCAGGCTCCCTGCAGAGCAGGGAGCCCGACGCGGGACTCGATCCCAGGACCCCGGGATCATGACCTGAGCTGAAGGCAGTCGCTTAACCAACTGAGCCACCCAGGTGCCCGCTCAATGATTTTTTAATGATAGTATAAAAGTAAGTGTGAAATCAAAATCCTAACTTCATTTTCTTTCTTTTTTTTTTTAAAGATTTTATTATAGGTAATCTCTACACCCAGGGTGGGGCTCAAACTTACATAACCAAGATCAAAAGTTCCATGCTCTACTGACTGAGCCAGGCAGGTGCCCCCTAACATTATTTTAAAAAAATCTATATTGGAGAAAGTTGAGTTAAAGAGGCTTTTGTTGTAGTGATAATTTTTCTCTATGATCAGTTGTTGCTGTTTTGAGTTGTTCATCATGATTTGGTAAATTAAGCACAATTTGTTTATTATACAATGCACTAATGATCTTGGGAGCTTCATGGAAATGATAAAATTGCCTAACTTCACGTTTAGAAATATTGTCAAAAATTTCTAAAGCTTGTTGAGTTTGATCATCCAAGATGTAACCAGAATGCTTATTTTCTATTAATAATAATAGATATTTACAACAGATGCTTCATATATTAATGATGATTTATCAAAGGAGAAGTAATCAAAATGTTTACAAATGGAATCTTGGTTGGCAAAATGGTTTGACCTGCGTGCAGTGACAAAGCCAGACAATTTCAGGATTTGTAGAAATCTCCAGAGTATGTGAAAGTGTTATGAAGATACATTATTGTACCTATCTCATATTCTTCTGGAGGAGCTTTACAAGGAATATGATAATTGAAGACTTTGATTGTAAAGGATTTTGAACATCTATGAAACAAAGAAAATATTTAATTGAAACTTATTGAGTGAGGCATTTAAGGTTTTCATTGAACAAATTATATACAGCCTCTCCCTCCCCAGTGATATATCAATTATGTAAATCTTAATGCAGCATATTTTTAGGCTTTTTTTCTCTATCCAAAAAAGTTACTTATTACTGATATGAACTATATCCCAAAGGCTTTTCATGCTTTTATTTTGCTCTGTTCTACGTATTTTCAAGAGTTAATCTTGACACTGTGTTATATATAAACTTCCAGTTACACAAATATTAATAATCCAATATAATCATCTTCTATACTAATTATACATTTTAAAGTAATCATTAAAATTATCATTTAGGGATGCCTGGGTGGCTCAGTTGGTTAACTGACTGCCTTCAGCTCAGGTCATGATCCCAGGGTTCTGGGATCTAGCCCTGCATCCGAGAGGGAGCCTGCTTCTCCCTCTCCCTAGGCTTGTGCTCTCTCTCTGTCAAATAAATAAATAAGTTTTTTTTTTTTTTTAAATAAATAAAATAAATTATTGTTTATAGCATGAAGATTTTATATTTTTTCTTAGTAATTTTGTGTGAATTGACTAACAAGATTCTTAAAACTACAGAAATTAGAAATGATTCAACATTGATATGAATCTAGAAGACTTGGTTATCAGTAAGTATTTGTTTTATGTTAGCAGGGCTAAAATCTAGCTAGAATCCTATAGACTTGGGTCTAGTCCCAAAATGAGACTAGAATCTCTTGCCAGAAGGATGGGTGTGTTTATTTTATATAGTAATTAGGAAATTCTTAATCTAGCTCATTTGTTATCTAAATACATGCACATAAATGTAGGATTTTAATGGAGAGAAGAGAATGATTTGGCAGGTAACTATGAGTGATTAAATGAAAATGAAACCTAAGAGCCATTCCTGGATTTAACATAAACACACACACACACACACACACTCACATATGATATTTAGGATGTTTTGGCAAAGTTAAATGACTTAAAGTAAGAAAGCTATTTAATTTCAAGATTACTTTTGTTGTTTGCTTAATGTTCTATTTTAAATCCTTCTTGTACATAGTTTCCAGTACTTTCCTTACTTCCTCCATACATTTCTCCTTAATAATCTTTCCACTCTATCAACACCAAAAAGAAAGTGTGTGAGAATCTTAGGTTTTTAGAACCTACATTCCCCAGTAAAGTGTCTGCCAAGTGTATCTGGAGACTCAAGAATGCCCTACCTGTGCTTGCAAGCAAGTTGGATGCTAGGGTTCCTGCTGCTATCATTCTTACCCTGCTGGGCTATTCTGTCTCCTGTTGTACCTGATGGAGACCTGCAGGCCATGTGAGCAGCCCTCACTACTCTCCCAGCTTCGCCATCTCCTCCATGGTTCCTTGTTGACCTTTCCAGACACCTCCACTGCCAAACCAAGGCAGTGGCTTGTGGGAGAGATGCCTGCATGCTTGCCTCTTATCAAAACCCAAGTTTATACAGGCTGAGCATGAAGGCATGCATCTACCTGCTGCTTCCCAGCTGAGTGACTCTGAGCGAAGTTATGTAAGTTTCTGTATCTGTAAAATAGGGTAGTGTTTCTCTTTCAGGGTTTTATGAATACTGAATGAGATGATTTATGACACTGAATAAACTGTCAATCAGTAACATTTTACTTAGTACAACTGCTAAGGTAGAAAAGAATTAAATAGGAACCTAGCTCAAAGGTGTGATTTGTTTCTAGCAATACAAATTTTATCCAATTTAGGCCAGCTTATGTGATACTGTCAGAAAGTTCTGATATGGTCATGGATGTACACATCCACTTAAAAACTTCAGATCAAATCTTAGAGTAATATAAATTCAAAAGTATGCCATAGAATATATTCAAAATCAAAGTTGTGGTATGACAGAATAAATGAAATTTGGAGATTAATTCATGAATTAACATGCTAAATAATATAACATGGTACAGAGAAGTAAACATCTTAGGAGAATATTGAGATAGACATGAAGATAAGGACAGTTACAGTTTATTCATGGGAATAACTAATTTTTGTAATGCTTTGCTGTTCTGCAAAAAATGAAATTAAAGAACCTACATTTCTTTAGATAATTTTATAAACATTGAGTGAGATCAGAGGCTATTAATTCTTGTCTTGAAGAGAAGTCATTATGTGATTGAAAGTATTAAAAATGCCAAGCAAATGAAGTTCGTCCAGTTTTATGTTTGATACATGTGTTTAAATGGCTTAGTTCAGGACCATCTTGCGGCTTCCACCAGATATTATTCAGCTCCATTTTTTTACTGTGGTAAAGACAATGTTGCTGAATCTGCTAAGATTCATTTTTATAGGAGCATATAAATTTATTATTACAAAGCACGGTCACCGTAAGAGTTATTTAAATATTCACTTGAATTATCTCATTAATTCATTCTGAATTCAACAAATATTCACTCATTGAATGTGAGTGACTAATCACTTCACTCTAATATACATCACTGGATATCACTGTATCCAGAATCCATCCTTTCTTCTGGGAAACAAGGCTCTTTTACTCTTGGTCCATGTCTTTGAGTTGGAGTGATCACCTACTTCCACCTTCAAGTGTGGACAAAACAAGACTCAGGCCTGGCCAATCTTTTCAATTTTCCTAGTCAAATGACCCATTAAGCCCTTTTCTCAGAGTGAATAGTTAACATTTTGCAATATTTGCTTAATTTTTGCTGACGTATTTTTAAATAGATTAAATACACCATTGTATTTTATCCCTAAATATCTTAGGGATCTTAATTATATAAAACAAGGTTGTTCTACTACATCACCACTAAACCATTACCATTCATAAAAATTAGCAACAATTACTGCATCTAGTATATTTACATTTCCTCAATTTTCAAAAATCAGTTTCCTTAAATCAGAATTCAATCAAAGACCATATAGTTTGCATTTGGACACTTTAACTCTTAAATCTCTTCTCACCAGAATAATCCTCCCTTTCCTAACTTTTGTTTTCTTAAGACACTAGTTTGTTGAGGTTGGGCCAGTTAAACTGTAGAATATCTCATCTTCTGAAATTATCTGAACAAAAAAATCTAGTGTGTGTGTTTGCCATGTAACTCCTATCTATATTTTCTGAATACCATAGAAACAAAACTAGATAAGAAGGTAGTAGTCACAGGTTAAACATATTTGACAAGAAAAATTCAGGTGTCACTATGTAATGAAGACTCAAATCTGTTTATCATCCCCGCGCCCCAGTTAGTACAGATAAGATTATTGGCAGGGGTAAAATGGAGATAGCTGTATCTCTCCATTGTGAAGCAGTATTTTCCCCACTATGAGTAGCAAGTAAACTGTGTGGTTAAAATCTGATTTCATGGAAAAATCCAGATTTATTCAACCTTTCATACTGGTTTTAGCATCCACTGACCTTTCTCCCTCCTGAGTCTATCATTTCTTTAGTGTTGCAAACCAATCACTTAATGATATTTCTTCTGTAATTATTAGTTGTCATTCTTCTGTACATAAGCATCTTTCATTATCAACTGTGGAATTTTGATTATCCAGCATAATTCTCACTAAAAGTTAAGAGATGTACTTAATTTTTTATTTTTTATTTTTTTTTTATAAAGATTTTATTTATTTACTTGAGAGAGAGAATGAGACAGAGAGAGAGAGCACGAGATGGGGGAGGGTCAGAGGGAGAAGCAGGCTCCCCGCCGAGCAGGGAGCCCGATGTGGGACTCGATCCCGGGACTCCAGGATCATGACCTGAGCCGAAGGCAGTCGCTTAACCAACTGAGCCACCCAGGCGCCCGATGTACTTAATTTTTTAATCCTCATTTTCCAGTAGTAGTAATTTGTGTAACAACCACTACCACGGTTGACTAATGAGGTTTTTCTCTGGTCTTGTGTTACTGTTTGGTTCTTAACACATTTATTTAAAATATTATTTAAGTAGTGCATATCGATAAACATAGTAAATATTACTACTGACCGATATTTCTACTATCCCTCTTCTGAGTCTGAGAATATTTCATGTCCTCACTCCTTTGAAGTACAGGATGATCTCATCACATAAGATGATTACGTTAATAAGATGCAGCTGAAGGGTATTGCAACCTCAATGATTCATGTTCTCTCTTTCCACAGCCATAGCAAATACTCTCACTCAAGCTAATGGGGTTTCATCTCTTGGTTCCTGGATGAGGACTATGAACAGACCCCATGCAACTTTTGAATTATTTGTAGCAAGAGTGAGAAGTATTTTTTAAATTGCTTTAAAACATTAACTTTTTTAGTTTTATCACAATATAACTTAACATATCCTGACATATATAGTAAGATATTGTACAGTATCTTACAGAAGGGTTTTAAAATTACAACTTTCAGAATTTGCCCATTACTAAAATATCTATATGCAATATGGGAGTGTTTTCAAATATTCAGATATTCTGTGCTAAGTAGCAAAAACTCCATTAACTCCTTCTGTTTTATACTTTTCTTCCATATGTTCTCACATTAGGTATATGCTTATCACTAGACTGTGCCAGCTTACTTGGTGGCAGAGAGTTGAAATCCTTTAGATGCATTTACTTAAATAGAACATTGTAGTTTATCTCCAGATTAAAGTAATTGGCAGAGAATTGGAAATAGCAGTCATAACAATTGTTTAACTGAGAAACGATTATCCATATGTGCCTACAGGCTTGTGAGAAATTGAAAAGGCTAAAATGCTACCAGTGCCTTCATTCAGCTCTTAATCCCTGTTCATGCTTTTCGGCTTTCCAACTTTTTTCAGACTCAATCTCTGTATCACACCCCATGCTATCACACCATATGCTGCTTTCTGCCCTTTCACACTTTCCAGGAACGCTTGAAAAGCTAAAATCTATAGTCTAGTCTGGGAAGTAAGAAATGCTCAAAAATAACTACCACAAAGGAGAGAGTGATAAATGCCATAGGAGAGGAACAGATAAAGTGCTAAGGAAGTAGGCAAAAAGATTGTTTCCAGCAGTGAGATGTGAGAAGAGATGGTTTTTTTATACAGACCCTGAAAAGTAGATAAACTATGGATGTATGACTATGAAAGGAAAAAGGCATTATAAGCAGATTGTGGTAGAAAACACTGATCAGTGGGGGATATGGGTGAAGGCTCATCTAGGAGTGAACGTGTTTTTTTTTTTTTTTTTTTTTCATCTCCCTGGACAGAAATTTGTGAACTCTTTCCCATTTGAAGGAATATACACAGTTCCTGATCCCTAATCCTGTAACCCGGTCCTACTTATGGATAATTTCTATTCCTCATTGAGGTCACTACTTAAATATTAGTTTTTCATGGAAATCTTTCTAACTCCTCTCAAACCAGTTTAGGTCTTCTGGTTTTGTATATTGCACATGGGGCTTTCCTTTGGTTGCACTTACCAAAATATCAAAAAGTCATTGTTGTGCTTTTTATCCTATTCTCTTATCAGACTGAGTTTTATGAGAAAAGAAACTGTTAGTCCATGGCAAGTGCCCCAGATATATTTGTTGATTAAATTGAAGCTAGATTTCAACCAGATAGGCCTGTAATTTTTAGTTTTAAAGTAACTAAAAAGGCAGGAAGCCAGGAAAAACTAATGAAAAATATAGTTCAAGTTCCTAAATGAGAGGAGTTTATTGAAGATAACTGTATTTCTGTGGCTGCTATAACAAATTATTTCAAACCTGGAGGCTTAAAACAAGACATATTTATTATTTTATGGTTCTCTGGACCAGAAATTTGACATGAGTCTCAATGGCCAAAAATAAAAAAGTAGGCAGGCCTTCACCCTTTTCTGGAAGCTCTAGGGGAGAATTTATCTACTGTATTTTCTAGCTCTTGAAGGTCACCTACTTTGTTTAGCTCGTGATTCTTTCTTCTGTCTTCAATGCTCAGTGACCCTGGGTTGAGTCCTTGTCATGTTGCCATCTCTCCATTTCTTCTGATTCCTTCTTTTACTTTCAAATTCCCATATAATTACCTTTAACCACCCCCCCTCCTCCGGATAACCCAGATTACTCCCAATCGTAAAGTCTGCTCATTGACAACATTAATTTCATCTGCAACTTTCATTCCCCTTTGCCATGTAATTTAAGACATTCACAGGTTCCAGGGATTAGGATGTAGACATCATGGGAGGGCCATTATTCTGCCTACCTCATTAGCCTACTTAAATGTTGAACACTGACAAATCAGATTAACTGTAGTCTCATAATATTACTGATGAGATTCTCCTTGAGGCAATGGCCAAAAAATAATCTCAGTTATTCCTTAATATCAGAGTAAATAAAACCATGTGAACAGAATAGAAAAAGGGCAGACATCAGCAAAGATGCTATGAATTAAAATACACATAAGTGTGCACTATTAGGGGCGCCTGGGTGGCTCAGTTGGTTAAGCGACTGCCTTCGGCTCAGGTCACGATCCTGGAGTCCCGGGGTCGAGTCCCGCAACGGGCTCCCTGCTCTGCAGGGAGTCTGCTCCTCCCTCTGACCCTCCCCCCTCTCATGTGCTCTCTGTCTTTCTCATTCTGTCTCAAATAAATAAATAAAATCTTTAAAAAAAAAAAAAAGTGTGCACTATTAATGTTCAATAAGCACCCTGAGGGGCGCCTGGGTGGCTCAGTCATTAAGCGTCTGCCTTCGGCTAAGGTCATGATCTCAGGGTTCTGGGATCGAGCCCCGCATTGGGCTCCCTGCTCCGCGGGAAGCCTGCTTCTCCCTCTACCACTCCCCCTGCTTGTATTCCCTCCCTCGCTGTGTCTCTCTCTGTCACATAAATCAATAAAACCTTTAAAAAAAAAAAAAAAGAACCCTGAGTTATTTTTACTAGTGTGTGTTCCTGAAGGGTATCATCGCTGGTCTAATTCTGCCTCCCAATCTAGCTTCATTTATCACAAATGCTTTTTGCCTTCCTTTTCATAAAACTAACCACTCCTCTTTTGCTTGACTACATTAAAATCTCAGCATTTATATCTTAACTGCAATAACACTTTTCTTCTATTTGTATCCATGTCTTTTCTTTTTTACCAGATTATAAGCATGTTCAGAGAGTGAATTTATTTCTCTTTATAAAACATTGAAGATCTTCGATTTTCATATGTCAATCAGCTGTTCAGTAAATGTCTACTAACTGAATCAAGTGAATGAATGTGGAAATGAAGCAAATGAATCAAAAAGCCAAATCATATTATTTAGTTATCAATTGGAAAGAAAGTATTCTGGGATCCACACCTTTTCGAAAACTGCTTAGGACGTATCAAATCTACATGACAACACCATTTTCAATTCTGATTTTAGCAGAATTACAGGAACACAGGCTCCACAAAAAGCATTACTAGAATATTCACATTATTGTTGAATAGTTCAGCCCATAAATATATATGTGCATACTAAAAGATTGTTAAACTTGCAGCCATCATTTTAAGTTACTTAAAAGTAATATTTTACATGAAAAGAAACAAGGTTTAAGAATCATCTCTGCATTTATTTGGAGGAGACAGTGGATTGATGGCTTTCCACTGTAACCTAGCATTGGGGTAGGCAGTGGAGATCATAAATATATTGTATTCTTACCCTCAAAAGAAAAATGAGCTAGTCCAAGAGGTAGAAATCAAATAGTTTTAATACAGTCTGTAAAGTATAGATACACTGGGTCTTAGGCACATATATAAATTGGACTTGCCCCTGTATAGAGGAGTCAGCAAGATCTCTGAGAAACAAGAAGCTAAACCGAAACCCAAAGGATGAGAGATGGTGACAAGGCAATAGATTTTGAGAAATATTAAGTATTTAGGGACAATGAGTTTAGTGATTTTTACATGTGATGGTGAGGTGAGAGAAGGATTTTAGCTCCTGCCTTTGGGATTTGCGGCTCTAATCCGTAAGGGGAAATGGAAAAAGTAGAGCATGTATAGGGAGAAAGAACTCAGTGTTGGACATCTATTCAATCCATAGCTGAAACCTATTTATGTTGCAAGATATATTTGCTTTAACAAATACTGTACAATGTGTTTTGGCATACTACCGATCTCTGTGTCTAACAGTATGAAAGATGTATAAATTTTGTGATATGACAAGCATTAGGACTGAAGCTCCATGATCAAGTCTAAATGATTTTGGTAACAAAGATTTTCTGATATCAGTAACAACACTGACAACAACAAGGGAGTCATCTCATAGAATTTAGCACACATTAGTTGACTGTCCTCCTATTGGTCAAGACAACCTATTCTCTAGGAATTCAGTAAAACATAAGAAAGAGTTCTGCTTTTAAAATATCCTCAGGCTAGTATAAACATGTACTACAATACAGTTAAGATTTTGCGTTTTATTATGATATGAACAAAGTGGTATAGGAACACAAAGAGAAATCTGGAATGGTTGCAGTTATTAACTATTTTTTTTATTTGAATATAGTTGATACACAATGTTATATTAGTTTTAGGTGTACAACTTAGTGATTTGATAAGTTTATACATTATGCTATGTTCACAAGTGTAGCTATCATCTGTCTCATTATATCGTTATTGTAATATCATTGACTATATTCCTTATGTTGTGCCTTTTGATCCACGACTTATTCATTCCATAAATGGAAGCCTGTATTTCCTTCTCCTCTTCACCCATTTTGCCCCATCCCCCACACCCCTGCCCTCTGTTTAAATGTCTCCTGGATAAGAAACCTATCACCTATCAATGCTTTCTTCTGACAAAACCAGCTCATGGACCACAGTGTTTCTGAATCTGAATTCATTGCCATCTGCAAACATCACTTCATGTTATAGCTGAAATCCAGGCCATCTACTGAGGTTCAATTTCAGTCGCTTTTTGAGGAGTTAGGATGTAAATTGTTCCAAATGTATTTATTTATTAAATTGGAGGGGGAGATGAACCATGAGAGACCATGGACTCTGAGAAACAAACTGAGGGTTCTAGAGGGGAGGGGGTTGGGGGGATGGGTTAGCCTGGTGATGGGTATTAAAGAGGGCACGTACTGCATGGAGCACTGGGTGTTATACGCAAACAATGAATCATGGAACACTACATCAAAAACTAATGATGTAATATATGGTGATTAACATAATAAAAATAAATAATAAAAAAATAAACATGTATTAAATGTTTACTATATACCAGTCACTGAGCATGGCGCAGGGTGAAGGAAAAGAGGGCAATCAGTTATATAGGATGGTCCTGCTCTTGAGGGACTCACACTATTGAGAAAAAGATGGATATAGAACAAGAGAAATGTGGTAGAATGCTATAGTTATTCATCTTTTTAATGAATAGGATGCTCACAAGAATGACACATTAGCATAATCCTTCTGATGTGATAAAGAATGCATACGTCTGACCTACATTGTGCCAGGAAATGGGTAAGGGCTCTCAAAGCTGGTACCATGTACCCCCTGAAGATATCTCCACTTGCCAAAGACAGGATATTTCCTTGGATTCCATCATCTCTGCTGTAGCTTCCAGGTCTCCATTGACTTGCCCAGGATCCTTTATTCCAGTTCCAGTTGTGCCTCTTTTATTTGCCACTCCAGGTTCCTATAAGACCTAGGTAAACTGTCCCATGTCTCAGTTGTCCAGGTTGTTTCTAGAGTTCTGCAGCACATGTCTTGGTATGCTGCTTCCCTGCCACCCTCAAGGGAGTTCGGAGGAAACATATTACCAAAGACAAACAGCAGGAGTACATTAGCAAATTACACTTAGATATACACCTAACAACCTCACAGAAAACATGCCCCCTCCTCAAACAATTCATAATCCCCTAGATAACAAAGGAAACTTCTTAGTCATTTAATATGTATGGAATGATTCTGTGTGCCAGGCACAAGGGATACCGACTGGGTCGTGTTTCTTTCCTTGTGCCTTGCACACAGTAGGAAGTTAGTACCTCTTGAAATCAGATCTTTATCCTGGCTCAGCCAGGTTTCGCCTGGCCCTTTTCTGCTTCTGAATGCTCTCACCCTTCTGCTTCCTCCTGTTCTGGGCATTAGTTCATTTTTCAAGAGGGAGAACAATATGGTAGGCAGATGGTGAAGAGGAGATTGGAAGAGGGAACCTGTGAAATGAAACAAAAACAGTACAAAATACAAAAACCATATTTGGTGCTATAATGTTTTATAACAATAGAAGGTAGCTAGAAATACTACATGCTAACACAGATAATATGATATCATACCCAGGGGGAGGAAACAGAGGGAATAGTGTGGCAGAGGCCACTGGCTTAAATTTGTTGGATCTCAAATCTGTTGGATTCTCTAATATTCTGTTTTTGACAATGCTTAACTAAAGGCATTTTATTCTCTGTCCTTTAGTATCATTCTGTTAAAAACTGGTATATACCAGGAACACCTGGGTGGCTCAGTTGGTTAAGCAACTGACTCTTGATTTCGGCTTAGGTTATGATCTCAACGTCGTGAGATCAAACCCCTTGTTGGGCTTTTCACTCAATGAGGAGTCTGCTGGAGATTCTCTCTACCTCTTCCTCTGCCCCGCCCCCCACTTGCGTGCGCACACTCCCTCTCTCTCTTTCAAAATAAATAATCTTAAAAAAACCCTGATGTATGCTTGAAACTAATATTACACTGCATATTAACTAACTGGAATTTAAATAAAAACATGAAACTTAAAAAAAAAAACAAAAAACTAACAACAACAACAAGAAAAAACTGGTATATAGTTAAATGAAAGATTTCCCTTAGGAAAGAATGGAAAACTTACCCAAACCTCTATTCTCATAATATTTATAATTTTCCTATTTTGAGGAATATGTTGGATTTGAAACACTAAAATCTTAATAACTATTAAGGTGAAATGATTATTTACACTAAATAAATGGCTGCTTGTAAAATGGAAGTAAATAATAGCTAAAGTAAGTAAGGAAGCTTGTCATTGCAGTAGTGATATATAATACTTATCTAGATGAACATCTCTTATAATACTGCATTGATAAATAGATAACTGCTATTATAAAATCTGGTTAGCTATTCACCTTTGAAAAACACCTTACTATGTCAATTTTCTTAAAAGTGTCTTTGCCAAATCAAGTTCCTACCATCTCACAAAATGATGTTTATCAATGGCTTGATAGAGAATATAATGCTTAAAAGGCCTTAAAATATTTGCAAACAAATAGATAACTCTTGCAAATTTGTCAGTGTGATTTTATGTTTGAGACTTAACCAAATTTACTTTATTAAGAATCTGGGTCAGAATGTTAGGTTAAGATGAACCAAATAACTCAGATTTTAATTTTCTAATGTTAAAATAAACCTCATTTATTAAGTGGAAATGGTCTGACATTTTGAAATCAGAAGTCATGTTCTAAAGATGCCAAGTCTAATAGTGCAACATGTGCTTGCTCCATTCTGGCATGTTCAAGGAGAGGTTATTTAATTGATTCAAAGTATGATCAAAAACTTCTCCCCCCTCAAGGAAACCTCCACTGAATTAGAATGAATGAGATATGTACTCCAGCTTTCCTCCCTCCCAGGAAAACTTGGAACAAGTTCCCGAGTGGAGGCAGAGAAGCAATAAACTCCTAGATTTTGAGGCCTCAGAGAAGATGCACCTTTGCCTCAGGACTGTTTGAAACAGACAACTAACCAGTTTCGGAAAATGCCTCTCTAAGACAGCAGTCTAGATAAGTCTGAGAAAGTCTCCCAGAGGCTCCCAAAGGTTAAAGTGTTTTAGATGTTGTTCCTGAGAAAAGCATAGGAATGGTGAAAGAAATTGTACAGCTTCATTAAGTTTCCATAGCTCCCACTCCTGCAATTGGAAGCAAGGAAAAACATAGCAAAACATAGCAAGGAAAACATAGCATTACATCCACAACAGGAAATCCCTTGATATCCAAAGGGATATCAAGAATCTAAGGCATTTCCTGTTGTGGATGTAATGCATGCCAGTGGGAAGAGAAGACAACCAGTCAGGAGGTGGACTACCCCTGCTTCTTGCCCTGTCAATACCTGAGAACCATAGAACAGAGTGTCAAGAGCAACAGTGGGGGACCCAAAGTGTCTAGAACTACACAGAATTAACCAAGATTTAGTTTCTGCTATATAGTAGAATTGTGACTCAAAACAGTACTAGAGTTATGTAAAAATAATTAAAGTTATGTTTTTTCCACACTTGCTTTTGTGGCCTGAGATTTGAACTTGCTCAAAAAGACTTAGGTATCAATCAAATTACCTCAAAGAATTGGGGACACACTGAAGAAAGTACACATGGAAATAAAGACAACAGAATCTCAGAATTCCAGGACCTGCAATATATCAGGGCCACCAAAAGCATAAAATATAACTTAGAACTGGAGAATACACAAGAACTCTAAGGATCTGGTTATCTCTTTGTGCCTTCAATAGCATGAATTTATTACTCTTTTTGTGGTGACTCAGCTTCTATCTCTATTTCTATTGCTGTTTCTGTTGCTCCTACAAGCATCTCACATTTTTCTCTCTCTCCATTCTCAACGTTACATCATCTGTGTTTTCATCACTTTCAGTTATTTATATCTTCAGTTTTTTATATCTTCTGGAACCTGCTTCAAATGAGTCCCCTTTGTCTTTTCAGCTTCTGCTCCTGCTATAAATTGACTGATTCTGTTTCCACGTTTCCAATTCAAATTCCTGATAGAATCTGATTGGCCCAATTCATCACCATGACGTGGGTAGACATCATGGTGCTGACCAGCCATGGCCCCATAAGTCAAATATAGCATAAAATGGTAGGTTAGATATTTTCCCTTACATGGGACTTTCATATCTGCTATAGGATTTATCATAATATTTA
This sequence comes from Mirounga leonina, assembly GCF_011800145.1. Taxonomy (NCBI): domain Eukaryota; kingdom Metazoa; phylum Chordata; class Mammalia; order Carnivora; family Phocidae; genus Mirounga; species Mirounga leonina. Next base: position 56,437,154 of record NW_023270415.1, read on the forward strand.
CAACATGTTGCTTACTTGTTTGTATTCTTACTAGATTAGGGTTTTACAAATGTATTTGACTAAGTATTCCTATGAGAAAAACATTTTAAACAGATATTCTGAAATTTAGTGTATTTATGTAAGCATGCAATACTGTGTGTAATACCATATGTACATTATAGGACATACTACCCCAGTAGAATTTTTAATTGTCAGAAAAATTAAATACAAAACTAAGCTGCATTATTTCCCTTGACTCCAAAATTTTTTGTCTAGAATAGATCCAACTCTTTTGAGACCATAGTATTGGATTAAAATCCAATTAGGCTGACTGATGCCAATAAGAGTAATAGTAGTAGTATTAGAAATAAGAGTAGTAATAATAGTAGCATTAGTAGTAAAGGAAATAGTAGTAGTAATAGTACAACTGGTAGTAATAGTAATAAATGGTGCTGTCCTGAGAGGTCAGAGCAAACATTGATTGAGTGCTTATTATTCCAGGCACTATGTTAAGTATTTGACATATATTGTCTATTTTAAACTTTATAAATCTTTTCTGATACAGATATTAAAGATATTTCCATTTTACAAGTAAAGAAGCTAAGGCTTAAAGGAACTATACGAGTTGTTTTAAGTCATGCAAATAGTAAAAGGCTTGCCAGATTCCACACCCGATCTGGCTTTATTCTCAGCCAGATGTCTTGATCATCACCTTATTCTGTGTTATGCATTTATGCCTTGGAGCTTTTGCCATATACTGATGAGGGCAAAATTCTCAAAATTTATTTGACGATAGGAAAAAAATAGTTTCTAATGGGCTTAAATATTAGTTATTATTTTAAAGATGTGAATTGATCCGAATGCAGAATGCAAATCTGGAAAATTCACATTTAGCCTGGACAAGGAAAGCAGGGACTAATATTTCTAGTGATTATTTCTTAGTAAATCCTTAAATAGCTTTACACATATTTGACACTTCCTCCAAAATAAGAATATCATTCTAATTTCTTTGATCATTATTTCATGGATGCAAAATAAGTTTCACTATTACTAAAGTTATAATAATTAATGTTGTTCTATTAAGTTATAGCTATTTCAGTCAATACTATTATCACTACTGGTTTCCTTGCATTATACAGATGAGATGATTATCCATTTGTCCATACTTGGAAAAATATGCCCTTTAAAATTAAGCTGTGTATGTTAAATATTCATTTAAATTCCTCTTAGTTTGGTTAAACAAATTCCTCTGAAATGCCTTTTCTGATCATTTTTCATCTATAAACTACTTATGTGTCCCTTACTACAGTCTCTCCTCACATCCAGTACTTTCTCAAGTGTAGCATCCATTACTCTTCACTAAGATTATGCTTCTCATTGCTCCAAGCTCTAAAGACAAAGATAGGTCGGCATTGTTCCCAGGATCTAGCATTGTGTCTGCCTCAAGTAGGCATTTGCTAGATTCAGTATTGTAAAGTGAAGGAATAAAATGAGAACATGTCAAATAATTAGAAGAAAAGGGGGAAAAAAGAAAAATAAGAGCATAACCATAAAGTTTTCCAGCCATAAAATCATAAAGATCTGAGCTAAAATATTGGCAATAAGAGAGGGAAAAAAAGAAGGGCACCAAATGATTATTCTAAATATCAATTAACTTGACATAGTGATCAAATAGGTATACAATGCCAGGAAAAGATGGAATATAACAAAAATTATGCTTACAGATTCTATTTTGGGCAACTGAAATGCCAATAAGAGAAAGAGGAAAGTTAAAAATATTCCCTTTTGAAAGTGGAATGATTTTATTTTCAGACGTGTGCCTATTGAGTCTCTGGGCAAAATTTTAAAACGTGAATTAAAAGGCTGCAAGTATAGATCTCAAACTCTGGAACTATAAAACAATTTTGTATAGTGCTCAAGGATTCTTTTATCATAAAATATATTTAAGTCAAACTTTACTTGTTTTTGGTATTTAACACTATTAAAAGTTCTCTGATAGTTTGAAATGGTTCCATTTCTCAATAAAGATTATCTGGCATGTAGGGAGTTCTTTGAAAGAAATGTCTGGGAACATGAAATTGCAAAGTAAAGTGGAACTTTGGAAACTCATGAATGGGGCACCACTGACATCTGTGGTCTGGATCAGTAAGAATATAATTGCAAGAATAACCAGAGATTTATTTAAATTGTGGGTCAGTTTCAAGAGCTTCACATGCCTTGAAAGTCAAAAAACACAATCTACCAGAGAAGTGAACACCTGACCACATTCTCCAATTCTCTCTCCAGGGATGATGTGTTTAGAAGGTGTAAGACAGAAGTAGGTATTTGGAAGGAAGAAGTTTTCCTTTTCAACTGAGAATTCTTCTGTAGTTCTGGATAAATTAGGAAAAAAGTAAAGACCCCTAGAGATTCTGGTTATAATCTGGCATATGGGTGTTTAAACAGTATTAATATAAAAAAAAGAAATATAATATTTCCACCCAATTAGGTGAAGAAGAAAAATGGGCAACTTTTGTATGTAAAGAGAGAAGTTTAGAATATTAGTGAGCAACATTTTAACTTAAATGTAATTCAACAAAAATTAATAAACTTATAATGCCATCAATTATTTTCCACTTAATATATAAAAAATACATATTGAATGCACTGCAAAATATATATTTGTATGACCTTAATAGCCTACTTTATTGAAATAAAAGGAAAAGTAATGGGGTGATGGGCATTAAGGAGGGCACTTGATGTAATGAGCACTGGGTGTGATATGTAACTGATGAATCACTAAATTTTACCCCTGAAACTAATAATACAATATGTTAACTACATTGAATTTAAATAAAGAATTTTTAAAAAAGAAAGAAAATTGGTAGTTCTCTTTAGCCATTTCAATTTTACTTTCTGGGTATAATATGAAGTATTAGCACCAAAGTAGTTCTTTGTAGCACTATACAAATGTGAAGGATGAAAGATAGAGTCCCCACAGAGATTTCATTCATATGACCAATATTTAATGATCCCTTACCATGTATCAGACTTAGTGAAATTGCTGGTGAACAAAACAGAGATGATTCTTCATTTATTGGAGCTTCAATCTCGTTGAAGTGATTATAACTTTTCACATATAATGTTCATTCCATCCTCAAATCAACTCTATGAGGTAAGAAATAGTATCATCCATGATTTATATTCCAATAAACTTAGGCAGAGTAGTGAAAGTAAGTTTCATGGTTATTTAGCAGGAAAGACATGGCAATTGGTTATTAAACTGAATGTAATATATACTGGGAGTTTATTGTATGTTCACAAAGAGAGAACAAATAACCCCACTTTCTCCAATTCTAGGTTCTTGCACCCTTTCTCTTTAGGTTGGCAGTTATGGCAGGTTGTTGACTAAAATGACTGTAGGAACACTGGTCAGAAGTTGCTGTCCCCACTAAGAGCAACGCCACTCAAGCTGCTAACATCCAGCTTTCCTTCTGAGGTAGGTCCTGCCTTCTAGGAGCTCATACTCCTGGTGCTAGCATTGCAAAAGGACTTCTTTCCTCCTCATGGGAGTGGGATGGACATCAAGTAGACAAGAAGGCAAGAGAGTGAATGAAATGAGCACACATTACTAAGCAGACCAGCTATGCTGTGAGAGAAGATTTCTGTTGAAGAAAGCAAAAGCAAAGGTCAGAGACATAGGTTTTAAGAAATAAACTCTAGTGAAAATCTCCAGCTCCAAAACCAATGCCAGGCCAAGTCCCTAACCTCAAGTGCATTCTTAGGAGATATATATTGATTGGAAAGAAAACATCAAATTATTGTTGTACTATTATCTTTTTAGTAAATAGCTATTTTAAATCTAGTTTCTTTCACTTGGGAAATGATAATAGAAAATTACTGAAGAGTCCAAGGATTACTTTTCTGGGCTAACAAATGACTCAGTAAGGTGTCATTATTAACTTTTCCAGCACAAGCAAAAATACCTGACACATAGAGGCCACTCAATAAATATTTGTTGAATAAACGAAAAGAGCTGACCTCAGCATGCATACATACCTAATATCTAGTCCTGATTCTATGTGGAAATTCAATTGAAAGGATGAACTTGGTTCCCAAGAAGTAATGGAGGATGCTATCAATTGGATTTCCACATAGAATCAGTATTTGTTTTCTTATTTTGGTGAAATATTTTAATGATTGTATTTATTTCATATTGTGTAATCAATACTTAGTGGTTCAAATGAGTTGAAATTTAAATATAAGATGTATCATCTATCACATGTGTAGAAATTTAACAAACCTTATTTTCCCTAGCTTTTGAAGATAGAGGTTTATGCAGAAATGCCTTCTTAAGCATGCCAGTTATTTTTTTTTCCATTTTTATAGGAAGATATGTAAAGGAAAGGAGATTAGTATTGATCCACCAGATCAGATTTAGGGACCAACCCATACATTCTCACCTAATTATAACAAGGCAGGAAAGGTTTTTTCCAAAGGCAAGAAAGTGGACTACAGCTGTGTTTGCACATTCCAACAATAACAGTGAATTTAATATAGGGAAAACATCGTCAATTTCTTTTCACAACCGTATAATCTATGTAGACAAGTCAGACAGTTTGCAAGAAATATTTGTTTTCCAAAAGCTTCTCTTGAAACACTGTAGATACAGCCTAAATTGCTCGATGTCAGGCTTCCAGTTCTCTGGCTTATGATGTAATCCATGTCAATAAGATGAAAAGGCACTCCCTCAGCAGGACATTTGTCGATATGAGCAAGCTGACATTCAAATCCAAGGCTTTAAGAAAGAAAGCCTTATTTTTCTCCTCTTATTGAGCAGGTTATCAGAGAATAAATGATTCACAACTGTATGCATTATCACATTCATAAAATACTTTAAACTAAATGATAGCCAATTCAGCCAATTTGGGAATCGGGGTAAAAAACTGGAGAATACTTTTTTGTTTTCTTTTGTTTTTTTAACACAATTTACCTTTAATCTGAAGTACTTAATAATTTTCAAAAGGTTTTCATAAAAAAAGGGTCCTTAATGAGAATGTAATATAAAATGGAAGTGAAGACATTATAAAATGTGTTATGGAAGTAACTTGACATATTTTTATTTATACTTTTTTATATGAAATTTTTATTAGATAGGCCAAAAGTATATGATTTTTGTAGGCCAAAACTATATTGCGTATATACACACAATTATTATATATCTAATAAAGTTAAATATATATGTATGTATTGGTATGACCCTTCAGCAATACGTGTGTGTATCCATACAGAAACAATTCTAATTCCCTGGGCATAAAACTTTTCAGTTGAAAGCTTTTACATGAGATACTTTTCCTATGCAATCGCACCATCTTCTGAAGAGTTCATTTTGCTGCTTCACAGGATTAATAAAAGATGCTAGTTTGCTTTACAAATGAGAAGCACCAGAGGAGATCAAAAGACAAGAGAGGAGTGAGATCAGGGACCAGTTTTCCCTGGTTCCCTGCCTATTGGCTGATCAGAGTGGCAGATCCCTCCGCCAAAATATAAAGCCCTTGCAGGTCACCGGCTCATGTCTCTGGTGATGTCTCTGCCATCTTGCCCTTTTATGCTTAAATCGTGCTGTGGCTCACCCCAGGAGTACCGTTATCCTGCCTACAGGTTTGTCAAGAGTGTATTTATGAATCTTTCTTTAAATTCCCTGGTGTGAGTGTGCCATCCATTCTTGGGCCATCATTCCTTCTCCTGTGGGAAAACATATAGACCACTGAACGTGTGCTGTCCCACAGAAGATGTATATTAATCAACTTAGCAAATACAGAATAAAGGATAAAGGAAGCTTTTCAATGAATAGATTTAGTTTCTCTCCATTCAACAGACATAACTGGTGTTCCCTGAATGAGAATAGAGACGTATAATTGAATGAGGGAAATAGTATGAGCTGTTATAAATTACATATGAATTAAAATATCTCCTGTCAAAAGGAAACCTGAAAATACAGTTCAAATTATTCCTGAGCAGCTAAAAATCCTGCAGTGTTGAACATTAAGGATGATAACAACTCTTGCTCTGGTGCAGAGGTATTTAGTAAGTTCAAATTCTTCAATGCTTATGGGTGGATAGTCCAGGTGATAGGTTTTAATTTTGTTTGGAGGGGAAAGACACAGATAGGTTTAGGCCAATGAATAAATGGATTTCTGGGATCCAACTCTCTTTTAAAAGTTCTCCTGATTACATTTGTCTGAAAGACAAATATGTTTGGATGCACTCTAGGAGTGAAGAGAGCTTATTAAAAAAAAAAAAAAAAAAAAAAACATGTCTAGAGATTTCTAAAGTTGCTCAAAACACAAGACATGGCTTAAGTGAGTACACCAAGCCTAAAGAAAATCTCTGGTTAATTGCTGTGTTCTAACAAATTGACCTCTAAAAAGACATCAGGGAGGGAAGAGAGCAGAACTTTGCATCACCTTGCCCTCCTTTACTCATTTGTACTCACAGTGCATGGCCACCTGCTTTTTCAGTAGTCTATTTGTGATGTGTCTAGATGTAGATTTCTTTGAATGTATCTCCTTGGTGCTCACTGAACTTCTTCAATCTGTAAGTTTGTTTTTCATCAAATTTAGTAAGTTTTCTGACATCATTCCTTCAAAGAATTGTTCAGCCCCAACCTTCTTCTCCTCTGCTACTACTCCAATTACAAGTATATTGGACTTTTTGATATTTTCCACAGGTCTCTGAAACTCTGTTCATTTTTTTTTTTTGATCATTTTGCTTTCTATTTTCCACATTGGATAATATATATTATTCTATATTCAAGTGCATTGTCTCTTTCCTTTGTCATCCTATTCTACTACTGAGCCAATCCAGTGAATTTTCAAACATGTAAAAGAAAAACATAATTGTCAAAAGATCTTCATTTAACCTTGTTAAAATGATAACATTTAAACAAGAAATAAACAAAAAAATAGTCTCTCAGACAGAAGGAAATGATGACAGAGGGCACTCTGGATCTATACAACTAATAGAGCACCAGAAATTGTTTATATAGGTAAGTGAAAATACTTTTTTTCCTACTATTTAAAACTTAATTGACTTTTAATAGCAATGTATTGTGGGTTTTATAACATAAGTAAAAGTAAACTGTATGAAAACAATGGTGAAATGAATGGAGGAAAGAAATGGAAGTATACTATTGTAAGGTTGTAATATGATACATGAAGTAGTATAATACCACTTGAAGGTAGATTGTGAGTTAATTATCATTGTACAAACCCCAGAGCAACCACTAAGACAACATAACAAGTAGTTATAGTTAATAATCCCTTATTGGAGATATAAGCCGTCATAAACAGTATTCAATCACAAATAGAACAAAAGGGAGAAAGGGTAAAAAGAAGAGATGGAGTCAATGAAAAAAAAACACAATCATATATTTAAGCTTATCCATATCAAGATTCATACCAAGTTAAGTGGTCTAAATATCTCAATTAAAATGCAGGTGATAGGGGACACCTGGGTGGCTCAGTTGGCTAAGCGTCTACCTTCAGCTCAGGTCATGATCCCAGGGTCCTGGGATCGAGCCCCACATCAGGCTCCTTGCTCCACGGGGAGGTGCTGCCCCCCCCACACTTATTCTCTCTTTCTTTCTTTGTCTCTCTCTTGATCTCTGACAAATAAAGGAATAAAATCTTTTAAAAAAATAAAAAATAAAAAATAAATAAAATGCAGGTGATATATGGGAAGATAAACCATGGGGGGGAGGGAGCTACTGTTAGCCAGCACTGGAAAGTGATACAGCAGCTGAGCCTAAAATCAGAACTTTTAAGTCTGCTCCAGTGAGGGACATCCCTGCCTGAAAGGCTCTCAGACAGTAAAGTGGGGAAGAATCCTAGATGGGACAGTGTGGTCTCAGGATCCCCAGGGTCATAGGAAGACCGGGGGTGCCTGAGTGTGACAGAGTTCCTAGGCATCAGAGCAGGGAAGCCCCTGCAATCAGTGAGCCCAGAAGTAGGCTCTCAGCTCAGGGTTGCCATATGCCATGAACCATGACATAGTCAGGTGACCGCTCTCCAAGCAGGGGACCAGCAAGTGGCAGAACCACCAAGAGCCCCCCTCCCTACTCCCCCTCCCCGGAAGAGGTACAGTGCACTGCGCACTGCAGGAGTTTGTAGGGTTTGGAGACTTGAAACAGGGTTGCATGCCTGAGATAGAAATGCTTGGTCACAGGCTAGATGAGCACAGACTGCAGATGGAGACCTGGGAGACAGGAGTGGTTGACTGTATTTCCCTGAGGGTGCACTGAGGAGTGAGGCCCTCAGCTTTCAGCTCTGGGGCTGGAGATTGGGAGGCCGCCATTTTCATTTTCATCCTCTAAAGCAATGTGGAAAGCCTTCAGGGAACAAAATCCACGTAGAGAAATCCAGAGAAATTTACTTAGCCTGGCCCCCTCACAAGGGCAGCACAAGTCTGTCAGGGGCAAAGACACCTGAGAATCAGCACAACAAGCCCCTCCCCCAGAAGATCAGCAAGAACATCTGTCTAAGACCAAGTTTACTGATCATAGAGAACTGCAAAACTCCAGTGCTATAGAAAATAGTATATAGAAATATAGTATATAGAAAATAGTATGTGTTTTTCGCATGATTCCTTAGTCTTTCAATTTTAATTTTTTTCTCTTTCCTTTTTCAACCAATTTCTTAATTTGTCCTTTTATTTTATATCTTTTTAAATTTTCCTTGTTACACTTACATTCTCTCCTTTCATTGTATTTAATTTTATTTTTGTATATATATAAGCTTTTCTTTCTTTACAATTTTGAGATGCAGTTTCTTCTAACAAACAGACCAAAATACACCCAGAAGAATCTAGTGTATTGCTCTGTTCTTTTCACCTATCTATGATATTCTCTCTTTTATTTTTTCTTCTTTTTTTTTTTTTTGTTAAAGTGTTTTTTAACTTTCATCTTGAGAGTTATATTCTATTAATGTATTTTACTTTGGTATATATGTAAGTTTTTCTTTGTTTACAATTTTGGGGTGTAGTTTCTTTTAACAAGCAGACCCAAATACACTCAGGATATCACTCTGTTCTGTTTACCTGTTTATCTTCCTTCTTTTTTTTGTCTTTTAATTTTCATTTTTACAGTTACATTTTGTCCTTTCAATGTATTTAATTTTATTTTTGTACATATATAAGTTTTTCTTTCTTTACAATTTTGGGATCTGGTTTTCTAACAAACAGACCAACATACACACAGGATCCAGCATATTGCTCTGTTCTGTTCACCTGTCTGAATATATTCTCTCTCTCTTCTTTTAATTTTCTTTTCTTTTTTTTTTTTTTTTGGTTTCAGGTCTCCTCTGATTTGTTTAGTGTATATTTCTCTGGGGTCATTGTTGCCATTTTAATATTTGTTCTCTTGTTCATCTATTCTTCCCTGGACAGAATGACAAGATGAAAAAACTTACCTCAAAAGAGAGAACAAGAGGCAGTACTGACTGCCAAGGACCTAATCAGTATGGATATAAGAAAGATGTCAGAACTATAGTTCAGAATAATGATTATAAAGATACTAGCTGGGCTTGAAAAAAGCATAGAAGACACTAGAGAATCCCTTTCTGGGGAAATAAAATAACTAAAATCCAATCAAGTTGAAATAAAAAAGGCTATTAATGAGAGGCAATCAAAAATGGAGGCTCTAACTGGTAGGATAAATGAGGCAGAAGAGAGAATTAGTAATATAGAAGATGAAATGATGGAGAATAAAGAAGCTGAGAACAAGAGAGATAAACAACTACTGGATCATGAGGGGAGAATTTGAGAGATAAGTGATACCATAAAGCAAAACATATTAGAATAATTGGGATCCTAGAAGAAGAGGCAAGAGAGGGGGGAGGCAGAAGGTATATTGGAACAAATTATAATGGAGAGCTTCCCTAATCTGGGAAAGGAAAGGCATTCAAATCCAGGGGGCACAGAGAACCCCCCTCAAAATCAATAAAAATAGGTCAACACCCTGATATATAATAGTGAAACTTGCAAATCTCAGAGACAAAGAGAAAATCCTGAAAGCAGCTCAGGAAGAGATCCATAACCTACATGGGTAGGAATATTAGACTGGCAGAAGACCTATCCACATAGACCTGGGAGGCCAGAAAGGACTGGCATGATATATTAATGGTGCTAAATGAGAAGAATAAGCAGCCAAGAATAGTTTATCCACTTAAGGCTGCCATTCAAAATAGAAGAAGAGATAAAAAGCTTCCAGGATAAACAGAAACAAAAAGAATTTGTGACCACTAAACCAGGCCTGCAAGAAATATTAAAAGGGATCCTTTAAACAAAGAGAGAGCCCAAAAGTAACATAGACCACAAAGGAACAGAGATAATATACAGAAACAGGGTTATTACAGATAATACAATGGCACTAAATTCATATCTTTCTATAGTTACTCTGAACGTAAATGGGCTAAATGACCCCATCAAAAGACACAGGGTATCAGATTGGTAAGAAAGCAATACCCTCGATACGCTGTCTGCAAGAGACTTGTTTTAGACCCAAAGACACCTTGAGATTGAAAGTGAGGGAGTAGAAAACTATTTATCATACTAATGGACAGCAAAAGAAAGCTGGAGTAGGAATCCTTATATCAGAAAAATTAGATTTTAAAACAAAGATTGTAATAAGAGATGAGGAAGGACACTGTATCATAATTAAAGAGTCTATACAACAAGAAGATCTAACAATTGCAAATATTTATGCCCTTAACATGGGAGCAGCCAATTATATAAACCAATTAAGAACAACATTAAAGAAACACATTGATAATAATACAATAATAGTAGGGGACTTTAACACCCCACTCACTGAAATGGACAGATCATCTAAGCAAAAGATCAACAAGGAAACAAGGGCTTTGAATGACATCCTGGATCAGATGGACTTCACAGATATATTCAAATAATTCCATCCCAAAGCAACAGAATATACATTCTTCTCAAGTGCACATGGAACATTCTCCAGAATAGATCACATCCTGGTTCACAAATAAGGTCTCAAGTGGTACCAAAAGATTGGGATCATTGCCTGCCTATTTTCAGACCAAAATGCTTTGAAACTGGAACTCAGTCACAAGAGGGAATTTGGAAAGAACTCAAATACATGGAGGCTAAAGAGCATCCTACTAAAGGATGAATGTGTCAACCAGGAAATTAAAGAAGAATTAAAAAATTTCATGGAAACAGATGAAAATGAAAACACAACTATTCAAAACCTTTGGGATGCAGAAAAGACAGTCCTAAAAAGGAAATATATAGCAATATAAGCCTTTCTCAAGAAGCAAGAAAGGTCTCAAATACACAACCTAAACTTATACCTAAAGGAGCTGGAGAAAGAATAGCAAATGAAGCCTAAATCAAGCAGGAGAAGAGAATTAATAAAAATTAAAGCAGAAATCAGTGAAATAGAAACCAAAAGAACAGTAGAACAGATCAATGAAGCTAGGAGCTGGTTCTTTGAAAGAATTAATAAGATTGATAAACCCATAGCCAGACTTATCAAAAAGAAAAGAGAAAAGGACCTAAATAAATAAAATCATGAATGAAAGAGGAGAGATCAAAACCAACAACAAAGAAATACAAACAATTGTAAGAACATATTATGAGCAACTATATGCCAACAAATTAGACAATCTGGGAGAAATGGATGCATTCCTAGAGATGTATAAACTACCAAAACTGAACCAGAAAGAAATAGAAAACCTGAACAGACCTATAACTAGCAAGGAAATTGAAGCAGTAATCAAAAATCTCCCAACAAACAAGATCTCAGGCCCAGAAGGCTTCCCAGGGGAATTCTACCAAACATTTAAAGAATTAATACCTGTTCTTCTGAAACTGTTCCAAAAAAATAGAAATAGATGGAAAATTTCCAAACTTGTTCTAAGAGGCCAGCATTACCTTAATCCCAAAACCAAACATAGATTCCACCAAGAAGAAGAATTACAAACCAATATCCTTGATAAACATGGATGCCAAAATTCTCACCAAGATACTAACCAATATGATCCCACAGTACATTAAAAGGATTATTCACCAGGACCAAGTGGGATTTATTCCTAGGCTGCAAGGGTAGTTTAGCCTCCACAAATCAATGAACATGATACATCACATTAATAAAAGAAAGGGCAAGAACCATATAGTCCTCTCAACTGATGCAGAGAAATCATTTGACAAAATACAGCATCCTATCTTGAATAAATTCTCCACAGTGTAGGGATAGAAGGAACATTCCTCAATATCATAAAAGTCATATATGAAAAGCACACAGAGAATATCATTCTCAATGGGGAAAAACTGAGAGCTTTTTTCCTATGGGTCAGAAACATGACAGGGATGCCCACTCACACCACTGTTGTTCAACATGGTACTAGAAGTCCTAGCCTCAGCAATCAGACAACAAAAAAGAAATAAAAGGCATTCAAATTGGCAAAAAAAGAACTCAAACTCACTCTTTGCAGATGACATGATACTCTATGTGGAAAGCCCAAAGACTCCACCCCAAAACTGCTAGAACTCATGCAGGAATTCAGTAACATGGCAGGATATAAAATCAATGCACAGAAATCAGTTGCATTTCTACACACTAACAATGAGACAGAGGAAAGAGAAATTAAGGAATCCATCCCATTTACAATTGCACCAAAAACCATAAGATACCTAGGAATAAACCTAACCAAAGAGATAAAGAATCTGTACTCTAAAAATGACAGAACACTTATGAAAGAAATTGAGGAAGACACAAAGAAATGGAAAAACATTTCATGCTCATGGATTGGAAGAACAAATATTGTTAAAATGTCTATGCTACCTAGAGCAATCTACACATTCAATGCAATCCCCATCAAAATACCATCCACTTTTTTCAAAGAAATGGAACAAATAATCCTAAAATTTGTATGGAATGAGAAAAGACCCCGAATAGCTAGAGGAATGTTGAAAAAGAAAAGCAAAGCTGGCAGCATCACAATTCTGGACTTCCAGCTCTATTACAAAGCTGTCATCATCAAGACAGTATGGTACTGGCACAAAAACAGACACATAGATCAATGGAACAGAATAGAGAACCCAGAAATGGACCCTCAACTCTATGGTCAACTAATCTTCAACAAAGCAGGAAAGAATATCCAGTGGAAAAAAGACAATCTCTTCAAAAAATGTTGTTGGGAAAATTGGACAGCTACATGCAGAAGAATGAAACTGGACCATTTCCTTACACCATACACAATAATAGACTCAAAATGGATGAAAGACCTTAATGTGAGACAGGAGTCCATCAAAATCCTAGAGAATCCCACAATGCTGTGATCAAGCCCTACATTGGGTTCCTTGCTCAGCAGGAGTCTGCTTCTCCCTCTCCACCTGCCTCTCCTCCAGCTCATGCTCTCTTTCATGCTCTCTCTCAAATAAATAAAATCTTTAAAAAAAAAATTCACACAGGCAGCCACTTCTCTCTCTCTCTCTCAAATAAAGAAAAATTTAAAAAAATATTCACACTGGCAAGAACCTCTGTGACCTCGGCCACAGCAACTTCTTGCTAGACCCATCTCCAAAGGCCAGGAAAACAAAGGCAAAAATAAACTATTGGGCTTTCATCAAGATCAAAAGTTTTTGCACAGCAAAGGAAATAGTCAACCAAAAGACAACTGAGAGAATGGGAGAAGACATTTGCAAATGTCTTATCAGATAAAGGGTTAGTATCCAAAATCTATAAAGAACTTATCAAACTCAACACCCAAAGAACAAATAATCTAATCAAGAAATGGTCAGAAGACATGAATAGATATTTCTCCAAAGACATACAAATGGCCATCAGACATATGAAAAAATGCTCAATATAAGTTGGCATCAGGGAAATACAAATCAAAACCACAAAGAGATACCACCTCACACAGGTCAGAATGGCTAAAATTAACCACTCAGGAAACAGCAGAAGTTGACAAGGATGTGGAGAAAGGGGAAGCCTCTTACACTGTTGGTGGGAATGCAAGTTAGTATAGCCACTTTGAAAAACAGTATGGAGGTTACTCAAAACGTTGAAAATAGAGCTACCCTATGACCCAGCAATTGCACTACTAGGGATTTACCCCAAAGATACAAATGTAGTGATCCATAGGGGCACCTGCACCCCAGTGTTTATAGCAGCGAAGTCCACAATAGCCAAACTATGGAAAGAGCCCAAATGTCCATTGACAGGTGAATGGAAAAGGAAGATGTGGTATACACACACACACAGACACACACACACATACAGACACACACACACACAATGGAAAACTACTTAGCCATCCAAAAAAATTCAGTCTTGCCATTGCAATGATGTGCATGGAACTAGAGGGTATTTTGTTAAGTGAAATAAGTCAATCAGAGAAAGACAATTATCATATGGTCTCACCCATATGTGGAATTTAAGAAACAAAACAGAGGATCATAGGGGAAGAGAGGTAAAAATAAAACAAGATGAAATCAGAGAGGGAGACAAACCATAAGAGACTCATAATCATAGGAAACAAACTGAGGGTTGCTGTTTGGCGGGGGGATAGGGTAAATGGGTGATGGACATTAAGGAGGGCATGTGATGTATTGAGCACTATAAGACTGACGAATCACTGACCTCTATCTCTGAAAGTAATAATACATTATATGTTAAGTAATTGAATTTAAATAATAAAAATGCTATAGATTTAACTTGCAGCTAAAAAACTGATGGGATTGGAGAATACTTTTAAATGTTTAAGTTTCTGTTCTAATGCTGTAAGCAGAGGTTAACATCTTAGTACTTTAAAAAAGCATTGTACCATTTGAAGAGTACTCATTTTTTCATGTTTTTATGATGTGGGGAGGGAGGATAGAAATACAATTGTAGTAAAAATCATGGGAAATTGTTGACTTCTTATGCTCTGTTTCACAATTAAGAATTTAATATTCTGTTCTTGAATCTTATTTTGATCTCTGTAATTTGTACCTGTAATTTGTTTTACAGTGGTCAGAAAAGTTGAACCTAATAAACTAATGAATAAAACGACAGCTGTTACAGGTGAGAAGTTGATGTAAAAGCTGAGATATTAATGTTTTCAAAACATATTTTAGCAACAGTATTCTTAATGATTTTTTTTTTTTTTATTATTGAAGTATGGTTGACATACAATGTTATATTAGTTTCAGGTGTTCAACAGTGATTTAATAATTACATACATTACAAAATGTTCACCACGGTAAGTGTAGTTACCATCTGTCACCATACAATGTTATTATGATATTATTGACTATATTCCCTATGCTGTAATTTTGATCTCTGTGATTTCTTTTATAACTAAAAGTTTGTACCTCTTATCCTATGAGTCTGTTATGAGTCTGTTTCTATTTTTTGTATGCTAATTCGTTTTTGTTTTTGGATTCCACATATGGGTTAAATCATGTGGTGTTTGTTTCTCTGTCTCACTTGTTTTGCTTACATAGTGCCCTCTGGATCCATCTATGTTGTCGCAGATGGCAAGACCTCATTCTTTTTTGTGGCTGAGTAATATTCCAGTGTGTGTGTGTGTGTGTGTGTGTATCTTCATTCATTTATCAACAGACACTTAGTTTATTTCCAAATCTTGGCTATTGTAAATAATGCTGCAATAAACATAGGGGTTTGCAATAGTATTTTAAATTATGTAATCATTGCCTTGTAACCACTACCACTTATCAGCTAATAAAAATATCTTTTCTAATGAACAACTTTGATTTTGAATTTCAGTATATTTGAAATAAAACTATACTGCTATTTCTTGACAGAAGTGTTCTTTTCTGCAGAAGTTTTACCAACGGTGTGCTTCTTTTTGCCACATTTCAGAAATATGAATCCCAAATTTCATAATGAAAATAATAATAACTACCATTCAATGGGCACTTTCTCTGTATCAGGCACTGTGTTAAGTGTTTTTCATTATTTATTAATATTATATCTATGATGTAGGTACTATTATAATCTTCATTTTATAGATGGGGAACCAGAGGCTTAGAGGGTAAAAATTAGGATAAAATGTATGTATTTTTTGTTCAAATTTCACTTACGTATTTATCGACAACTAGTCTTATAATTCAAGAGAAAATAACAATGCTAACTGTTAGTGGAATCATTAGTGCTACTGATACATAATATAATTTCAAAGAACAGTAACAAAACTACAAACTTTGTTGATCTGACCTGGAATTGTAAGACCATTGCCAGAATATGATTCCATTTTAGTGTGTGCAATTATTTGGAGATGTCGCATATCTTTTTTCTCATCTGTAGTTGAATTAGAATGATAATATATAAGCATTAGTGGTATTTTTCTTACTTTGAAATTGTTAAATGTCTTAAATGTCCTTCTAGGTTATTTTCATAACTTTTCAAAAGAAAGAAAACTGATTGCTGCAACTTTCAAAATATATGGGGGAACATGGCAATTAAACACACAGCTACTGGAAACTTTGCCAGTGGATAAAAAGCATTTCCCTTCAAAGGAGTTTTGTTTTGAGGCTTTTGTGTGATAATTTCTAGATCTATATGTAGTTGATAAAATATGTTGAGAAAATTGTTAGCTAGATATGACTGTCTTAGAAAATTGTTTTGTGATTCAGTTTTTAGTATGTTGATACAGCAAATCATTCATTCATGGGTTTTGCCATCAGGATTAAACAATATCTAAAGGTATTCTGGAATCACTGATAGACCTAAAGTCTAAATATAGAAAAAGACAAATGATCTGAGAGTAACAGAAGGAGGAAGTAGGAAAGTTGTCAGAAAAAAATATTGAAGAAATAGGTGTGTGTATGTAGCTGAATCAAATTTAACACAGGATGCAGTAAACAGGGTGTTCTATATTTTTTCTACCTAATTTACCTCTTAATCCCCATCCTATTCTGGCTGTGAGTGGGGTGGAAGATGTTGGAAGGTGAGAGGACAGAATTTAAGTTGGCCAATTAAAATTCATCTAGTTTCAGAGACCTCTTCAGGGTTAGGTTTAGGGTAACCCTCTGGGATTGGTCTCCGAACTGCAGGATACCAAGCACATACCCTCTCGCTGGCCCTAACCCTAACCTTAGATTTGAGAAAGAACAAAAAATGTGGTGCATATATATATATATATATGCAATGGAATATTACTTGGCCATAAAGAAGGGTGGGATCTTGCCATTTGTGATGACCTGGATGGAGTTAGGGAGTGTTACACTGAGTGAGTCAGTCAGAGGAAGACAAATACCACACAATTTCATTCATATGTGGAATTTAAGAAACAAAACAGATGAGCAAAGGGGGAAGATAAAGAAAGAGAGAGGCAAACCAAGAAACAGACTCTTAACTATAGGGAACAGGCTAATGGTTGCCAGAGGGGAGGTGGGTAGGGGATGGTTAAACAGGTGATGAGGATTAAGAAGTACACTTGTGATGAGCACCACGTGTTGTATGGAAGTGTCGAATCACTATATTGTACACCTGAAACTAATATTACACCACATGTTAACTAACTGGAATTTAAATAAAAACTTAAAAAAAGTATAGTTAGCTTAGTTTTTTCTGGTTTAAAAAAATAAAATAAAATAAAAAGTAAAAGGATGGAAAAATATGCCATGATATGTAATATACCATGGCTATGTTAAGGAGACAAAGAAAATATCAGAACAATTGCTAGCAATAAAAAGTATACTACATAATGATAGAAGAGTGAATTTATAAAGAACACATAGCAGTCCTAAACCTTTAAGCCCTCAATAACAGAACTTTGAAATATGTGAAATAAAATGTGAGAGTCCTTCAAGGAGAAATAAATAATTTCTACAATTATAGAAATTGACAGTTTCTATAGTCATATATCTATGATTTCAAACATTATTCTTGCAGTAATTGGTAGAAAATTTTGAAAGAAAATTAGTAAGAATATAGAAGACTTTATCATAACAACCAAATTGACCTAAGTGACATTCATAGTACACTGCACTCAAAAATAATGAAATACATATTCTTTGCAAGTGTACCTGGAACACTTAACCAGGATAAATCATATTCTGGGCCCTGAACAGGTTCTAATAAATTTAAAGGGATTCAAATTATACGAAGTATGCCTTCTGACCACAGTGGAATTAGATAGCAATAACAGAAATATATCTGAAAAATCCCAAATATTCGGAATCTAAATAACACATTTCTTAGTAACTAATATATCAAAGAATAAATCAAAAGGAACATTAGAAAGCAACTAATAAAAATGAAAACACAACATATCAAACTCTGTGGGAAGGAGAGAATGGAGTACTGGGAGGAAAATTTATAGCACTAAATGCTAGGAAGTTCTTAATTCAGGACCTTGGGTAAATGTCCCATGTGTCCTTGAGAAAATTTTGTGTATTTTGTAATTGTTGGGAGCAGTATTCTATAACATGTTCATGTATGTTTTTTGTTCAAATTTTCTATTTGCTTACAGATTTGTTTTCTAGTAGAGTTATTAATTTATTTAAGAAATCTTTCCCTACCACCAGAAGACTATGAAAAGTTTTTCAGAAAGTTTTTTAGTCATCTTTTTATGATTTGATCTATACTCTCTCTAGGGTTGATGTTTATGAATGATGTGAAATGGTTTAATCTTTCCGTCTCTCTCTGCCCCTCTTTATCTCAATCTCTCCTTTTTTCCCCCCTCTCTTCCAATATTGATAATCATTTTTTCTGCTGCCAATTATTGAAGAGGCTCTCCTTTCCTTACTCCTCCACAGTGCCAACTCTCTTGCAAATCAATTGCACCTATGTAGTTCTGTATCTATGTTTGCTACTCTGTTACCTTGACCTACTGGTCTACAGAAATACCATAACATCTTAATCATCAGAGCTTTATAATAAACCCTGACATCAGATAGAGCTTGTTCTTCATATTGTTCTTTTTTAACAGAAAAAAAAGACTGGAGTCTTCCTGGACATTCATCCTTATTGGTTATTATCTATCTTATCTCTTTAGAAAGTAAGTCTCATAAGGGGTGCCTGGCTGGTTCAGTAGGGCGTGTGACTCTTGATCTCCGGGTCATGAGTTTGAGCCCCACATGGGGTGTAGAGATTACTTAAATAAATAAAACTTTTAAAAAAGAGAGTAGGTCTCATAAAAGTAGAGAATTCTACTATATGTAAGAAGATATGCCCAACACCTAGAACAATGCCTGGCTAATAGAAAATATCCAGTAATTACTTTTATAACAAATGAACCTACTTGCTTTAATCCAGATACCTCAAATATCAGTTTACCACTTGAAACAAATTTTAGAACTTAATGTAACCTTTTATTTTATTTTATTTTTTAATGTTAGGGCACTAACATTTCAAAAATTTTTATTAGGTTTTATTTATTTAAGTAATCTTTACACCCAGTGTGGGGTTCGAACTCACAACCCCGAGATCGAGAGTCACTTGCTCTTTTGACTGAGTCAGCCAGGAACCTCAATGTAACCATTTTAACATAAAGATGGTAAGGAGTGTTTTCTTCCTTGATATAGTATTTTTCTATTAATTTGGCCTAATATTAAATTGCCCCTTATAGTACCTCTGTTGATTTATAATAAATTTGAAATGATCAAAACTTATATAAAACTTAATTTTATAATGTTAACAAAATAGTAAATATAAATTATGCTATACATACCTGTAAGTTGTGATTTGAAGACCTGAAAAAATATTCGTTTATTTATTAATTTAATTATTTGATATAATAGATATCTGATATTTATTTACAAAATTTAATTATTTAACATTATTTAATTATCTGGTTACCTGAAGATTCCCTATGCCATACAACCAATAATATTCTTTCACTGAAAATAAATATTTTGGTGAACATGTTTAAGGGATGGGTGTTCAACTAGATAAGAATCATCCCTACTCTATTATCACTCAGTTCCTATTTCTCTATATGATTTGCAAGGCTATATAAATGAGATTTTATGGTTATTTACAGCTATGTTTTCTCATTGCTGTCTATAGCTCCAATAATATCTTCAGATCATTGTTAAAATGGAGAATCTTCATGTGTTTTCAACAAACTATAAAGTTTGAATTTAATAGAACAGTCACAAATTCCCTCAACGAAAGCTAAGAGACAAAATGAAGAACCTGCATTTTTTTTCTGAGCCTAAATTTTGGAATGAATCCCAGGGACTTGATATATTTAAGATGGGGCTTAAGACCTGTGTTACACTGATCAGCTGGCATATTTGTTCTTTTGTACTTTATTTTGGCCAGTGTTACCATTTTTCATCTGCACTCTCCAAACCAGAACATTGGAGAGTCCATTTAGACTTCTTTAACCCGTTGTTATTCTACACATTCCGTCTTTATTGCATTTTTCCAAGTCCATCTCCTGTATATTACTTCAACACATACTTTCTCTCCAAGCCAACTAGAGCTGCTTTACATCAGGTTCCTCACCTCAGTACAATACTGCAATGTCTTTCCAACCAGATGTTTTACTCTAAATTCATCTCCTTTCATGCATTCTTTCTCAGCTTCCAGAGTCATTTTTAACTCCTAAATAAAGATATAATAATGTTACTAGTCTTTAAAATCTCCACTGGATCCCAGTTCAATATAAAGAGTTGAATCTCCATAGCATAGCATACAGGGACTTTCCTGATCTTGAACTTCTAAAGTCTCTAGTTTCATTTTTTATCTTTTCTCCAAATGTGCCTTAGGCTTCAGGATTTCTAACCGACAGTTTCCTCTAGCATACCTGTATCTCTCTACATTACATCCATGTGCTGCTATTCCACCTGAAATCTTCCCTTTCCTACCCTTTTCCATCACCATCTACCTACCTTTTCGACTCTTACTCATTCTTCAAGAATCAACCAGAGAGGGTGCCTGGGTGGCTCAGTTGGTTAAGCGACTGCCATGATCCTGGAGTCCCGGGATCGAGTACCGCATCAGGCTCCCCGCTCAGCGGGGAGTCTGCTTCTCCCTCTGACCCTCCCCCTCTTGTGTTTTCTCTCTCTCAAATAAATAAAGTCTTTAAAAAAAAAGAATCAACTAAAAATATTTTATTTTATAATCAACCTCATCCAACAAGGTTAATTACCCTTTCCTTCATGCTTCATTAGTACTTTGGACAGATTTTATTATATCACTTACTATAAGACAAGATTTGTGATTTGAATAATCACTATGATGCTTTATAGACAACAATCAGAAATAAAACAGAATTAGATGTGAAAAGTGCACTTAGCTAGCTACTGCACTGAGTGGTCCAAGAGAAAGATGACATTATTTTGTACTAGGATATTGGCAGTAGAATGGGAGAAGAATGAACAAATCCAAGAAATATTCATTTGGTAAAATTGACATGACATTGTCATGCAGTGGCCTATGGGAAACGAAGGTGAAGGAATGATTGGGGATGACACCTCTATTACTGCCATGAATAACCTAACAGGTAGGGTAAAAATCATTGAAATAAGTGTCACATAATTGGGACACTGTCTAGTTTTGATATGCTGAATTTTAGGTGACTGCAAATAATTAAAAGTTTTAAAGTAGGTTTTTTAAGTGGGGAAAAAGTTGTTCCCTTGGGAATGCTAGTAATGCAAACAGAACCCCACATAAATCCACTATATACAATCACATACTCATTACACAGAGATTTTAACCACTGTATACGTATTTATTTGCAACCACCTTTTTTAATGGGCACCTAGTTCTTTTTTTTTTTTATTCTTATGTTAATCCCCATACATTACATCATTAGTTTTAGATGAAGTGTTCCATGGTTCATTGTTTGTGCATAACACCCAGTGCTCCATGCAGAATGTGCCCTCCTCAATACCCACCACCAGGCCAACCCATCCTCCCATCCCCCTCCCCCCCAGAACCCTCAGTTTGTTTTTCAGAGTTCATCGTCTCTCATGGTTCATCTACCCCTCCGATTTCCACCGCTTCATTCTTCCCCTCCCGCTACCTTCTTCTTCTTCTTTTTTTTTTCTTAACATATATTGCATTATTTGTTTCAGAGGTACAGATCTGAGATTCAACAATCTTGCACAATTCACAGCACTTACCAGAGCACATACCCTCCCCAGTGTCTATCACCCAGTCACCCCATCCCTCCCACCCCACCCCCCACTCCAGCAACCCTCAGTTTGTTTCCTGCAATTAAGAATTCCTCATATCAGTGAGATCATATGATACATGTCTTTCTCAGTTTGACTTATTTCACTCAACATAATACCCTCCAGTTCCATCCACGTCGTTGCAAATGGCAAGATCTCATTCCTTTTGATGGCTGCATAATATACCATTGTATATATATACCACTTCTTCTTTAGCCATTCATCTGTCGATGGACATCTTGGCTCTTTCCACAGTTTGGCTATTGTGGACATTGCTGCTATAAACATCGGGGTGCCCGTACCCTTTCGGATCCCTACTTTCGTATCTTTGGGGTAAATACCCAGTAGTGCAATTGCTGGATCATATGGTAGCTCTATTTTCAACTTTTTGAGGAACCTCCAGACTGTTTTCCAGAGTGGCTGCACCAGCTTGCATTCCCACCAACAGTGTAGGAGGGTTCCCCTTTCTCCGCATCCCCACCAACATCTGTCGTTTCCTGACTTGTTAATTTTAGCCATTCTGACTGATGTGAGGTGGTATCTCATTGAGGTTTTGGTTTGGATTTCCCTGATGCCGAGCGATATTGAGCATTTTTTCATATGTCTGTTGGCCATTTGGATGTCTTCTTTGGAAAAATGTCTGTTCATGTCTTCTTCCCATTTCTTGATTGGATTCTTTGTTCTTTGGGTGTTGAGTTTGATGAGTTCTTTATAGATTTTGGATACTAGCCCTTTATCTGATATGTCATTTGCAAATATCTTCTCCCATTCTGTCGGTTGTCTTTTGATTTTGTTGACTGTTTCCTTTGCTTTGCAAAAGCTTTTTATCTTGATGAAGTCCCAATAGTTCATTCTTGCCCTTGCTTCCCTTGCCTTTGGCGATGTTTCTAGGAAGAAGTTGCTTCGGCTGAGGTCAAAGAGGTTGCTGCCTGTGTTCTCCTTTAGGATTTTGATGGACTCCTGTCTCACATTGAGGTCTTTCAACCATTTGGAGTCTATTTTTGTGTGTGGTGTAAGGAAAGGGTCCAGTTTCATTCTTCTACATGTGGCTATCCAATTTTCCCAACACCATTTGTTGAAGAGACTGTCTTTGTTCCATCGGACATTCTTTCCTGCTTTGTCAAAGATGAGTTGGCCATAGAGTTGAGGGTCCATTTCTGGGCTCTCTATTCTGTTCCATTGATCTATGTGTCTGTTTTTGTGCCAGTACCATGCTGTCTTGATGATGACAGCTTTGTAATAGAGCTGGAAGTCCAGAATTGTGATGCCGCCAGCTTTGGTTTTCTTTTTCAACATTCCTCTGGCTATGCGGGGTCTTTTCTGATTCCATACAAATTTTAGGATTATTTGTTCCATTTCTTTGAAAAAAGTGGGTGGTATTTTGATGGGGATTGCATTGAATGTGTAGATTGCTCTAGGTAGCATTGACATCTTCACAATATTTGTTCTTCCAATCCATGAGCATGGAACATTTTTCCATTTCTTTGTGTCTTCCTCAATTTCTTTCATGAGTATTTTATAGTTTTCTGAGTACAGGTCCTTTGTCTCTTTGGTTAGATTTATTCCTAGGTATCTTATGGTTTTGGTTGTGATTGTAAATGGGATCGACTCCTTAATTTCTCTTTCTTCTGTCTTGTTGTTGGTGTATAGGAATGCAACTGATTTCTGTGCATTGATTTTATATCCTGCCACTTTACTGAATTCCTGTATGAGTTCTAGCAGTTTTGGGGTGGAGTCTTTTGGGTTTTCCACATAAAGTATCATATCATCTGCAAAGAGTGAGAGTTTGACTTCTTCTTCGCAGATTTGGATGCCTTTGATTTCTTTTTGTTGTCTGATTGCTGTGGCTAGGACTTCCAATACTATGTTGAATAGCAGTGGTGATAGTGGACATCCTGCTGCGTTCCTGACCTTAGGGGGAAAGCTCTCAGTTTTTCCCCATTGAGAATGATATTCGCTATAGGTTTTTCATAGATGGCTTTTACGATATTGAGGTATGTACCCTCTATCCCTATACTCTGAAGAGTTTTGATCAAGAAACGATGCTGTACTTTGTCAAATGCTTTTTCTGCATCTATTGAGAGGATCATATGATTCTTGTTCTTTCTTTTGTTAATGTATTGTATCACATTGATTGATTTGCGGATGTTGAACCAACCTTGCAGCCCAGGGATAAATACCACTTGGTCATGGTGAATAATCCTTTTAATGTACTGTTGGATCCTATTGGCTAGTATTTTGGTGAGAATTTTTACATCCATGTTCATCAGGGATATTGGTCTGTAATTCTCCTTTTTGATGGGGTCTTTGTCTGGTTTTGGGATCAAGGTAATGCTGGCCTCATAAAATGAGTTTGGAAGTTTTCCTTCCATTTCTATTTTTTGGAACAGTTTCAGAAGAATAGGTATTAATTCTTCTTGAAATGTTTGGTAGAATTCCCCTGGGAAGCCATCTGGCCCTGGGCTTTTGTTTTTTGGGAGATTTTTGATGACTGCTTCAATTTCCTTAGTGGTTATAGGTCTGTTCAGGTTTTCTATTTCATCCTGGTTCAGTTTTGGTAGTTGATACATCTCTAGGAATGCATCCATTTCTTCCAGGTTATCTAATTTGCTGGCATAGAGTTGCTCATAATATGTTCTTATAATTGTTTGTATTTCTTTGGTGTTGGTTGTGATCTCTCCTCTTTCATTCATGATTTTGTTGATTTGGGTCATTTCTATTCTCTTTTTGATAAGTCCGGCCAGGGGTTTATCAATCTTGTTAATTCTTTCAAAGAACCAGCTCCCAGTTTCATTGATCTGTTCTACTGTTCTTTTAGTTTCTATTTCATTGATTTCTGCTCTGATCTTTATTATTTATCTTCTCCTGCTGGGTTTAGGCTTTATTTGCTGTTCTTTCTCCAGCTCCTTTAGCTGTAGGGTTAGGTTGTGTATTTGAGACCTTTCTTGTTTCTTGAGAAAGGCTTGTATTGCTATATACTTTCCTCTTAGGACTGCCTTTGCTGCATCCCAAAGATTTTGAATAGTTGTGTTTTCATTTTGATTGGTTTCCGTGTATTTTTTTTAATTCTTCTTTAATTTCCTGGTTGACCCATTCATTCTTCAGTAGGATGCTCTTTAGCCTCCATGTATTTGAGTTCTTTCCTACTTTCCTCTTGTGATTGAGTTCTAGTTTCAAAGCATTGTGGTCTGAAAATATGCAGGGAATGATCCCAGTCTTTTGGTACTGGTTGAGACCTGATTTATGACCCAGGATGTGATCTATTCTGGAGAATGTTCCATGGGCACTAGAGAAGAATGTGTATTCTGTTGCTTTGGGGTGGAATGTTCTGAATATATCTATGAAGTCCCTTTGGTCCAATGTGTCATTTAAAGTCTTTGTTTCCTTGTTGATCTTTTGCTTAGACGATCTGTCCATTTCAGTGAGGGGGGTGTTAAAGTCCCCCACTATTATTGTATTGTTGTCGATGTGTTTCTTTGCTTTTGTTATTAATTGCCTTATATAATTTGCTGCTCCCATGTTAGGGGCATAGCCCATTCACATTCAGGGTAACTATTGAAAGATAGGAATTTAGTGCCATTGTATTGCCTGTAAGGTGACTGTTACTGTATATTGTCTGTGTTCCTTTCTGGTCTATGTTGCTTTTAGGGTCTCTCTTTGCTTAGAGGACCCCTTTCAAGATTTCCTGTAGGGCTGGTTTTGTGTTTGCAAATTCCTTTAGTTTTTGTTTGTCCTGGAAGCTTTTTATCTCTCCTTCAATTTTCAATGACAGCCTAGCTGGATATAGTATTCTTGGCTGCATATTTTTCTAATTTACTGCTCTGAATATATCATGTCAGTCCTTTCTGGCCTGCCAGGTCTCTGGATAGGTCTGTTGCCAATCTAATGTTTCTACCCTTGTAGGTTACATCTCTCTTCTCCCGAGCTGCTTTCAGGATTTTCTCTTTGTCTATGAGACTCGTAAGTTTTACTATTAGATGTCGGGGTGTTGACCTATTTTTACTGATTTTGAGAGGGGTTCTCTGTGCTTCCTGGATTTTCATGACTGTTTCCTTCCCCAAATTAGGGAAGTTCTCTGCTATAATTTGCTCCATTATACCTTCTGCCCCTCTCTCTCTTTCTTCTTCTTCTGGGATCCCAATTATTCTCATGTTGTTTCGTCTTATGGTATCGCTTATCTCTCGAATTCTGCCCTCGTGATCCAGTAGTTGTTTATCTCTCTTTTTCTCAGCTTCTTTATTTTCCATCATTTCATCTTCTATATTACTGATTCTCTCTTCTGCCTCATTTATTCTAGCACTTAGCGCCCCCATTTTTGATTGCACCTCATTAATAGCCTTTTTGATTTCTACTTGGTTGGATTTTAGCTCTTTTACTTCTCCAGAAAGGGTTTCTCTAATAACTTCCATGCTTTTCTCAAGCCCAGCTAGTATATTTAAAGTGATGATTCTGAACTCTAGATCTGACATCGTACTAATGTCCGTATTGAGTAGGTCCCTGGCAGTCGGTACTACCTCTTGTTTTTGTCGAGGTGATTTTTTCCATCTTGTCATTTTGTGCAGAGGAGAATTGATTAATGAGAGAACAAAATGCTAGCAGAGTAACCACGTCCCCAGAAAGTATACTCTAAACAAATCAGAAAAGACCTGAAGCAGTGGGAAAAGAAAGGGAAAGAGAGAAAAAAGAAAAAGAAAAAAAAGAAAAAGAAAAAGAAAAAGATAAAGATAAAAACAAAAACAGGGGTTCCTGGGTGGCTCAGTCATTAAACGTCTGCCTTCAGCTCAGGTCATGATCCCAGGGTCCTGGGATCGAGCCCCGCATCGGGCTCCCTGCTCCGCGGGAGGCCTGCTTCTCCCTTTTCCACTCCCCCTGCTTGTGTTCCCTCTCTCACTATCTCTCTCTCTGTCAAATAAATAAATAAAATCTTTAAAAAAAAACAAAAACAAACAAAACTAAACAACAACAACAAACAAAAAAACCAGAATGTGATCAAATATGATCAGGCTGGTATATAGATCAGTGCCACACACTAGATTTGGGGTGTATTTTGGTCTTTTAGAAGAACGTGCCTCCCAAAATTTTAAAGAAAGAAAAACTTATATATGTACAAAAATAAGGGTTGATATGATGAAGGGATGGAATATGACTGTAAAGATGGAAATTATAAAAAATTTTATAAAAGGAATTGATAAGAAGTTGTTTGAAAAAAGAAGAGGATTTAAAAAAAGAAAAAAGAAAAAAAAAGGGAGAGAATGTGATCAGGCAGGGGAATAGAAAACACCATATACTAGAGATTTAGGGTATATTTTAATCTGTTAGAAGAAACTATCTCAAAATTTTAAAGAGAGAACAACTTATATATATAAGCCAAAAATACGGGTAACTACTATGAAGGGATAGAATATGACTCTAAAAATGAAAAATAAAAATGTTCTTTTTAAAAAAAGGGATTGATAAGATGTTGGTTGAAAAAGGGAAAAAGAAAAATTCAAAAAAAAAAAAGAAAAAAAGACAGTTAAAAAAAAATTAACTTTGAAAGACTAAAGAATCATGGTAAAAAAGCCATGAATTCTATGTTCAGTATTCCCCTAGCGCTGGAGTTCTGCCATTCTCATTGATTGGTAAACTTGGTCTTGGCTGGCTGTTGTCGCTGATCTTCTGGGGAGGGGCCTGTTGCCATGGTTTCCAAATGTCGCTGCCGGAGGCATAATTGCCCCGCCCTTGCTAAGTGAACTGCTCGGGTTTGCTCTCCAGGGCTTTTGTTCCCTGTGAGCTTTCTGTACAGCTTTGGAGGCGGAAAGTGAAAATGGCGGCCTCCCAATCTCTGCCCTGGAGGAGCCGAGAACTCGGGGCCCCGCTCCTCAGTGAGCCCCCAGAGAAAAGCCATCAGTCACTCTCGTCTCCCCGGTCTCTGGCTGCACTCTATGCTCACCTGGCCTGTGACTGCGCATTTCTATCTCTGGCACCCGACCCCAGGTGGAGTCTCCAAACCCAGCAGATCCCTGTGATGCACTCCCGCGCGGCTCCTCCCGGGGGAGGAAGGTGAGTCTCCCCGGATCTGCCGCTTGTTGGGTCCCTGCTGGAGGAGCAGGGGCCCGACTGGGCCGCGGATCACGGTTTATGGCGACCCGAGCTGAGAGCCCGCGCCTGGGGTCCGCCTCTGCAGCCGGCTTCCCGGCTCCGATACCTGGGAGCTCTGCCACACTCAGGCACCCCCGGTCTTTCTGTGTCCCTGAGGGTCCTGAGACCACACTGTCCCGCGAGGGTTCCACCCCCCGCTCAGTCACCAGAGTGACGTCCCTCGGCGGAGCAGACTTTTAAAAGTTCCGATTTTGTGCTCCGTGGTTCTATCACTTGCCAGAAGCGGCCCACGGAGGCCCCTCCCCCGCCGTCTATCCTCCCGAATATCGCCTCGGATTCACTTCTCCGCACATCCTACCTTCCAGAAAGTGGGCGCTTTTCTGATGAGAGAGTTGTTGCTCTTCTTTTCTTCGATCTCCTGTTGAGTTTGTAGGTGTTCAGAATGGTTTGATCCCTATCCAGCTGAATTCCTGAGAGGAGACGAAATCCAGGTCTCCTACTCCTCCGCCATCTTGCTCCGCCCTAATGGGCACCTAGTTCTTATGAAACTAATACCTACATAAGCTGTGCAAATATTTTCTAAATATTTATTTAGGATTCATTAAGCAATATCCATAGTTTACTAAAAATCTATTTTTTGTAAATTCTGATAAAAATCTGTACAGTGAGATAACAAATAATCCCTTATAACAATAATATTTTAACAAAACATTTCAGCTGATAACATTGCTGAAATGTCCTGCAAATAAACTAACATATTCCCCCAACTAAAGCTAAGAGAGGAAATAAAGAACCTGCACCTTTTTCTTTTTTTAAAGATTTTATTTATTTATTTGACAGAGAGAGACCTAGCAAGAGAGGGAACACAAGCAGGGGGAGTGGGAGAGGGAGAAGCAGGCTTCCCGCCGAGCAGGGAGCCCGATGCGGGACTCGATCCCAGGACTCTGGGATCATGACCTGAGCCGAAGGCAGACGCTTAACCATCTGAGCCACCCAGGCACCCAAAACCTGCACCTTTTTCTGAACCTAAATTTTGGTGTAACTCATATTAGCATTTAGTTCAAAGTAGAGTACATCTGAGAAAGAGAAGAACAGCCCCAGCAATCAGGAGCTGACCTGGAACATAAAATCAGCTAGGACTTGGTGTGGCTACCAGCCAGCCTGGCACTGTGGATGTCTCCTGATGTTCTCCTGTTAAACATGGACAATTTCACAGACCATCAATATTAGATGAATATGATAAATCAAGACAAAAACCAGAGCACTCTGAACAAAAACAAAACATATACCTTATCCAATCCACAAAAATGACCAAACATTCCCCTAGTCTGACCGATACGAGTAACTTGTTTTTTTACAATTAGAGCTAAACTCCAGTTTAGTGTTTCCTCTTCCTTTGTATTTCTTAAAATGTCCACACATAGAATTGCCTCTGTTTCTAATCCAGAGAAAAACCCCACTTCTGTAAAAACCCACTAAAATCACAAGCCCTAATCCTAAAATAAGTCTATCCTAATACTCCGTTACTGAGATGTACCATGACTCCCCATGGTGTTCTCTTTCGCTGAGACAAGGGAAAAAAAAAACTTATTCAAACATATGAGTGTTCCTGGTGGTCTTCTGCTGAGAGATATTGATACTACACCTAACACAGCTATACACATATTAAGTGGTTAAAAATACTTATGTACTACAAAAAGTATAGCACTTTACCCTGAAAAAGACCTGAGTGTGTTTTGGAAGTGTATGTTGGGAGGATTGCAGCTTGTGAGTTATTGTGTGGTGGAAGAAGGAGAATTATCTGAGATCTGATTGACAATTGTAACACCAGATGTAGATGGGAGTGTCCCATGACACTTATAGTGACGTGAGGTGGCTGGTAGCGTGTTTGCCTGTGTGTGTGTTGCATATTCCCACCCTGATTAGTTCCGATGGCTGTAGCTATCTGTGTTCAGGCTTGCCTGTGGTTGGGGGAGGGAGGAGTCTTGTATAAGCAAATGCAAAATACCCTTACACCCAAATTGTTTCCTGATATATTAATCACATTGGAATAGATTTGCATTTTCAAAACAAGTGTTACAGAAGAACTATTAATTTTGCCATTTAAAAATTATTTAATATTAAATTTATTTTATGAATAAATTTATTTTGTTGATTCCTGAAACAACTGATTCCTGAAACATTAACTTTTCCACACTTTATACTGACTGATACAACTTTTACTTTCATTCTCTAAATACTTTATGCACCTTTGTCATCTCCATAATGTCAATCATATCCTGAGAGTTGAAAGTGAAATTGTAATTTTAAATAATAAAGTATTGCTGGAGTCTATTACTAAAATAATGCATCAAATCATTTATACATAAATATTTGGGACTTGCTTTCCCAAATCAATTGCTGATAGAATTTGCCATTAACTACATCATATGGTGAGTAGGGGTGGAAGGTATACAAACAGCTAAAATGTCTTTTAAGCAAAAAAAAACAAAAACAAAAAACACTGACAAATTCTTAGGCAAATAATATGGTTTCTGTTCCTTTATAGAGCTAAGGAATATTTTAGTGTCATTTAATAATGATGCTTTGCACTTAGTTACATGACACTATTCAAGGAAAAACACTTTAAATATATCTTAGGAACAGAAAAATGTAATGTAAAATAAAAAGCTTAGGTTAGATAGTGTAATTGCTTTAAAGAAAAAGAGATTCATCAACTCCATAGACTCAAAGGAATAATCATAAAAATGCCAACTTCTGGTCAGGTATTTTTTAAGATTTTTAACATGTAAAAAATGTTTTATAAAGTAAAACATCTACTACTACAGCTATTTGGAGAAGTATTAGCTTTTTAAAATACATAAAAAAAAAAAAATATTGGCTCAGGTTCTTTTCAGGACTTAAGTTACATTTTTAGAGGAAGTTTAGAGTTGTCAAGGAAAACATTACCTGTTTGTCTAATATTCTTATTCCAGGTAATTTTGATGCAATGCAAACAGCAAAAAGAAAGTGAAAATATATACATATTTGACAAAAAACTATTAATAGATTTATTAATTTTATTCTCACTTCTTTAACACATTTAAACAATTTATTATATATAGATATTATCCTTTTTAATTCTTTAGGTTTTTACTCATATTGACACAGTTGACCCGGGTCTCCTAAACTCAGGCTCTTCTGCTATCATTTCTAGGTATGGATATTCTTCTAAGCAAAGTTATCAGTAAAGTAAAATCTACTTTTACATTTAAGCTATTTTTTTCATTTAAAAATGAAATTATATGCACTCTGGAAAAACCCACAACAAAAAAATTGTAATCATCGCACTCCTGACAATCATAACTACTATTTATTTTTATTTCTTTGCTTCAAGACATTTATGTTTGTATATGCATGTATTTGGAAGAAAAAAAGAAAAATGGGACAGAGAAAAAGGGAGTAAGAGAGATACAAATGGTTTTTGTTTGAACATTAAAGTCTTCTTCATGTCATTAACTTTGAACTTGATTTTAATAGTTATAAATGTATGATCATTTCTAATACAATCCCAAGTCAGTGAATATCTATGTTGCTTGCACACTGATAACTAGTGATATAGTTTCCACCATATACAAATAGTGCATAATTTGAAAACCACGTCAAATACACCCTCTCTGATTTTGTTTTTAACAACCTATTGAGTAGAACTACTAGGTAAAAAAGAATACTGATTTCTCTTACCCAATAAATAGCGTATCTTTAAATATAAATTTGACCTTTGTTTTGTCTTATTTAATTGATTTCTATTGAAACTTTAGGTGCTTTTCTTTTCCTTCAGTGAAACGAAAATGACATTTGGTAGATAAAGCTTCAACTCATAAAGATTCTTTGGAAATACATACAGGTGAAATAAAAGAGAAAAACATGCATTCCCCATTGAAATTGTGAATAGGTTATGATCATTTTGTCAAGAAATGCCCAAGTGTCCCATGATATTAAATTAACCTAATATGCAGTTTTCAAATTAACTCCATCAAATTCTGAATATTCTGGAGAATATGTATTGATGCCACATGACCCAAATCACTTATATGCCCCTTAATCATTAGATTTAAAAAAAAAAAAAAGGTAGCGTTCAATTCTATAAACTAGAATTTGTCAGACATCTCACTTACAATTTCATAAAAGTCTATTTTAATTAACAGAAAGTAGTGAAAGAGTGAAAGCATACATAGATGTACATAGTTACCACCCAGTATTATTGTGTGGCATCTTCTAGATACAGTTTAAGAATTTTTTTTATAACTTGACAAGACTTTAAGTTACCTCAGGGAAAGATCCATGCATTTCTTATATTTTTATTCATCAAGTATCCATTATACCTCATAGTAAAGTAGTATACATATGTTTAAAGTTAGAAAATATTTGTATTAATAAATTAATTAATGCCATTTTACTATCTATGTTCACTCCTTCCCACTGGGGATTTCTTCTTAGAGTCCATTGACTTTATGCTGTTATTTGGTAACCAAAGTTCAAATTAAGCATTCCATTTTCATTGCCAATGACTCAAGAGAACAATCAATGTCTTCTTCCCTGCCCCCTCACAATGTACTTGCTGTAAATTCCAACCTCTAAGGCAGGGTTTTTAAGTTGGTATGCCATTAGAATTCAAAGAGTTTGGAAACTTGCATTGGGAAAAAGTTATATTTTTATCTTCACTGATCTTTTAATTAAAACATATTATTTTCCTTCTGTGAAAAGTTGGGCAAAAATAATCTCTGATTTTGTGACTAATAAAAATCACAGATATTTTCATGTCATATGAAATGTCATGAGTATCTCAAAATATTGTTTATGATACTCTAAAATTACAGAAATTATTAGCCCCACTTCATATTTAATATATCAGTCTAGAAATATATATATGTATTAGTATTTATATGTGTATTAGTATATAATAATTATATATAAGTTCATACATGTGCAGATTATTACATATATATGTACTACAACATTTAAAATGTTTTTTTGTAATTATTTTGTTATTTATTTATAATTTCCTTTGTATTTTGTTTTGTGTATTTAGAAACACCATTCTAGAAAGAGTAGCATAGACTGGAAAAAGTCCTGGTTTAAAAATAAGAAGATTAGGAATGCTAGCTTTACTGACTTGCTCTGTAATGGCTGTGTTAATTTGCTTATTGGGATTATAGTGCTATCATACGATATTCTCCAGATAACATATTTCATTCTAATAAGTTCCTTCAGGAAATACCAATCTTAACTCAAGGGTGTCAAGATACTTGCTGAGGAGGAAGACCATTAGGTTCATTTTATGTCATCCTGTGTGGGTGGTTCCATATCTTTCTCTATTCCTCAAAGCACATGGGTTCATCCCTATTTTCCTAGGTATGCTAGGTATGCTAATAGTTACAAGAAAGGTTGGGATCTTATGAGAGTTTAAAACACAGATTTCTTGTTTTGTGTTTGGCAATATAATTTATAGCTATGAATTTGAATATATAGAATATACTTCTTTTTCAAGCCTAATAAACTTATTACACATGGGAACTTATTAAAAGTTGGGAAAGTATTTGGCAGGTGTTCACTAGTTCCATTGTTTGTATACTAAAGAATGAAATCTAATATCCAGTGGCCATTTCTACTCCCCAGTAACTTTTAAATCTGTTCTTAAATTGGAATACCAAGCTCATGTAGTGGTGACAGAAAGATATTTCTCAGATTTTTACAACAGGCATATCTTCTTGGATCAATATTCCCTTTCCTCCAAAGTTATCCTAAAAAAAAAAAAAAAGCAAATCAATATTTTTTCAGCCAAATTTCAAACTACTTATTCTAAAATATTTCTTAGAGTTATGAATGTCTATAATCAACAGAAGAGGTTTTTTCTTTTCTTACCTTACTTAAACTTGCCTATTTTAAATTTATAGGCATCAATACACAGATTAATACTTTGACAGGCAATGCATTGTCTTAATCTCTTTAAGAGAGTTTCATTTAGTTATTTTTGTTGACTCTTCTGGCCAATGATTGTCCTTCTCTCTCTCTCTTTCTCTTTGTAAGTGAAAAGGACAGGTTAAAAAAAGAATCTGACCCTTTGGTCTAGTTCCGTAATCATTATCATCAGGCTCTAGTATCAAGAAATCCTGGGTGGAACCTTGGACCTATTGGTTTTAATGTTTTAAATATAAGGGAAGAAAAATAAATAAATAAATAAATAAATATAAGGGAAGTACAAGAAGGCTCTTTAAAATTACCTCTTTAATTGAAATTTAATAAGAGTAGAGCTTAAATATTCTCCTCAAAAAAAAGTATACATTTATCCTCACACCATGAACTTTAAATACCTTACAATTTTGTTAATTATACTCCAATAAAGCTGGTAAAAAATAAAAATAAAATTACTTCCGCTAAAACTGATGCTAACTTTTGAGAGGGTTAAGGATAAAGGGCATTAAGATAAAAAAATGATCAAAGGCTAAAAAGGAGAAGACATAAAATGGGAAAGAATATTAAGAAAAATATCAGAAGAGAGAAAGCAAATTAAAAAGTAGAAAAAAGAGGAAGAAAAAAAGCACAGAGAGGAATAAAAATAAGGACAAACAACAATAAGGGAAGATATAGAAGACATGAAATAAGTGTAAGATGGAGATAATACAGTTAAAGTTTAAAAAAAACTACAATTATGTCAAGAAGCATTCATTTCTTAAATGTAAGTGTAATAAACTGAGATAGACTTTTAAAGGCTGGAGTTGGAAGTTGTGAAATATAAAGACAATATATTTTGTGAAAAAGAGTTCTCTAATAAAATTAAACTTAAATAACTTGTGACTTGAATTTTATAGAAACTTGGTAAGTTTCTTGAATACAAAATTTTACATGTTACACCTTGGCAAGATAGATATCTTTTTGAATATTAGTTTAATGTAGTTATTCAAAAGATTACTAAGTTCATACCTATGACACATGATAAAATTAAGTATCTCTGAGAAAACACAGAAACATAGAAATATTAGAAATCATCAGATATACCCAAATTTAGACAGTAGTGTTACAATATTTATACATAAGGAAAATTCTAAGGTTCTTATGATACTATTATGTTTAGTGGGAATCTGTTTCCTTCTAAAAGAGTGTCACACTTGGGGAACTATAAAATATAAAGAAGAAAAACACCCATGTCTCATCATTATGTTGCTAATTAAGTATATCGTATGTAGTTTGGCAACTTTAAAATACCAAATAAATGTGGGCTGTTTATTCTTTTTGCTATCCAGTACACTGGCAGACAATTTTGAAAAGAATACACATTTTACAAAAGCAATTATCCATTTTTATTTTGTTTACATTGCACTGAAAATTTACATCATACTTTTACAAAGTTTTTTTTTCATAAAAATATACTTCTTTACAAAAGTGTATGCATTAATATAAGAGGAGTAGCCAGTTGCAGAAGAAACATTGTTTAAACAAGATCTTAAATGTATTAACCTTAACATTAATGAATGAATCATTGTTATTGCAGTCATTTGAATAAACAAGAATAAATAACTGATGGCATAAAATTTAAAACAGCATCCTGTCAGTAGAGTACAATGTTGAGAAAATTGTATGAATTTCCAAAACAATGTATCTCAAAGTGGTTTACAAGAAATTCACTAAATGTTGTAGAGATAGATCCAAGCAGCGCTTCCCGGGTGCAATGATTTCTCTTAGGCACTCTGTCTCATGATACAAAAAGTCGAAACTGTTTACAGAGTTTTCCATATTTGAGAGGGACAACGACAAAGAGTTCACACTGGGTACATAATTTATTCAATGAAGTAAAACATGCCATAAAAGGAAGACAATGGCCTATTAAATCAATATGCCGGCATTGCTGTGATACATTTGTAAATGAGCCACCAATAACTTGCCAATGCGAATCTTAATTTGATGATGAAAGAAACCTGTCATATCTGAAACCTGCTTCTTAAGAATAAGAGTAGAGGAAGTTTAAAATACATGAAAATTTGGAAAATCTACGACTTTAGGAAATAAATTTATATTGGTGATTTGACAGTGTAAATTTTTTGTAGTCATTATAGTTATGGACTGGTCCAAAATGTATGTCTAACTCATTGTTAGATAAAAGTTAAAAGCTTAAAATCTTATATTTCTAACTCGTTGTTGATAAAAGTTCAAAACAATGTGAAATAAATTTAGAGGCTCAACTGGAAGGAAAATAGGATATATCGTAGCCAACTATAGTAGATAGGTTCTATTTGGTCTTTCAAAAACTTTGGAAAGTGTGGTAAAGGATGGTAAGTTTGGTGTCTCAGATAACTGCAAAACCATCATTATTATAGATAAGTTTTGCCAGCTAGAGTGGTTTCTGGGTGACAAAACAGACTGAAGCAAGGTGTTAAACACTGCCCCATGGCTTACGGAGTAATATTGGTTACAACATAATGAGGGGAATTGGGAAAATAGCACAATGATCTTGCCATTTGCAGAAACTGTGACAACCATCTAAAAAAAATAACAATATGATACTGAAGAACAAAAACCAGAAAGAGTCAAATCAGAGTAGGCAGTCTTATCTCTTTTGTGGCATAAATTAGCTCTTAAACACTTCAGGGCATGACTCAATCTGAAATAATCATGGAAATAAGGAAGACAATGACTCAACAAGAACGGAGAGTGGATAGAGTGGTGTGAAAAACAGACTCATGGGTGTGATGTAGCTCATGACAGTTAAAGAGAAGTCAGTGATCTATTGACTCTTGTAAGTATAGCTCTTATTTTCTACCCTATATCTTTTTTTTTTTAAACCCAGTCCCTCTAATATACTTTTTAAAGCACAGAAATACTGATAGTGGATGCTCCTCCAATATATGCAAATAAGTTTATGTTTTAGAATAATCTCCTTTTTTAAAAAAGCAAATAAACTGTGAGTAAGCACTCTCAGAGTGCAGCCAAATTTCTGTAAAACTCTCCATGGTAAACATGAAGAAGAATTATGGTCCAGTTTATGAAAAACACTCTTCTCTCTCATTCCTCAGGAAAAGGTGACCCAGCAAGTCCTGAAAAGTGTGCTTTAATTTGTTTAGCAGTGAACTAAATGTGCACTGTTTTGTGTGTCGATTTCCAAGCTTCTGAAGAAGGCAAAGAGTTGCCAAGTTATACCATTGTGCAGACCGTGTTCAAGTTGGGATCGAATCGTACTGCCTTCCCTTCCACTGACTTTGAGTTGGTATCATACATGGGGTTTTCAAAAGCTGCTTGGCCATTGTTATTTTCATGAACTGAACATCCTGTATACTGTGTTTTCGGTGCAGTCCTGTTGATGAGAACACTGATTAGTTATGTGTTAACGTTCTTCTAGAAATAGCAGAGTAGGGCTCAAACATACTTGAATTATCATTGTTAATGCATAATGTAACTTCAAAGTATTAATTGAGAAATCATAAGCTCAACACATCAAATTCAAACAATTTACCAGTCACTTTTAAACCCTGAGTGACTTTTATTATTTACATATAATACATACTAATGTACAGTGCCAATATGAGTAATACAAGTATAAGTAAATGTATTATGGCTATTTTCATAAATTTAAATTTTCTGATGCAATAATAATCATTATGAATTTGCATGTATAATATA
Source organism: Mirounga leonina (assembly GCF_011800145.1). Classification (NCBI taxonomy): domain Eukaryota; kingdom Metazoa; phylum Chordata; class Mammalia; order Carnivora; family Phocidae; genus Mirounga; species Mirounga leonina. Next base: position 56,475,011 of record NW_023270415.1, read on the forward strand.
AATAAATTATAGTGATGATAAACATAAATCTCATTACTAACCATCCATCCATTCATTCATTAATTCCTCAAATATTTACTGAGCATCTGTTATGTGCCAGGCATGATCTTAGGCATTGGATATAGAATTTTTTTTTAAAGAAAATGCAAGGAAAGCATTACTCTCATGGAGCTCATAATGTAGTGATAGAAAATAATTAATTAATAAATAAATATTTGTTAAATAAGTTAAAATAAAAATAAATAAATAAAACAAGAAAAATAGGTAATAAGAATTGTTCTGATGAAAAAGAAAGCTGTTGATATGACAGTAAGTAACAGGAACCCACTTTAGAAGCAGTAATAAGGAAAAGCATCTCTGAGGAGATAAAATATAATCTGAGACTTGAAGGACAAGAAGGAGCCAGTTCTGCACTCATTAAAAAGGATTTCAGAATGAGCAGACAACTAACACTGAGGCCCAATTTAGGATGGTACTTGGAGTATCCCCAAAACATACTCAATTTTCTTAAAAATGGTATACATTAGAACAATAAATTCAAAATCTCAAAGAAGAAATGACTATACTGATAATTAAGTCATGAAAATAGTTTCCAAAGAGTTACTGATAACTGAACATTTGGTTTTACGTAACAAAACACATGCATTCTAGGCTGGCTAGTGTAACTTGCTGGTCTTGAATTCTTTCTTCCTTTTTTTATTTCTCTATCCTTTGGCAAATCTTATTTCTAGTTTCCTACATCCCACTGCATAATTTGCTGACATTCATTATGGTACAAAGGCAGACTTGCTCCAGGCAGTTTCTGGGACCTAATTCCTAAAATAGATATATCTTAAAATAGATCTGTTTCTCAATTCCTTTGTTTATACCAAACACTACAAATTTCAACTATTTTATCATATTTTGAATTTGCTATTATATTACTTTATTATTTCTAATGCATTTTCTGAATTTTTCTCCGTAGTGAACATTGTTAGGTGATTTGTATGGCAATAAATTTTGTTAAAGCTATCTTAAGTTTCTTTCAATGGCATCCTATACAGTTACATTCTTACAACTTGTTCTTGCTAGGTGCATAGTTCTAATGGATAGTATTTGTCTCTCTTTTTTCAAACTAGATTCACAATGAAAACCAAAAGCAACATCATTTTCTTCTAATTAAGCAAGAATCATGAAGATATAAAGACATGTTATAAATAATATTGAACAACAGCTTTAAGGAAAATAATATCAAGTTTCAGAAAAGTTTACAACATCAACAAAAATTAATTCAAAATGAATGGAACTTTTGAATATAAGAGCTAAGTCTATTAAACTCTTTGGGGAAAACATATAGGTAAATCTGCTCTTGATTCATGACCTTCAATCTGGCAATGATTTCTTAGATATAACACTCCAAGAACAAATAACAAAAGAAAATAAATAAATTGGACTTCATCAAAATGAGAACCCTTTATACATCAAGTGACACTATCAAGAGAGTGAAAATACAACTCATAGAAAGGGAGAAATTTTTGCAAACCATATATGTGCTGAGTCTAGTCTCCAAAATATATAAAGAACTCTTACAATTCAACAACAAGAACAAGTGACCAAATAAAAAATTGGCAAATACTTAAATAGGCATTTCTTCAAAGGAAAATGGCCAAGAAACACTGAAAAGATGCTCAATATTATTGGTAATTAGGGAAATGCAAATCAAAACTACAATAAGATACCACTTCACATATGCATTAGGATGACTATAATAAAAAAGAAAGAAAAGAAAACAGAAAATGACAAGTGTTGGCATGGATGTGGAGGAAGTGGAACGGTGCATACATTGCTCGTGGGAATAAAATATGGCACAGTTGCTCTGCAAAACAGTTGGTGCTTCCCCAGTAAGTTAAATGTGCAATTACCACAAAACCCAGCAATTCTATTTTGGGGTATATACCCAAAAGAATTGAAGTGGGTGTCCAAACAAAAACTTGCACAAGTGTATATATCAGCACTATTCACAATAGCCAAAATGTAGGAGCAATCCAAATGCCCATCAACTGATGAATGGACATATTTAAACAGAACACATTCAAACACAATGGAATATTATTCAGACAGATAAAGAAATGGAGTACTGATAAATGCCAAAACATGGAAGAAACTTGAAAACATTATGTTAAGTTTAAGAGACCAGATATAAAATATCACATAGTACATGATTCCATTTATACGAAATACCCAGAATAGGCAAACAGATACAGATAGAAAGCAAATTAGCAGTTGCCTAGGGCAGGAGTGGGAGGAATGGGGGATGACTGATTAATGGCACAGTTTTCTTCTGGGTTGATGGAGATATTCTGGAACTGCAGTGAGGGCTCCATGACATTGTGAATATACTAAAGGCCACGGAACTGTGCACCTAGAATGGTTTAAATGGTTTTATGTTATGCATATTTCACAAAAATAGTTTTTAAAGAAAGATCAGAATAGCTTGCTTTATAGATAAATTTAGTGATAATTTTTTATCATTAATAAAATCTGATATTGATAAGTCCTAAGCAGCTGCTAATATTCAATAATTACAAATTCATGTAATATTAAATAACCATTTTTAGATAATCTAGGCTGAAATTTATAATTATCAGTTTTGAGAAAAATACATTTAGTAATAATATTCATTTAATTATCCAGTTACCTACATATTTTCTTCTTGATAAAGGATAGTCCCAAATAGCAGACAACTATATAATAAAGCCACTTGGGATGTTGTAATGGACATAATAAACAAAGACAAACTAATACTATGTATGTCATATAGTTGATATATAAGAAATATAACATATTAATTGCATAATCTTCTAAAAGCAGCAGAAGAAAAGGAGATTAGAGGATTTTACCATCTGTCTGCCTGGGTGAAATCGGTCAGCATTGTCATGTGAACTAAGAAGGTTTGGGCACAAACTTCTTCCTAATTCTCTAAATAAATCTGGCAGCAGGTATCACCTCTTCGATTTAAACTTTAACCTGGATTTTGTATCTCTAAAGTCTCATTATGGAGAATGCAAAACTAACCGGTACAATTAAGTATGTGCCAAGAAATTGACTCAAAAAAGTAGTAAGTATTAAGTTGAATGTTCATGCAAATTAACAGAGTGATTTTTGTTTTACCACGTTGGGGTGGTGGGAGGCAGGCAGGGGAAATAAGGTTTTTAACAATTGTTGCAATATTTGGCACACCTTGTTTTCAAACACCCAGAAAAAAAAATGGAAGTTATGATTTGAACTAGAGTAGTAAAAAGAACATGAAGATTTTGGAAATGTTCTGTGAGTGAAATCAACAAACTTACCTTTGTTTATAAAGATAAAATCCAAATCCTGCAAATATAAGTGCAAAAAAAGGCACAAGAATAGCAATGGCCACAGAACTACTGTTTGTACCATGAGGCTGATTTGAAGAATTTGAGCCTTCTGACATGTTCAGCCCTATAAAAAAAAAAAAAAATCAACTTTTTTATCACAATTGATTTTTATTTTTATGAACCAATCATTTTCTTTCTTTCTCAAGATATCTACTAGGAAATGTACATAGGAAACAAAGTAATTCATGAAACTCCTTCAACTCTTTTCCATACAAGTTTGTACAGTGCGTTCTATTTATAAGACATTTTCCCAGGAAAGGATACAGAATAAAAAATAAGCAGAGTCTCTGAACTGAGGAGTTTATACAATTGTGGGAAGAATACCATGACAAAAAAGTAAGTGTAGACATCAAGCATGAATTAATGATCAATGTGCTTGAGGAAGAGAGGGAGTAATTCCATCTGGTGATACGTAAGAATGTATTCCGGAGAATATACAATATGAGCTTGGCTTTGAAGAATCAGTAGAACAATGGATGGGAGAGGAAATAGGACCATCATAAGCCTAGAAATGGGAAGGTGAGTGGCCTATTTAGATGTGACAAGCACTGGGGGTAACTGTGTGGAAAGGATGTAGAGGTTAAGTATGTATCAGTGTGGTAGGAGTAGGATGCTAAAATGGTAAAACTATGGCCAGACCCTGAAAAGCCATAAACATCATTCTAAGGAGTTCAAACTTGTTACCTACCTGCAGTGAGGGACAACTGTGGGTGTTTAGAAATAAAAGCCCCTGTGATAAGACACACAGTTTAGAACAGTGACTAGGGTGGGATGGACTTGAGGGGATCTGGACTGGAAGCAAGAGTACTTCAAAGGTCATAGCAACATCCCAGATAAAAATGGAAGTTGATTGTATCCTAGAGCACTAGGAGGAGCATGAAAAAATAGATGTAGGGGAATATTTTGTAGTTAAAAGTCAACAGAACCTGTTGGTTAGGATAAGAGGTAAGAGGGCACATGAGAAGGGTTCTACTTGGGGATGAGTAAATGGCAAAGACATTAGCAAAATTAGGAAATGAGAAGAATCAGGTTTGTTAACATGTTAGATAAGGTTAGGGGAAGAGAAAATAATGAACAGGTTGTTTTTTGTGTTTTGCTTTTATTTTCCCCAGAAAGAAATATCTCATTTTTTGTTTTTTTTGTTTGTTTGTTTGTTTGTTTTTTTACAGGTTCTGTTTTAGACATACAGTGTGTGAGATGTTTTTGGGAATAGCTCACATAAACATCTTGCATTAAATTACACGACTGTGTTAATGTCTTGTGTTAATGAATATTTTATCTGGTTTTCAAAACTAACAGAATTTTAGGCAAGACATTACCTGAAATGACATCTTATTATTATTGTTCACTTAGAGAAAGCAAATTTCCCTTTTTGATAAATAGTTATATTCAACTAAATCACACCTTAGTCCAGGTTAAAAGTTAATACCTTATTTCTACCTTATTTTTCAATGGACTCAGAATATTTATGTAAAAGTTCAAAGTAATGGAATTTTGAAGATAAACATCAAATAGTAGTTTTTAGAACCTGAATTTATTCTTTATATATCAATACCACAATATAATAATGGGAAACAATATACCTTAGGAAAATTATCTACAAAAGCTATGTTAATAATTATATTCAAGCAAGACCATTAAATGTCTGTGTATATTTTAGAAGAGTTGGGGAGAAGAATGACAAAATCCATGCCTCCTACTACAGGAAGTTTACATATCTGAATAGTGCAAAGCCCCCAAAAGGGGTCCATTCCTCAAAGTTATTTTCCCTTTCCAGATATTAAGTTTTCAAAGTGCCAGTATATTTTTGAAAGAGAAAGAAAGTTGCAACAATATTCAAAATGAAGAGAAGTACTGCAGTTCTCATGAGATAAAATAATTTACAGTTTAATATTTTCTTTTATATCTGTATCTCTTTTTCTCCTTTTTACTTGCTAAGGGCAAGACAGTGTGTCCTATTTATTAGAAATATGACAACCAAGCACTGTAGGGCTGGTACATAGAGAATCAATATTCTGAAGAATGCAATTATTTAAAAGGCTATCAAATGTATCAATATATAATCCTGACAATGCAAAATTAAAAATGTAGGAAGTGTGCCTAATGTACAGAATCCACTGTATTTTCTTGTGATGTCTGGAGTAATAAAGGAACTACATGAAAATGAAAATGAATACATTACCTAGTCTTTGCAGTCCAAATTGCCCATAATCTTTGCCCTGAATAAATCCTTGAAATACATAAGTAGCTCCATCAGGCTCAGCAGAAACCTAAAAATATTTATAAGGTTGATTAAATCTGAGGATTGGACACAGCTATATTTTCCCAGCTTTAATAAATATTCAGTTTTACTCTTAAATGAATGTTATGCAGAGTTCCTAACTCTATATCTTCCTTCTATGTAAAACACAGCATATTGTGCAAATTTGTCATTATAAGCAAAATCAAAATTTTAATTTTTAAGTAATTAGGATATTAGAAAAAGGGGGTTGTTATTAATATATGATATAGATATACAGAGATTTCTCTTAGGCTAAGAAACCTACTGTCAAAAAAGGGCAATGATATGATGAAACAAAGCAAATGATCAATTAAAAATTAAATATAATAAAACTGTACTTTGTAGATTTGATTCCTGCTTAGCATGCCTGCAGGCCTTCTCTCCCTCTTACCAATCTTCATGAGAAGAATGTACTTTCCATCTCATTGGGTTTAGGCCTGTGACTTGCTTTGGCCAATGGAATGTGGGTGGAATTAACAATAGGACAGTTCCAAGCCTAGGCCTTAAGAGGCACGTTTCCCATTATAATAAGTGAAAGAAGCCAGTCACAAAAAAACACATATTACAAGATTCTATAAATATGAATATCCAAAACAGAGAAATCCACAGAAACAGAAAATAGATTTGTAGTTGCTTAGGGCTAAGGTGGAGATGAGGGGTGGATGGGTAGAGTGATGGTAGCTAAAGGGTGTGGAGTTTCTTTTTGAGGTGACAGAAATATTCTAAAATCAACTATGGTGATGGTTACACACTTGTAAATATACTAAAAACCATTGAATTGTACACTTTAAATGGGCATATGAATTATATCTCAATAGAGGTGTTTAAAACACATTACCCCTCAGAGCTTCTGAGCTCTGACAAGAGGATATGCTCTGGTTAACTGCTGCCCCTCCAGCCTGGGCCCCAGAATAAGACACCTGGAGCAGACCCGAACTTGCTACCATAGCCTCAAGTGGATCACCCACAACTAATCCCAGATACATGAGAAAGGGTATAATACTCCTTCGACCCTGAGATTTTGTGGTTGTGTCTAATGCTGTAAATGCTGACTATAACATGTATCTTGCATGTGTATAAAATCCTATATTTAAAAAATACTTTACATGCATAGTGTGATTTTATCTCATAAATACAATAGAAATAGATATATTTCAGTGTTTCTGTACCTAGTAATGTGAATTTGCCCTGAAGTTTATTTTAATTAGTTACCTAAGTCCTTTACATTATTGTAAAAGTTGTAAAAGACCTTGAATCCACACCCTAAAAAGGAAACTATCATACCAATCCATCCATAGCAGTCTGGCATGTCAGAAGAAGTGATTTATTCCTTATCACCAGACATCGTACTCTGGTCATGGTCATTTTTAAAAATGAAATGCTCCTAAAAAGAAGAGCTCAAACTCTAAGATTTAAATGAATGAATTCATTTTATTTGCTTCCTAGATGAAATAATTACACAATTCGAGTGCATTGAAGACATGAGTTAGTTTCCAACTCCACAAATAATGGCACGAATAGAGAAATAGGAAAAACATTTTTTTCTCCTCAGGCACAAAACTTACTGAAGCCTATGACCTACTATCTTCTTTCCCGCTAGGTCTTCCCTGTAAAAGAAGACCTGTTACTTGTGAGGATGTAGTTAGAGCTCCCCTGCTCGTTTTTTAGGAAAGACTCTGGGGGAATATGTGAATAGAAGGTTGGTTGCTTCCAACTTCCAATTTAGAAACTCCATTCACGTAAGTGGCTGAATAGAGCAGGGTGATTCCATGGTGAAGCTATGGTAACTATTTTTCCACATGAAGTAATTTACAGAACTTCCTTTTCATAAACAACTTTATAAAATATTCTAAATATTTTGTAAAATATTCTAAATCTGTTAAATCTAGAGAAAAAAGCTTAAATGTAATGGGCATACTTACTTTTTCTGATGCATTTTGTATGTCTTAAACAGTGGATCCAGACAAAGAATGAATTACATTTTATCCAAATTTATTTATCATAGTACTGACCATAGACAAAATAGATTTGATGAAACCAGTGAAAAACTATATGGCCCTCATACACGTAAACACTACAAAAGTAAGCAAAATTCATCAGAATCCAGTAATCCTAGGTTTAACATTCTAGATTACTAAGAATTTACACTGAATCTTGTTTTCAAAATAATTTACCCATAATAGTAATCTTGCCATTTTATATATGCATGTGTGTTCATAATTAGCTAAATTTAGAAAATTACCTTTTTCTGGAATCTTAATGACAAGTTATAGCACAAATTGGTTATTAAAATTAGCAGCAGACATTTAAAGAACTATACTTACAAAGCCATCCATGGCCCAATTGTCCTCTTTCATTTTCTTCACAGAAGCATGAGTTGGTACTTTAATAAGGTAGATATGTAACATCAGGCGAGCTTCCTGACTTTTATATACCCCTATAAAATGTAAGGACATTTTAATCTACTAATTTTGTAAATAGTTATGCTTCATTTTATTATCTTTAACTCCTTAAATATATCATGTAATGCATGTCATAGGAGAAGAAATCAAACAAAGCCAAGTCAAGACCAGCTTTATCCATAATGCCGTCCACAAATCCTGCAAAATATGTTAATCTCTCAGCTGAAATTCTCAACTTTAGTCTTAATTGTGGGGTTAAATTACCTATGCTATTAAAATTAAGTATTACTGTTCTTACTAAAATCATTCCATGATATTGCAAACAAAATAACTTCTTCCCCCAATGAAATTTAAAATCTTCAAAGATATAAATCAAGTGTTAAAATTCCTGATATTTTTCTTAATAGTGAATTGGGTGTCAACTCTGTGAAAGCGTATTCTAGGTGCTACTGGAGAACAAAGAAGAATATATATGTTCCTATCTAAAGATAGGATGCTTAAAAGCATTTCCAATGAAGTAGAAAATGTTAGTCAGATACATAACCAACTAAAATACATGGAAAAAAATATGATAAATAAGAGGCCAGAAGAGAGAGGGATCATTTCACAATGGAGTGATCAGGAAATGCTTATTAAGAAAAAGAGCATTTGGACTGGGTCTTGAAAATCACGTAGGGTCTCTAGTTTAAGAAGTTAAATATAGATAATGGCATAAGAGAGAAAAGCAAACATATATACAATGATTTTTTTCTTAAACAGTGAGTATTTTAAAAGTAGGAATAAGCTGGAATATAAATGTGCTTAGCGGAATAATAGGAGATAAGTTTCTAAGTAAAAATTTGTGATTAACTTATGGTTGAAATTTGACTCATGCATTCACTTACTTAATCTTTCACCTGTGTAATAAGGTATCGTAAGAATATGCTGGGAATACAAAGATGACACATAGACCTTGACCAAAAGTAAGTTATAGTTGACAGGAAAGACGTAAAAGTAATAAAAAATAATATTGCTGGGAAAATGTTATAATTGATTTATATGGAAACAGTGATAGCAAATTAATGTATTAATGTTTGTTTTTCTATATTTGTAGGAATTTATTTTGAAATTTTTGTAGATTAGATTAAGTATACATTTATTTCGTGGGGACTCTTATAGAAAATAAAGAAAAAGAGGTTATATCTCAAAGTTAAATAAATCAGTAGTCACAATTTAAATGAATTTATTTTAATATAAAGCTGCTTTCAGTTTATATTACTGTAACTGTGTATAGTTTTTAAAATATAATACATATTAGCTTCCGACACTTTAACTTTGGACTTAATGGAGAATCATTCCATAATACAAAATGATGTGATCGTTTTCCTAAAATTTATAAAATCAATAAATATAATGTTAGTTTCCATTTCATTTATACCACAAATTATTTTATTATGAATAATTATTTAGGATATTTCCATAGCCAAGAAGTTTGCTTATTTATTTATTTATTTAAGAGAGGGAGAGAGACGGTGGGGGAGGCCCAGGGGGAGAGGGAAAGAGAGAATACCAAGCAGGCTCCATGCCCAGCAGGGAGCCCAACATGGAGCTCAGTCTCATGACCCTGGGATCATGACCTGAGCCAAAATCAAGAGTGGGATACCTAATCGACTGAGCCATCCAAGAGCCCCAACAATCAAGAAGTTTAAAAAATATATTTCATATTTGCAATATCAGTATTTTAAAAATATTTTTTAAATGAGAGCAATATTTCAAATTTATTACTTGGATAATATTCACTGAGGCCTATTTTGTTCCAAATGCTTTTCTAACTTCTGAGATATGGTAATGAACTGGAAAGGCAAAGAGCTTCCCTCTTAGAACTTACATTGTTGGAGTATAGACAAATAAATAATGTCATATCATGTCATGTAATACCATATTATACTATACTATAAATAGTGAAAAGAAGAAAGTGAAACAGGATAAGAGTGTCTAAGACTAAGAGTGTGTCTGTATTTGTAATGAGAGTATTACTTTAGATAGGATCATTGGGAGCACGGTTGATGAGATGACATTTGAGAAAACAGCTGAATGTCAGAAAAAAACAGAACAAAGTGAGGGAAATGTGCACTAGATCAAGGACACAGAAAGTTGAGAAGCCTGAGCAGTTGCATAGGGCTCTGGGTCCCTTATGCTTCTTTAAAGTAGTGTAGCTCTACATTTGCTGTCTTTAGTTATGGTCTCCACCTAAATAGTCTCATTTGAAGAAATGATTTTGTGTCCCTAAAATAGGTTATAAGTCATTGATCTGGTCTCTTTGGTGTTATGAAAATACAGAAAGATTTAGCTATTCAAATCAAAAGTTCTTTTCTATGATGTCTCATTCTAGCTACATCATGAGCGAGCTTATTTCAGAATCAGTTTTTCGTTTGTGTAGTAATATTCACGTATCCATCCAAAAACCAGGAAAGCCTTGTTTCTGAATAAATTATGAATGTTATTAAAATGTAACAAATATTTCACAGTATAAAAATCACTAATAAAAATTATAAAATGATGGAAGTGAAAGCATGAAGGCGTCGTTTGCTGTTCTTTAGCATGATACCTGAAAGTAGCAGTTCCATGTTGCTATTGCTGAGTGTTGCATTGACTCTCCCAGTGGAAGCATTGAAACTAGTAACTGTCAAGGTCATGGGTTGTTTCTTTCCTTTGAAATTGTAAGAGCCTTTCCATATATAATTTTGGGCAAACACATCATCGGGAACTGTAAATAGATTAAATATACACATTAATTTTATGGTGCCCTATAAATATAAACATTAAAAAGTAGATTAATGAATATTCATTTATTGAACTATGAAATTTTGCTAAACACACAATAAGGTGAACTGTATATTATAAAGTGAATTCTTTATATACATGTTTCAAGTTTTTTGGAATAAACCAAAATTGCAATAACCTATATTTGTATTCATAGCTGAGTCATCAAAGATAGCACCAATTAAAGGCATAAGGCTTATATTCCGAACCAGATAAAGATCAAATTTACTTATATTTGGTCTCCTCCAGTAACATCTTTCTTTCAGAAGGAAAATAAAATAATTTTACTGAGCCAAGTCGGTCTGTATACAAGTCCCAAGAGACCTGCTTTTCTCCTGGCAGTATGAGTAGATTTATAGGAGGAAGAGCATAGAGTTAAACCCCCCTCTTGCAGACTAGCACTTAAAGACCATTAGGAGGGATGCTCCTTTGTCCCCTTTACAGAATACTGAGTTCAGTTATTCCAATAATAGATGCTCCTGAGGAAGAACAGGGATTCACCATATTGACAACTTTGAATTTACAGGTATTTTTGGAAATAAAGGAATTGTCCCTAGAATTGCCTAACTCTCATGGGAGAGAGATGAACTGTGGTAAAATCAATATTCTAAATGTTATAAAACTCTAAAGAAGGAATGCTCTTTATTCTCGATATAGCCAAAAAGGCATTATATTTATATAAATCAGTTATGTAATTTATAGTTATATAAGGCAGTATGGCAAAGTCTACTCAGATCCTGAAAGAAGGCTAAGAGAAGCTGCCATTCATCTCATACATCACACTAAAGCACATCCCCCAAAAGCAGTTATTCCAGGGAGCTATGCCTATTTGCGCAAATGAGTCAATAACAGAATAAGGGAAAGCCTTTTTTTTTCCTAACAAGTTATTGACAATTTGTCACCTGGTCTTCACTACACACATCACACTTATCGCCCAGATCTTAGAGACTGAGGTTACATTCCCTGAATTCTACTCAGCAAACCAAAATAGCAAAACTACTCTAGACATGAAATACATGAAATATAAAACATGTTCAAGCGTTGAGTTTTTACTGACTATTTCAACACATGATGTTTTCTTCTCTAATAATTCAAAAGCAATATAGCCGAAGGGTTAGAACTGCAAGCACTGGAGTTAGGCTCCTTGTATTGAAGTCCCTCTGCAATTTATAAACTGTGTGGTTTTGCATAAATTACATAACTCTCTAAACCTGAATTTCCTCCTAATTAACATGAGGTTAACTGAGAGTTGTTAGGAAGATTAAATGAGATAAGGAAAGTGAAATGTTTTTTTTTTCTTTTTTTTTTTCAAAGATTTTATTTATTTATTCATGAGAGACAGAGAGAGAGAGGCAGAGGGAGAAGCAGGCTCCCAAGGAGCAGAGAGCCCGATGCGGGACTCGATCCCAGGACCCTGGGATCATGACCTGAGCCGAAGGCAGACGCTTAACCATCTGAGCCACCCAGGCGCCCGGAAAGTGAAATGTTTAGCTAAGTGTTAGCTGCTACCATTACTAATACTACTGTTACTGTTGCTGCTATTATTCAGATAAAATAGGAAAACTGTGGATCTCAGAGCTTACTACATAATTGCTAATAAAATATCTATTTAGCAGACATGTAATTAGTAAAATGAATAATCCATAGTTCTGGCTCTGGGACCTTTGCCAAGTCATCCTTACAGTGGCAGTCCCTCCCCAGACCTCCAACTTCACAGCTATGTAAGCTATAGGGGAATGCTATGCTAAGTATGTAGAGAGTCTTACCTAAAACTCTGATACAGTGAATGAGTAAAAAGCCCTTGACTTGGTAAGCATATTACAGGTTTTAGTGAAAAGAAAGTGTACCTGAAATAAATTGGCAGAAGAGAGTGACAAGCTACATTGCGCTGCACTAGAAAGACCTGGAATTTGGAGGTAATAGATTCTTAGTCATCCAGGTAAAAGTAGGAGCAAGAGAGAAAGATATGCCAATGGCAGTGCCTAGCAAATAAGAGACTCTCAGTAAGTAAGTGCTGTTGTCTGTCTGATTGTTTATTTCCACCTGGACTGGACTGTGATGACTCTTCGCTATCTCCGAGCCTTCAAAGAAAACCTATTACACCTGCTGATCTTATCCATAGTTCTTAGGGGAATTAGTGTGGTTGAAGGAGATGGAAGAGAACCTCAGCAGCAGGAGAGAAGAGCAATGGAAAGGAGGAGGTAGTGGTACCAGCCAAGTACATTACATTGGGTTTAATCACTGATGGGGCAGGAAATGTTTAACTGGGTCTCCTGAAAAAACAAACAAAACAAAATGAAACGAACAAAAAAACTGATGTGCAGTATTTGCTGATTTCTATAGTGTAAATATTCCCATAATAGCAGATTTCAAACTCCTACCAGTATGACATCACTGAATGCAAAAGAATGCACAGAATTGTCTACTACCCTCTACCTTTTGAGAAATGCAGCTCAGGTTGGACAAAGCAGACACCATCTGATCATTTATATTCCCGTGTACAATGGGAATGATCATACTTCTTTCTATTGTAAGGTCTATTTTCGGATTTAAATATGAATGTGTATCTGGCAGTTCTTTGTAAACTCTAAAATGTCATCCCACTCTCATTGATGTGGGTATCAATGAAAAGAAGTCTAGGATGTCATGATCCTTTCTTTCAAGACGTCTGATTTTAAACTTTACTTCACAGGCTTCAGAGTATTGCTAAATGTAGCATCATGCTCCTGACTCTGATACAACTTCCAAATTTCATTCTTGTTATTTTGGAGTAATCTAATCACAGTGCCTTATGATTTTAAATTAAATGTTTCTAACATTTTCCCATCGAAGATAGCATTTACTCTGACGTTTAATAGATCTTTTTTACTCAGGTAAAAGAAATTCCTTTCCTTTCTAATTTGTTAAGAGTCTTTTAAAATTATAACTAGGTGCTGCATTTTATCAAATATTTTCTGTGTAGGTATTGTGCTGATCAAAATTGTTTGCATTTTAATCTCTTAATGTCATAGATTACTTTTAAGGATTATTTAATATAAAAATATCCCTGCATATCTATCATGAATCCAATTTGGTTCTGATGTGTCATCTTTTGGTTTTTCTGTTATACTATGATTTTAGATTTGATTTGCTAAGATTTTATGTAGGATATTTTCATCTATACATCCTGAGTCCAATGGGTTTGTAATATTCCCTTTTGTATTATGTCTTTCTGAGTTATTAGAATTATATTGGATTCATAGAATGAGATTTTTTCTTTTTTTTTTTTTTTTAGAGAGAGGAAGAAAGCGTGCATGAGTCGGGGGTGCTGGGGAAAGGGAAGAGGGAGAGCGAGTCCTAAACAGACTCCTGCTGAGTGGAGCCTGAGGTGGGGCTCCATTTCATGACCCCAAGATCATGACCCTGAGATCATGGCTCTGAGATCACCACCTGAGCTGCAAACTAACAGTCAGACAGTTAATCCTACTGTGCCACCCAGGCACCCCTCATACAATGAGATTTTCTGACTGGAAGAGATTTTATAAAATGGGATAATCTGTTCTGTTCCGCTAAAATTTGGCAGAACTCATCGGTAGATCCATAAGGACTTGGTTTTTCTCTGTGGAAATAGTTTTAAACTCCTAATTTATCTGTTATAGGGTCATTCAAGTTTTCTTCTGTTCTGGTAAAATATACTTTTCTAGTAATTTGTCCAATTTTTAAAGTTGACTATTATTGTTTTCCATTAATATAATTATAATTGATTCAATCTATTCTCTATGTGGTTATGTTCATATTTCCTTTTGTTATATTATTTAATTTTTGTCCTATTTTTGATCAGTTTTACCAGAAATTTTCTACTTTTTTTTCTCCAAAGAACTACTTTTGGCTCTGTTGAGATTCTTCTATTGCATCCTTGCGGGGGCGGGGTGGGGGGGGGTGGTTATTTCTTCATTTTTATGATTACATTGATTTTCTGCTTTCTTTTGGTTATTCTGTTATACTTTATATATCTTCTTAACAGGGCTACTTAATTCATTAATTCTGAGGCTTTTTTCTTTTCTAATGTAAGAATTTAAAACTATAAATTCCCCTCATAACTTTGTTTTTGATATAGTCCCCAAGTTTTGATACACAGATTTTTCAATATAGCTAAGTTCTAGTATTATATTTTTATTTAATTTCTTCTTTAATTTATGAATTATTCATAAGTATTGATTTTGTTTTTAATTTCCAAATATTCAGAATTTTTTAAAATGTACCTATTTTCTTATTAATTTTTTTACCTGCATCATTGTAAGATATCAGATCTGAAGACTAACTTTGCTTTGAAATGTATGCATTTTTATTTATTATTTAATATATGATCAAGTGTTATACCTGTCCCATGTGCCTTTGAATAAAATATATATTCTATGATTGATACATAAATCTCTCTCTCTCTCTCTATATATATATATATGTATATAGGGTCAAGCTAATTAATTGTGTTGTTCTTCCATATTCTTTTTTATTTATTGGTAACCATAGGTCATGTTTTGCCAGGAAAGTCGGGTTTTACATTTGATATACTGGAGTTATTACTTAAAACACCTATCTGCTACTAGATAAACCATCTCCCTTGGAAAATTCTGCATTGATAGACCACTGTGGTTTTCTGACTCCACTGTTAAACTTTCTCTCTTATGTTGACATATTCTTGGATTGCCTTAGTGGCATTCACTCTATTTCCACTGCATGTTGAATAAATCAGTGTTTCAGACAGATTTTTTTGTGGGTACTCCAGTTTTATAGTATGTACCTTGAGAACTTCTAAACACAACTAAAATTAGAAGCTAACACTGTTTCTGGCTTAATATAATGAAACCAAATCTGTCTCCAAGGTACAGATTAAATGTTAAATCTTTATCTGTAGCTTTTAATTTATATCATATAAATAAAATATTGGCTAATACTAAAAAAAGAAGCTCTCATATATTGCGGCCTTACTATGGGCTAAGCGCTTCACATTTCATTTTCATGAAATTCATTTATAATAATCTAATCATTGTTTATTTTGCATAGATAAAGAAATGGAGGCTCACATATATAAAATAACTTTTCCAAAGTGTTCAGGGGGTGTACAACATGATAATTACATTAAGGCTGTAGGACTGAAAAGCCCATTCTTCTAACGACAAAATTTAAAATTTTGGTTTTTAAATCAATAAACTATAAACTAAAATTGCTGAACTTTTACTCTCATACCAAATGCATTTTTTCCTTTTTAAAGAACTATATTTAAAACATCTCGTTTTTTGTTTCAATGTTTTAAATAAAGCATTGACAATATAGTATAGTCATTTTCAGATACTCCCGAGGATATTTTACAGAGAGAACTATAAACATTATTTTTGGAATATTAACATGTCTCAGAATTACATTTCTTGAAATTCAACATCATAAAATATAAGTTTTCAAATTCCAAATAGTCAAATTCATAGTTTTCCCATACTGAATATATATTTTTCTAAATAACTTTCACTTTGTCAAGAAAATAGTAGATCACTTTTAGAAATCATGACTTCTAGGAAAACAACTGAAATTACTAACCACTTAGCTTTGGGCTAGGTGTTCCTAGTGCAGGTCTTGGATCTTTCACCAGTATTTTGGAACCAGCTATGGAAAAAGAAGTAAAAGGTTCACGAAAATTAATATAATTAGGAACACACACAGTAATGCATTGTCAATTTTATTCTCTGACATACCATATAGTTTTCTCCAAAATGTCCAATTCATCCTAACATCTCAGTACCTACTCAACACTTCTGCTGTACAGCTAAAAACTTCAATAATTACCCCATTATAGTTCAGTGGGACAAGGGAAAGATCAGTGCTGCCTTATCATTTCAGGATTCTCTTTCTTATTTTAAAGAACATGTAAGCCATGTAGACCAACATGTAAACAGTTGATTACAGCATGGTAGCTGAAGCTTAAGGGTATATTCCTGTTGCACAAAGGCAGAAATAATTTGGTAGGTATGTGTTTCAAAATACAAAATTGCTAAGTTGGCCCATGGTGTTATAAGAAATTGGATAGACTCAAAACTAAAGAGTTAAAACTAAAGTTTTAAGCCAAACCAAAGGTAGTTCAAAGCAAGGAAATCATGTGGGTTGCTAGATATGCTGCAAAGTTATGGGAACTATGACATTCAGGGCTTGTAGACTGTATAAAGGCATATCTTTTCCTTAAGAACAATATAATGTCTTTCAAAGGTTTTAAGGGAAATAATTTGGGTGAACATCACTCTGACTCCAAGACAGAGAACAATGTGGAAAGAAAGGGCTGTTGATACAGGCAGAGGCGTTGGGAGTCTGCTGCAGTAGTCTCCGTCTAGAGATAATGCTGAATTAGCCTTCTATAGTAGTGATGATAAACAGCAAAGTGGATAGATAAAGGTATTGAAATTCTGTTGGATTTAAATGGATTTTTAATCTTTCAATCTCGTGAAAAATTTAAAATAAACTGAGTAGTGTTCTTGCTAAGAGAGTGAACACATTTCAAAAAGAAGGTCGTTAACATTTGTGAATGCTGCAGGACAACAGGAATTAGAAGGGCTGAAAAAATAAAAAGGAAAAGGAAAAGGAATTTATTGATGACCTTACCAAGAATTCTAGAAAAAATTCCTCTATTCCTGGTTGTGAACACATAAGCCTTTTTTCTCTGGTAAACTCACTACATCTTATCCAGCTCGGGATTGTCCTGATCAAGCAGCAAGAGAAGTAGACACTTCACTTAGATCTGGACAAAATACTATATCACCCTGGTTGACTAATAGATCTGGAGGTGGGCTCCATTTAAAACTGACAATCAGACTCTTGAATAGTGCTTTCCTGACCAAGAAGCTTTGGCAAAAACTCTTCTAAACCAAAAGATATGTTGGCAGCAATGTTCCCTACTGTGGTAGGTTGAATAATGGGACCTCAAAATTCATGTTCACCAAGAATCTCAAATATGACCTTTTTTGGAAATAGGATATTTGAAGATATAATTAATTAGGGTTCCTCAGGTGAAATAACCTTGAAATCTAGTGACTGATGTCTTTATAAGAAGGGGAGAGGACGTATAAAGAGAAATAGGAAAGGAAGCCACATGAAGACAGAGGTAGAAATTGGTATGGAGCAGCCATGAGCCAAGGAACGCCAAGGATAGCCAGAAGCTGCCAAACGTTAGGAGGAAATAAAGCATGATTTTTCCCTAGAGATTTCAGAGGGTGCATGGATCTACCAACACCTTGATTTTAAGCTTCTGGCCTCCAGAACTCTGAGAGAATAAATTTCTGCTGTTTTAAGCTATCCAGCTTGTGGTACTTTGTTACAACAGCCCAGAAAACTCATACACCTACGATGATGAAGTAACTAGAAGAAGAAATAAAGAAGAAAAAAACAGAGTATGTAAAAGAATTTATAACAAGACCTCAATAATATCTCTCTTCCAGGAATACCTGCCCTTGGAGTTGGTTAATATATTTCCTTTGTTCCTAAGCTAATCTGGGTTGAGTTTTTGTCTCTTGCATCTTAGGAAGGCTGAAATAGTAGAACAGCTTCTGTTAGAAGCTTCTATAATGAAAACCTACCTTCACAAACAGGAACTTTTCCAGTCCAGGTGTTATCAGATCTACACACTCTATGTTCTGTTCCACCTGCTAGGAAGAAGCCAGGCTGGCAGGTATAAATGAGTGTATAGCCATGAGATGGAAGGTCCATTCCTACTACATTTGCATGAGCAGGAGTTTCCGGTTGCTTACAGCTGTGGGCTATATTAAGAAAAAAGAAAAGCGTTCATTTTTTATAGACATGTTAAGAAAATTTTGAAATGAGAGTCACAATATATATTAGAGGCATGTTAATGCCTTTATATAAATATACCTTTGCATAGTTATTCTAATTTATCAAGGAAAATGTATCAATGTCAACATACATATTAATTTCATAGGCTATCATGTCCTAAGCAGTCATCTGTGGAACACTGGTAGATGTTACAAGGGAAGCCAAGGGGAGGGGGGGAACCTTACTGGAGATAATTAAGCTCATAAATGTGTATTAGATAACAATTCTAGAGAGTCTCAATAATTATTAGCATTTTAAAGGATCTAAGAAGTCCTGTAATAAGATACCTTTCAAAGTTTGTCAAGCTCAGATTTTCTACACCAGTTTATGAAATATTATTTTATTTTTTATATTTATTTTAAATTTTAAAAACATGTCTTCTAAAGTTAAATACAACCATAACTCAGTATATCACTCTGACATTAATACTTCCTAATATAGAAAGTACAATTCAATAATTTTTTACATGTGGAATTTTATGGCCATATTTTGGGTCCATAAGTAGCAGTATCTTTTCATTCTTTTAATTTCTGTCTCTTTTTCTTCAAGCTTCCTCCCACTCTTGATTTGCTACCTCTATTCCATTCTACCCATACTTACGCCACTTCTTGGCCCCGCCCCCAGTTTCCCTGTTTTATCTTATAAATACCATTCCATTCTCAGAGACAGATGCTACAAAGAATTTTCTCCCTAAACCAGAAAGCATTTCTGATCATTTGTTCATGGATACAGATACTTAAAAGTTTGTCTCTGAAAAAATTATTCTGTGTATAGCTAACTTCTTTTTAATATTATGTGACATTGTGTTACATGTTTTATATTTAATATAATTCCATTAATGATCTTTAATCCTGGAGGAAATATTGCTAAGGATAAACGCAAATAGTCTGCCTCTACTACATTCTTTTTTTGGGGTGGGGCGGGGGGGCAGTTACATTAATTAATCCTCACATTATGCCCAAGCAGAAGTAAGTTTAATCTTCACATTATGCACATAGTAGAAGTTCTGAGATGCTTTCAGTAATAACTCTTTTTAAATCATCATATCCTTTATAGAAGTCATCAAAGAAGTTTGGTTTACTGTGAAATACCTAGTTACATCTCACACAGGTTCTAAAATATGCACTCTACTTAACTGTCTCTTAAGGAATTTTGCCATATTTAAATATCAGCTAACCAGGCATGTGAATGACTTCTCAGTGGAGTGTTCTCCTGTTTTTCAGTAAGCTGCAGGTCCACGGGGGCTCCCATGATCATTCGGGTGGTTCTGAACAGGTCTAGAGTAAATTCACAGGACTTATTTAGACTTTAGCAAATCCTAAAAGTTTGCCACCATTCTGATGAGTATTTCTACTCCTGCTTACTCTTTATTGTTTTTCCCCAAGATGCTCAGGATTTTAAAAAGATAGGAAAGGAGATAAAAAGGAGAAAGTGGGAGGGAAAGAGATAAGTAATTCACCAACTGAAATTTATTTCTAACTGTAAGCCAGAAAAGATAGCTTCATGACCTTGGGCTTTGTTCTTCTTTAATCTGTACGGCAAGTGCTCTCAACTTAGGGTCAGTGCACATTTAGAAGCTCCAGGAAAAAAAAAAAAAGAAGCTCCAGGAAATCCTGAAATAGTATTCAAAATTTTGGTCAAACTATTCATGTGTATTTCCTTCCATGGATGTTTCTACCTTTCCTCAGAATCTCAGAGAGTTTTGCAAGTGATAAAGGATTAAGAGGCACTAAATTGGAGCCTTCTGTATTTCAGCATACTTTAGATTCATATATTCAGACCTCTGAATTGGTAAACTAATAATCATCTAAAATTATCAGATAACCAAGCTGAACACAATTACAAGAGGCTTGCAAAAAAAACAAAATTGTGCCTCATGCCTTTTGACTTCTTTAGAAAGAATGTTCCTTAATGGGCATTGGGGTCATGATACAGTAATAAACTTATATACATAAATTATGTTTTAGCATAATCTAAAAAAAATCCATGTAATACATCTTTTGTGTAGATATAGATTTACTTCCCACTTGTAAGAAAAAATGCATATAAATTCCTATCTGTGGTAAGTATGATTTCTTAGCCACAATACTTACGTATGCACTCAGGCTGAATTCCACTCCATGTGAGGTCAGGAAGGCAAGTGCGTGTTGTAGACCCTTGGAGAAGGTGTCCTTTTTTGCAATGGAACTGCACAACACTTCCTACCTATAGCAAATTACAGAGAAACGTACCAATGCAGCTTCAAATATGGCAACAAATAGAAAAAAACTGTGGATGAAAAAATGCTTTCAAAAGAAATTCTTCATGGTAGAAGCTAGAAGGAAAAGATATTTAAAACTGATTTAAAGTAAAATTGGGGGGGAAATCAAGACTAACGAAAAAACACCTCTTTGTATACGTATCATCATCAAATATTTGAGTACCCAATGCATGCATAGGTGCTAAACTTTTTGCCACGGTAGTTTGAAGAAAATATATAACATACCAAAAGGCCAACAAGCTCATCTAAACACAAGACGGACAGGTAGATCATTAAATAAAGATAAATAATAAAGATGGATGAAGACAGAGAAATAAAGATAACTAACAACATAAGAGGCAAATGAATATGGAAGACACTAAATGCAACAGAAGATTAGATGCAAAGGCGTTTAGATGCAAAGGTTGTGAATGTAACAAATATATGCTGGAAGACATGCAATTTGCACTAAGCTTTTAAGGATGTGAATTTTAGATAAATACATAAAACATGGTTTTCAAAGTAGGGTCCCAAGACTGGTAACCTCAGCATCATTGGGAACTTTTTTAGAAATGCATATTCTGGGGGCGCCTGGGTGGCTCAGTCGGTTAAGCGGCTGTCTTCGGCTCAGGTCATGATCCCAGGGTCCTGGGATAGAGTCCCGCATCGGCCTCCCTGCTTGGCGGGGAGACTGCTTCTCCCTCTCCCTCTGCCTGCCTCTCTGCCCACTTGTGCTCTCTATCTCTCTGTCAAATAAATAAATAAAATCTTTAAAAAAAAAAAAAGAAATGCATATTCTGGGAACTTATCCCAGACCCACTGAATCAGAAACTCTGAATGGGGACCAGCAATCTATGTTTTAACAAGCCCTCCAGGTGATTTTAATGAACAATAAAGTTTGAGAACAACTGATATAAAAGTAGAAAAGAACATGATGAGAAAATGTATGAAGGTTAAAATATACATCATATAGTTTAGGAAAAAGTACATTTGATTGGTTGGTATGGATAAGTTCACACAGTGAGCTGGGAAGCTGGGGAGGCGGGGAGGGTAAAGTGGGAAGCGGTAAGATACAGCAAAAAAAGAAAATAGACCCCAGAGTAATGTGTATGTGGCTTTAACTCTGAACCTGATCTTGCTTGAATGAGGTATATCCCCTCTTTAAGACTTATCCTATAAATAAAGATGATAATATTATTTGTCTTGAGATTTATTTTAAGCATTAAATTAAGTCAAAGATAAATGTAAGAATCAATTTCTGAAGGGTCTCAAATGGCAGGCTTTGGCATTTGAAATCTTTTTTTAATGAAAACATAAAGTTGCTAAAGCTCTCAGAGCAAGTAAAATTTGTGTTGAAAATTAAATTAGCCACTGCATAAAGAAATTACTAAATAAAAAGAATGACCAGCAGTAATTATAATCATGAAGCCAACACTACCATATTACATTTGAATGGATAAAAGCTGAATTAACTTGTGGCAGCAGACTTGGGAAGGATGTTGTTTACTCAAACTACATTACAAGAAGAAATTATTTATTAAATGATTACAGCTGGAGGACAAGGTGAGGGATATTTAGTGTCTGCCATTTCAGCCTTCCCCAGCAATTGGGAGTCTGAGAATGATCAGTCATCCTCTTAGCATGTTTCACAAATACCCTGTTTCCTTCCTTCCCAGTTAGTTCCTACTCTCACCTGCTAAAGCAACATGAGGCTAAGCTTAAAATGACATAATTTGACCCAAGATTCCATTTGGACCTTGAGAGTAGCTAAATGCTACCATTTCTCATATTCTCATTATCACCCAGAGTTATGCTATATCACAAACATTCAATTCCAACTGTCACTCTCTGATAGCAACCTTTATTCTTCCAGTTATCTTACGTTTTGTCTTCCAAGACACCCTCACCATACCTCTGAGGAGATCTCTTACCCCCTTGACAACCCATTTTGTCCAGGGCCACTATACTGATCAACTCCAGGGAGCACTGTTTACCCTGTATTCAACATAAACGAAGTCCTTCAAATTGTGCTCCAGAGCACGCAGTTCAGTTATGCAACAGGGCGCCACATATTTTGACTTTCTCATGTGGACTAGATTGTGTGACTGATCATGTAGACTTTGCACTTCTGTTCTTCAGCCAAACTGGTTTTACAAAACCCATTACCTCTATCAATCCAGCAATCCAGCAATCTAGTTTAGGGTAGATCTCAGTTAATGCTTGCCACTTTCTACCCATAAATCTCCGCTCATTCAATCTACCACCAAATACTGATCATTTTACCTCCTAACTCTTAAACTGTCCCCTTCTGTCTCTCCACTTATACATCCTGTTTTAGTCTTCAATATCTTTTCGACAGGTTTGGTTCTCAAATTTTAGCGGATATCATAATCAGGACTTACCAGAACACAAATAGATGAGCCTCCCTTGAAAGTTTCTGACTTGGTTGATCTGGGGGAGGCCCAGAATCTGTATTTCCAACAAGTTCTTAGGTCATACTGCTGCTGCTTGGTCAGCAATCACACTTTGTGAACTAATGTCATAATTATAATTATAATAATCATAACTACAATCATGATAATAATCTAACTTGTTTCCATTACTCCAGTCTTGACCACATTAATTTTCCACATAAAGTCAGAGCCTTAGCATTCTCTTTCTTAAAATCTTTACTGTCAACTCACCCATAGGATAAAGTTACATTGTGTTAAGTTGACGATAAAAGCCCCTATAACCATGGGGCGCCTGCCTGGGTGGCTCAGTTGTTAAGCATCTGCCTTCGGCTCAGGTCATGATCCCAGGGTCCTGGGATTGAGCCCCGCATCGGGCTCCCTGCTCAGCGGGGAGCCTGCTTCTCCCTCTCCCACTCCCCCTGCTTGTGTTCCCTCTCTCGCTGTCTATCTCTCTGTCAAATAAATAAATAAAAAACCTTAAAGAAAAAAAAAAGCCCCTATAACCCGACCACAGCCCATCTGTCTAGCTTCATCACTGACCACTTACTTTTACTCAAATTGTGCTCATATAGTACTGAATTTTTGTAGTTCCCTTAATGCATGCATATTTTCATGCTGTTTACCCTGCATGGAATGTCTTTCCTAACTTTCTTTTCCTAGATATTATCCTAAAAGATTTAGCTCAGACATTTCTAGGAAGGTTTCCCTGCAGAAA
The DNA here is from genome assembly GCF_011800145.1 of Mirounga leonina. NCBI lineage: Eukaryota > Metazoa > Chordata > Mammalia > Carnivora > Phocidae > Mirounga > Mirounga leonina. The sequence goes on from NW_023270415.1 coordinate 56,499,152, forward strand.
CAGATTAGGAGAACTTTCTTTTACATGCTCCCTTAGCAACTTTCAAAGTTACCAGTGTTATCGTCTATCCTATGAAATCTTCCACACACCAGAGGTTAGTTTCTCTAGACTAGGGACTGTGTTACTCACCCTTGTGCACAAAGAACTATCAAAAATGTTGGATAAACTGAAGGAGTGGGGACTAATAATTTAATACAAAATCATTTGATTACTTAACTTAAAAAAGATTTAACATGCCTATAGTTTCTTAAAGAAGAGTGATATCCCTTCCATACTTTACATAGCATGAAGCAAAATCACTGTTTATTCTTTGAAGCATACATTTGGGTTACTTCATTAAGTAACTTGATGTTAATAAGATATAAGAAATATGTTGGATTACATAGCCTTTGTTTTTACTTGTAAGACTTTTTTCCTTATTTCTGCAAACTTTTCTGAAGTCATCATAAATACTGCTTTAGATATTAATCAGATACCAGAGAAGTAATATTTATTTAAAATTTTTCTATATCTCAGTAACACATATAATAACTATTTTTGTCAAATTCACAAATATTTATACCAAATATCTAGTATACCTAGAATTAAACAAATTTAATAATGGATTAATTTTCTGTTCAGAGTTTATTATAGTTAAATCAATTACCAAAATTTTCTCCAAATATCAGTGCATTAATAAATACTTTTTCAATTATAAGACCACTTAATACCATATCTTATATAGCTGTCCATCCTTTTCCAACTTGTGATGATAGGTCCTTCTGATTCTAAATTAACTTCTAACATGCATAATATAATTTGATTATTTGTAGAAAAAAATAATTTTTCATTATCCAACTCAAAAACTTCATGGAAAAATAATTCATTACAATTTTCCCACCAATAATTACCAATAAAAGGTGCTCTGTATAACCAATTATATATAATGCAAAAATACTGAATATTATTTTTATATCAGGAATTAAAAAACATCCATTTAAAGTTTTAATTGCAGTCAATATTTAAATAAAAATCACTTTAAGTTGGACCCAATTAGCATGTTTTGTGCAAAAGCATTATAAAATTATAAGACATGTCTATTTAGTAAATATAATTTATCTTCTTTAACTATTTATTTTATTTTTTTCTTATTTCTTTATTTTAAATGTTATATCTCAGTTCCTAAGCCATGAAGTTTAGATAGCTAATCAAGGCATAATAGACATTTTGTATATATTTATTTATTTTTATTTTTTTAAAGAATTTATTTATTTATTTGACAGAGAGAGAGAAATAGCAAGAGTAGGAACACAAGCAAGGGGAGTGGGAGAGGGAGAAGCAGGCTTCCCACCAAGCAGGGAGCCTGATGCGGGGCTCAGTCCCAGGACCCTGGGATCATGACCTGAGCCGAAGGCAGACGCTTAATGACTGAGCCACCCAGGTGCTCCACATTTTGTATAAATTTAGAATATTCTAAGTAAGATCTTTCTCTTTCATGATGTTTCATAGCAAATGACTTTTGCTCTCCTAGAATTTTCATCATTGTATTTATTTGTGTCTGATTTTTAACATCACAAATTAAATATATTTGTTTAATACATATATATAGCATACATATATTTTATATATATGTAAAACTAAGAATTCACAATTTATATGCTTCCTCTGTAGTATATTTTAACAACCATTTTATATTTGTATTTTTTACTATGTGTTTATATTAAACATTTTACCCAAGAAAAAATGAAGTAGCTTCTAATAAAAGACATACATATATTTTGATTAATAAAATAGATGTACAAAGGCAAGATCATAAAAATGAAGGGAGAAAACATATGCTTATGATAAGATTCAAGGAAGTTTCATTGAGCATCAGTTTTAGCCCTGAGTTTCCTGGTTTAAAAAAAAAATAAATTTTAAGATATCCTATGAGTTTGTATTTAAAAAAATTATCAGATTTTAATTAAAAACACTTGATTTTATGGGATTTTTTATTTAAAATTAATGTCATATTCATCATTTGAAAGCAAGAAAAATACTATGTAACATATTTGTCCCATTCAATGTACGTATCTACTAATTTAGATTATAAACTGGAAATCATACATCATCACCATGGTTATTTTTGTAGGCTAAAAATCTTACTGTTCAGTATCTTGGTGTTACACATCTAAGAGTCAGATTAAAAACATTTTGTATCTATAATAACTTTAATGTAACAAAAGTCCTAACTCCTAATGATGGGTCTTCCAAACCCTCAGCTCAAGTTAAAGAGTGATACAGCAGTTAGTGAAATACGTGTGTCTGGCATTTACCCCATAATTAATCTAGATGTTGTATCAGTCATTTTGACAGCTACTCGCTTCACTACCCATCTATTTTTAGCCAAAAATTATTCCAACTTACAATATTTTGGATATTATAGAAATTATGTTGAGTACTTTTTTCAACACTAGAGTTTTTGTCATCTCTAGCAACAGGTAATATATCCTTATATGTTAATAATTATATCTATGTCCAAAAATCTAAAACCTATATAGAAAAAGAGTGAATAAACATATTAAAGGAAAAAAATCAAGAAAATGATTTGAGTGCCTGTGTAATTCATAACTTTCCCCTCTCTTGTCCCTCCCAGAAGTGAGCTCTTATAATTTTATTTAAGTCACTTCTGACCACCTGATCAAATCAGAGGTAAATACAAGAGTTGAGACCTTCTGATTCTCTCTCTCTAGAAATCTGGAACTGAGATTGAGACAATTAATCATTTTCCGTATGTGGCTGAAAGATAAATAGAAAAATGCACCCTTAGTCATATGGCCAATTTGCAAAGAAAAAACAAAGTAGGCAAACATAGAGTAGTGGAAAAGACTGAGTCCTATTGTCCAGTTGCTAGATTCTGGGCTTGATGGGTCTCTCCTAGATCCCTTTTCTTGGGGTCTTTGATATAACTGCACATGGCTTGTAATGCTTCTAGGCTTAAGCTAGCTCAAATAGCTTCTCTTAACTTGCAAGTGAAAAGTTTGTCTCAACCAATAAAGATGGCTTTTCCAGGATTCTATTTGAAATCTACCAGTACATTAATATTAGCTAGAATTATATAAACTTTTAAAATTTCCATTAGCTCTGTACAGATTTAGTAAATATATTTAGTGTATATTTATTATATATATTTATTATATATATATACACTAAATATATTTAGCATATAAATATATTTAGTGTATATATATATATATGCACAAACCAGTCATATGCATGTAAGAAAGTTGATGTCCCCAATTTAACATACTCAGTATTATCATTTGTGATTTTAATAAAGATTAATGTAATTATATAGAGTTTATCATATTTGAAATCTAGTCTATTCATATTTATCTAAGTAGAATATGATGATCCAATGCATGTTTTTTTTTTAAAGATTTTATTTATTTATTTGAGAGAGAGAGAATGAGAGAGAGTGAGTACATGAGAGGGGGGAGGGTCAGAGGGAGAAGCAGACTCCCTGCTGAGCAGGGAGCCCGATGCAGGACTCGATCCAGGGACTCGATCCAGGGACTCCAGGATCATGACCTGAGCCGAAGGCAGTCGCTTAACCAACTGAGCCACCCAGGCGCCCGATCCAATGCATGTTTATTAGTCAAATAATATGCTTTCAGGGTTAGGTTAACTTTGGGATAACATTTTTCAATGGTTATAATAGACCTCTTACAATGCAGAGTTAATGATTCTATTCATTTCATTGAATGACTGTACTAAATTCATTCTTACTCATTTCCATTCCCATTATTTCAAAGGTTATGTATTAGAAAGGACTCATACTCTTCAGAAAGTATTTTAGAAGCAGGATTGCTGTACTTTTTATTTTTGAAGACAACACAATGATACACAGGTATGTAAATGATCTCGCTTCCAAAGTGACATCACTAATTTAGACGAGGCTAAAGTTAACTTGAATTTTAAAGTCAGGGTTGTCAAGACAAAGGAGAGCTGGTCTGTCCTACCAACCTCATTGGTCAGCCTTGGTATACGAGTCTTGCTATGTCATATAAATAATACTAAGCAGCCAAGATGTTCCCAGTGCCTTTGGTTTAAATGCAAACTCCCTCCCAGTGACAGTTTCTATGGACTCACATGGTATTTTGGTAAGAGGGGGGAAATGGGAGCATTTTCAAATTCTTCTGTACAGTTAAGAGAAAACTGGTTCAAATGAAAATTTGTACCTGGTCCCCACCACCCTAAAATTTCTATTCAGAATACTCAAAATCAAGGCCTTGTGTGTGGCTGAACCCTTCAGCCACATTTCTCGGGGCACCCTTCCACGAATGGCAGGCCGTAAGCCCTGCTAGCCAGTATGAAAATCACCTGGTTTAGTGCACAGACACTAACATCAAAATTCTGTATTCTCTCAGGATATAGTCACTGACTTACTCGGTGATCTAAGCCAAGTCACGTTCTGTTCCAGTTTCTTCTTCTATAGGATGAGAACTAATGCTCTTTAACTAGTTGTCCATTTTTCAGGATTTAGATCAATTGATAAACCTTTTATAAAGATATGAATCTAAAGTTTTCTAAAAACACTAACATAATGGAGACTGAGACACCTTTTTTACACTTTTGTATTATGTAGACAGGCCTGAGGCAAACCAGAAGAATTGGAAATGCTATCAAATCAATGTTCATACTGTGCCTGAACTGTAGATAAATGGAAACTATTTTTAGCAACAAAAATATGGCACCTTTGATGAGTACTTCCTTTTGAAATGGATGTTTTTCAGGTTCCCACTGAATCTCACACAAAATAGTACAATTTAGAAAACTCTGCAACACAAGGCAATTGGGTAATGTGTATATTGGCTATTTTCTCGTGGAGTCAGTATGCACTTTGGCTCCCCTAAGGGCCCTGTAATGAAAAACTTGCTGAATCTCTACATAAAATCTAAATTAGAAAAAGAGAAAATAAGAAAGTCAGCCACACATGACTGGGCATGTTGAAGAATTCCAATGTAACAATCCAACTATTGTGTAACAATAGGATAAATTATTTTCTCAGAAATTTCCCATGTCAGTGAAAATGTTTAAAAATATTTTAGTATTATACACATAAGATAAACATATTTTAGTCTAATTGCTTTATTGAATAACCACATTTTTATGTTTGCTAACTCTTTAACCTAATTCATCTTTACTTTTCCTCACTCCCCCACATCCTCCTTTAGAATTTACTCATTTACCCCCTCATTTCTTCCTACTTAACACTCTCTTATGTACTAGCTAAACATATGGATTTTCCTAGGCTCACAGCTGTCTTCAATTTTTCTTTTGTTTTATTGTCATGATCATTTAGGCTATTCTCTTAAATCACATTTTTCTTCTCCTAATTTCCTTCTACGCTTTTGTTGCCTTTTACCTTTTTTTATATGGTTATGAATACAGATATAAGCATGATGTTTTCTGTTTCTGCCAACATGATTATATGCACATGAATCAAAGAAGGCTTCAATCTAGTTTTATACTGAATAGAAATATTTATTTAAAGTACTCACTTGAAATCCAAATGTATTGTTCTGAGATCCGTGCCTTGGGACTCCTGGATTTTCACATGAGGTACGGGTGGGTTCTAAAAATGAAGATTATAAGCATAATGTTCCTTTAAAATTTGTAATTATATTTAAATGTATATTTCTCGCATACAAAACAATTTTGAGTGATCTGAGCCTTAATGAAAAGGACTATGGGTAATAATAAAGAATATAAATCTAATAGCGTCTCTCCATGGACAGAAGTCTACTAATCTTAAAGCAAGAATTCAGGTACACTGCAATTTACATGAATTATGCAATTCTTGAACTTTGAGCCCTTCTGATGTAAAAGCACTTGACATCCAACTTACTCTGTGGATAAAAAGTTAAGGAAAAATGAAGGATATGAAAAAAGAACATGTATATTAAACATTTGCTCAAGGACTTTGTTAAATTATAATCTCAGGTAGGATAATATTCCCCTCAAGAAGTAAGAGTTTTTCCAGAAACAGGACTTAGTTATTTGCATTTTTCATGGATACCTGTAGGAGATCCAGGCATTAAAATGGTAAAACTAGTAGTGTCTGAGTTGGCTAGTTTGTATGACAGATTATTTGGTTGGTTTACCAAATGTGGCATTTAATTTAAGACTACAGAAATGTGCTTAGGGCCATTTTGATGTCAATGTATTTTTTTCTTTTTTTTAAGTAGTCTCCATGCCCAGCAGTGAGCCCAATGCGGGGCTTGCACTCAGGACCTTGAGCTCAAGACCTGAGTTGGGATCAAGAGTCGGATGCTTAGCTGACTGAGCCACCCAGATGCCCCGTCAATGTATCTTTTTTATTAATTTTTGGAGCAAGTTTAATATCATATGACTATGACTCATTAACTATAAGAATATATACAAATGTTAGTACTTAAGCTATTAATCTGACAACCTTTTTCTTTTTCATTTTACTGATAAACAAGAAAATTACTTCGACTGTTTCTCTGGGAGTTTTAAATGCTAAATACAACTTTATATGTTTTAACAGTATTCATTTTCAATGCCTTCTAATTGCTTCTATATTCTACATTTATTTTTCAAATTTAGCCAACTATAGTTTGTAGGGCAGAGAAAATAATTAATACATTCATACTAGTAATACATTACTAGGATCTAGTAATTCCAAAATTACTGAGAATAATCAACCTTTAATTAATATTACCTATGCAGTGAGGTGACGAGCCACTCCAAGTGCCATCTGCCTGACATATTCTGGTGCTTGATCCCACTAGTATGAAAGGAGAACTGCAGCTAAATGAAACCTCTGACTGGTATATAAAGCTTTTGCCTTCTCTTTTCCCTTGGGCAGGAATACCAGGGTCACCACAAAACTTTGCTGGAAATGAAAAGAAAGATATTTATAGCAAAGATTTAGGATTCATCAGATGAACAGTTTAGAAAAATGATGAAAATAACTGGAATACTGAACTAAAGTGACATGTTATTCATATTAATGTATCCCAAAGAAATTTTTTTTAGCTTTTGTCTAAGTGATAAATACTGAATGTACAGCTCAGCATAATATTGAAAAGAAGTCTGATTGAGGTGTTTTCCACTTAGTAGGCCACCTTAATAACTATAGAATTTTTTGTATTTTTGTTGCTGTTTTGTCTTGACCAGAATCAAACCACACATTTGTATAAATTGGTTGCAAAGTTGGAGTATGCTTCTGAAAAGGCATGTGATTCACAGAAAGCTCTGTCAGAAAGAGCCAGCCCATAATGGTCTAGGTTGTACTCTCCAGATTGCTCTGTCTTTTTATATGTATATAACGGAAACACTTATTTGTTCTGTTGTAATCTGTTGAACACTCAAGCACATACCCCAGTGTTTTATTGTCTTCCTCTTTGTAATATTGTGGAGGATTTTCAAGAGTTTTTTCTTTTTTCTTTTTTTTTTTTTTTAAGATTTTATTTATTTATTTGAGACAGAGAGAATGAGAGAGAGAGCACATGAGAGGGGGGAGGGTCAGAGGGAGAAGCAGGCTCCCTGCCGAGCAGGGAGCCCGATGCGGGACTCGACCCCGGGACTCAGGATCACGACCTGAGCCGAAGGCAGTCGCTTAACCAACTGAGCCACCCAGGCGCCCTCGAGAGTTTTTTAAAGACTAAAGAAGCCCAGTAGAGTCCAAATCTATAACAAACCAAGGAATCTCAAAGTTCTACAACAATTATTGAAAATACCATCTTGACAGAATTTGTAAACAAATTGAATACATTATTCCATTCAACATAGATTTCCTAACAACTAAAAGAACCTATTCTAAGACGTTTTAGGCACTTAGACTTATCAGTCAACAAGCTGGAGCATGTGTAGCCTGTTGGAAGGAAGTGGAAGCTGGAGCAGAGTGAGCATGTAGAAGTGTAATAGGGTCAAATCTAGTAGATAACCTACACAAAGGTATCATATGCTTTCAATTCGTTCATTGTAGTAAAAAAATACATAACATACATTGACCATTTTAACCATTTTTAAGCATACTTGGTTTTTAAATTTGCAGATTCAGCAGCTAAAAGCTTATGCCCCTAATAAGGCAAACAAACAGTAACATCCAAATGTTTTTAAGTATAAATGCTCCCTTAGGGTGGTGCATCCTCCAAACCAAAGATATTTTTGAGGTTTGAAAGGAGACCTCTAACTGGATAGGACATCGACCTGGACAACAGGAATAAACCAGGAATGTTCCAGACAAACAGGAATGGATAAATACCCTAATAACAAAATACCTTAGTCTTAAGCTCAAGGTACAAAGAAAGACCCTTTCAGAAATTCAAGACTCTAGGAGAGACCTGAATTTTCAAACCTCTTTTTAGGAACTTTTCATTCTTTTTAAAACAGTTAAAGTTAAAAGTAATTATGAAATAAATATTCAACAAAATAAATTTAGGGTAAAATTTCAGAGTAAAGCAATACAGGTAAAATAAACATGTGTTTAGTGTGTTCAGCATTTCCTAGATATTGTAAATCTTTGTGCTACGAGCCATAGAACATCAAACCCCAGAGGCCAGGATCTTCATCTTACTAATCTTTGTGTCTCTAGCACATTTTGAATTCAATGGCTATTTCCTCGGTGAACATTATCAATGGGCATTTCAGCTTAGCAATCATTTTTATTGCCAAATTACTTAGTAACCTACCTCTGAAGTGTTTATCTTGCATATTTCTGCTGAGTCATTCCTCTCAGAATCTTATCTTTATTCAACAAAGAAAAGAAAGGAGGGAGATGCAACCACATAAACTCCTCAATCTTGCTCCCTGCCTGCCCCTCACTTCCTCATCATCCCATTGTTTTCTATCTGTAGCGTTTCATGTCCTAAACCAAACAACCTATTGGTGTCTAGTTTAGAGGCTTAAGACACAGGATCTATTTTCAAAAGGTTCCAGTTCACAATGACATAAACTTTAAGATAAAAGGATATACTTTGAACAAAATGAAAGAGAAAAGACTTTCCCTTCTATAAAGTCCCTAAAATGAATGAATTTGGCTATTCAATGGATAACAGCATTATCTCTTTAGTCTACCTTCTCTGAACTGGAATTCATACTCTAATTTAGGGGCAGTGCAACCATAGGCCATATAACAACGTAGCTGGTGTCCTAAATGATGACAGGGTCACACAGTGTCCTTACAATTTGATTCCTCTCTCTGAGCCCAAGTGTCATTATCAATTAAAATGTCATGAGTAAACATAGAGTTCTGTTATGTGTAGTAGAAATCATATATGTAAAGCAATTTGGACAAAGTGATAGTTATAATTCAATGTCAATAGTATTTATTATTATTTGTATTTTAATAGAGCCAAAAAATAAAACATCCTATCCAAGATACTTCTTGATTGAGACTTTCCTAAATGTATCAAACAAACATGAACTCATCTCTGTAAATCTCCTCATCCCTATCTATTCTGAAGTAGCTGTAGAATATCTAGTCTTATTTAGAACACATTGGTCTTTTCTAAGATGATCCTTAGCATAAAACAGAATTTTAAGAGACAATTTGTGTGACATCAATCTTGAAGTATGGGGGGATAGTAGTATAACATGAAATCAGGAGAGAAGAAGACAAATGGCACAGAAGCCCATAGGCAATTTGGCTTCCACTGTAAATGAGAAGACTGGAGGGTTCCAAGTCATGTCTTCAGTTAGATCTGCCTAACTTCAAGGCCATGGGGACAGGTGGAGTGTTCTTCTACCCCATGCAGGGAAAGGAGGGAAGACTAGAAACAGGATTGCCCATATCATGTGCTACAATATTTTGTGTAAAACACAAAGCTGACTTTTATTTTGTTTGCAATCTTCCAAATTAATTTCGAAGTGACACTTGCTGGAATATATATTATAAAGTGACCTCTAAGAAAATATCACTCCCTCTTCTCCATGCTTACCTGAATCATTTTAGGTATAATCACAAGCATTATCATGACAAATAACATCATAAGAACTTGATTTGAATGACCATGTAAAGTAACATAGATTTATTGTGGAAAGAAATTTGGGAGTAAATTAGAGCATTCAGTTGAAACAAACTGGACAAGAATAAGAATACTTTTCCAGTAGTAGAGTTAATCTTAAAGGGTTTTTAATTTGAGAAATAATTTTTTAAATAAGTTTGCAAACAAAGCAGGTTAGCCTAATATTTGGAGTCAGAGCAGAAAGAACATAATAGTTGGATTATAAGAAAAATATCTACACTGGTAAGTGATTTCCTGTTGAATTTTAATTATGCCTCAGAATGAGCTTTATCAATCTCATATTTGTTCTAGCAAAATCTGAGAATTTTAAGTAACAGCAATAATCTCAGTCAAGGAGTTCCAAGAGAGTGGAAATGGGAAAATACAATTTTAAGTATAGAAATTATACTTACGTAAGCACTGTGGTACTTCCCCACTCCAGGTACCATTTCCTACACAGGTCAGAACAGCAGGAAAGGATAGTTCATAGCCTGGAGAACAGATGTAGCTAATACTAAAGCCCCAGTCAAAATTTGTTCCTTCCAACCTTCCATTAGAAATCTGGGGAGGAGTTGGGCAGGTAACAGCTGCAATTACATTAAAAGCAATTAGACACAGCTGTTGAAATATCCCGGGTGTAAAAAAAAAAAAATCATCAGAAGAAGCGTATGTGCTAATTTAACCTTTTGGAGGACAATATGGTGTGACATGTTTTATTGTCCTGGTAGTAGTCCTGAAACATCCCTGGAATTAATCCCTCTAGGATGCGACTATTTCTTGGCAACATAATGGCTACTGGTTGTCAGAGATTCTCTTAGAAAATAACAAGCTGCCTGACCTCTAAGGGAAGCAAATAGAGGGTGACCTTCCATCTAGTATACTGTAACTGATAAATTATTGGTTTTATATAAAATTATTTTTCCAATGACCTTTAGAGAGACTGAAGATCAGGGCTGTTTGGCTATATATAGTGTCAACATTGTAGCAAGGAATTTGCAAGTAATTCTGTGACATTTGGAAACAATCTAGATCAAGTATCTCATTAAAATACCCAAATTGGTTCTATCAACCACTTAAATTCATATGTTAAAATTTACTGTAGGGTTTTTAAATAAATTATTAAATGTTTAAACACTTATTTTAAAATTTGTTTTAAGTTGGCTTCAAGCAGAGATGGGTAAGATAACATGACAGAGATGAAGGGAAAAAGAAGGGTACACATTGCAAAATCTAAAAATGAGCAATGATTGTGTTTTTATGAGTAGCAACATACATGAATAATTCTTGGAGTTACATTACCATTCTCAGAATCAATTAATGATGTATGAAATAACTTCTAAATATAAAATGTATGTTCATATATTTTCATACATTAAGTGTATATATACAGTGATCTGATTCAGAAACAGTATAATCAAGAAGAAAAAGACACATGTTGAAATTATTCCTTTTGTTAAACTGGTCAATTCACAGATGTTTAGAAAGACAACTGAATGAGAAATATCAGTATAATTATAAAATAATAGAAATGGCTTGACATCAACAGTATTCCATAAATTATCAGAAAAATTTGCAAAAAAATATAAATATATCTCCAGTGGAAAAATAAATAGCATAAAGTAGCAAATTTATGCCCATATTGACTACAAGATTAATTCTAGATTGTATTAAGAAAGATGTTCTTTTTTTATGAAGAGTTAGTTTTATAATTCAGTATGATTGTTCTCAAGTTATAGAACTTTTTTTTCCCATCTTTGAATTGTTTGAACCAAGTGGATCATCAAATTAAAATTCTAATTCATTAAGGTTATATTCTCTTTTAAATATTCACTAATAAATATAAATAATGAAGGTGAGTACATACCAGAGCACATGATATTTTTGTTGTTTTGGTTGTACTAAAAATCATTGTCATTACTCATAAGATATAATATTTTTCTTGAAATATTATTTTAAATTCTATATGTTATTTTCTGTATGATTTTAAAATAAAGACAGCAGTAGTCAATTTTCAGTATCAGAAAAAAGTGAAACAATACAAAAACGCTATTTAAGCTTACTTAAAATTTTCATATTAAAAAGTAAATATACAGCAGTTATCACTTATAATATTGAAGAAATTATCATACCTCTACAAGTTGGCATTACTCCACTCCACGTGCCATTAGTTGTACAAGTCCTAATTCTGGAACCGTTCAATTCCATTGTATAGCCTGGCTGGCACATGTATGAGATATTTTGTCCAACCACATAATCATCTCCATATCTCAGTCCATTGGCTGGTATACCTGGGTCTCCACAACTGATTACTATCAGTATTGGATTAGAAGAGCAGATGGTTAATGTGCCATTTAATGGAGAGAAGTAGTAAGCATATGGCATACATAATATATAAGCAGGGAAAAATAGTTACTGTGTTCATTTTTAATCACAAAACATAAGCATATTTAAACGACACACTGGCAATTCCTGATTATACTCAGGTATGCTTATTACAGATTCTATGCATGTGGTTCAGAAACTGTCATTTAGACTCTGAAGAGGCTAGGTTAATAAACTAGTATACTGTAAGGAACTCTGATGCTGTAACCTCTTTTAATCCGCCTTAGGGGATCATGGAGAAGTCATCCCATAGAATCTAGAATCAAGATTTCTTTTTTTTTTAAAGATCTTATTTACTTATTTATTTGACAGAGAGAGACACAGCGAGAGAGGGAACACAAGCAGGGGGAGTGGGAGAGGGAGAAGCAGGCTTCCCGCCGAGCAGGGAGCCCGATGCGGGGCTTGATCCCAGGACCCTGGGATCATAACCCGAGTTGAAGGCAGACACTTAACAACTGAGCCACTCAGGCGCCCCTAGAATCAAGATTTCTAATATAACATTTGAAATCTATGTATTCCCATATATGGTGACTGAAATCTCTAATCTATCAGGCTTGGTGGACTGAGAGCATATTATCGGCATAGTGTCACTCAGCTGGATATTATAATAGTTTGGTTTTTTTTTAGAGTGTGTGGGTATAAGCATAAGTGGGGGGTGGGGGGAAGTAGGAGGGGCAAAGGGAGAGAGAGAATCTCAAGCAGGTTCCACACCCAGTGCAGAGCCTGACTCAGGGCTGGATCTCCTGATCCTGAGATCATGCCCTGAGCCAAATTCAAGAGTCAGATGCTTAACCAAATGAGCCATCCTGGCACCCCCATCATAGTTTTTAATTAAAATAATGCTAGGTTCAAAAAGAATACTTCCTATTGAATAAATGAAAGAATGAATAGGCTATAAAATATGAATCTATTACATGCAGGGCAGGATACATGATCTGTGGCAATGAAAATGCCATAGCTAGGGACAGAGAAATCAATTTACCATTTTCGCCAACTCATTGCCAACTCAAGTGAAAGAATGACCTCTAAGAAATTGCAACCTCCACTCTGGGAGGCATTTACTTTCTGGATTGGGGATCAGTGAGAAGCTTACATAAAGTTTTACTAAATATGCCTTGTTGTTGCCAGCCCAAGACAGGGAGAGCTGCTGCCCTGTTCTGCTCTAAGACTCTATAAATATACCCAACTCCTACCTATTTCATGCTTGCACCCAGGCCCCCACAAAGGGGTGGAAGACAACTGCAATGTGAACCTCCCTCTGTTGATGACACTATGGACTGGCTGGGCAGAGAACATCAGTGGCCCCAGAGTAGGAGTGGGAATGGGGAGGTCAGGCAAGGCTCACGGTAGGGGGTGAATGGTCTGTAACCCATTTTAGGAAGACAGGGAGGCAGAGAGGCTGACTGTGCATGAGCAGAGGCTCCAAGTCCTCAGCACATGCTCCACTGTCCCAGTAGACTTCACTTAACAAAATACAAATTTAAAGTTGAAATTAAGAATTTTAAGACAACAAACACAGAGCATTACATCCAGCACTGGACCCTTTTGAGCATGAGGTTCTATCAACTTTAGTAGCTCATAAAGTTAGCTCTGGTTACATACATAATATTATCATTTAGAATGCCACACCAAAAGTTTCAGAAAGACTTGAGACAGTAGAGAAAAGAGAAATAATTTTAAATACCATATTTAATAATAAGGCATAACAAAGATTATATGTAAGCCACGAAAGCATTTGCTGTTTTGAGGTACATGATTTAAGCTTGCTTTGGGCAAGGAATTGTCTAAAAGCTTTCCAGCAACTAAGAGAAAAAGGAAAATACAGAAGGTTACACTATTTATTTTCTGGAGATTAAAAAAAAATGGGGTTACTTGCCTTTTAGTATCTTTTTTTTTTCCTTTTAAATCTTTTTGTTCATAAGAGGGTAAATAATTTCATCAGGTAAATCTGGGCTATATTCTCTCATTTTTACTTGTAATTAATTCTTCAGCAAAGACTCCCTGATCATCTCATGGGTGCCACCAGGATGAGGGATCAGATTAGAGAAGTATTTTGGAGATCTAGGGTCAAAGACTAAAAGTAGATTAAGGTATGGAAGACCTTAATAGCACTTCAATTACACTGTATTAATTAATTTACCATTAAAAATTATGAATGTCAAGATTTCTTTCATATATTCTAATCTGCTAAGCCTAAGAAGTTTTAAGACCATGAATAATGGCATTTAAATTAAAGAACAATATTCAGGGCACTTCACCTGATAATCCTCAGAGCCCTGGAGACAGTTTGCTGAAATCACACTCATTGAGTGTTTCTGTCTGACTCCTAATAAGAATTTTGCATATAGGATAATTTTTGTTCTTTTAATTATTGCAGAGGAAACATTTTTTTTAATTATACAACTGAGTTGAATAGGAAATCAAATCCTGCTTCTTTACCAGGAATGTCGTTTTGAAATTTCAGTTCTGAAATTCTGTTTCAAAATTTACAACTATATCAAAGTGAGTATTAAGGCTTCCATTTATTTTGTTTCATTTTACCTTCTGTCTTTTTCTATTTTTAACCTACATCCCAATTAAGAAGAGGGAAATTAAAGAGCACACCTACAAATTGTTGTTGTTTTCTAGGTAACAGTTTGCCGACTGAGACAGAACCCTGGCAAGAAAGCAGAGCTAACCTGATCCTAAGGCACAATGAGGTGAGATGCAGCCAAGGAAAGAGAGGACAGAGGGGTTATTTTACAAAGAGGCACAAGGGAGAGTTTGCACATTGAGGCAGCATCATGAATGAAATGCCTGACAACTGCAGCTTCACAAGGATTTGTTTGGTGGCTTCCTAGGGAACCAAAGGCCAGTCAAAGAGACAGTTTCCAATAGCAACAGTCTCTGTAAACAGCACCTGCTCCACACGTCAATTCATTTACCACCAGTTTGTTTTTGGCAACAAAAAAGAGGCTTTTGGTCTTTTCGGGCAAAACCTTAGAATAGTGGGTCTTTAGGGTTTTATCCTAAAATTCAGAGACATCAGTGCATGACGACAGAATGCTGTGCTTCATTGCAAGAAAAATTTTTTCAAAGGTCACCAAAACCCCTAAGCTCACACGTGCGCACGTGCGCGCGTGCACACACACACACACACACACACACCCCAATAAACTCCAGGAAGACGATTATCTTGTCTCTTTTCTACATTGTTATATTTTCAGGGCCGAGTCTAGTGCATCACTCATTATAAAAGATTAAGTAAATATTTGTTTAAAGAATAAATATGTGAATGATATGTAAGGAATGATTAGCTAAAATTCTCAAAAAATATACATTGTTTTAAAGGTTTGACCTTGTTTTTCTGGGAGGTTTTTTTCTTATTAGCTTCTATCATGCAATTGATGCCCATGTGGCATTGTTTATGATAAGCCTAAGGAGATAATCTCTATGCTAAAAATAAAACATAATTGTGGTAATTCTAGTCTATGCCACTTCAAAACTACTTTCTCTTTTAACTTCTTAAGTGAGAATGATAAATACGCATTTTTAAATAAAATAGCATCCCATTGCTCACACTTTTATTCCCTTACATGGATATACATGCAATATAGTTTATACAAGTAAACTCTGGATGTTTGAGTTAATCTCATTGTTTTTCTATTAGAGACAATGCAACAATGGACATTCTCACTCAGACATAATTACACATTTGCTTTTCCATGTTTCAGGCTCATAAAATAATTCTACTATAGCAGAACAAAGTACCAGAAAGGTGGTCATTTCTCTGATAATGCTTCTGGTTTTATATAATCTCCCAATTCAAACACTGGTTTCCTTTTTAGATCTCAGTGCTAGATTTTCTCAACCTCAACCTTGGTACTACTGACATTTGGTACTAATTAAATTTAAATGGGGGGGCTGCTTTATGCGTTGAGGATGTTTAGTATTGACCTCTACTCCCCAGAAACTGATAGCACACTTCATTCAGCCACACTGTAACAGCCAAAAATATCTCCAGACATTGCCAAATATCCCCTGGGAAGCAAAATCACCCCTGCCTGAGAACCACTAACACTGAGAGATAGCTCCCTCTCCTTGAGATTTAGATGATTTTTTTTTAGCTTCACTTTAGCCAGTTTCATGCTGGGCATATCTTTCCCAGCGTTCTCCTGCGTGAGAGTAGTTCCATCTCCCTGAACCATTCTTTACCCCCCCCAAAAAAAAAATTAAAAAAAAAAAAAGAAAGAAAAATCTTTGAGAACTCTAAGTTTGGTAACAAAGATCCAGGAAGGACCATTTCTGTCCTGCTTATTGGAACAAAAGCCTCAGATTCATTTATCACTGGATCTGACTGAGTATGCTGTCCTTGGCCCAAATGACAAGACCTGCCAGATACAGGGCATTAATCATTTTGGAAGGAATCCTAGTGGGCTAAAAAAAAAATTCCAAGAAACAAATGAATGTACTTCTTTTCAGCACTGAAAGCCAATCCTTACTGCACTTGACAAGCCCTGTCCTGATGCAGATTGTATCTTCTTCCCAAAATACTATGTGCACTATGTGCCTTAGGTATCAGAGGTGGTTCTGCCTGTTAAGACATCAAAAGGTAAGGATCCTATACTACATTTTTAAATGAGTATTTGCTTGTGCTTCATTTTTAGATATCTTCTCTCATTCTCACCATCACAGAAAAGAACTTCACCAAATTTTATAATCAGAGTACTTTTATGAGCTTCTTGGTATTACAGCAAATATCTTTTCCTTCCAACTTGGTTTAATTCCATGGATGTTTCTCAACATAATTCCTCTGCCAAAGTGTGCGTGATGTTTGGATGCATGAGCTTGATCTCATGATATATTCTTTTACCTACTCAAGACAAAACTAGTTTATGTGGGGGAAGCTTAACGCTCCAGAACTGGCAGTGGGTTCAATAAGGACCTGTCTGGAGAAGAGGGAAAGAGTTCTTGTTTGTGAGGCATCTTTTAGAGAAAGATTAATTAAATATGCAATTTCTCAATTCATTTATAATCTTAAGCTGGCTGAATATTAGCAGGTAGAACTGATGTGAGGGAAATTTCACCCTTTTACCAACATCTCTACTCTGGCTGGATATGGAAGGGGGAGGAAGGGGACAATAACATTATTAAATTATGTTTATTCCAAAAGTGTTTCCAAAAATCATGAACAAGGCAATTTTACCCATGGGATTGGACTGTGTTTAAGAACAGAAAAGGAATGTGCGTGTGTGTGTGTGTGTGTGTGTTTCTACCTGCCAGTCAAACAAATGAAGGTACATTTGCAAAATCACGCTGGTGCAAAATACTCAAAAGGGTGAAACCGCTTGGAATATCGATGCTATTTCACTGGCCTATGAAATATTAGAGACCAGAGACCTTACTAACTGGACTCTTTATTCTCAGTTCCTAGGAAAGTACCCGAAAATAATAGATTTTATGTAAATGATTTTTTATTAACTGAATCCATAAGTAGTCCAATTACCTCATATAACCACATTTCTGTATTTTTAGATAAAAAATAAGCTGCTATAAGCTAAAAAATAAAATTATATTCTAAAAATTAGATCACCACTCTGATTTTCACTATGCAAGAGGAACTAGTTTCTAAAGATAAGCCCAGGAAAAAAACAGACTGACCAAAATTTTATTTTAAAAAAAGTAGAAAAAATCCAAATAGAATTTAATTCTTTTTATTTTACTTTCACCATAACATTATAATGGATAATTCATTCACCTATATTTTAAGGGCTTTATTAATTTCCTCAAGGGTCTCTGTTAATTCATATTCAAATCATCCTGTATTGAAACATTTATCATATCATCTGTCTTGGTGATTTTGTCTCTTTCAGTTAATATTATTCCAATTCTAGCAGATCCACTTTGTCATTGATTATGTATATGATTCAACACTAGCTTGATTCACATTTCCTTTGACTCATCACATCAAAATATTTCATCTCTTGCAAGATTTGCAGATTTATTATTAACATATATTTGCACTGTATGTTTGGACATTCATCTTGAGACAAACAATAAAATTATTGACAAGATATATAGAGGAAATTGTAATTTTAAGCAGAAAGGCTTGTTGAACAAAAATAAATCTTACAAATGGTCAACTCATTAAGAGATGATATAACTCTGTAGAACTCAAATTGGTAAATGCCGAGAAATTGAAAAAAATTAGAGAAGAGTAGGCTATAAATTAATGAAACAATTCCACATGCATTATAAGTAATATCTTACATTTATGCCTTGTGAAATATGCTTGACCATTCTAGTGAAGACAGAAAATAAAGCAAGAAAACAAAGAGAAGGAAAAATACAAAAGGAGGGAATGAGACGAACTTGAGAAAATTGCTTCTTAGGTCAAATAGACGTGTTTAAGTCTTAGATCCTATATATACTAACTGTGTTACCATGAGGAAGACACTTGTGTTTCCTCTGTAAGATACCATTTCTTCAAATGTGAAACAGAAAGTCTAATGGTATTTATTTCATAGATCTGTTATTAGAAATAAGTGAGAGAATTTGTGTAAAGTACTTAGCACAAATCCTAATGACCAATAAACACTCAATGATAGATATTATTCTTTATGAGTAAAAATAATAACAATTTGACTGGAAAGAAAAAAAAGGGAAGCTTTGTTTTGATTAGGTGGGTTTGCCAAAAACTGCTGGTTTGGTTTGGAATATTAGTTTATGCATTTTACATTTTCTTTATACGTAATTTAATTCATTTCAAATTCTTATTTAGGTCCTCATGTTTAGATGCTAAAAAAAAAAGGTGCCTACAAAAGGCAATTATATTAAATCAAAATTTATTATAAATATTTATTATTCAAACTTAACCTTTCTGGTATATATAGGAAATAATTAAATTGAAAGGAAAATTCCATCCATGTATGAGTAGAAATAACTGTTCAGCAGTGGGCTCTGACAGTAGTCAGTCAATTAAATATTTTGGTACCTCAGTTTCCTGATCTACACGTGCAAGTCTATGATACAATCTCTTCCAGGTCCAAAATTACATGGTTCTTTGAATAATGTGTTTAAATTGACTTCCACTGCAAATTAATGAGAAGAAATCTAAGACAATGGTTCTAATTCAGTTTGATCACCACATATAAGCATTATGAATATGTTAGGTTCTTTAATTATAGAAGTTTAGCCCATTTTGATTTCCATTGAAACCTCTCTCTGTGCTCCTCTTTTAGGGATATTTTTGTTTTCGCTTTTGGTTTGGATTGCTACTGGGCTATTGGCACTTTTTTGCCTATAAAGTGAGTCAACTGTTACAAATTCTCAGTTTTTAATTTAATAGTGATTCATCATTTAAAAGCTAATGCTTGAAATACCTTATTTAACATAATGTTTCTCCTTGAAGAACTGACATAAGGAAAGAAATTTTCTTTATATTTTTTTATATGTTATTTGTAACCAATCTGTCTTGAATTAGGTGATTTTAAACTTGATTTAAAGTTTCTAGGGAAAAACGAAGACAATTCAATTAAATGCAATTTGCAGTCTCAAAAACTGGAGTATGTTTATTTATCTTTACTAAAATTGGAAAACATCTTAAATAAAAGACTTAGGTATTTATCCTTGACTAAATTAAATTGTTATTCTTTGTGGGGGAAAAAAAAAAGATGTGTTATTCAGCAAATTTCCTTTACTCTGAATATACTCATTATTTCAGTCTTTTTGATAACTGTATATTAAATGCATGCTATCTTCCAGAAACTATGAGCCCTGTTATCTACAAAATTACCAGCCCTTTCTACAAGCATTTTAAAATGGAATGAAATTATAAGTCATATAAACTCATAGTTAAAATAAAACTCAAATGAGATATTTCAGTCAGCCAACAAGTAATTACTTAGTTACTCTTGTATATTCAGTTCTGTGCTCCACCCTAGAAAGTCACTGAGATAAACAGATCTGGTTACTACTGCCCTATGAAGTTTACGGTTTAGCAGTATAAGCTATTGCCTTTGGTGGGGGCGGCGGGGAGTTATACAGCATGGAGAGATCCCTTTTAGCTAAAAGGGATATGAGGAAGCAGTGTCTTGAGAAGGCCTAACCAAATGTGTCATTTGAACTGATGATTAAAAGACAGCAGGATACAGTTCTAAAGGCTCAAATGGGGTAGTGTAGTATGGAAACAGTAAAGCATATTTGCTAATTGTTAGATCTTTCGGTATCACAAAAAAAATGAGACATGTGCAAAGTAAGCAAAAGGATTTCTTTTCTTCAAAGTGGAGAAATCAGGGAGAATTTATTCTCCATTTGACAAAACCAGAAAAAAAGAAAGAAAGAAAAACAAGGTTTCATCAGGCAGCAAAGCACAGAGGTACAGTGATCCTTGAGAGACAGAAAACGAGTGAGTCCTGCAATTGCCCCATCTTACTGCCTTAAGAGAATTTTCAGGCTTTGGTACAAGGAGAAAAACCCCATGTAGAGCCCAGCTGACTCGCTGAGTTGAAAACACGGATCTGGAGAGTCAGGAGACAACAAAATGGGTAGAGTTTGAGAGAGAGTACCAGAGAGGACATGCACAGGAAAAAAGAGAGATCTAGGGAGAGAGCTCCTTGAGTATTCATCAAAATTCATCAAGTCTGTGAGGATCTGCCCAAGGTCAGGTAAAGAATTACCCAAAAGATTAGAATTAACAATATCTGGGGCTGACATAGGGCCAGGAAAATTACTTTTTCCTGACTCCAATCAACACCTGGCCAGTGTTTTGCTATTATAGATGTAGCTCATATGTTCTATTCAGCGCTTATTTCAATAGTCTCCTAGCCATGGTCTGCCGTCAACTGTGAAGAGACACCATACACATGAGGCACCTCAACAGCCCGGTCATTGCGCACAATCTTTACAGGCAAGACAGTAACTATGAGCGGCTTTCTCCAGCTATGCAGATAGGACATGACATGACTTTGATGGCATCCTCCTCTGGGGTGATTCATTTGAGCCAGTCACTCAGGAAATACAAACACTCACAAAAGAGCTTAATAAAAGGAATGAGTCATTGGCCCACACACAGTATAAGGCTTGTCTTTTCAGTGAAATTTCTGGGAACTATGAGGTCAGCCAAGGGCCGCTCCACCACTGACACTGTTAAGAATAACTATTGACCTTCGCCACAGCATAACGTTAAAAAGAAAAGAAAAAAAGAAAAAAAAAAAAAAAAAGCCCAGTACCTTTTTGAGTCTTGGAAACGACATGTTCCTCATTTACAAATTTTAAAAACCAAGTCAGTTATTGATGTGTGTTAGACTGACAAAATAAATTTGTTTTCTTTGTATATTTAATCTGGATTACAGCTGATAATTAATCTCTGTTCTTTTTTTTTTTTAAGATTTTATTTATTTATTTGAGAGAGAGAGAGAGAGAGACAGTGGGAGAGGGAACACAAGCAGGGGGTAGAGAGAGAAGCAGGCTTCCCGCGGAGCAGGGAGCCCGATGCGGGGCTTGATCCCAGGACCCTGAGATCATGACCTGAGCCGAAGGCAGACGCTTAACGACTGAGCCACCCAGGCGCCCCTAATCTCTGTTCTTAAAAAAACTGTTATATTACATTTAACAGCACTGATTTTCTGGGATTCCTCTTTCCTCTGCCAATTGCTGTACCTTGGTAAGTCAACGGATTCTTAAGGTCACTAGTGTGCCTTCTAACTATAACACAACTACCATCTTTTAATTGGAAAGACAATACCAATATTCACAACCTTGCCTGGTTTGATTAATTTCAAAACACACACATACACGTTTATATACTCCAATATTTTTCACATAACTAGTGATCGTTTAAAATAAGAAGAAGAAACCTACTTGTACAGTTAGGCAAAGTTCCAGACCATGTTCCATTCGCTGTGCACTGTCTGACGGAAGGTCCAGAAAGGATATATCCCTCCATACAGGAATAAATAACTGAACTGGAAAACGTGGTGCCATCAATCCGAAAGACTCTTCCATTGGCTGTCGTTCCTGGGTTGCCACACTGTACAGCTATAAAACAAAACAGGTCAGAGTATATATTAACAATGGTTTCAGAATTCCTCTCACAAAAAATTAGTGACTAAATGATTGTTTCAAATTATCCAAAGGAGCTGGAAAATTGTCTGCAATAAGCATTAAATTATCTTTTATAAATAGTTGAAATTCAAGATGAATTTATATTGGCTCTATTAGATTAATAATTACTGGGGTGCAAATCATATAACAGATTTTTTTTTTTTAAGACTTTTGTTAGTAGCTTTGGTAAAAACTTTACAAAATAAAGTAATTACTTGAATATTGCCTTTGGGTACTACAAAATCTTCCAAAGAAGGATTATAAGAGTGTCTGCCTAAAAAGCAACTCATGTAAAATTGCAGTAGATGTTAACAACAAGATGCAACAGAGATTTATTATAATTATACCTGTAGGAGGATAGATATAAAATAAACAATTTAAGTATTATAAACATCCATGTATATTTTTATTTATGTAAGTATGTAACTGATTTGCATTACAACTTTATTATCTCTATTTCTGGGCCAAGGTGTACAAAAAATAAACTGAATAAAAACCAAGTAACTAAATTCTAGGAATGTTTTGCATTAAGTTTGCAACATATCGTAAACAACAGTCACAAATGCCTTATATGATTAATTATTCTGTATTATGTTTAACTATTTGCCATTAATGCCATAAGTGAATTTTTAACAATATCTTAAAAGCAAGCCTTTGTCAAATGTCATACTAAATTTTGCTGTAGCATAAGAAGGTATTTTAGTACTTTACAGAATTTATGGCTTTCTTTATGAATAAGAAATGTAATTACAGTTTCAGAAGTACTACCTATATTACTCTCTGCATCTTAAATACTCAATTTTGCCATTCCTTTGTATGTTTGTGTGCATGTGTATTAAGGAAATGTACACACTTCATACATATACAACAAAGTCAAGCTCCAGGTAACATTTTCAGGAGAACATATGATATAGTGAACATTTTTATCTCTTGTCAAGAGTAACTCCTCTCTTCTATGTTCATTAGTACCTGCCTAAAATAACAATCTGGTCATATTTATTTGTTATGTACCATGACCCTTGACACAACACAAGAAGGATTTGAAAAGCATTAGCAATATAGTTATAATATACTCTAGCTTATATATACAACTGTGTACATTGGTCCAGTTTTTTAAAAAATTCCAATTAGTTAACATACAGTGTAATCTTAGTCTCAGGTGTGCAATTTAGTGATTCAACACTTCCATACAACACCCAGTGCTTATCACAAGTGTTCTCCTTAAGCCCCATTCCCCCACCTCCCCTCTGGTAGCCATCAGTTTGTTCTCTATAGCTGAGTCTGTTTCTTGGTTTTCCCCCCTTTCCCCCCTATGATCATTTGTTTTGTTTTTTAAATTCCAAATATGAGTAATATCGTATAGTGTTTTTAAGATAAATTTCTGGAAGTGGAATGCCTGGATAATTTTTAATTTTGAAAATATTTTTAAATTTTGAAGTATATATAGAATCACCCAAATTATTATATGCACTTGTATCAATAGTGTAAAAAGTTTTTGCTTGTTTCACACATCTTCTGCAACATCATGCACCATCATTTTTTTTAAAGATTTTATTTATTTGTTAGAGAGAGAGAGAGAGAGAGGGAACACAAGCAGGGCAAGCAGCAGGCAGGGGAAGAGGAAGAAGCAGGCTCCCGCTGAGCAAGGAGCCTGATGCGGGGCTCGACTCCAGGACCCTGGGATCATGACCTGAGCCGAAGGCAGATACTTAACTGACTGAGCCACCCAGGCATCCCCATCATTTTAAAAATCCTTGTCAGTTTGTCAAAATGCTATATTCTTTAAATGGAAAAATGAAGGGGGGGAAATCGGAGGGGGGGACAAACCATGAGAGACTATGGACTCTGGGAAACAAACTGAGGGTTCTAGAGGGGAGGGGGGTGGGAAGATGGATTAGCCTGGTGATGGGTATTAAGGAGGGCATCTACTGAATGGAGTACTGGGTGTTATACGCAAACAATGAATCATGGAACACTACATCAAAAACCAATGATGTAATGTATGGTGATTAGCATAACATAATAAAAAAATTGTATTTTTCTATTTATTAAATTATTTTAACACATTTTTTGATATTTTTATTTTCACATGTGTTTTATTCATCACATCCATAAAGTCTATGAAAGGTTTGTATTTTACTGTAGGTTACTAAAGTAAATAATATTACAAAACATTTGGAATAAAGAGAATAAAAATACTACAAATTCCACCACTCTGTTCTATATAATCATTTTTGTGTATTGTCTTTTATATTTTGTCTCAAATAAATATCATTTGCCTTGATTTTACTAGAGTGCATAATTCTGAATCTTAATTTTTAACTTTTACATGATTTACATTTTCTCATGGCCTTTATTCTAATATTTATTGATGATATATATATGCAAGATTTTTCTGATTGCTCTCAAATTCTTTCCAGAAATTGCTAGTCATAATCAATTATAAAATTGCAACATTACAATTGTGTGTTTTCTTTGATACTTTTTTTTTCTTTAGGAAAAAATCCTCAAAAGTTAATAAATCAAGGCTATATATATTCTATGGATAAATCTGGATTTTTGTCAAATTATCCTAAAATATTATAACAATAAAAAACCTCTAGAAGTGTTTTAAAGTTCTAGTTTTGCTGCACATACACCAGAATTTCATTTTAAAATAGGTGAAAAATGATGCTTTGATGTTAAATTATAATTTTCTTATTACTAGTTATGTAGAATTTTTTTCTATATGCTACAATTTTTTTTTTTTGGCTCTTCTGTATTTTCTGTTCTTTTCCTCTGTCCATTCATCTACTAGAATCTCTTTTTCTAAATGATTTGTATGAGTTCCATCCATGAGAAAAATGATAATTCTGTTATATTTGCTATAACTCCTGGTTCTTTTTTTTTTTTTAAAGATTTTATTTATTTATTTGACAGAGAGAGAGACAGCTAGGGAGGTAACACAAGCAGGGGGAGTGGGAGAGGGAGAAGCAGGCTTCCCGCCAAGCAGGGAGCCCGATGCGGGGCTCGATCCCAGGACCCCGGGATCATGACCTGAGCTGAAGGCAGACGCTTAACGACTGAGCCACCCATGTGCCCCACTCCTGGTTCTTTTTTATCCATAATGTACATACTAACAAAACAAAGTCAATACCACACATTTCATCTAAAAAACATTTTGTAGTTCAGCTGAACAAAGTGATGGCTTAGATATCACCCATGTCATATATGATATAATTATAGAGATTTTTCCTTTGGAAAATAAGTTTGAGAAATAGTCTTAATGTTTTTTGCTCAGCAACATTGTTTCTCAGCTAGTTTCCCTATAATAGTAACTAACCTGCAAGTCTCTCTTAATTAAGATTAAATCTGGTGAAGTTAAAGAAAAAAGATAACTATCTTTCCTAGAATATGGACACTAATTTTAAACATCATAAAAAGATTCTGAAATATAATCAATCAAGAACCTGTCAAGAAGGTTCTATTGCTAATTATTTCCTATTTATAAAAACCAATACATTTGGTATAACATCAAGTAAATTTCATAAGCACCTTTGCAAGTTTAGTTTTTGCACTAAAGTCATCTCAAAAAGAACAATTTAAATTAAGGATAATTTTTCAGCAACACTTCATTTTCTAGCCAATCTGGTAAAGATTTAATTATGTTGCCTCTGAGCCAGTCAGAATGATTAAGAATTTTACTCAAATACTGAAAAATTTTAAGGATTCTAGCTACTAGCAACTGTAGTCTATAAATAAAAATCTCATATATATTTAGGCATCTTTCTATATTTTTCCTGAAAACTGAAACAGATCTTGAGGTAATGTTAAGAATAATCTATTTTTCCCCGATAGTGTCTATTATGTAAAGCACTGTGATAAAGGGGAAAAAAATAAACCCTTTTAACAAATATTTTTAACTTTTATAATTGAGATGTTTGTTATGACATGAACAATCTTTGTGCATAAATAGCTCATGAGAGATATTTTTTATAATTATTACCTATCATAGTTCTTTTATAGGATGATGCTTTTATTCCAAGGTTGGGGACAGGACAAATGGGCAGGAGATATTTCACCCATGGTAACCAACTGAATTTGGATACACATTAAATTACAACACTTTTCAATATATTTAGTTTCTGCTTAGATTACCTTTGCATTCTGGTTGCCTTCCAGTCCAACTGCCGTTGGCTAAACATGTTCTTTCTTCTGAGCCGTGAAGGATATAACCAATATCACAAGCAAAATGTACAGAATTTTTGGTTCTGAAATCACTTTCCTGTCTAGAACCATGCCCAGGAGTACCTGGATCCCCACATGTACCCGTAGCATCACCTGAAATTCAGTACAGTTTAAGTTAATTTATGTCATTAAACATTCCCTATGTTCATGATTTATTTAATCCAACATTCTTGTAGCCTTTTGTTTTTGTGCATGCTGTGTTTTAATATGACAAGTTGACTGGGTAAAATCATGATTCACATTTCCCATCCAACTCCAGTCACAAAAATAAGCCTAAATGAAAATGAAAATAGTTGCAGAGTATGGCGTTATTTTTTGTATCGGTGATATTTGGGCCTATTAAACAGGTTAAAGACATTTCATTAGTATTTCTGAAACCTGGCTAATAAACAAGTTAATGGAAAATTTATAACTGATAGTACTAGGAAGTCATATGACAACGGATGTATAAAACTAAAATTAAAAACTGGACTTGGTAATTTGCATGTTTCCTTCTTTGAATTTCCTAGTTGCTGAAAAACTTTTTTTGTTAAATTAGAACTGTAATGTTCAGGAAAATGTAAATGTCACAATATAGTATTTCCTGTAGCCTAAAATTTCACCTCCTGATTTTCTCTACCAATGGCCAATGACCAAAGATAAATGAATTGTATCTTTTCCAATATGAAAATATAAACTGTAAACAAAGATAAAAAATTCTGGATTAAGTTCCTAATAAGGATTTTGCTCATGATTAGGCGTTCATCTTTTCATTTTAGTGTTAACGATTTATTCAGTCCCTTTATCGTGTCTTAAATAATTCTAATCACAGTTGCCACAGTATTATTACATGTTAAGAGAGAGAGAGAGAAAGTTGGAAGACATATACGTTGAAAATGCTGTCTGTCCAGATGCCTTTTTTGACATGCCCAGTGTATTTGGAATCCTTCTTTATACTTCCTCATTTTCATGATGAACCAAAACTTTAAGGTCACTATTTCACTTTTAAATATCTATGTGCATTTTTTCTTTGCAATTCAGTAGCAGTTTCCTAATACATTGGGATGTATGCATATAAGTTTATGTTTTCATGTATAATCAGTTATCTGAGTTAACTATGAGTTACTCCAAGATAAGAGTTTTAATTCTCATTAAAATCATTTTTATAGTCACATTAGAAGTAACAGTGTTTTTCAAATCTATAGATTAAATTTGAAGTCCCAGGCAGTCAGTTCACAGGGACTAACCACTAATCACAAGGAGATTCTGAAATAGGTAACCATTTCATAACTTTTACTCCTAAAAGGAAAACAATGTAAACAACTTCTAGTAAGTCATCAACATGATCTCCACAGAGATAAAATAATATGAAAATAATGGGCAATATATAAATAAAAAACAGGCAGAAAAATAAGCACCAACATCTAGTTGATGGGTGAAAACATATAAGTAGCATCAAATAGGGAGACAACACGGGTCTAAAATTTAGTTGATATTTTTTAAGAAAAGCAGTGGCTTAAACAGCTGATAAGACCTATCAAATACTCTGCAAACAAATTATTAATTTTAAATAGCCTCAATATTCATTTATTATAAGTTAACTATTGGGGTTATAGAAACTCAGGAGTGATAGATAAATATCTTTCATAAAGCTTGGCTTAGTTTAATCTAAAACAGGGCTTTGTTTTAAAAATATGTTATTAAATAATCGATTGTATAGAAAGTTTAAAAGAACTGAACTCTAACTGAAAATCTTGAAATAACATTTTGTATCTGCTAAAATGGATCAGTTCATTTTAATGAACAAAAGCACAATACACACAGTAGCATCCTGAACGTAGTTAATTACTTACATAGCTACAACACAGCTCAAAACATACCTGTAATTTATCATCTACAAGATGAGTATTAACTTGTGCTCTGAATTTATATTGCCTTAAGAAGTATTCCAATAAATGTATAAACTATGTTGCAGCTTCTCTCATGAGATTTTTTAAAAAAATGTATTATTTTATCTCTTCTTATTGTTTTGGGTATATATTCCTAATAATAATAATAATAATGTAACTTCCAACACACATTGTCCAATTTTCCAAGAGGTACCTGAACAATGAGGTTGTGATCCACTCCAGTGGCCGTTTAATTGGCAAGTCCTTGATGACTGGCCTAGAAGGGTATGCTTTCCTGTGCAGGAATAGTGAACAGTGGACCCAAAGGTGTACTTCTCACCAGACAGGACTGCATTAGGAGGAACGCCAGGGTGTCCACAGTCAATCACTACAATACATAATTATTGAATATAAAATTTTTTTATATCTCCTATCGAACAGCCTGCACCACGTTTTATGAAATAAATCAGAAGTAAATTATCTGTTCAAATATACCTAGCCTCCACAAGTAAAAAATCCATGTGAAAGCTGGCTTATAAAAAATAAAATGGAAGTTGCAGTTACATGAGCCATCCTGTTAACCCACTCACCCGTGTTTAGCAGGAACACTGTAAGCAAGCATAAATGAGTCAGCATAAGTCTGCTATATGTGGGGGTGGTGAGTGTGTGTTTGTATGCACATGTGCATGGGTTTAAAGTATGTATGTGCCTGGACAAGGATATGCAAGTTAGATAGAGGAGAGGAGTAATGTGGATAATCTAAATAAGGACCTACAATGCTATATAGGATTCAAAATGAGCCCATACAGAAATTAAAAGGGAAGAATTTTGAAGGTAAAGGAAACGGAATGAAGATGGATATGTGACACACAATCTAATAATGCAGTCTAGAATAATTCCATTTCCAGTCAGTAATGAATAAATCATGCTGTACAAAGAAAATACTCAGCGGCTTGTTAACTAAAACACTACTAAGCATAGCAGAATCAGGTATCAGTGCATTGTCGAATTTTCTTTATAACCTAGAGGTAGCCTGGGAACTAACTGTGTACCACCTTTTAGTTATAACTTGGAAAAATACTGATTGCAATATGACTCCAGAGTTTTAAATGGCACATAAGGGGATATAAACGTAATAAAACCCTTGAATACTTTGCACACTACCAGAGATGCTATAGGAAATGAAGAAAGGCAAAAAGTATGAGAGCTAAGAAAATGTGAAGGAGTTCATGTTTACATGTCTTATGAAAGATTTTTAACTTGAATGCTATAGCCACACAGTCAAATAAGTGAATTACTCAACTATTAGACCACACTGTCTGCACAAAGAAGTGAAATACATTTTAAGAAAAAGATCAACAATTGAATTATTTGCTATAGAAGCTGAAATTTAATGAACACTGCATGAAGTTTTGTTTCTTCATTAGTGCATGAATGATGTCACAATATTTTCAAAAAATCCCACCCTGTAAACATAAAATACCTTTAACTAAAACATTATCATAAAATAATTTTATAATTTAGAAACTTAGTACAACCCCAAATTACTTGCACAATGATTTCTTGACACACCACTCCTTCAATCTATAAACTTCTCTTTTTTATCATGATTCATCAATTTTTTGAGACATAGCTATAGTTAAGACTTAATAACTAACTGAATATTTCAAATTCATGTTCATTTCTCTATGTTCTCACATTATTTCCTTACTACATGTGCTAATTTTATGCACATCTGCTACAATTTATCTTATTTATATTCTACAACTCCAACAAAACATATGACAAAATGCACTCAAATAAATGTTCACTGACTTGAAAGATGATGTGTATCAATATTTACTGCATTTATATGTATATGTGTCTGTAATATGATAAATGTTTAAATCAGTAAGTTTTAAGTCACACATTTGTCTAAATCCGTAAGTATTCTAAAGCCCTGGTAGATGTTTACATTAAGACTAATATTGCCTTGAATGAAATTTAAAATATTAGTACAAAAAAAAATCAAAATGTAATGCCCCTTAGGTATGGTAATGTCATAGACTGTAACAGATGCTGCTTTTCATAGTCTATCTGCTTTATCAAAGCTCAAAATCAAAGAATCACATTAATATTAATAAAAAATGGCATTCAGGCATTGAATTGTCAGAATATAGGGGACCATAGTTTCAAAAATGAAACAATAAAATCAAGAATTAAAGTAATAATTACAAACACGATCCTTCTGATATATAGTTCTACATAATTTATAAGAAAATAATAATCCATGTTGCTTCCATGGCATTTTCACAAGGAAGAATTCACATTATCTACTTACTGATACATTCTGGTAAAGGTTTGTCCCACTGTCCATTTGGTTGACATATTAAAACCGAAGATCCAAATAAGAAATATCCAGGATTGCAGTCATAGAATACCACAGTGCCATAGGTGAAATTTCCATGTTCTATTTTACTTTCTCTTTTGGAATTGGCTGGAATTCCAGGATCAGAGCAGTTCACCACTAAACAAATGTCAAATTTTGGAAGTTATGTTTGGAATAATATATACAGACCTACATAGATTTCCATTAGAAATGGAGTTTCAAAGGTAAATTTAACCAAACAAACCGAAGATTCCAGGAATAAAATTAATACATGGGCTACATAGATAATAAAGTGAAAGCCATGTGGTTGAAAACACAGAAAAAAGGAAAACTTTTCTGCAAAAATTTTTGAACAATAGTAACTCCATAATATTCTACTGAGTACAGATGTAAAGAATGATACCTTAAGCTATAAACCATAAAGCATGTCGAAAAATTATAACTTGGTTGTATTTTCTCAGACAGTATAAAATATATCATACCTCTTTGCAAATAGAAAAACAGCAAAAATCTCTTTAATCTGTTTCTATAGAAAAAAAAATAAAGAAGCCTCCAGTGTTGGCATCACAGTAAATGAGGACTCAGTCTCCCCAAAAATATGAAAAAATAAATGCCAAAGGTAAGTTCCATTAATCATAAAGCAAACCACAAGTAAAATGATCTAAATGACTTTCTCTATGTAGTCATAAAATAGGTACAAGATAATAAAGCTAAGCAGTTAAAATAAAACTTGGTAACTTCTTACTAGACACATCACCAGAGGCAAGGGAAACAAAAGCAAAAATGATCTATTGAGACTTCATCAAGATAAAAAGCTTCTGCACAGTGATGGAAACAATCAACAAAACTAAAAGGCAGTCTATTATATGAGAGAATATATTTGCAAATGACATCTGATAAAGGGTTAGTATTCAAAATCTATTAAGAACTTATAAAACTCAACATCCAAAAAACCAAATAATCCAGTTAAGAAATGGGCAGAAGACATGAATGGACACTTTTCCAAAGAAGACATGCAGATGGCTAACAGACACATGACAAGATGCTCAACATCACTCATCATGAGGGAAATAAAAATCAAAACCATGATGAGATAGAGATACCACCTCACACCTATCAGAATGGTTAAAATAAACACAAGAAACAACAGGTGTAGGCGAGGATGCAGAGAAAGGGGAACCCTCTTGTACTGTTGGTGGAGATGCAAACTGGTACAGCCACTCTGGAGAACAGTATGGAGGTTCCTAAAAAATTGAAAATAGAACGACCCTATGATCCAGCAATTGCATTACTAGGTATTTATTCAAAGGATACAAAAAATACAGATTTGAAGGGGTACATGCACTCTGATGTTTATAGCAGCATTAAAAACAATAGCCAAACTATGGAGAGAGCCCAAATGCCCAATAACCGATGAATGGATAATTTTGGATGGATAATGGATAATATGTACAATGGAATATTACTCAGCCAAAATGAAATCTTGTCATTTGCAACAACATGGATGGAGCTAGAGTGTGTTATGCTATGTGAAATAAGTCAGTCAGAGAAAGACAAATACCATATGATCTCACACTTACGTGGAATTTAAGAAAGAAAACAGATGAACATATGGGTAGGGGGAAGAAAGGAGAGAGGGAAACAAACCATCAGAGACTCTAAACAATAGAGAACAAACTGAGGGTTGATAGAGAGAGGTGGGTGGGGGATGGGCTAGATGGGTGATGGGATTAAAGAGGGTACTTGTGGTGAGCACTGGGTGTTGTATGTAAGTGATGAATCACTGAATTCTATGCCAGAGACCAATATTGCCCTGTATGTTAACTAACTAAAAAGTTTTTTAAAGTCCCCCACCCAAAAAGTAAAACCTGCTAATTTTAACTTTTAAGAACATAAGATAAAAATTAAGGAAAAAAGACAGCAAAGCTAATGAGAGGACATCAATATTAAATCCTTCTGTTTTATTAGCTGAAAACATTCTATTATTCTGACCAAGTTATTTCAAATGTTGTCATCTATGCTCACACAGACACATTATTACCACGCCTTAAGCTGGAATATAATTAGACGTTTACCTTTGCACACTGGTGGAGGATGGCTCCACTGTCTGTTGGCCTGGCACTGTGCCTTTGTTGGCCCTTGCATAACATACCCAATATTGCAAGAGAATGTCACCACATCATTAAAGTTGAATCCATTGCCACTTGTTCTTCCATAAATTGGACTACCAGGGTGACCACAGCTAACAGCTAATAGCAATGGGTGGGGGAGAGGAGAAGCACAAAGCAGAATATTTGGTTATCAGTTATCACATGACAGTTACATTGAATCATTTCAAACGAAATGGAAAGAAGACCACTTTTATGTGAAAACATATTTAAAGTACTTTTACTATTGCAAGGGAGCAATTTAGAATGCTTTCAAAATAGTCTAATAGAATAGAAATATTATATTAGTAAAGAGACAAATATTTATAATTGTGATCATTTCATGCTAGTGGTACAGAGATGTTCTTTCATTCTCTCTCTATTTTGTTTTGTTTTTGTTTTTTTGGACAAATACTGTAATTCAAAGAAATCTGGGAATGCTTGAAGTCCATGTCACTAGTTAGAAGCAGAAAGGAATGAAACTGAACCTATTTTCCTTTTCTAGTTAAGTTTAAGAATGGAAGGTCCATAAAGGCAGTTTTTTGTATTTAATTTTGAAATAGTTTAGTATTATTTATACAATTAATTTTTATGAATAGTAGATTGCCAAGCAAAGTGTGCTTGAAGAATTAATGTGACTGTATAAAGTAAACAATAAAAATACTGCATGATGTAGCAGCATTCTCCTTACTCTTCTGAGATACCAATATGAACACTGTAAACGTGTTGATTTTACTGGCTTATCTTCTTCACAATTGATACTTGATAATTTAGCACACTTTTGTTTAGAAGTAATGTATCAATTAGATAAATTATTTAAATGTTTTTAGGGTTATAGTTCTATTCCAGATTTTATGTACTGCTAGGCTTTTCCCAAACAACTGTATTTCTGTTAACTGTTTTACTGCATCATCTCACTCTATTAATCAAAGCAACTCCAGTAATAGTGCTTCATAACTGGGCATAGTGAAAAACCATAGTCACTTTTAGTACTTTTGAAATGACCCAAGAGCAGTTATTTTTCAGCTGTATTGTTAATGTCAACCTACTCATTTGGAAATTTAACTGCATCTTATTCTTGTTAAAATTATCAATAAAGAAACCAGTTTTACCCCAAGGGCCAATTTTCTTTTATAGTCTCAATTACTCAACAAAAAAAAAACAGTGGTATTAGTTGGCTATGCCTGAATATAGATGAAATGGAAAAAAATCTAGGACAGACCCAAGCATAATGTGCTGTCTTTAAATCATCAGTCTGTGTGAATATGCACACGAACATACACACACACACCCCTTAGAAAAGCAATATTAATTATTAACTCTATGGTCCATTATTCTATTAAATTTCAACACCTGGAAGTATTTTCCATGAAACTAGAACTTTAATAAATATGTTTTGTTTGAATAAAAATTTGACAATG
Organism: Mirounga leonina; assembly: GCF_011800145.1. Classification (NCBI taxonomy): domain Eukaryota; kingdom Metazoa; phylum Chordata; class Mammalia; order Carnivora; family Phocidae; genus Mirounga; species Mirounga leonina. The sequence goes on from NW_023270415.1 coordinate 56,533,643, forward strand.
AAATCTATAAATATGGATGTAATTAGTCACCGAATAAATGAAGTATTTCCTGTGAATCCATGCTAAAAGTCCCATGCATTATTTATCTGAAGCCTCCAGAATGTCTATAGTATGATCATAAGATGTTATAATTACAGCATATTTACAGGTTTATTCTCATTTTCTAACACCAATTTTGATATAAATGTCAGTAATTGTGGATGGAAATGATCAGGAGAAAGAAAAAAATATGGAACACATTGATAATTGCCTTTCTAGTCCAAAATAAGACATACTGTGATGTGAAATACTGTGTACTGGTGGAGATTAAGTGGATTAAGCAAAGTAAAGGAATTTTTAAAACTATAAGTAAGTAAAATAAAAGTATTGAATATCGATATTCAATTCTATTCTTACTTTTGTGCTATTACATTCAAATTAAATGCACAGTGGGCAAATCTATGCCATACACATAGAAACCACAAAGCACAGCAGCTGTATTTAAAAAATAATAACAAAAAACTTTTATTTTACATCCCACTTTATTCTTCATGTGAGAACTCATAAGTAAATTAACTTAAAAGGTCAGATAGATATCTTTTGAACCAGTGAGAGATATTATTGAAACAATTCCCAAATTACATAGTGTTACACAATTTTGTATGAATTTTAAAATAGTGAAAAGAGTGCTGTAAAACAAAACTTTAAATAGATTTTAAATATTTCATATAAACTTTTATGAAAAAATACTATAATTACATCAGCTGTGTATATGTAATCTTGATGGATTTAAGAATAAGATGGATTTTGAAGCTAAAAGGAAAGATAATTATAAATACCTTTAACCATTCACTTTATGTATAATAGAATTAAGGCCTAGAGAGATTAAATGACCTGCATTAGCACATATAATTAGTAATGGAACTGAAATGAGAACAATAGTTCTTCATATCATGTCTAACAAGTTTTTCCCCCCACTAATTACACTCCATCAGGATCTGATTTTGATATGACAGCCACAGCATCGTAATTATTAGAAAAAAAATTATCCAAAGTATTTTCACTATAAAAAGCTTCATAATATCACATTATGAAAGTACTGATGCTGCTGCACATTGGTCTCAAGGAATCAAATCCTTGTAAGTTAACATTTGTCAAAAATATACCTTCCACATAAGAATATGCATTTATAAATATTGTATATTCATATTAAATACTAGAATAGCTGAACTTAATTTCTTGTCTTTATGATAAAACATAATAACAGACATTCCAATATTTTCTTCCACTTTCTTGGTTTTATGGATGGTTTTATGTGTGTGTTTGTTTGTGTGTGTGTATCTTACCTAAGGAAAAAGTATGGATAATTATATGAGACCAGAGGCTTCTAATTACTTCTGTCATGCTTACTTACGCACACAGGATGGGAGCTGACCAGACCAGTTGTGATCCTGTTGGCATATTCTTACTGAAGAACCAATTAATCGAAAACCAGGATTACACTGATAAACAACTGTGTCTCTGTATCCATAATTTTCTCCAATGACTTGACCATTCACAATGAGCTCTGGAATTCCACAGTGACCCGCTGAAATGGGTCAGAAAGTAATATTTTTAATATTGTGATTTAAGTTTTATTTTTGTACTTATATACATATATAACATTACTAAACTTTTAAAGTTTATTTATAAGCATGCTACATATGATAATATGACATAAAGGTAACTACAAGATACTCAGCAAAATGCCAAATATTTGGGATTTAAAAGAAAATGTTATTTCTAGTAACACTTGGGTCTAAAAGTAGTTAGAAAACATTTCTAACTGTATAGAAATAAAAATATATCAAAATTTAAGGAATGCAGATAAATCAGTGTTTAGTGAAAAGATTTATAGTGTTAAACACTTTTATTGGAAAGGAAAAAAAGATACACAATCGATGAGTTAAGATTCCACCTTAAGAAGAGGAAAAAAAGAGCAAAATAAAGCCAAAGTAGATGAAAGGATATATTGCAAATAGTTACCAAAATCAAGGAAATAGAAAATAGAAAACCATAGAGGACATTACCTAAGCTAAAATGTCTTTCTTTAAAAATGGCAAAAAAATTGCTAACCTCCTAGCTATTTCTATCTAGCATACACAAAAAAGACCAAAATTACCAATAACAGAAATGAAGTGATACTACTACAAGCTTACAGAAATTAAAAGGATAAGGTAATATGAAGGACAGTTTTATGACAATACACTTAACAGTTCAGAAGAAAAGGGCATATGCTTTAAAAATTGTATACCAAAACTAACACAAGATAAAATAGAAAATATGAATAGTCTTTCATTTATTAAAGTACTTGAATTTTTTTTTTAGATTTTATTCATTCATTTTAGAGATAGAGAGGAAGAGCCTGTGTATGCACTCATGGGGCAGGGGAGGGGCAGAGGGGGCAGGAGAGGGACAAGCGGACTCCGCACTGAGGTGGAGCCCAATCTATTACATGTCCCGGAGATCATGACCTAAATGAAAACCAAGAGTCCCAAGTTCAACCTATTGAGCCACCCAAATGTCCCCCCCCAACACTTTTTTTTTAAATAGGCTCCACACCCAGCATGGAGCACAGTGTCGGACTTGAACTCATGACCCTGCGATCAAGATCTGAGCTGAGATCAAGAGTCAGATGCTTAACCAGTTGAACCACCCAGGCATCCCCAAAAGTACATGAATTCTTAAACAAAATCCTTCCCACAAAAACCACTCAGGCTCAAATGTTTTTACTGTTTTAACCAAATATTTAAGTTAAAAAAAAATATACACACCCTTAGAATAGAAAAGAAAGGATTACTTCTTAATTTGTTTTATGAGGTAATCACAGCCCCAGTAGTAAAACTGGAAGACATTAAAAACCAATATCCATCATGAAAATAGATGCAGAACTCATTAAAACTTTAGAAAACCAATCTAGAAACATACATAAAATCAACCACTGTAATTTGACAGAGTGAGATAGTGACATATTAATAGAGTGAAGGGGGAAAATATGATTACTTCAATAGATGAAGAAGAAGCATTTGGCAAAATTCAGTACCAATTCATGATGAAAACTAACAACGTATTTAGAATGTAAGGGAAATTTTCAACCTGATAAAGACATCTGCAATATTATAGTAGGAAGTATGTATTTGGTCTTGGTCCCTGTTTCTGGCACAGAGCTCCTAAAACTCTTGGAATTTCCTAAATGATAAGAAAAAAAATGTGTCTTGTTACGTTAATGAGGTGGCTTTGAGATCTCACCTAAGTATGTAGGCTGGGTGCCAATGGAGCCAACCATATGATTAGAAGGTTGGACCTCCAGGGAGGAGAGAAAGACTGGAAGTTGAATTAATTGCCACTGGCTAATGATTTAATCGATCATGCCCAGGCAATGAAGCCTCCATAAAAAACCAAAAGCACAGGGTTCGGAGAGCCTCTGGGTTGGTGAACACAAGAAGATTTAGGAGAGTGGGGCCCTCAGAAAGCATGGAAGCTCCACACCATTCTCACATACTTTGCCCTATGCATTCCTTCCATCTGGCTGCCTGAGTTACATCCTCTTGTAATAAACCCGTATAGTAAGTAAAATGTTTCTCTGAGTTCTGTGAGCCACTTTAGCAAATTAATCAAATCCAAGGAGGGGGTCATAGGAATCTGTGATTTAGAGCCAGTCAGAAGCACAGGTAATAGCCTGGGCTTATGACTGGCATCTGAAGGGGCAATGGAAAGCAGTTTTTTTTTTTTTTAAGATTTTATTTATTTATTTATTTGAAAGAGAGAATGAGATACAGAGAGCATGAGAGGGGGGGAGGGTAAGAGGGAGAAGCAGACTCCCTGCTGAGCAGGGAGCCCAATGCGGGACTCGATCCTGGCACTCCAGGATCATGACCTGAGCCGAAGGCAGTCGCCCAACCAACTGAGCCACCCAGGCGCCCCTGGAAAGCAGTTTTATAAGACTGAACTTTTAGGGGCACCTGGGTGGCTCAGTTGGTTAAGCATCTGTCTTTGGCTCAGGTCATGATCCCGGGCTCCCCACTGAGTGGGGAGTTTCTTCTTCCTCTCCCTCTGCCCCTCCTCCAGCTTGTGCTCTCTCTCTCTCAAATAAATACAATATACATTTTTAAGATCATTTATTTACTTGAGAGAGCGAGAGAGAGAGAGAGGGAGCACAGAGGAAGAGGGCACAGAGGGAGAGGGAGAGACTCCCTGCTGAGCAGAGAGCCCTACTTGGGGCTCAATCCCAGGACCCTGAGACTAGGACCCAAGCCAAAGGCAGATGCCTAACCCTCAAATAAATAAAATCTTTAAGAAAAAAAAAAAAGACAGAAACTTTAACCTAAGGAATCTGATGCTGTCTCCAGGAAGACAGTGATAGAATTGAGTGGAATCATAGGAAACCCAGTTGGTGTCCAGAGCATTGTTTATTGTGAGAATTGAGTCTCCAGATGCCAAAAGACATCTAAGAAGAAGCTCCAGTTAACATATTTACCAAAGAAATACTGAATTCTTCCTTCCTCACGTAGGGAATAAGACAAGGATGACCACCCTCACCAGTTCTATTTAGCATTGTTTTATTGGCCCTGTGCAATACAAACATTAATACAAAGGAAGAAAGAAAGCATAAATTTGGAAAACAGAAAAGTAAAACTATTCTAAGCTCAGATGATACATATGTGGAAAATCCAATTTTAGGAAAATCCTAAAACTAATGATTTAGCAAGTTTTCAGGATACTAGATAAATATTTCAAATAATTGTATTTTATATATTAGGAACAAACAATTAATGTGAAAATGTAAATTAAAGGAAAATGTAATTAAAAATGAACAATTTCACTTATAACATTAGAAACACATTAAATATTCTCAGGAATAATTTTAGCAATAGACATAAATGATCTCTATGCTAAAAATACAAAATATTGCTATTGCAAAAAATTGAAGACCTAAATAAATGAATAAATATACTAAATAGAGTATGCTTATTAATGTCAAAGATTCAACATTGTCAGATGCAAATTCTCCTCAAATGATGTATGGATTCAATGTGACCTAATCATAATCCTACTAGATATTTTTAAAAATAAAAATTGATAAACTAAGTCTAAAACTTATATGAAATTGGAAATATACACAGTATCCAAAGTTATCTTGAAAATTAAGAAAAATTTGAAAGATATACATACAAAATTTCAAGGCTTATTATAAAACCTACTCAACAAATAGTGCCCTTCTAGAGAAAAACTAAACCTCAATTTTACATCATTCATTATACATACAAGAGCAAACTAAAGATAAATCCTAGATATAAAAGTAACTCCAAAAACTATAAAACTTCTAGAAGAAAATATGAAAGAAAATCTTTGTGACTCCTAGCTGAGTAAAAGTTTTGTAAACAAGACACAAAAAGCAATAACCAGAAAAGATAGACTTTAAAAAAATTTAAAATTTCTGCCTATTAAAGGAAGAAATAAGTAAGCAAGTCACAGGCTGCAAGAAAATATCTATAAAGCACATAATAATGAAGTCCTTACCACCAGAATATACAAAGACTCCTACAGTTCATAATAAAAGCCAATTCAATATAAAAAATACTTCACCAATTCACAAAGGAAAATTTACAAGTGGCCAAAAAGCTCAAGAAACTGTACTCTATCAGTAATCATCAAGACAATGCGTATTAAAATGTTATAAAATACCTTTATGCACCCAATGGAATGGATAAAATTAAAAGACTGGCTATACCACATGCTGGAGAAAATGTGAGACAAGAACTCTTCTAGGAATTTTACTCCTAAATCTTTAAGAGAAATGAATACATATGCTCACAAAAGATTTTTACATGAATATTCATTGCACCTTTCTTCATAATAGCCCCAAAACTGGACAAGGGTCAGGTGTCTATCAATAGGGGATTGGCCAACATGTGGCATATTCATATAATGGAATTCTATTCAGCAATTAAAAAAATAGTGATACACACACAACAACATGGAAAGAGAATGAAAGAAGTCTTACACGGTATATAATTTAGAATTCCAATTGTAAGGATTTCTAGAAAGGGAAAACTAACATATGGTAAAAAAACAAAACAAAACAAACAATTATTGTCTCAGGGTTACAGGGAGTTGCAGATTGGCTGTACAGGGCCATGAGGAACCTTTCCAAGGTAATAGTAATATTGTATAACTACAAAGTGGTTTAAGTTAGACAGTTATACACATTTGACAAAACGCATCTCATTTTGTGTTTATGATATATACATTCCATTGTATACACATTTTGCCATGGTAAAAAGGAATCAAGAAAAGTAAGCAAATATTAAACTCTTGGTAATGATATGCATGCTGAAATGTTAAGCAAAAAAGTACAATGAATTCTGCACGTTATTTTTAAATACATCCAAAAAAATGAACTGATGGATTGATAGAGGCTTGAAGGATAGATAGATATGTGATAAGCAAAAATGACAAAATGTTAATTGTAGAATCTAGGTGGTGGGCACAGAGACACCCACATGGCAAGTGTCACAGTCAAGTGTTTCAACTGAAAAACTGAAAAATTCATAATAAGATGCTGGCAGACTAGGAATAAATGCACTGTATTTAGAGAAATGATCATAAGCACATACTAGTGGCCATTATTAGCCAAAAGTGTCTGTGGCTATAAGAACAAGTTTTTTGTTTTTTGTTTTTTTCAAACATGAGAATGACTGGACTACATTAATTCTTAAAGTCAAGTTCAAGCATAAGATTCTAGGATTTGCTTGTTTGGCAATTGCATTTTCTTTCTACCCACATCCTTCGGAGTTTATATTAGATGTCAACACTACACCTTCTGCAATGGATGGTGATGCTGTCTTCATAGACTGAGAGGCAATGTTTTCTTATAAATCTTTCTGTTATACCTTATCTCTTCAGAAAACAGAATCAGGATTTTAAACAGGTGAATAAAACCACCCTCTATATACAGTATTCAATAAATAATACACAATACACAATAACAGTTCATCAGGGCAGAGAGCCACAAAATATAGCATTTCAAATTTAGATTACATATACATTTTCAAGTTTATATGTAAACTAAATAATCTGTAATTGATATCTGCATAACCAAAATCAGTTTGGAACTATGAAAAATATTTTGATTATTTAATCCTATATAAATATATAAAGACTTAATTTTGTACCATTTTTTATATAATAGCCTTATAGCATATTCAAATATACATGCTCTTATAAATAAACCATTGTTGCTAGGCTTCCAAGTGTACTTATTAACAAATATACTTGAGAAGGGAAAAAAGGATTTTAATCAAAACCTGTGGCTATACCTTTTTTTAAATAATGATTGCACTAACATGAATATGCTCAAGTTATAAGCAAAACAATATGTATCTAAATTGTTAAAGTATAGACTTTTCTGCCTTGCCTCATATTCTTAAATAGAGTAAATATTTATAGACAAAACACTGTCCCATCTAGCAATACCCTGGTTGATAATAAACAATGATACTTAAATTAGTAAACAAAAAGATTATCTCTTGTTCCCAACAGACAAGTGAATAATTATTAGAAAAATTTTCATTATGCTTAATTCAGTACTTGCTGTCATATCTTGAAATCATTTTGGAGAAAAATAAATCATAAATCATACCATTATCTTAATATTAAAAAAATTATTGAAGTCTTTGAAAAAAAGATAAAGCATAAATCATTATATTCTTTTAATAATAAAGGAGGAAGGGCAAAAAGAACTAGCTAGTTCAGTTTCTTTAACTGAACAGTTTTTTTTATAATGAATTAAAAAACCCTAAGAGGGAAAAATCCCATTTGCCTAAAATCAGGTTTGAAAAAATATATTTTAAATAAGTTTAATAGAAAGTAATATTACACATGTTAAAATCTTATGAAGTTAAAAGGGAGAAAGAGTTTAAATGCGGAAATCATTTTTCTCCTTCGATCATTACCTTAAGCAAATAGGTGAAAGGAGAATTGACTATGGTTTAGAATGAATTAACTTCTACAGTGATTAATCCAGCTGAGTATGCAGACATAATTTTCAGCAATTAGTTTTCACCTTTTTATTTTCACATGCCTGGAGGAAAATGTGTCTCTCCTTAATGGCATAAGATTCTCATTTGAAATACTAGTTGATTAACTTTAAGGGTTATCTGTTTAATAGCTTTTCTACCATGAGACATTTTTAAAGTTAAACATTTTCTGGTTAGCATCCTTACTGAGTCAATATAAATGATCATCTCTTGTTATGGAAAAAGAGCTGCCTCCTTTTCAGAGGTGGGGGGTGGGGGTGTGTTGGTTAAAATGATTCAAAAATCTGTACCTAGGCATCTGGTTTCAGATCCACTCCAAAGACCTGAAGAAAGGCATTCCCGTACAGCAGAGCCCACAAGCATGAATCCGGAATCACAGGTAAAGATGGCCGTGGAGCCATATGAAGTTTGAGTTCCAATCTTATTTCCATTTGGAGGTGTAGGTAGTTCTCCACAGGAAATAACTTGAAAACAATAAAAAAATAAAAATGCTTAGAGACATAGTCAATGTGCACTTATAACAAAACCATGTTTTTAACACTTTGAATTCTCTATGATCTGACATATTCACAACTGAAATCGACATTTGTAAGACATTTCGAATGAGTGTGAAAATGCAGAGAAAATAGATGACACAATTTAAAATCTATCCTCTTTGAGTTCTCTTAAAACGTTCTGAGGGACAGCAACATGTAACGAAGCTACTTTTGCATCTTTGCTTAGCCAATCTGATCACTCAGCAGGTTGTCATAAAAGAAAAAAAATCACAAGGTGAAGGATTTCCATCCTTTTGACTTACCTGAGCCAAAATTTCCTCTTTAATCTGAAACAATGCTAAAAGAGTACAGGAATACCTCACTTTATTGGGCTTGGCAGATGTTGCGCCTTTACAAATGGAAGGTTTGTGACTGCCCTGCATTGAGTAAGACTATGAGGGCAATTTTTCCAACAATATTTGCTCACTTTGTGTCTCTGTGTCACATTTTGATAATTCTCACAATATTTCAAATTTTTTCATTATTATTATATTCATTATGGTGATCTGTGATTACCACTCACTGAAAGCTCAGATGATGGTTAGCGTTTTTAGCAATAAAGTATTTTTTAATTAGGATAGGTACATTATTTTTTAAACACAATGCCATTATAGACTACAGTATAGTGTAAATATCACTTTTATATAAGCACTGGGAAGCCAAAAAATTTTTTTGACTTCCTTTATTGCAGTATTAGCTTTATTAGGGTGGTCTGGAACTGAACCCACAATATCTCTGAGGTATGCTTGTAATTACAAGTAATTTTTGTTGAGATCTCCACAGTTTATAAAGAAATATACATGTAAAATATCATTTGACTTTCAGAAAAACCATTGGATAGAATGATATTTCACATTTTGTTTGTAGGTTTTAAAAAACTAAAAAAGAGATTGACTCACTAGGTCATTTAGAACCCAGCTCTTATAACTCCTTCATATTTAAAGAGTGCAAATAAAATGTCTTTCTTGAATAAAAAACAATAGTGGATAATGTTTATTGAGTGCTTATTTTGTACCAGACACTATTACTAGTGCTTTAAGTTAAATAATTCTCAAAACAACTTTACGAGGTAGGTGGAGTCACTATCTGAATTGTATGGACTAGGATAGAGCACATAGTAGTTAAGTAACTTTAATAAGGTCACACAGCCTATAAATAGCTAAATCAAAATTAAAACCCAGTGGTCAAACTCCAGAATCCAATACTTAGCCACCAGCCTACAGTGCTGACTTTCAGATCTAGGCTTTAGGTGTCCATTAGGCAGACAAAGAGAAAATTTGCAAACTTTAAATTGTTGCATGTAAAATTTTAAATACAGTGATTGTTTTAAACCAATCCCTCAACAACACTTTGCAGTAGCTATACTATTTATTAATATTAATAATATTAATATTTATATTATTTTAATTTAAAAGATGAATAGAGAATCAGCAAAATCACTATTCTTTCCATTTTTCTCAATGAAATGCTATCTTAAATTCTTTGTCTTTCCCCCACTCTTACCTGTAGGCAGGGACCTCATTTTATGTATCTCTTAAACCCTTCAACATCATAGATGATCCCTTAAACCCTTCTACATCATCACAAAAGAACAAGACAAACATTTGTTGAATGCCTGATTAAATTAAAGATTTTATTGTAGATAATTTTTTCATAGCTCTTTGAAATTTCTCTATCCCATGTACCTCTATAATGAAATAATACTGGAAGAACAATGAGGCTAGAAGCAAAGAAAACTCCTAGGAGAAAATGCGAAAGAACAGGGCAAAAATTAAAAAATATAGATGCCATATTTTTAGAATATCACAATTATAGTTTTGACATCTATTTTTGAGGTTTTAATTCATCAGTATGATTATCTTACAAAAGAGGGAATCCCCCTTATATGGATATTAAAAAAATAGATTGCAAAATAGAATATTCATCAATAAAATAATAGTAGATACTCGCATACTTATTAAACAAAGACAATTGTTTGCTGTGTTGAAATTCTTAATAATCATAATCATAATCCTATTTAGACTTCTGATTCCTTTATTAGTTTATTTATAAATTATGAGTGTTTATGTCATAAATGTCAGAGTTGTGTTGGGCACAAAATGAAAAGAATGAATTTTCAGCCTAGCATATTTCCTGGCACAAAGTAAATACTCAATAAATGTAGGGACTTCATAATATTTCACCTGAATGTCCTATGTTCAGTTAACTTATCTATGTCAGATACTGGCAATTTATATAATAAGAATGCATGGAAATAGAATAACAATATGTTCAATTTGATTCAATAAATATTGAGGTCATGCTGTGAATCAGGTTCGAGCTGATATTTTCAAGATAACATACCATTAAATCTTTATAATAACTACAAGGTAGGTATTATTGTAATTTTCTGGCTTAAGAAATTTAGGATCAGAGAAAATGAACATCATATAATATAGTGATTAAAAGCCAGAGGGTTGGGCTCGTGGGTGGCTCAGTCGTTAAGCGTCTGCCTTCGGCTCAGGTCATGATCCCAGGGTCCTGGGATCGAGTCCCACATTGGGCTCCCTGCTCTGCGGGAAGCCTGCTTCTCCCTCTCCCACTCCCCCTGCTTGTGTTCCTACTCTCGCTATGTCTCTCTCTGTCAAATAAATAAATAAAAAAAATAAATAAAAGCCAGAGGGTATAGTCTGACAGCTTGGATTGAATCTCATTTCTCCACCATTTATAGGTTCTGTGATTTGTGTAGAAATTATTAAACCTGGGGCTCAGTTTCTTTTTTTGACAAAATAAGTATAATAATATCAACTACTTCATAAGATATGGACTAAACAATAAATGAATTAATACACGTAAAGGGCTAAAAGCAGTGCCTGCCTGGCAAGTTTTAAGTATACAATAGGCATTATCAAGTTATTGTAGTAAATGATAGACTTAGAATCCAAACACAGGATTTCTGTATCTAAAGCCGGTCCTTTTTTATGAGCATTTACTAAAAAAAAAAAAAAAAGTTACAAAATTTTAAAATTTAATGAGAATAAATTGTCTTTTTAATAATATTATCTCATTATTGCTCTAGTGTGTTTGGAAAAGGAAGTGACCAAACAATTCAATCAAGTGAGGAGAGTATGTGTTGTAATGAGCACTGGGTATTTATATAAGACTGATGAATCACAGACCTGTACCCCTGAAACAAATCATACATTATATGTTAATTAATTGAATTTAAATTAAAAAAAGAATAGCTTATGAAATAAGTTTAGCTGAGTGGATACTTACTTTGGCAATATGGTCTTTCATTTCTCCAACTCCAGGTACCATTAGGAAGACATTCAATAGAAGCAGGACCTAGCCCATGATAACCAGGATCACAGCTGAAAACTACCTTAGTTTTGTATTCATAATGGGAGCCATTCACAATTCGCCATCTTCCATGTTCCAAGGTAAAGGAATTGATGCTTGGACATGTAACAACTATACCATAACCAAGAACATAAATGTTAATCAGTCATGTCTGTTCTACTTAACTGTATCTTGTATCTATTCCATCCCCTACATCATCACTACCTTAATTCATTCACTATTGTGCCAAAGTCCTTCAGCTTTTTTAAAAATTTATTTTTCATGTTAATCTTTTCCAGTCCCCCAGCTCTATGGTATTGCTGGCAGTTCCTTGAATATGTTATACTATTTCACACTTTAATGTCTGTGTACATATTATTCTATTTACCCAGTATCTTTATTACTGCCTTACCTCTACCCTCTTCTTTCTTTTCTTTCTTGGATATTATCATATCCAAATTTATTCCTTAATACAGAAAGACATGAAATGTATTTTAGTGATGAATCATTCCAATTATATTAATTTGTTAAAATTTTCTCTTTTCTTTGAAGCTGATTTAAAAGTATTCTTTTTGAAATCTTTCTTCCCAACTTTTATGAGATACAAATGACAGGATGTAGGAAAAAGGGAACCCTGGTACAAGTTGGTGGAAATGTAAACCAGCACAGCCATTATGGAATATATATGTAGAGCCAATATGGAAGATCCTCATAAATGAAAAAGAGGACCACCATATGATTCAGTAATCCCAATCTGGGTATACATCCAAAGGCAATGAAATCAGGATCTCAAAGAGATATCTGCATGCTCATGTTCATTGCAGCATTGGTCACAATAGGCAATATATGGAAACAACATAGTCTCATTAATTCAGAAATTTTGGAAGGACTGTATTTTGAGGAAATCTGTTTTATGAGAATGGTGTTTTTGTGCAAGAGTTGTGTTATAAACTTTGGCTAATTCAAAACTTACTCAACATAAGATAAACAGAAGCATGATTCAATACCTATGTTAAGACTACACATAATTTAACAACTTTCATTTTAAATGAAATAACTAAGTTGAAATAAATGTAATATAGAGACAAAAAAACCTTATTTAAGCCAACATTTTCCAATTCTTTTGCTACCAAATATTTTAACAGAATTATTTGCCGTCACCATTACATAATATTCATTTACCTATTAAAGTAGTAATGAAAGCAATGGAAATATTCTAAGTGGAAGTGACTTGAAGAATATTGACGGAAGTTGAGGTTATGGATCATCTTAGCAACATCTTTTGTCCTTATAAAAATCAGAGCTGAATGTATTCGAATATAATTTTATTAATTATAAATCTTTAAATTTGTTTAAGGACATATACAGAAAATACATGTTGACTGATGGATGAATGTTTACAAAATAAGTGAAACTGTGTTATGTAAAATAAAATTCACTTTAATTTTTTGACATAAATATTCTGGAGTTTATGTCCTTATACTGTCTTCTAGTTGTTCATGGTACAAGACAGCTTAATTAACTTTTATTTCCCTCTTAGACATCACATTTCACTTCAGGGATTAGTTGTAAAATTTGAACAATACATAAACTTTTAAAGCATACAAGATTCCAATAGAAACACAAATGATACCATTTCCTTAACACACATACCAACACAGCGAGGGGTCTTGTTATGATTGCTCCAAGTTCCATCTGATTGACATATGGCAGTGGTAAGTTCCTTAGACGACAATCTATATCCATCATTACAAAAATAGGTAACTCGGGTTCCTACCAAGTAGTCTGTTGTGAGTATTCCTCCATTTGTTGGAGCTTTAGGAATCCCGCAGGAAATTGCTAGAATGAATACATGTACAAAATCATAGAAACAGAAAAATACTTAATTTAGTAGATAAGTCTCTTAAATTGTAAAGCATGTAAACTATTTGGGATTTTATTAATTCCTCTGAAACAATTTCAGAATATCTCCTAGAAAGGCTTTCCTGAACCATAACTTTTTGAATAATTTATTTCAAACTCCTATTGAATGCGGTTTTTTTTTTTTTTTTTGATTGTGAATCCATACATTATTAATGCTTTATTTCTGGGTTTCTTACTTGGTTTCTTGTCAGTGTATGCATGGTTATCAGCATTCATATAAATTATATGATAATGAAAATTGGATAAATATAGGGTATATCTAGGGCTAATCCATAACTGGGCCATCACATAACAAGTTTGGTCAATTAATTTGACAGATAATTATTAAAGATTATAAAGGTGTTGGTAACTAATACTCATCAGGGCTTTGGCCAGGAATACAATGCATAGATGCTTAGATTTATTTTAACTGGAAGCTGGATATTGCTTTGTTTTAGGTCCAAACTCTATGTGCTTGGGCACCATCTATAGAATATCATGTGATCAACATGTTTAATAAATATAGGGCCTGGACATATTGTCTTAAAACCTAGGTTGAATCATCCTGCATTTCACTGATATGTCTTAGATGTCTTGGTTTTCATCTACAATGAATCTGATTTAGTTGAAATTAGTTTTCCCATAATGTGATATTTATAGTAGAAATTTTTATTTACTTTATTGTATATCAGGTATCTTCACATCTCATAAATTCAAATGACTATACAGATATACTCTAAGATTGATTGTTTGCCATCTTTACCAGTACACATTTGTATCTCCAAAATCAAAGAAAAAAACATAAGTTCAGTGAATATATTTGGCAGCAAAACCCTGATTAAAATGAGATTATTTGTATCTTTTCTATCATATTCAGATGTGTGTAAATATTTGTACATATGTCTGCACAAAAACTAGTGTATATGATTATGGGTACAGCTCCACAACCATCTGGAGTTATGTAACATCTGGTATGTGTACTGTATTACCTCTATAAAATCAGAAAATTTCTGAATTCTGAAATATCTAGTCTTCTAGGTTTCCTATAAAATATACTAGACTTATAAGTACATTTTTCTCATATTAAAAGAAATCAAGAATAGAAAGGTTTGAGTTTGGTTTTAATATTGACAGACTTGTGTTCTAGTTAGCTAGCTTTCATTTCAACCTAAAATCATTTTTCAACCTCTTTCAGAAAACCTACCACTTAGGTGTTTAATTTTAATTAATCCATGTGAATTTCACTATGAAGTGAAATATCTTAGTGAAATCTATATGACATTCACAAAATTGAATGGCAGACTCCCTACTGGTGCACGGTTTGATCTTTCATAATCTGATAACTTGAAAATTATGGACAGAAAAGCAGTAACATTGACTTAATAAATTATATAGGCAATCTCATATAATTATGTTATTATCCCTTCTATCATGTTGCAGACGTAAATGGTTCCCTGATGTCTGCTCAAGCAATGTTGATATTTCTACTTAGGACTTTTGGGAATTTCAATTTGTAATAAGTCATCTCCCTACAGAACCCCACCAAAGACTGTGTATTTACTGATTAAAAAAAAAAATCAACTATACATTATTGGAGTAGTGTAGGTTGAACTTAGATCAAAGTAGAAAGGAAATAAAGTTTAAAAAGGAGTGGTGGGGGGTGGGAGGGATGGGGTGGCTGGGTGATAGACACTGGGGGGGGGTATGTGCTATGGTCAGTGTTGTGAATTGTGTGAGACTGTTGAATTGCAGACCTGTACCTCTGAAACAAATAATACATTATATGTTAAAAAAAAAAAAAAAAAAGAAGAAGAAGAAGAAGAAGAAGGTAGCAGGAAGGGAAAAATGAAGGGGGAGAGATCGGAGGGGGAGATGAACCATGAGAGACTATGGACTCTGAGAAACAAACTGAGGGTTCTAGAGAAATAAACTGAGGGTGGGGGGATGGGCTAGCCTGGTGATGGGTATTAAAGAGGGTATTCACGTATTGAATGGAGCACTGGGTGTTATACGCAAACAATGAATCATGGAGCACTGCATCAAAAACCAAAGATGTAATGTATGGTGATTAACGTAACATAATAAAAAGAAAAGAAGGGGCGCCTGGGTGGCCCAGTCGTTAAGCATCTTCCTTCCGCTCAGGTCATGATCCCAGGGTCCTGGGATCGAGCCCCACATCAGGCTCCCTGCTTGGCGGGAAGTCTGCTTCTCCCTCTCCCACTCCCCCTGCTTCTGTTCCCTCTCTCTCTGTGTCTCTGTCAAATAAATAAATAAAATCTTAAAAATAAATAAATAAATAAGGAAAAAAAAAGAATAGGTCCACATATGTGGTTAGTATAAAATGGCTATATTTTATTTTATTTTTTAAAAGATTTTTATTTAGGGCGCCTGGGTGGCTCAGTTGGTTAAGCGACTGCCTTCGGCTCAGGTCATGATCCTGGAGTCCCGGGATCGAGTCCCGCATCAGGCTCCCTGCTCGGCAGGGAGTCTGCTTCTCCCTCTGACCCTCCTCCCTCTCATGCTCTCTGTCTCTCATTCTCTCCATCTCAAATCAGAGGGAGAAGCAGACTCCCTGCCAGCAGGGAGCCCGATGCGGGACTCGATCCCGGGACTCCAGGATCATGACCTGAGCCGAAGGCAGTCGCTTAACCAACTGAGCCACCCATGTGCCCCTAAAATGGCTATATTTTAGACCTAAGAAAATGGCAACATGCTCAAATGATAGGACGACAACTATGCCTGTGGGTAGATTATGACTTAACTTCTCATCTATAAAATAAAAAAAAAAATCAATTTCAAAAAAACCATCATCACAGAGTGGTTGTCACAGAGGCTTCTCTACAGAACCCTCAGAAGAGCACAGGTTAAAAGTGAGGCAGGGAATGCAAAGAGACTGTTTCTACATAATACTATACAAAACCCAAATGCATAGTGAGATGAGACTGGTTCAATTCCTGAAGAAGAGGAAATCAGTGAAGGCTTATTTGATGTGCAGACGAACAGATAAAACACCTGCCTAACCCAACTAGAAAGATCAGATTGGATTTTCTATCTTTTTCTGTTTTCACATTGTGTAACTGTTGCTCAAATAAATATACATGAGGATGTATAAGGAGACTGAAGAAATAAAGCAAAAAAAATGACTGAAGAATATAAAACAAACTTGGAACAAAACAAAAATTAGCATTATGTGAATAGCTCTTCCCAATGACATTTAACCAGTTCATTTTAATTAGCTATGTTCAAATACAGATAGATCACATACAACAAAGGTTTTTATTAACTAATTAATCTTTTAAAATTGTTTCAGTAATAATAAAAGATCAATTTTGGAAATGTCTCCTTGTTATCATTTTACTATGCCAAATATCTTTTTAACTGCATTTTGATTTAACTATTCTAATTGTAGAACATTTTAAATCAAGAACAATGAAAAAAATGAACCCATATGTAAATGTATTATATATCAAAAAATTCAATGAAATTATAATGCTGACTATACAAAGCAATTTCAAAATTTCAGAAAGTTTAGGATTTTTTTATTTCAACCAATAAGCAATTATTTTTACTAAAGATTTCTTAAAGATTATTATATATGTCCTCATATATCTAAGCAATCATTACACAACTGAAATGTACTAGTTCAAAGTCAGGTCATTTTAATATATATTTAAAGTATATATGGTTTAGACGTTATTGTTTATATATTTTTTAAATTCCCACGATTCTGAAATTATAAGATCAAAGATTCTTTTCCAAACCAGTTCTGGGAAATACTAAGAATTTGTGACTACTATTCATTAGTCAAAGAAAAGCAGATGTTTTCATAGTTTATTAAAATATATCTATTCAACATGAAGTCAGCTTTTTCAATGTTGGTAAGCCACTAAGGTTATGACTTTTCACAGAATTCTAGTAAGCGATTAATATTTCCTGTATCAACAGAACAAGGAAACAATAGTTCTTTCATTTCTCATTTATTTATACATGCCGGTGAGAGTTATCTTTTCATGAATTAAAATTACAGTTTAACAGGTAAAAGAACCCATTCCGGGTGTTTGGTAATATCTATGCTTATTTTAACTTGCTGTTGTTCAATTTTAAATTTTAATTGATTTTATATATTTTTTTAAGGTTTTTTTTTTTTTTATTCATGAGAGACAGAGTGAGAGAGAAAGGCAAAGGGAGAAGCAGGCTCCCAAGGAGCAGGGAGCCCGATGTGGAACTCGATCCCAGTACCCTGAGATCATGACCTGAGCCGAAGGCAGACGCTTAACCATCTGAGCCACCCAGGCGCCCTTATTTGTTTTATGTAACTTCCTTCTGATAAGTAGATTATAGGTAAGACCCATTATTCATTAACTGAGAGTATTCTACATTTTTTTAATGTGAGGGTTCATAGTTGTTTAATACACCTCTATATGCTGGGTAGAATAAATCAAATATAAAATTAAATTTCATATGGACAAAATAGTGTGATATGCTAAATATTAAAAATTTTCTAAGTCCAATGACATTACATTTTTTGGTATAACTGATATTGCACTTGTCTTTATAACTATACCTAGCTAAGAGACTACTTTTTAAAAACAAGATCTAGTCCAAAGATCTAAAATGTGCCATTTGTTGAATAAGAAGCTTATCATTCTGTTTGCTGTAACAGGATACAACACTCTGACAGTGCCTCAATTGTTACCAAAATACAAATGAAAAAGAAAGACGTATCTCTATTAAGTTAAACAGTGAAGAAAAAATGACGTGGTGGCTGGTTACATTTTCTTCTTTCAAATTTGTTGCTCTGAGAGCACATTTTTGCATGCTCAGAGTGAAAATCTTCAGCGCCCTGCCCACTCTTATCCTCTCTTTTCTCTCTGCAGACTCCACACTAAAGCAATCTCCAGCTCTGGGTCAAGCATTTTCTGACAACAAAGTAATGAGAATGGTAGATGGATGAGTAAAGTGTGTTCAGGTGGGGGCATCTAGGTGGCTCATTTAGTTAAGCATTGGACTCTTGATTGTGGCTCAGGTCATGATCTCAGGGTTGTGAAATCGAGCCCAATGTGGGGCTCTGTGCTGGGCATGGAGCCTGCTTAAGATTCTCTCTTTCCCTCTCCCCTTGCCCCTCCCCACCCTACTTGCTCGTGCATGCTCTCTCTCTCTCTAAAAAAGAAATTCATAATAATAATATTTTTTTGAAGTATGTACAGGTGTATGAGTGGTTAGAGTAAAGGCATTAATCACACAACAAATGAATTATAAAACGTGTCTCACTCTTCTCAAATTTATCATTCTGCATTTTTAAGTCTCATTTTCAAGAGGGGCATCTATAATATGCTTCTGAATATTTATATTTTTGGAAGTTTCAATGATACAAATGCAAAAGTTAAACAGGGTTAATCTTTTATTAATGTGTTTTTCTATTTGGGGATAATATACTTCACCTTGACAAGCAGGGACCGGCGCATCCCATTCATGATAACCATAGGAAGACTTTCTGCACACAGCACTGCCTTTCCCAACAAGTCGGAATCCTCGGTCACAGGCCCAGCGGACCACACTATTAAGTTGTCCACCTGTCTGACTGATAATGTATCCATGAGGTGGAGATTCTGGTGTACTACAGTAGAAAGCTTTTCAAAAGACAAAAGAATCACTGTATAATTAATGAATCAGAAATTCTTTACAATCCAGCATTGTAACTGCCACCTGTGTGAATTTTACTTCCTATGAACATCATATAATTTTCTATTCTCTTGACAATCCATTGACATAACTTTTGGGAGACAAAACTAACTCAGAACATTTTATCATCACAGAAGAGGTCTTCTGAATTGAAATATACATATTTTTCTTAACACCCTGGTGGTTCAAAAGCTCTACAAATATTTCAGTGAATTTTGGAAGCTGTACTTCTTTTAATTTGAAGGACTTAAATGCCAGTCTTGGTAGTAATATTTTAGAGCATGTTGTTTACATGTAACTTTGAAGTTATTTCCAGACACCTATATCATGTTAGGTCATGCATTTCATTTTGGTTGATGTCTAAATAGACCCCCCACATTCCATAATCCTCTCTCCCAGTTTATTAAAGAGTTTCCATGGTGTCAAGAATGCTTACATATGGTGATAAAAATGTCAATAAAATAAAACTTTCTTCATCTTCTGAAGTCTGAAATGTCAAAAGATAATGTCAAATGGCTTTTCCATATATATGTACTTTTAAGACTATTCAGCCTGGCAGGATCCATTTACCCTTTGTAACTTCAGTGTATTCATCTGAGAAAATAAGACTTTAGTGGTAACTAGAAAGAAATAGATTGGACTTGGAATATATATGTCATAACCTGTTATTTCTAAAGGAAAAATATACAATATGTCAAGTTATTCTTGGGGTTAAAGTGCTGTTTTCAATATATTTATACAAAAATTTATCATGAATATCAACATAAAGATTTAGTCTATAATACAGTCAATTTAATGTTTATAATTGATTTGAATAATTTCTCTTTAAGTTATTATGATCATTAAAACTACAATTTAATGTGCTGACCTTTAAATTCCATCTTTGGGCACAAATTTAATAAAAAGACATTTACATTGTTCACATGCTAGAAAAATGATTCAAATATGAAAAAAATTAATGATGACTGGGGCATATATTTGAATTTTTAAAGCATTTCTTCTTTGTATGCCTAATAACATTTTTGAAAAATTTAAAGCAAATCTATTGTAGGACAAAATTTATATACATATTAGTATTGTGATGTCAGTGACAAGTCAATTTTGAAGTGTGAAAGACAAATTGTTAATAAATTAAAATCAAACTATCATCTTATAGGTTTAAAATCAAATAGACAAAAATTATTTTATTTGTACACTATATATGGAAATTTATATAAATAAGTAAATATGAAAGTATATTTTAAGAACTAAAATTCAAAATTTATTGAAGCCTATGTCTATAATTGTTTTGTCAGAATTGTTTATGAAATATTTATGAAAGTAATTTTCAGTTGAACTGATTAGCAATGATTCTTGGGTTGGGGAGACATGGTCCGAACACTGTACAGAAAAGAGTTGCCTGATTAGTTCTGAAATATTCTGTTATTGAGCACATACCCATGGCTCTGCCATGATTTAGGATGGGAAAAAAAGGAACATAATCTTTGTACAATGAAGAACACTTATATACACTTTTTCAACAAGAAACGAAAATTATTGGCTCAGCATCATTAGACCTTATAAACAGGAAGGCATATAGAAAAGTTATTTCATCTCAATATTAAAAAGGATTTTCAGCCCATATCTTTTTAAACACTACTTAGTGAAAAGCAGTAATGACAAAACAACTCTTTTTTTCAAAACTAAAGGTTTTTAATTATGTGTTGGTCATTTCCCTTTCAATATTAGACTTATTTAACAAGTATCATAAATAGATGATAAAAACAAAAACAAAGATTTTTACCGTTGTACATTTGTCTTTTGTTTAACCTTCTCATATCAAGGACTTATTAAATAGGTCAGATACACACATTTGAGCAACAGTGTTACTATTTTGTGAGAATGCAAGGGAAACAAATCTATTGGAAAAAGGCATTAAAAATATCAGAGTTTAACTTATAACTAACATATATAAGTCATCAATATCCTAAATGCTTTTAATCTTTTCAAAAGTCCCAAGAGGTAGGATTATCATGACAGTGGGGACACTGAGACACAGAGAGGTTACATAAACTGCTCAAGAAGCCTCAGTGGAGGAACTGTGATTTAAATTCATGTCTAATTGAATAGGGTCTGTGTCTTTGCTCTCTAGCCACAACCATACTGAGGATGTAGGTGAGATGTGTACTGAAGTTGTAAGTATCACATACCTATATATCTTATCCGGAACCCTTTTTTGTTATTGCCATGATCTGCCGACCATTGGAGAAATACTTCATGACCATTGCTTGTTATATTAAAAGCAGATGAATAATCTCCACTGAGGGAAATAAGCACTGGACTTTGAATATTTGGTCCTTTGGAAAGAAAATAATATAATTTAGACATAACTGAACAATTCTGTTCCAATTTATCTTTAATATTTTATATATTTAGAATATTATGGTATATGGTAATAGAATATATTTATAATAGTATGATATGTGGTGACATTGCTCCAAAACCAATTTAACCAATCAACAGTAGCTTAAAACTTATCTCTGTTTTAAACATTTACCTCCATAGCTGAAGAATCTACAGTTTGTAGAATAAGAAGCTAACTACAGTTTTCACATGGTGTGTAGATAAACTGGATGTTGATACTTCTAAAAATAACTATAAGATAAAATAAAATCATACAAGCAGTTGTTTACACTGAAGGTCTGCAAATATAACTAGAGTAGTTGAACTGAATTTATGAATATGTGGTAGATATAAACCATGGTTACCATCATACACCTGAAGAACATCAAATTCCTTTTCTGTCTGGAAGAACTCTACAAACATGCTGATATTATATCCTTTTTCTACTGAGATGCTCCAGGCACACATTTGAAGATTTGGGTAACTGTCAGGATACCCAGGGCTCAATATGACTCCTGTGGAATCTAGCCGTAATTCATTGGCGGGGCAGAGCACTATCAAAGAAAGATATCATTAAACAATGCTAGTCTTTTAGAACTAAGGTGAAAACTGCATTTTAAACACCCAGTACTCTGCTTTCATGTTTAATAACTATAAAGGAGAAAAATACCTTGAGTTATGTATTAGAAGAGATAATTTGTATTAAGCTTACAGTTCAAAAAATGGAAGAATGACCCAAAAATTATGGTACTAATTTCCTTTTTTTTAATTACATGGAAGATGCATTACTTTTCTGTATAATAAATACATACATAATTAAAAAATAAGACATTTATCTCCTGTATTATAAGTACATAGATAATAAAAAGGTAAGACATTTATCTACTTCGATTTCTTTGTATTCTTTCCCTACCTTTCGTCATCTTCTTATGTCCCCTCCTCTTGCCTCTCTCATCTAGGTCTTTGCCTGTCCTTTTCCTTCCATATTTTTTTACTCACTCTCTTCTCTCCTCAAACTTTAACTCACTCAGGTATGTAGGGCTAGATAAGAAACTGTACTGTTTCAAGAGTATTTATTCTGGGCAAGGCTACTCCTGATTTCAGAAATATGGTTAAACCATGAAAATTCAACACAATTTTAGGTTACCAATTATCTTTCAGTTCTTTGTGTGAATGAGCTAGGCTTGAAAACACCAAATATAGTTGCTGGAATATAGATGACTAGATGAAGGATTTATATATTCATCATTTCCTGGATGCAAGGGCAATGAAATATTTTGAGTTATAAAGTCTCCATGTGGTATAGGGATGGAAAGAATAAGCAAACTAGTGGATTATGACAACACATAATTGCTCTTTATTCAAGTTAATAATTTGAAAAGAAATAATTCAAAAATAAAAGCCACCATAACTAATATTGAGATATTTGGAAATTGACTATAGAATATAGCATAGTTAAATATAGTGAAAATACAACACTAAATATAGAATATAGTAAAGCTAAAACATATAAAAGCTGTTTTATTTTTTTATTTTTTGGCTTTTACTTGTGTTTCTTCTACTTTGGTCTGGGATATTTGCTTCTTGGATATGATTTGAAGATTTTCAAAAATAAGTAAATGGTAGCAGGTCATTCTCAGTCTAAAAAGAGAAACCTTACCATTGCTTTCCACAAAATGACAAATATATGAAATAAACAAAAAAGTTAACTTGACAGTTGGAAATGGAATGGAAAATTTGAGTCAAAGATGAAGAACATTCGTGAATATATAGCCATGGCATATTGAAATGATGGGACATATATAACTATGAGAAATTAAGTTTTAAGGAAGGGTTTATTTAGTGTGTGCTCAGCTATTTAATATTTCTGGAATGCTTAGTTAAGTATCTTTTTGGGTTACTGAGCATGTTACTTCCTCACAAAAACCATTTAGCAACTTCACAGTTTGACACAAGGCCCTCCAAGTTCAGTCCTTGCCTACCTCCCCAACTTTGTTTCCTGCTGCGCTCCGCCACTGAAATGAAATGCTCCGAACATATTGGATGAACTACTTACAGCTTTTTGAACTCTGCACATTCCTTCATGCTTCTGTTTCAAATGTCCTTCTTTCATCGGCTGCATTTGAAATGTTAGTGCATTTCAATGCCCAGATGAAGTATCTCATTCTTTGTGAAATACTTCCTGAACCTCTCCTCCATCAACCTGAGCAGAATTGTTGATTTCCTTCTTGGTGTCTCCATAATGTTCTATTATTGCAGTTAGCAATTTCATGGCTATTTCCTTATTTTTTTTTTTGTCTCCCTTCCTAGGCTCTGGTTATTGAAAAGCAAGTGCCATGTCTGATTTAATGTGTTGGCCCCAATATTCTAAACTGAACAAATATTCCATATTACTTTTGAACATCTGATATGATTCAACATAATTTACTATAAATACACAAATTAACCTACTTTCATACTATTCAACACATATCCTCAAGAAGCCCAACAACTATCAGGAATAAGAGACATATTTATTGATTATGACTACATGTGAAGACACTGTTAAGCACCTTTTGTGCATTATGTCACTTACCACAACAACTTTAGAAAGTATGTACAATTTTTACCCCCATTATACATATGGGGGAACTGATGCTCAGAAAGTCTAAAATGCATAAAGTGTCACAGTTTCACCTGGATGGACCCCACAATTTTAACCATCAAATATACTTCATCTATGTCAAACTCTTTAAAGAGCAACACATTTAGAATTGCTGTTCATATTTTAAGCATGATACAGAAAACTAAAAGGGTAAAGGGAAGAATAACAACATTGCTGCAGCCCCTTTTAGGAAAAGTGAAAAAATATTAAATTATTTAAGATAGACTAAAAACAATGCATATTAATTCTAACAGACTCCAAAAGAATGATTATTTTAGCAAGCTTGTGAATTAACTCAAAGAAAAAAAAAAGTAAAGTCAGAGTTTTGGCTTAAGAGCTTGGTCAATTAATTAATATAGTAACACTGCATAAACTAATTCTGAGGGATTATTTATTACTTTTTAGCTAGTATCTGAAGTGTCATTATGAGATAAAAATTAGTCTTTTCTGTATTTTCCATAGTACATAGAATAGGAAGAGATACAATTATTAACCTATAGGAAATTCTAATTTTAAAAACAAAATATTGAAAGTCTGAGAGATGAGGGATTATTAAATAGCTAAGTTATCTGGATTGTTTTATTTTAATTTTTAGAAATTTATTAAATTGGGATCCAGATTAAAAAAAAATTAAGTGTTGCCCTCCAAGAGTTCACAATGTATTTATATATTGGAGTCAAAGAAGTCCTGACATGTAGCTTGTTCACAAATTCCTGTATCTGCCCAAGTTATTTTTCCATGTATAACTTCCCAAAAGGCTAAAATTCTATCCCCCACATTCACATGTCTAAATGTCTGAATATGTATCCTACATAATCCTAAGTGGCTAAAACGTAGTCTTGAATAAAGGAGGAAATTGAATGAATGACATTTAAATATCAGGATTACAGGTGATAGACTTCAGAAAATCCAAACAACTTCAAGATGCTCTAAAGTCATAGATTAAGAGAAAGAAAAACTTTCACATTGGTGTTGGTTTTTACCTCCAAAAATGTCTTTCTGTAAAGCCCCTTGTGAAAATCCTTCCATTTTATTGTAAGGATTCCAATGAGGTAGAAAATTAAATGTTAATTCCTACTTATATCATGTTTGGAATAATAAACAGAATTTTTGTTTTAGGTTCATTTAAACAGTTAAGATCCTGCACAGGAAACAGATTTCCATTTCTCAGGAATAAATCCCAAAGAAGGAAGTAACCCAAGAAAATCTGGGGAGAGACAATCAAGTTCAATTCAATTTTATTCAAATTAACCAATATTTATAATTAGTTACTATGTGGTGGGCACTGTTTCGGGCCCTATGGGGTTACACAAAATAACAATACATGACTTCTGAACATCAAAATTCTAGCACATTATTCAAGATCCATCAGGGTCTTGCCCTTGTAATTCCATAGTGAATTCCTTGAAGTCTATACTTCTGTTTTTTTGTTTTGTTTTTTACTTGTGTGTCTTTGTATATTCATCTGTCACTTGGACCACTGCTTGTCTATCTCTATTCTACCAAAGTCTCACTTGTCATGTGGAACCAAGACTCAGGGAGCAATGCTTCCATCAAGCTTTGCCTGCCTCATAAACAACTAAACATTACATGATTTGATAGCCCCCTGGCCTGTTTCCTAAACACTCTATTGCTACCACCTGTATGGCTGCCATATCCCTTAAAGCATGTTGCCCTCACAGCAAGGACCATTTATAGCTTGTTTTTTGTTTATTTTTTTGTTTTTCACTCAAACCTTCAGGCTTAACAGGTGCTCCATTAAAGTTTAATGGCTTTAGGGGGCGCCTGGGTGGCTCAGTTGTTTAAACGACTGCCTTCGGCTCAGGTCATGATCCTGGAGTCCTGGGATTGAGTTCCGCATCAGGCTCCCTGCTCAGCGGGGAGTCTGCCTTTCCCTCTGACTCTCCCCCTCTGATGCTCTCTCTCTATCACTATCTCTCTCAATAAATAAATAAAAATCTAAAAAAAAAAAAGTTTAATGGCTTTAGTGGTTAGAACAGAAACTATTTCAAATAAAGGCAATCAACATTGAAGACTTTATTTAAGGTTTCTCTTATTTTCCATCTAATTTCCACCCCTCATGGCAAAATTAATTTAAATAAATTGAACGGACTTTGGGGTAAGCTAAAAAAAATAAATAAATAAACCTTGGAAGAATAAATAATGTTTAAAGTTAAATCTGAGAAATAATGTAATAAAAGATACTACATATGAGTTGTATAACTTTAACATTATGGCCAGTTAAATATTTAATGTTTATGTAAAATAGACTTTCCTCAATTTTGCCAGTATTGAATCAAACATAAAACAAATACTTAAAGATCAATAATCATAAGAATTGGTACCTTGACAAACTGGAGGTGCTCCATCCATCTGCAGTCGTTCTCCTAATCTGCATGTCAGAATTGCATTGCCAACCAGAGTAAATCCTGGAAGACACTGATACCTAATAATGTCACCTATTAAAAAAAAAAAAAAAGGCAGAGGGGGGCTTCAGATGTTTCCATTGTAAAATCTGTAAATATTGCAGAATATTTTTTCTTTCAGTCATTTTCAATTCTATTGAACTAATAAAATTCTGTTAGTTATAAGCAGGGATAATATTAAAAATATTGAACTACAACTACTTCATAGATA
Source organism: Mirounga leonina (assembly GCF_011800145.1). Taxonomy (NCBI): domain Eukaryota; kingdom Metazoa; phylum Chordata; class Mammalia; order Carnivora; family Phocidae; genus Mirounga; species Mirounga leonina. Next base: position 56,560,804 of record NW_023270415.1, read on the forward strand.
CTGACCAATCAGAACTAAAGTCAAGAGTAAATTAGATCTTACTACAGTAAGATCTAACTGGTATGTATCAGTTGGATATAAGCAATAGTGGTAAGGAAACAATCTAGTTGGTATAGTTAAGATATTCATTAAAAATATATCAATATATTATATATATAATATATTGATATAAAATATATCAATATAGAGAGACTTTCCAACCTAGTTTTAAAGGACTTTATTATCAAACTGAGCATAATCCACCACTTGTTTTCAAAGATATGGAAATAAAGCATATCTTCTAATATACCCTATATATTCTTCATTGTATGTTTTAGGCTTAAGCCTGAGTTCAAAGAACATCAGTGTGTCTGAAAAGGCAATAAAATAATAATTTGGAAGAAACCACTAGAATATAGTTATATGGTTCAAATTTCCATACTGGTTTTTCAGTTGTACATCCTAGAGATACAGGATTCTTGCTTTTGCCTATACTCCCTTTTGGTCTTTTCACTGCTATCCATTCTTAAGAATTCTCAACAATCTCCAACAATCCAGAGAAAGAGGGTCTAAGATAGGTTGCTACTATTCTTTCTGTTTCTTTTTAAGCAAATATCTCTACTAACACTATTTTTTTTAAAAAGAATTTATCGGACTTTACCTATTTCAAATTCATCATCTTCTGTCAAAATTTCAGCATTGGGTACGGGTGGTGGAGGTTGGCACACTCTTAGCTGATAAGCTATAAAAATAGACAATGTGTTTATTCCTTCTCTGAGAAGGTATATATATTCACATATGTGAAAAAAACACAAAATTATGCAAGGGTTATTTATAAGAATAAAAATAAATGGTATAATTTTATTGTTTCAATTATTTATTTTTTAAACATACTACAATATTGAGGGAAAATAAATCATTCCTTAGATACCAAAATATTTTCCCATGGTAAGAATACTTACCTGTAACTTCTTATTTCTCACCCTCATTATATTCCTTCTTGTTATGTGCTTCATAACACCTGTTATTTTTCTCTTTGGTGTGATCGCAATTTGGAATTATATATTCATATTTGTTATGTGCTCTATGCCCATCTTCCCTAAAGTTCATCACAGAATCCCCTTTACCTAGCAAAGTGCCTGGCATATAGTTACAGTTGCAAACAGGTACTCAATGCTTACTCTATTCCAAGAAATATTATAAATACTTTACTTATAATAATTCTATTAGTCCTCACAAAAATGTTATTTATTTTATTACTTAATTTATGATTAGGTCCATAATTAATTATGCCCATTTTATAGAAGAGAAAACTGTTGAAGAGAATTAAAGAATTTGTCTAAATCACACAGCTATAATGTGACAAAACTGGGATTTGAACTTAGGAGTTCTGACTTCAGAGCCTTCTCACACATGCTATATTAATATATTCATGAAATATCTGTTTGTTAAATTTCATGTTTCTAATAATCTACATCACTTGAATAGGTCAACCTCATTACATTAGAAAGATTCCTATTTGGCATAATTTAAAGGCCATCAAAAAAATAAAAGCCCTTTATGAATCTGAGCATCATGACTACTAGCCCCACCTGATATCTATATCACAATCATTTGCTTGATTAAAGTCTTATTTTTACTAAGATTTTTTAAAAATGTAATATAATCTTGTTCAGTCAAGAAACACACTTGATTACTATTTTACATTTGAAAAAAGTGTGTTTCATATGCTTAATTTTATTACTTAAACTTAGGAGTTAAATTATGTATCTCAGTGACCCAATAAAGAAACTGACACACAACTCTTACAGGGTTGAGCCAGGACTCCAGCCTCTGTCCTCTAACTCCAAAGCCCATACCTTCAATATTGCCCCTATCACGAGAAAATTATGAGAGTACTGAGGAACATCAACTGGACCACTTAAAGAAAACTCCTATAAAATAAGATGGATAAAATACATTTTAAAGAATGAGTAAAATTTTCCAGTTCTGAAAGGTAATCATGTGCATAAGAACATTTCAGATGGAGGAGAAAAGATGAGCAAAAAGTTGAGCATTGGTTCATCATCATGTAACAAAAAGCCATTTATAAGAGGTCAGTAGGTTAATACACCTCCAGGTTACTAAGGACAGAAAAAGGATGAAAATTTGTCAAAATGTAGCTGAAGACGAATGAATCAAGGAAAATTTTTGTTTCAGTTTCCTGCTGTAAATTGTTGTATGTCTCTTCAAACATCTTCCTTCTAGTACTTCAACCTGTTTATAAAATAAAAGCACTTGCTGTGCAACGATGATAATTTGCAAGTAAAACACTGCTCTACATAGAAGGGTTACCACTAGAGAAAAGACTCGCTGGGAAAGAAGCCTAGGACGGAAAAATGTAACCTGGATTTTTGAGAAAAAATTTTAGAGTAACGTTAGGAATTTTGAAAATCATTTTCCTGAACTTAGACCTTAAAAGGGGTACAATAACCAAGATAAACGGTAATTGTAATAAATGCCAAAGAGGTAGGAGAAAGGGGATAGGAAGATACAGAGAGCCTGCCATAGAGAAATCCTTAGGAGACTATGCTGAGAACAGTTGAACTATGTAAATCTGACTATAATGTAAAGGAGAAGGAAATATTTAAAGAAACCCCTTTGCATCTGTTTTTCTTTTGACTCTCAAAAACAAAGTCCTACAAAAAATCAAATCATAAACAGCTATCAACAGATCTGTTCTCAATCTTCATCAACTTCTACTGGTTTGTTCACTAAAATAAGTCTAAAATGTGTCCAGTGTCTTTCCATTCTTTCTGCCAACATCTCAGTGTAGAGCTCTGTCATTTAGTACCTACTGTACTGAGTTGAATAGTACCCAACAAAATTTATGTCTTTCTTGGAACCTTAGAATGTTATTTGGAAATAAGGTTGTTGCAGATGTAATGAGATAATTTGAGGTCATACTGAATTAAGGTAGGCCTTTAAACCACCCTGACTGCTGTCATTATAAGAAGAGGGGAGACAGACATTTTGTTGTTTATTAAATACATATTATTGAGGGCCTAGTGTGTGTCAGACACCATGCAATAGGCGCTGGGAATATGGTCATGAACAAAGCAGACACAACCTTGCTTTTATAGGCACTAGTTGTCAGTGAGAAAGATATTAATCAAATTATCTTATTAATGAGTAGAAATTACTTATGAGTTGAAACAAGGTGTGTGTGTGTGTGTACATGCTCATGCATCCACAAGTATGTGTGTTGGGGAGATGGATGACACATAGAAGAATAACCCAGGCAGAGGAATCAGCAAGTGTGAACCAGCAAAGAGGAAGGCTGGGGTAGGGGGTTGAAGAGGGTGGGGGTGGAGGGGCTTGGGTGAGAGAGTCCTGGGCAGAGTGAGAAGGGATAAGAAAGACTGGTAAACTGGGGCTAAGTCCCCCAGGAGGGTATGGGCCATGCTCGGAATTTATTTATTGTAATCTTAAGAAAATGGCAGACCTGTGAAGAGTTTTACATCCAGGAGGAATGTGATCAGATTTCTCCTTTAAAAAAATAACTCTGGCTACAGTGGGAAGAATAAACACAATTGAAAAAGAACAAAGGTGAATATCCAGAGACCCCCTAAAGAGTCTATATACTGCAGTGGGTATTAAATAAACAATTGTTGATTGGATCTAAAAAAACTCACAAGTGTCCCCAAATGACTTGACATTAAATTAAAAGTCTTGATTATGTTCTCCAAGGGCCTCTAACTTTGCTTAATTAACTTCAGCCCCATCTATTAACCAGTTTATAATTTTAGCTGCAAATGTAGAGAGTTCCTCTCCTCCACTTAAAACTCAAGTACCCCTGATGTGTTATGTCACCTACGATTCCATTCACTCCTCATAAAAAACATTAAACCACATCTCTATACTTTCTCATAATAAACTTTGAAAAGTCAAACCTGTCTACAACCTAACCTTTACTGTAGTCTCTTCTATTCCTTAATCAACATAGCTCTCAAATGGATGACAGTGTAACATTTGATGACATGTCTAAAACTATATTCTATAGAATTTTATTCTTATCTGTCTTGCTTTCTTGAAATCTATCGTCTTGTCTCTTTTATAATTTTGTCCTCAGATGGCTAAAATAGAGACATCGTCACTGATCACGTTAGCCAGAGTTAACCTCTTGCAGTTACTCTGTTTCACATCTATTTGCCCTCTGGCAATTTTAACAATCTGTAAGAACTGTTTGCTGCCCATTTTCTTGCACTAGAATATAAACTGCGCGAGAGCAGGGACTTTTCATTATCTTATTAACAGCTAACTCCTCAGGTCATAATGCAGTACCTGACATAGCAGTGGTCAATAAATATTTTCTGAGTAACTGAATGCTAGAACAATGAATGGAATGGATGATGAATGAGCAAAACATACATATTAAATAAATCCTTACCATACTGAGTGTGGACTCAATCCAGACTCTCTGGGTTTAAATCCTGTTTCTAATGCTGACAAGTTGGGAAATCTATGGCAAGTTACTTAACCTTGACCTCACTTTCCTAATTTGTAAATAGTAATGAAAATAGTAATGATAATAGTAATAACTTTATGCCAACCTAAAGGGTGATTACAAGGATCAAAATGTTTATATATGCAAAGCCTGGCACATAGTAAGCACTCTACAAGGGTAAGTTCTTGTATTAAATTGGGAGTTCAATTCCTTCCACATATTTGGTGTTCACAGATGAGTAAGAACATTTGGTAAAATATACTTTTTGTTTTTTCCAAGTTTCGCTTTTTATTTATGAATAACATTTTGATTTGGCAATTACTGAAATAATTATAAGCAGTTTAGGCATATTATCTTGGCTGGTAGGAGCAGGGTGTATAAGGCAATGGTTCGAGGTATGATAAATCAGGTATGATGTAACTGGAGAATTCAACAGTGCAGCTCTGATTTTTCTGATGATGTTTCTATCAAACCAATCAACATCACTGGGAAAAAAAATATATTACCCAATTTGTGTTGGAGAGTAAATACTTGTGTGCACAGGGCAGGCTGATCTAGTTTTTATTCTGAAAGCAGACTGCCTATGTTCTAATCTTGGCTCTGCTACTTGTTAACTCTATGACCTTAGGTAAACTGCTCAGACTCTGCGCTTCAGTTTTCTCAACTGCAAAATAAACATAAAGCTAAGATTGAGTTAATATATTGTCAAGTGCTTAGAACTGTGCCAGACACATATTATGATTTCAAAGAGACAGTGAATTCCCTGTTTGGCAAAGGTTAACAGGAGCATGTCTGCTTTGATTATGGTTATGCCCTGGACACATATAATCTCAATTGAACATGACTTTACTTACAACCCTGATGTCATGCAAAGGGCTAGTACTCATGTGATTTCCCAGGACACATCAAACTATTTATTTTGTTTCTATTGTGATTTAAGCTGTATATTTGAAAATGCTGAGATTCCTTATTTGTTTTACACTGATGAACATTACACTGTAATAGAAAGTTATTGGCTTCAGCAACTCATTCTATAGTCATGTATATTGTTGTATGTGCCTTGGTCTTACAGCTGCTAGTACCGTGCTCTGGAAAACATATTCAATAAATATTAACTAATAACTAATTGAATTAAAGCAATATCGCATCCTTTATAATATGCTTTGGTTACTCTGGAAGAAAATAAACAGGTCTAGGATGAATACCCAATATTGCATGGCTTAGTACCATAGATTGTTTGAGCTGGAAGTTACCTTATAAATCACTTGTCTGCTCTTTTTATTTTTTAGGGAGTGGAAGGAGGAAAAAAAAGGCCCTAGAGAAGTGAAGTGAGGTACACAAGGCCACACATCCAGTTACAGGTAGAACATATATTTGAGTCCATACTTTTCACGATCATTCTATTTAGAAACACCTATAGTTATGACTGTTAATGAAAAAGCTGCATAACAGATATTTACACATTTAAATATACCTTTGACTTAAATCTGTGTTCTTTTTAGAAGAATCATTTTAATCAACATGCCATTCAGCTTGAAACCACCATTTACTATTTAATAGTTACATAAGGGCATCATATTCTGTATGTCAGTATCTTTTTTTTTTTTTTAATGTAGGCTCCACACTCAGCATGGAGCCCAATGCCAGGCTTGAATTCACAACCCTGAGATCAAGAGTCAGATGCTTAACCAACTGAGCCACCCAGGCTTCCCTATATGTCAGTATCTTTTGAGGATGACTATTGCTTAAATAGCACCATGTTTTGGTTCAAACGCGTACAGATCTCTGGATCCTGGTCCAACAAATTTTCTTCTTGAAACTGCTTTAGAGTTTAATTCTGGCAATATTTTTTGGTTATTTTTAATTTCTTATTTTCTTTGCATGAAACATCCAATCCAATTCCAGAAAAGAATGCTCTATTTATCTACTCCAGTTCAACTGAGCTATTAAAAGCTTCTTCAAAAAAGACAACATAGAACACTGGCAAATTGCCATTCCTTCTCTAAAGCAAAACAGCTCAAGTACACAACCTTTCTGCCAAGTACCAACACAGTATCTCTTAAAGAGGAAAAAAAAAAATTTTTTAATGTTCCTGTATAAATCCTAAGTGCTCTACAATGACTGATGGTGATTCAGATTAAGTCAAGTATGATAATTTCATGATTTGGGAAAGATTTGGAGGAGGAAAAGCATTGATGATTACATGTTTGTTCAGTTATGTAATTTTGTCAATGTTATTTCAAAAGTTATGTAAAGCAAGTTTAAGTAGCTCCACTGAAAGAAGAGTTAGTGTTTAAAATAAAAAGCTCCCTGAGTTCTAATTAAGAGAGAAAATTATACAGACTTTTTTTTTTTCCATTTTGGAGAAAATCTGCTAGCAAGTTGACATGAACCATATAGGTAAGTTTCAGCAGTGCTGAAATTACTTACAAATATCACTTTTGCTCCATTAATATTATATAGTCAGTTTCTTTCTCTGCCTATATAAGGGAGAATCTTAGCAATCAAGAGCAAATGACTCATCCCCAGATTTAGAGTTGAGACCAAGAAATTCCCCATCATGAGAAAAGGATCAACAAGAAGTCACTCTTGGTATTTCCCCAGAGATGTAATAAAAGAAGTATAGTAAACAAAACTATTGGGAAATCTCCTGAATTATCCATTAAAAAGTTTCAGCATCTGCTGCATGAATTCACTTCCCAATATTCAGATAGCTCATTGAAATTATCTTGCTTTAGTATTGAGCTCACTAGAATCTGAAAAATTATATGCCAAGGTTGGGTAATCTCGCACATCAGTAGATAACAGATACATCAGCAATATCATTTGACCTCTGTCAGTCTCTGTTTTCCTTTCTCTCCTCACCACCACAGTTTGGTTTGCTTTTGGTTGTAAAGGAACATGCTATAGCTATCTTTAACTATCATAAACTACTCTGTGTACTGAAAAGAAAGGAAAAGAAAAGAAAAAAAAAGAGAAGAAAAGAAAAGAAAAAAGAGAAAAGAAAAGAACACAAAGACAGTCATGTGTGTTCTCAGCTTAGAATTGGCCTGGCTCTAACTGATAGGCTGTGATTTTCTGCTGTTGACCATAAACAATTTCGCTAACAACTAGAATCAGACATGATAACTCTTTGACCTCGTTGGAACAAGACAAAAAGGAGACCTTTCCATAATTATGTCTGAGCACAATAAAAACCAAGAACACTGTCCAAACTGCCAAAATGACCAAGACTCTTCCATCTCAGCTAACAAGAGCAAATGTTGCTTCCATACCAATTATTGTTCCAGGCATGTTCCATTCTTTCCACCTTCTAGAAAAAAAAAAAGTATTAAGATACCCAATTATAGGGACACCTGGGTGGCTCAGTCGGTTCAGTGTCTGCCTTCAGCTCAGGTCATGATCCCAGGGCCCTGGGTCCAGTCTCGAATCGGGCTCCTTGCTCAGCAGGGAGCCTGCTTCTCTCTCTCCCTCTGACTGCCATTCCCCCTGCTTGAGCTCTCTCTCTCTGTCAAATAAATAAACAAAATCTTAAAAAAAAAAAAAAAGAAAAGAAAAAGATACCCAGTTCTAGAACTGCTCCAATTTTGTAACAACACCCAACCTAGAAATACAGCATGCTTCCTTGAACCTTTCCAGAACTATCTTGCACAGCCCAAATCCTATAACAAGGCTCTCCTAATACCCTCATACTGGATGCCACAGGGTCCCTCATGGTGTGTTGTCTCACTCATTATGGTGAACAAATAAAACCCAATTTTGTTTAACTGAAAGGTGTTCCTGATGGACTTTGGTTGGAGGGGACTGACAGTAAGACATTGTACAAAAAAAAATGCCATAACGTATGAATGGATGTGCACATGGAGCCAAATGTCAAAATATAGTAAGTAATTTTGGAATGATTTTAGTCATTTTAGTAATCACTAGTCATTTAAGTAATAGTAAATGGTATTATCCTTTCCTCATAACAGTTTCACCAGTTTGTTTTTTTAGTTTCTTCCCCACATTTTATATATATATATAATTGTATGATCTCCATACCCTCTATGCTCTCTAGATATCAAACAATGAAACACTTTATGAGTTCCATGCTCTATCTACTGATAAATGAAAGGAGGTCAGGTCTTTAGGTTGTGTGAGGCAAAGGGGTCACACAGTTCAAAGCAACGGTGATTTATGTTTTATATAAAATGTGTCCTTATATCTGCAGCAGTCTCTTTTAGGATGAGACTTTGTGGAGTTAAATATACTTTCCCTAAATACAGCATTTATTGTAAAGGCAAAATAAACTTAAAAGATGACCTAAAAGATATTACAGGCCTTTTAAACACATTTCTTAAAAATAATCTGGAAGTCAATATGTAATCAATACATTCTTTCATAGAAGATGTGCCAATGGATAAACATTGGAAAACAATGGATAGTATAAATTACGCTTACTAAGAGAGTCTTCTGTATATAAATTGAAGTTCTCTAATATTTTGATATTAGAAAAAGCAGTGCCCTGGATAATAGATTTAAAAATGAAAATGATACTGTGTTTTAAATGAGTAAATATATAATCTGGTTATGCTATAGCCTCCTCGTTGTTTTGTTTGCCGTAAGTCAGACCCCCAATAAAATTATCTTCTTTTCACACAGTGACCTTACCACATGTTGGAAACCACAAAGAACATACTAAGTTGCAATGAACCTACATATTGCTGTAAACTTGTAGGTCACGAAGAAGAGAAGCACTACAAAGTTTGAAGTTCTAAGTTTTAATTAGGAGGGGTATTTTCTAGAAAATGAGATGACTTATCATCTTGCTAAAAATTAAAATCATTTTGCCAAATTCTTAAGGAAAAATTAGATTTCCAGGCCATTAAAACCTATGTGTTCGATAATACCAGCTTGGGACATTGCGTGGCATCCAGTAAGAACTCTCTATATTTTAGCTATTATTATTGCCAGTATTGTTGTCATTATTTAAAAAGAGGTCATTCTATGGAATTGGATGGACCTATTTTGAATTCGAGGCAGCTCTTCTATTTATTAGTTCTCTAGCTTTATGTAGGTTAATTTTTTTTCTTTCAATTCTTTCATTATTAAAATGGGGATAATAATACTTATCTTGCAGAGCTATTACAAAAATTAGCAATAATACATGAAAAGTAGCTAGCAGAACACCCAGCATATTAAGTTTTCAGTAAATGGTAGTTATCACTATTCTAGGGTTTGCAAAAACAGTGCAGTTAAGACAGGTTTTGTGTAATTTACTTTTAGGAAGTCACTGATTAGGACTGAATATTGTTAATATTTATTATAAACCAAATCCATCTTAACTCTATAGCAGATACCAAGACAATTTAGCTCTTACCTTAGGAAATTACAATTCCAGCAATACAGAGAGAGACAAAAACATTTTCTTAGATAAAAAAGAAGTATAATATCTGAGATAAACTGCCTCAACATTTACACATGTCCTATTTTTTCATTGCACAGAACTTTCATTTTTCAAAGCTTTTTATGAACGTTATTTTTGATCACGAAAGGCTTTATGAAGGAGATGTTTTATAAAAGACAGATGGATGGCTGGATCTCATAAAGGAAGTCAGGTTAGGAGAAAAGAAACACATTCTTTTTCTCTTTTCAAATATATTAAAAATACATTAATAAATGAAACCTAAATGATCAGTGTGACCTTTAAGAAAGTATGTGAAAAGATTGATCTGTCAAATTTATAAAATAAATACACAAGTCCTAAGAAAACCGCTTCTGACTTACAATAGGGCATAAGACAAGGACCTATTAAATCAGTAACAGATTTTAAAGAAAACTGAGTTGGGGAGTAAACCACTGTAAGTTTAGGTATACTTACTCAGCTTAACACTAAGTGTTAAATAGTGCACTGCCTTCTGGTTTACTTTTTTTGTTGTTTCTGTGAAGGGAAATGCATGCATGTACCTGGTCATAAAATAATCTTTGTAAAAGTTGTAAGTAATACAGATCAAATAAAATCAATTAAACAGCTTTTTTTTTAAAAAAAAATGATTTTGAACTCTCTTTCCATTGTAACATAATTAATCAGTCAGTAATATGAACATAAAAAAGTTAAGAAGCATAAATATGATCTGTGTCCTCAAAAAAGTACTCACTATTATTAAACTCACAAGACTTACAAAACAATACACCATGCTGTAATAAGTTCTCAAAAGTTTGGTAAGAGAAAGTGCAATCAGAGAGAAGATGGTTGTGATTCCTATGAGCTCAGATTGCCAAGAAATGGAGGATATGGGACTTAAAAGGGGGAGACAAGAAGAACTGAAGATGAGTAGGAAATCATTTGAGAATGGAAGTTCAAGAGGCAGCGCAAGAACCAATCTGACTGGAAGTCAGAGTAAGCGCTGGGGAGTTAAGATTCATTGAACTGGATTACAGGGTAGCTTTAAATTTGATTTAATATAGGCATCCCGCAATCTTGAAAAGGAGAGTCAGAATGAAAGCAGTGCTTAAGGAAAATTATCCTACTAAGGCTGGTGGAATATAAGACACCTGTCAATTTTTAACATTAGCTCTGGCTACATCCTCAAATTTCAAGGTTATTTTAAGGTTTAGGTAAAATTCCCAGGGATGTTGATTCAAATGCTAGGCAATTGTGAGCCTTTTTATGAAATTGAAAGTATAAACATAAAGATCAGCCTTCTACTGGAAAATCAAAAATGTGAGATAAGACAAGGTCAGGAAAGGAAGATTTACTAAACATCTACACTGCCAGGATCTATGGGAACTGTATTTTATCCATTGCCTCCAGTTTTCTTACCATCTCTGCAATGTAATGCTGATAATAGTAATAACGACAGCACTTACTTGGTTTGAGCTCTACAAAACTGCCAATATTCAGCATTTTTTGACCAATTATTTAATATAGTTCAACCTAATATATTGCTGTAATTGGAGTTATTTCTCTATATACAGTCTCTCATGAAGGCTGTCAGCAATCCCACCATGTTGTTTTACAACTGAAGAAAGCAGAAGCGAAAGAGTAACTTGTCCAAGGTCAATGGGAAAACAAAGTGCTAAATAAGTATTTGATCTTCCTTTCTAAGCTAATTCCTTTGTATTATACGTGGCTCAAAAATTATTATAAATATCAGGTGAAACATATTTTGGAATGATATTAGAGGGATATACATTCACATAAATGTCTATGTAAATCCACTTCATATTTTGTGGGTGACATTCTGTCATCCTTATATTTTCTATATGAACACACACACACACACACACACATCTTTTTCTTTGGCAATATTTCTCCTTTGAAATGACCCCAAAGTTTTATAAGAATTTTATGTTCTTTATAAGGTTATTCTACAGATATTTAGCGTTCATCAATGAATAGTCCCTTCTTTATCATTTGTTCAGGCAGGAAACAAAATAATAAAAATTTATTTTTATTATTTTTTTAAATAATAAAAATTTATGCAGGAATCCATGAAGAGAAAAAATGTACAAAATAGAGTTCAGCAATAAATTCCTCCTTTGGTCTTGACTATTACTTAGTGTATTGGCTCCTGGGTTATGATTATCTCTCAAGGTAATAAAGTTAGAGTTGTAGCTTTAGACTGTATCTACATACTGTCAGCATCACCAACCAAGTCAGTTAAAAAAAAAAAAGACAAATGAGTTATTAAAAAAAAAAAAATAAACATCCTGAATAAAAATGATCTCATTGAATGCCTCACTTCCTAACTGGCTGTGCCACAGTGTGCATGAGGTTCTGACAGCTGTGGGACACTAAAGAAAGACAAACTGGTAAGTGCTGAGATTAAGCAAACAAATATTTTCTGTCTATTCTCTATTTCTAACCTGATGTGCTTTAAATGTCTAAATGCTTTTAAGTATAACCGTACTTGACTTAACATATTTTTCATGGAATATAAGCTTTGAGTATCAAAGTTTTTCTTACTTTATATTAAAAAAGATGAAAAATTTGCTTTAGAAAACATCTTTTTTTGATTCAATTAGCCAACATAGAGTACATCATTAGTTTCAGATGTAGAGTTCCGTGATTCATCAGTTCCATGTAACATCCGGTGCTCATCACATCACGTGCCCTCCTTAATGCCCATCACCCAGTTACCCCCATCCCACCACCCCCTCCCCTCTGGCAACCCTCAGTTTGTTTCCCATAGTTAAGAGTCTCTTATGGCTTGCCTCCCTCTCTGATTTCTTTCCATTCCGTTTTCCCTCACTTCCCCTATGATCCTCTGCGCTGTTTCTTATATTCCACACATGAGTGAAACGATATGATAATTGTCTTTCTCTGAATGACTTATTAAATTGTATATTAATGTATTGGGACAAAGCACATGTTCATCTTCCAAATTTTCATATAACTTTTGTGAATTTCAGACAGTAGCTTACTGATCCTGTGAAATACACATAGAATTGGTCTCACAATGTCATATGAAGCAGGATGTGTTTTATGGAACTATGGTCATAACAGAGAAAGGATATATCATTAGGAATCAACATTTTCTTATTTATAATGGAATACAATCAATTTGAGATAAAGGGAAATTTTTTAAAAAGCTCTGTGAACCATCTGAATGTTCTTTGAATAGGTTAATGTTATGAAGAGAGGACCCAGCATAATTCTGTAAAATGAATTAAAATTGAAACTCCTCATAAATTATTTCACAGGAGTAAAAGCTATGAACTTAATGATCTGGAATAGTCACTTAAAAGTGTAAGATTCTAGAATAGATACAGTTTTGAAATAAGAGCATAAATGAATAATATGATCCAAAGCATAAAGATATTGGATGCTATTTTTAGAAAGACTCACAGCAGGTTGAATAAATTAAACATTTTGTATGAAAAATCTATTGATGTCTCAAAATTACATGCAATAAAATATGAACAGCTGGTTCTCTTTTATTGGTTTCCGCACAAAAATGATTATTTTGAGTAATTACTGACTGATTTATTTCCTATTTCCATTTGCTCACATTTTCATGTCCCTAAACGTTTAGAAGAGGTCATTCTTTGCAAGTAAATGTGTTTTGAAATGATTTTTAAAAAGTGTCAAATTTTAATACCTTTTCAATCATTGGTTAAATATATATTACACTCAATTTTTCCAGGACAATTTTAAACTGAAATAGTGCCAAATAAAATAGAAACTCTTAGATAATACCAACCGTGGTAACTGAGCACAAAAAAGCCACTTGTTGTGAAATCACTGTGAAATTTGATTAGAATCTGATTTGAAGTGCTATAGACTGATTCCAAAGCTGTATTGCCACTGAACTGCCCAATCTGAGGTGAGTTTTGGTCTGGTCCATCCCTATTAGAGAGAGACAGAGCAGGGAGGGGAGAAAGAGAGGTTGAGATTGCCTTTTTTTTTTTTTTTTTAAGATTTTATTTATTTACTTGACAAGAGAGAGACATAGCGAGAGAGGGAACATGAGCAGGGGGAGTGGGAGAGGGAGAAGCAGGCTCCCCGCAGAGCAGGGAGCCCGATGCGGGACTCGATCCCAGGACCCTGGGATCATGACCTAAGCCGAAGGTAGCCGCTTAACCGACTGAGCCACCCAGGCACCCGAGATTGCTTTTTTTAGAGAGTTTTGCACAAGGTTTTGTAGAAAATATTACATATGAAATGGTAAAGAGGCAATAAATGAAATAACCAATGATTAAGGCCAAATCATACTGGTATATTTATGTTTTTTTAGGTAATGGTATATCTAAAAATGTAAAGTATAAAAATATATCACATATTTACCTAAATGAAATGCACCCATATTAGTTATAATCAATTACATTGTCCCTGGTGTTTTGACCACAACCCATATCGCCCCAAACACTTGAGTTTTGCCCTCCTTTTATTTTCTTCAGAACAACCTGGAGAATCATAGACTGTTAAATTTAGAAGGAATCTTAGGACTCATCCAGTAGTTCAGGTAACCAATTGTCAATAATTAATTTAGAGATTTTCTTTATGTTTTTAAATAAAGATGTTTCATTAACAGGATAATTATAATGCAAATATATTTTATAACAAATTATGATGACAGAAATTCAAGCATATTAAATAGTTATGATTTGAACATAGGCTTTTAAATTTCACTGGTTTTATAGAGAACTTACTTATCTTAAACTTACTCTGATACTAATTTCTGATTTTGCACATTAATTTAATATTAAATTTAACATTTTTTTTCACCCACAAAAGCTTTTGCTCTGTTTAGCTGTTTCATGGGCAAATAAGTCAAAACCTCTTTCTCTTGTTTATCTTATATATCTACAAAATATATACTGTCACCCTCAGATACTCACACCAATTCAAGTATCAGATGGGATGGCAATTTGTACAGAGGATTGTGATATATTTTCATTCCTACCTCGTTTCATTGTTATATATAGTTGAATCAATCAATAGCAATGGTCCTGGCTTACCATACAGTAATGAAATCATAGATTGGTTCTGTTTGAAGGACAGTAAAATTGATGTAGATTCCATTCCCAGGGGGTACTCTCACAAGCCAAAAACAGTCTTGAAAGTTAGGATATTCATCAGGATACCCAGGAGAATAAATGGTGCCATTCATTGCAGTTATATTTCCTCCACAAAGAGCTACAGAAATGATATAAAAAACTGTTAAAATAAAATGACAATAAACTGATCATAGAGAAAAAGGCAAACATTTCTTATCTCTTAAGCAGTATAAAATACATCTATATTATGTTCTTACCTCAGTTAAGGTGTATAAAATTAGGTTGGCAACCATGAACGATATATAGTCTGCTTTTATTTATTTTTCAATATGAGGTATGCTACGTAGTTATTACCTATTCCTAGATTAGTAACTTAGATTTTCTTCTGTTTTTTTTTCAATACTTTATCAATACATACACTTTTCAACTTTCACCTTATATCATTACACATATAAAGCATTATAAAAGGTTCAAATCCTTTTTATTAAAAGGATTTTTAGAGAAAATGAGCCCAAATTCAGTAGCAATACCTGCATTAGTGACTTATGTAAGAATGACTATTAAACATAACTCCATGCACCCACCCAGACACACATACAGGAGAAGCTCTCAAGTGTTAATCAACTGTAGTCTCACTTCCAATGGAGAAGGTGAAAATTCCTGCCAATAATGGTAGAATCAGTTATTCATTTGGGGGCCTTAAGGATTTTGATCTGGGTACTAACTATAATTCTCATCTGAAAGAAAGACTATATATTTAGCATGCTATTTGAAGAAGAAGACAAAAAAGAGTGCCAAGACAAGAATTATTAAACACAGATGATACCAACTAAAACATAGCTTCGAGTTAGAAGCATACCTTCACACCTTGGAAGTGGATGATTCCAATTACGACTCACTCCATGAAGGCAAGTGAGAGCTGAATTCCCAATTAGTGTGTATCCAGGGAAACATTCAAATGAAATGGTTTGACCCACAGTAAAATCATTGCCAATTACAAAACCGTTTCGAAACGGGCGTGGATCAGGACAGCTTTGCAACTGATAGGCTGGAAAGGGAAAAAAAAGATGTTTTACCCTTCTGAATATCAGAAAGACCACAGATAGGTACTATTTGCAACTTGCAAAATAGATGCAGTACTGCTTGTCATTGGTTATAAATAGTAATTCAGGTTTATAATAAGTGATGTTACTGGCAGTATGATATGAACTTCTTCTCGTGTCTATAATTTTCATATTTAAAATGTTAGTACAGTTCATAAAAATGCATTCAGTTTCTTATGCAATCTATCTAAATTATAAGGTTTAGTGAAAATATAAACTACTCTTAAAGCCACAATTTTAATCCAACATATTCTGATTCCTTTACATAGAGTACAGTTGCTTCCTGGTTACATTGCATGTATGCAGAATAAAATAAGCATATGTGTAAACCTAATTCTGAACCTTTTTAAATTTGTTTTTTACTATTTTTTCTCTAAAAGAAACTATAATATCCCTCTGTTGGGTTTCGCCAAATAAATTTAACAAATACAAAGTATTAGGAAACAAATTTCCTTCTAATACAGATTTTGTACTTCAGTTATGATATTTTTAGCTTAGTAGTGTAACTATGTGTTTATTTGTTCATATTCCTCTTGTTCCACATTCTGTGTGAAATCAAAGCTCCTGTTTTGTTTATCAATGTATACTAAAGGCCTTGTCCATTGCCTTTCATATAGAAGGTGCTTAATGAATATTGCTAAATAAATTTTGAAGCTATAAACTGGATATATATTCATATACTCATGCCAATATTATTAATATTTGGGACTTTGTGTTCAAGAATAGTAAAATTGTATTATCATTAATAAAATTTAAATTACCAGCAATCAGAGGCTATTTTGCTACTGATCATTAAATTCTAAATTCCCCAAATCAAAAAATTGCATTTGCAGTTGAATCAGTAACCCTAAGTTGTTTATTAAAATATAACTCCAATTTTTAAGCTAGATATTTCAGAATTAACAGCAATCCTTTTAAGATATTAAGTGATTTTTTCCTTATTCTATGTTTTTCATTTGAATTAATATTCCACACATACAAAAATATCAAAACCAAAGGCGTCATTCCAATTTAAGACAAATGTGTGTCATTTGATGATTAGGAGTTAAAATATATTATTCTATTAAACAAGCCCTTTCAAATTTTCATTCACATTTAAAATATTTTTTCCAGTTTTATTAAGATATAATTGACATACAGTGCTGCATGAATTTAAAGTCGACATGATGATTTGATTTCTATATATTGTGAAATGATTACCACAATAAGTGTAGTTAATTAGATAATTTTGAATACTCAGACAAATGTAAGATCCTGCAATAACTTCTACAGCATTTTACCCTCCTATGCTTTTAGTTTAATAAGGAAATATAGGAAATAGATTTTAAATTTTCACCCCATATCAGATACAATGCAGGACCTAACTGATTACCAGTAATAACATTAATTTTGGAAGCAAGTTTTCCAGTTGAAGGTCACACTTAATTGTATAATATGCATTTTTCCAAAATTCAGAAAGCTCTTAAAATCTAATGACAAAATCATCCAAAAGTAACACTGATTTTTTGAATCTGTATAAATTATTTCTCAAAAATGCCACTAGCTCAATGATATAAATGTGTAAAAGTGGAGTTTTAAAACACAGTATAATTCACAACTAATATCTAATGATCATTGTAACACATGTCAATAATGTCAATAATATTAATATTATATCAATAGCAGTAAAAACTCTGTATCTTTTATGCTTTTATTATATAAATAATCAATCTTCTTAAGGGCACATTGACTGAAAATGCAGTTAGTAAAGTTCAAATTCTAGTTATACATCATTCAAATAAGAGCATTATTTTGAAGGCAGAAGGAAAAAGAGGGAAGAAAAAAAGAAGATGAAGCCTGGTTTAAAGGAAATAGCAAGGTGCCTGGCATAGGGCCTGAACACCTGCTAGAGAAGGATTACAAATACAGCTCCACGTCTTCTAGCAGCAAATAAGAAACTTAATCTGTTGCCCAATTGTTTTAGAAATAATTAAATTCCTTGGGAACACGGTTGATTCTGTACTGAGAGGTGGCAGAAATCACTTCTATTTTATGTAGAGGATGATGTGTGATATTGTGCTCTTAAGTTATGTATGCACGCATACTGCAAATTGTAATTATTTTAGTTGGAAGTTATGATGTCTATTTTAACTACTCTTAAATTTCCTTTTGGGTATATGCTTTTATTCAGCAAATATTTATTGTGCTCTTACTGTTCTAGCACTTGGGATATATTGACAAATAAGACAAAGATGCCTGCTCTTGTGGAGCTCACATACAAAGCATCACAGACTCATAAAATCCTTTAATAATTATGGCAGAGATGTAATTGAATGTTAAGTTATTCTGATTAAAATCTGCAGTCATTGGAACTACACTGTATAAAATATCATAACTTTAAATGTTTAATTTTAAATCTTAGACATTTAAAATCTGAAATAACAATCATAAAAATAGCTAAAATGCACTAAATATTTACTAATGGTATACATCATGGCATATATTTTACATTAATTTCATCATATAAAGTTAAAAAATATATCTGGGAGGTACTATTACTAACTCTATCATGCAAATGAAGAAACGGAGTGGAGCTCTAGTCTATTTTAGATTGAATCTGAAGAGTCACCATTTGAGGCTGAGTCCAAACTATTTGAAAGGGATAAAAATCTTGTCAAAGTATTTATTTTATATTCTCATGGAACTAGAATGGAAGGAAAGAATGTCATATTATTCTACCATTATAAAGTAAAAGAAAATAATTTTATGCAGAATATATGAATACTGCAAAATATCTTTCAATACACCTATTTTAATAGAAGAGCAAAGATAAATCTTTGATATCCACTTTGCCTTGCCTTGGCTTGCTTAATTTAATTGTGTAGTAATACTAATTCAATCATTTTTTCATGGTTAGAATTTTCCAAGGCCTCAGAAAGACATCATTTCCCTAATACAGTTGCCTGAAAATTTCATTATTTAAAAAAAAATCTTCCTAATTGAGGCTTGCCTTGGTTTAGCCTTTCTAAAACACAATATAGAAAATACTTAGAATTAGATTGCTAATAGCTGATTTGGAGTTAAATGAGCTTCCACTTTTTTGTTATTCCTCTCACCTTGGTATACAATGTGGAACCCTTGTTTGTTCTGTGAATAGTCACTGTGAAAATACAAACTGGTTTCATGGGTTGTACTAAATAGGGAAGATGGTATTTGAGGACCACTAAGTCGGCCAATAACAGTACTAGTTTCTGAGGATCCACTTCTTACTTCCAAATAATCATGTATTGTTTCTGTAGAAAAATTGACAAACTGGAGATGTACACCTAAAGAAGAAAAGCAAAAAATACTACTTTACTGTTTTATCGAATTAAGTATGCACACATATATACACATACTCACATTAATGTAGTTATATATGATTCCATTTAGGTCAAGAGGCATACTCTCAAGGTCTGGGCCATGGGTTTGCTGTTTGTAGGGCAACTAGTTCTGTCATAGTTCAAAGTAACCGAATACTGCTCTCAATTGCCCACTAGTTGTCATGTGGGAATCTCTTCCATTTTATTGTAATGTCACCATAACAAAATGAAACAAAAAAGTGGCTTTCTTGCTCTTTGATACCATTTAAAATTGGATTCAGCAATTTCTAGAGGTAAAAAAGTCATTCGGTAAATGTGTATTTTGTAGAAGTCCAATTTGAGGCCAAAATATGATTGCAAAGCTTTCATTTATTAACAATCAGATTCCACAATTACCTGAGAAATTAGTCATTCATCTATGGGGGATACATTAATTTCCCCAATATAATATTAGAGGCATGTAATTTATAAATGAGCTCTTTTACTACTTTATCAGAAGATAATGCTAGTTTTTATATAATCATCTCAATAAAATCTAGTGATCATTGCTACATGCTGTCATATTGTAATATAGTCTCAAAATTTATATAAACATAACTGAAATATGAGATAGTGAAATGTTTCTGGGATGGAAAAAATAAAATGGAAGCCTCATTGAGGTATATTTGCCTAATCTGATTAATATTCAATTTTAGTGAATTAGAGGGTTTTTTTTTTTTTTACAACTATCATTCTCCAAATTGTTAAGAATAAAATCTGGCATTTATTGTTTGCTAGACACTCTCTTAAGTGTTTATATATGCTATTTATTTAATGTTCACAGTTACTCATGAGAATAAAGAAACCAAGGCACAGAAAAGCTAAATAATTTAGCATATTATTTAGCTAAATTACACAATGACCTAAAAGCCCTGAAATTCAAACTCAGACACTCGGGCTCTGGGACTCTTGCTCTTAATAACTACACTGGAGTTCTCAACTAAAGTCACATTTTATTACTGGAAAAAAGAGTTCCACGAAAATTTTCTATGGGCAAATACATTTGGGAAACACTGAAAATAGGCTTTAAAATATTAATCAAGTTTCTGTACAATTATACAAATTTCTTAGAAATTTGAACATGCTATCCTAATACATGAGGCTCTAAGAATTGCGTATTTCTTTCTAAAAATTTCTCCTAAGCCTCCTTTTCACAAATTATCTTGTCAATAAGTGTTTTACACAATAAGAAAATACTTCCTTAATTTTTGATACGTAGTCAATCTTCTTTTCAAAAATTACAAAGTACTTTTTTGAAATATATTAGAACTAATTTTTGATTCAACCAAAACTCAAAGAAAACAATGGTATTATTTAAATGTAATCCAATCAGAAACAGTCTCTTATGTTTTCATTTCTAAAATAGAGATGTGTATTATTTCTAATTTTAATGAACTTGGTTTTAAAATCAAGAAAGTATTAATGAGAGGTAAGTTGAAAATTATATAATGACACTATTGAAAATATGTTTCATAATTTATTTTTATATAATTCAGTTAGGGATGCCTGGGTGGCTTAGCCAGGTAAGCTTCTGCCTTTGGCTCAGGTCATGATCCCAGGGTCCTGGGATCGAGTCCTGTGTCTGGCTCCTTGCTCACCAGAGAGCCTGCTTCTCCTTCTGCATGCCACTTTCCCTCCTTGTGCTCACTCTCTCTTTCTCTCTCTGACAAATAAATAAATAAAATCTTTAAAAAAATAAAATAATTCAGTTAGCTCCAAAGCAACATGGGATAAGCCCTCTTAAATGGCTGGTAAAAGACACATAAGAATAACCATACAGGTTCAAATCTCTTATTCATTTATATCAGTATCATTATTCAGTGAATGGACATAGAATTTGACTATAACTTCAAAGTAAGCACGTTTCCACGTAGTAACCAGAAACATCCTCACTAGGAAGTCCTCCAGCATCTTCTTTCTGTGGCTTCCTGTTTTCCCAAAACCTGAGACCAGTCAAACTGTATTCAGGTTTGTTGAGTTTCTTTAGTTTTTGTCTGCATCTTTCCATGTGTCACTCTGTTTACCAAGAATTTCTTTCCAGTTCCCCACAGACGACCCTCTTTGTTGGGCTGACTTTTACTTATCTACAAAGTCTACAATTTAGGAATCACTTCCTCTAGCAAGACTTTTCTGCATTTCCTGGATGAGGCTGGATGTCTGTACTAATTACAATCCTGTAATCTTTATTATAGTTTATTGCAATAGCATATTTGACTGTCTCCTCATCCTGACTGTAACTTTTCTGGGGAAAGGTACAAAGTCTGTTTCACTATGCATTTTATTCCCAGTTTGGCATAGTACTTGGAGTATAACACGCACTCAGTAAGGAATTGTCGAAACTAGTTTTCTGTGAATTTATGTAAAATATTTAATTATGTAAAATTATGTAAAGTACTTAAATATGAATTTTTATTCTGAGGCCACAGATGTTTTTGGGTAATGAGGTAGCAAATTCAGTCCTCAGTAAGTGATATAGTACATAATTTCTTAACTGCTCTAAATCCACCAGGTTTGTATGTGGTTCAGGAAGTCTACTCATCCTTATCTTCTGTAATTTAATAAATGTCTTTCTTCCATCTAGCGCTTCTACTTATGCATATACAGACCCATAGGATATGAAGCTGCAGGAGAATATATTAGTGTTAGAAAAGTGAGAAAGAATCCATGAAATGCTATATATATAATGCAGTATATCCAAGAAACTGGGAATTGTATTATTAAAATTAGAAAGTATTACATCTACATGTATTTAAACCCAACATTAGAAATTTTGTACTACTTTTCAAATGTAAAATCTTACTTATTTGCAATGAACATTAGATAATTTTAATAAATTATCAGAAAAAATTATATATGTACAACTTGGTTATAATAAGAGACTTCTAAAAATGATTATATATGAAAATCACATTGAATTTACTATTGCCACACACATCTAAATCAGACTAAATCCATACAAATCAACTGGAAAATATCAGAGAGTTATCTATCTACCTATCATCTAACTATGAAATCAGAAAAATGCCCATATCTTTTCAATTATCCTAGTATTTCAAGTGAAAGGTATTTGGTTTCAGCAACCAAATTTGGTTCAAGCAATCCAAATCTCACTCCTCAATTTATATAACTGTAGGCAATCCCAAAGTAAACTATAATTTGTGAGTTTTTACTAGACCTTGATATT
This sequence comes from Mirounga leonina, assembly GCF_011800145.1. Taxonomy (NCBI): domain Eukaryota; kingdom Metazoa; phylum Chordata; class Mammalia; order Carnivora; family Phocidae; genus Mirounga; species Mirounga leonina. The sequence goes on from NW_023270415.1 coordinate 56,583,418, forward strand.
TCTTTATAAGGATGCATTAATGATACTGAAAACTCTTTCACATGTTTTTACTATACATACCAAAACCTATGGGCAGCTTTATTGTCCACGTGCAATCTAAACTGCTAGGGTAGTTTCCAGGAAACCCAGGGCTGAGGATCACACCGCTGAAATCTGACATTGCACCACCACACTGAGCTACAAAATGAGAGGTCCCATGTAAGCCAGAGTAGTGGAATACTTTAATGTATCAAAAACAAATTGAAATCATTTCAAGTCTTAATCAAGTCTGAGTTAAAACTGATATAAATTTTAATATTGTCAACTCTCACTCACACCACACACTAGTAATCAAATATAATCAATTGACAATGCATTTTCTAAAATAGCTTAAAAAGACAACATACTTCCTTCCTCAGCAATAAGTGCAAGCTAAATCAATTATTGCACAGCGAGAAGTAGCTCATGTGCAGTGAATACAATCAAACAAGGAGCATTATGTCCTTTTCTACAGCGGGCAGTTTATTTCTTATCATAAGTACTTCTAGGAATGTTTTCATTCATTCCAAAGATGCCACAATTTAGAAAAAAAAAAATCAAGGCAACAACATCCATTCTAAATACTGTATTCAAGAGGAAACCATTTTCCCAGCCATACCTCCTTCTTTTTGTGAGAAGGTTAAAGAATTTTAAGAAAAAGATTGGTTTCTATTGGTAATATGTGATGGATTCACATATCACACATGGGATATGGCTGCCCTTTATCCTAAAAGAATCTAGACAAAGACTACAGAAGTAAAAAACAAGTAAAAAGATGTACCCGGGTTTGAGAATTTAGGCATAATTTATAGATGTGCTTGTTCTGGAATCTCTATTATATTGATTTACTATTAATAAGTAAGCAAAAATTACAAGAACAGATAATTAGCCAAGTTCATGATTACAAAGAACTATTTAATCTATATTAAAGTAGTCACTGCATTTTAGAAGCTAATTCGTTCCTCTAAAAGTACATTTTTATTATTTCATCATAAAATACACATTTGTCAATTGTGGGGTGAAGAATCAAATGTCATGGTTGTGTATCAAGTTTGAAAATTACCTGTATATAACACTTACCTACAGTTACATTCATTTATTTCTTGTTAAGAGTAACAAAAGATAGATACTCACACTTCAGACTGTATATCGTAAAAGCATATTCAGTAAAAATTTCATCAATGTTCTATATGATCTCAGTAACCTGTTTGACAACTATTTTTAACTATAAGAACTGAATGAATTATATCATCTTACCATTGTGTGTATATACATATATATATAATAATGTAGCAATCTTCATATAAACCTTTCTTTCCATTGAGATCTAAAGATATGCCTGTGCATTTTTCCATCCTTCTGAAATCTCAGCTCATCTACCCTTAAACCAGAGTAATTTTCAACATATAGGTACAATTAACGTTCAAAAATTACTTCTTCTAATATTTGACTGTTCACATATATACATCACAGAGTCTGATAATTAATGAGTGGTAGAGAAAATATTTTGGCCATTCAAAAATATTTTTAAATTTCTGACAAGACTGTATTGTAGGTTTGTTTTGCTTTATCCTGAACTTTGGGTAAAAGAGCACAAAGACTATCTTCTTCTCTCTTGCCTTCAAAATCTCATCTTTCACCCACTCATTGTCCCTCCAATTCTGCTACTTTCTATCTCTTCAGATATGACCTGAAAATCCTGTCCTCTGCATTGAGCACCTTTCTAGAGCTTAAATCCCAAAATCAGAGGAGAAAGAAGGAAAGAAAATGAAGAATAAAGAGATCATGAAGGAGAAAGAATGACAAGTAATGAAACACATAAAGAAGAACCCTCCAAATGCATCTGCCTTCAGCTCTGCATTCATGCTTGTTTTCTCAGTGTCTCTGTGATTTCATACACTCCTAGGTCTTTAATGGCTATTCTGTGTGTTCCACCTGCAGCTCTGTAATAGACTCTATTGTGCCCCTTTACACTCTTATTGTTAAGGACACAACTATAGCCTCCAAGATAAACACAACCATAGTCCTCTAAGATAAGATCATCTTTGATTGTTCCTTCTGATTTGTCTCTATTACCTAAAAATCTCAAGTGACTTTTCTTTCCATCCATCAGAATATCTGGCAGATTGTTTATTTTCCAATTCACAAGGCTATATAACCTGATGACTAGAGCTTTAAGACATTCTCTGAATCAGCCTCCCGCCTTCAGTTTCTCCTTATAATATGGCCATGATATCACTTCAAGTACTTTGTCTATCAAATACAGTACAAGTTATTGTCTAAAATCTATGAAATGCAAAAAAGTGAGTGAAAAAGAAATAAAAATGTCCTCTAATTTTACTCCCCATAGATAACTTATTTACCTTGGTGTATTTTTCTTCTGCAGAAAAATATATATATGTGTGTTTATACATATATGCCTATAATGAAAATAGGCTCATACTGTGAGTCATTTTAAGCCTTTTATACTTAACTATATATTGTAAGCTTTGGTCATATCATTAAATATTCCATTATTATGCAGATATAATTAATCTAGGTAAAATTCTAAGTAAACAAAAATGCATGAAAAAATGCTAAAAGACTTATAAATGTGTATCAAAAGACAAAAAAACTAAACTCGAATGAAAAAAAATAATTACACAAATTAGACTGTCAGGTTCCATGAAGCCATTTTAAATATCAAATTTTTGAAAATACAGTATGGAAAATTATTCTAAGTTAATGTCAAGAAAGAAAACATAATTTTAATATATATATAATATATACATATATATTTACTTTATATTAATTTATTATATAAATATGTATAATTATATATATTTTAATTAATATTATATAAAATATGTATATTTTATATATATAAAATACATATACTGTAGAATCCTAAAACTTTATATTAATTTATTATATAAAATACATATAACTATATATAGTATATTTTTATAACTAATATTATATAAAATATATTATATATACACACTATAGAATCCCAAAAGTTTATGTTAATTTATTCATTAAGCAATATTTATTGTATGCTTGTTATGAGAACTGTTCCAGGCACTGAACCACAGACCTAAATTGTCTGTTTTTATATCAGCAGAATATATATGCTATTTATTTTGTTCTCTGTACCCTTTTATATTCCCAATTTTTTGTACTTAATTGGATACACACATAATTGGCATTGTCTGTATCTATAAATGTATATAAATATTTATATACATGTAATTTTATAATTGACATTATATACACTTGTAAATTATTTATGGCACCTAAAGAAATATACCTTTTAAAAAATACCATCCAATCTAAATTCTGAATGCTTTCAGTATCTTTTGCCAATTAAAAACATTCTTACTCCTAAACATTATTTTCCAATAGACTCAAAAAGAATAGTATGCATGGTATGTAGGCATTACAGACTGAATCGTCTTCCCACTATATTCATACATGAAAGCCCTAACCCACAATCTGGCTGTACGTGGAATTAGGGCCTCTAAGGAGGTAATTGAGGTTACAGGAAATTATAAGGGTAGAGCTCTAATCTAACAGTACCTGCTGTCCTTATAAGAAAAGACACCAGGGGCATTTGCACACAGGGAAAAGACCATGTGAAGATGCAGGGAGAAGGTGGCCATCTAAAAGCCAAGCAGAGAGACCTCAGAAGAAAACAACCCCACCAGCACCTTGATCTTGGATTTCTAGCTTCAGAACTGCAAGAAAACAAATTTCTATTGTCTAACCCACCCAGTCTGTGGTATTCTGTTATGGCAACCCAAGCAAACTAATACCATGGTTAAGTCATATAAATCACATCAATTCTTTTGCTTTTGCACATTTTCCTACTCAGAAAAGGCTACCTTCATCTATTGATCTTAATTACACTTACCATCCAAAACTGTAAATTGTATGGGCTGACTATGTTTCCCAATGGCTTGGGTTAACACCATCTTATCTTTCTGAAATTCTATCATGTAGTCAATGGTATAACTTAACACTGAATTACTCTCTTACTTCATGTCTTTTATTTCTACCACTCTAAATGGTAAATGAATGTTTTAAAGATAGGGATTATACATCATATTTCTTTTTCATACTCTGTATAGCCCAGGATATTAATAGCTACATACAGATACCAGAAATGAGGAAGAGAAAAAAAATGAAAAAGTGGGTAGAAATAACTGGAGGCAGGATGAAGTTAGGGCAAAAATTGGATCCCATACTTTCTAAGATCCAAGTGCCATTTTGATATATTCCATATCTCAACTGCCTGTCATCAGTGAAGACATTTCATGGGGTGTCATGCTCTCTTTGGTAGACTCCAGATTCCTTATCTGTTTTGGCTCAATAGCAAGCAATAGGATATTTACTTATTTTCCTGATCTATGGATATTTCCATCATATAATACAGCGAAAAATTTCTAAGGATTGAAAAACGTAATACCTTTTCTCAATTTCTAAAGTCATTCATTGATATTGAAGTTTGAGGTTAAAAAAATTATAAAGATTTAAAATAAAAAAAAAGATGTGAAACATTTATCTCAAAATATCATTTCCATAAACCTGACAAAAGGCAAACTATATATTTCAGCCACATTATACACAGGGTGTATCTTTAAAATCTCATAAAGCTTATCAGTCCTTCAACTTACCCAAACAAATTGGGATTGGATAATTCCATCTTCTTACAGGTCCAGGCATACATGTAATGTGAGAATGACCCTACATAAAAAAGACACAGTTCAGTACACATTTTAAAAAGACTAAACATAGCATAGTGAATGGTCATTATAAAAATAAGCTTAAATATATATTATCATTTTTTATATTTTTAAAATTTTTACTGGAATTTTCAGCATGACTTTAAGAAAGGTAATTATATATGCTTGTGATAAAATGTAAAAAGTGACATGGTTCTGGTAGAAAAATTAAGATTCCTTATCACATCAGAATTGTGGTTTTTAAACTTAACATTTTTCTATTGAAACATGTTCTACTGGGATACTGCAATGATCATGAGAGTGAAATGACCACATATATAACAGTTTATAATAAATTGCTATAATATTCAAGGTGAAATAGGGTAAACAATACTTCATAAAAATATTAAAATGAGTCAGTTAAGATATATTAAATTGTAAACTGAAATACAAAGTCCAGAAATATCTGATTGTACTTCTGAGACTAATAATTTGTAATGCAACGTTAAAGACTATAAATCATTAATTTTTAATTTTGCTTTCTCTAAGGAATCTATTTACTTAACATATGAAATAGTTTCTCCCTCATTTTTTTTTCTCAGTTACTTAATAGGTCATTTCTTTAGGGAGATTTTTATGCAACCATTAACTTGAGACCCTCTAAAATATATTTATATTTGATTTTCATTAATTTCAAAAATTTATTATCATGGAAGTTTCATTTAATGCTTTAAGTAGCAAAAACAAAGTAGCACTTTGTTTTTATTTTCAAATTCTAAAGATCCAAGAGTTGAGTTGTTATATCCTATGTGAATAGAGAGAAAAATGTAAAGTGAAGATTAACTTTGATTCAAAAATAATTTTTGGTTACTTGCGAACAGCATATTTAGTTGGTTCTAGTAATTTCTCTCATGAATATGTTTTATGGATAAATTGAATAACTTTTGACTTAAGGCTACAGTATGCAGTTTGAATATTGTTTTAAAACTTTTGGATTATCAATCATTGCTCCACTAAAACATTCTGAAAAAACAATGCAAATCAAAACTATAATTTAAAAATAGCCTTACCTGTAGAGAATATCCTTGATCACACTGAAAGGATACCACATCACCAACCATATATCTGTCTCCAATTTTCATTCCACTGCTGGGAGTTTGTGGTTCGGGACAGGAGTCCAAACCAATTGCTGAGAATATTTAAAGATATTAGCATAAGTAACTTTCAAATAATGAATGCTTAAATTATGCATATTAAATTACCAAAATTTAATACTGGTATCATTAAAACTAGATTTTACATTGGGACATTAGGAATGTTCTGTGAATACTATTTAAGTGTGAACAAGATTTAACTGTAGTTGTTAAAAGCAATGTGCTTTGGAATTGTACCATAAAACTATTTCTTTGAATTTTCATGGCACCAACCGTTAAATAATGATGTGATTACACTTAAACTCTTTTCTAACTCACAGTTCTAAATGTCTTCTACTATAAAACATAAATTAAAAAGTCCTAAAAAGAAAGTCCCTTAATAAAAAATAAAATAATAATTTATTGTGAGAGTAATATGAAATTATATTTGTAAAATATTCTTAATAAAATAACTAAAAAATTATTTGCTATTTTGTCCATATCACCGGGTTCCTTCTTTTTTCATACAAAAGGGGCTTTTTAATTTATGAGACATATTTTGAGGTACTTATTATATGTAAAATTTTTAAATGTATTTTTAAGTAAGATTTGTTCTCCAAATATATTATAATCAAAAAGGAGAAAAACATGTAGTTCATTGAGACCTGACAAGTTTAGGTGAAACTTGAAATCAGTTATTTCTGAAGGGGAGATAATTCTATAATTCAAAACACTTCCATTATTTTTACATTAACAATATATTTTTCAACATAGGAGAATAAAAGCATACTAAATATAAGTTGTTTTCCTAAAATGATGTACTTAAAGTCTGAAAAAATAGATTTTTTCACCAAAACATTTTTTTCAAACATGCGAATGTATTATTATTAAGAACTTGTTTTATCTTCAATAAAAACCAAGGCTTATTGTCCAATTCTTTCTAATTCATTTGAAGCTAACCTAATGCATATTTAAATTATGGGAGGAAGTAGTCACCACTCCAAAATCATTACGTATGTTCATTTTATGAAAAAAATATTAAAAACTGAATCCTAAAGAATTAAAATACTTCAGACATTCTTTTACTCCTTGATATTTCCCTCTGATGGACGCTCTCATAGCACCACTTTCTACATACATTCCTTTTTGGTGCTTAACATAAACTAATAATGAATAAATAACTGTGTAATTAGTTTTTCAATATTTATTTCCCCTCTGAGAACAGAAACTCCTTAAGGGCAGCTTAGAGCACAGCATCTTAGGGAAGCATTCAATAAACATCAGTCGACTGGATGAATGAATAGTATGAAAAAGAACGTGAATCCCTATTTTGATAACTTCTTAGTATATGTCTAGCTCTGCAAATGGAAGATACTTTCTTTATCCAATAGTACAATGGTCAGAGTAGCTAAAAATCATTCCAAATTAGGTCATATTTAAGGATAGAAAATGATATAAAAGCACTAACTTGATAGATTTATGATTAGATCAGAAAGGAAGACCGTGAAGAAGAGTAACCTGGCCATTTGGGAATACAATTGAGACAGCCCTAGAGGAGGTTAGGGAAGTCTATGGATTGGAGTTCCAACACATGAGCTTCAATTAGCTAGGTCTCTAACCATACATCATGCTCCATATTTCTCGATTTTTTTGTAATCTTGAATTTATGGACCTACGCAAGGTAAGTCACCATTAAATTGTGACTTACTTCTAACATTTTGAAGGGTTACTGTCTCACTTCCCCAGCTCGCTTTTGAGATCCAAGAAGTCAAAGAAACTGCCTTATTACTCGTTTTAATCCCATCTAATACCCACTCATTAGACTTACACATTTAATTTATCTGATTTCATAGAGCCCTTTTCAGGAATTAATGAGCATCCCAAAAAAGTGATTTATGATATAAACATTTATGTCTTACAAATTTCACCTTCCTTTGGTACAATCTTAGTGTTTTGGGAATCCTGAACAGTACATTTATTACTCTTTACCTAACTAAGGTCATTCTTGCAGTCATTCTTACTGAGAAGGCCAAATTTTATACGCATTCATTTTTCTTTTCTTTCTATCAAGTACTCCATTCAGGGTCATATACACAGAAAACTATTAATATTCACAAGTGGTGATTTCCTTTTCTGGGAGGAGGACAACTAAAACTAGGGTACAGTGATACTATAAAATATTGAGAGCCTCATTTTTAAGTGAGGTTTACACATAATATATACTGACATAGTAAAATATTTATAAAGTTTTAACTTTTAAAATGTGATATAAAACCCCTGGGGGTCCTGGGTGTCAGAATCAGTTGAGCATCAGACTCTTGGTTTTGGCTCAAGTCATGATCTCAGGGTTGTGAGATAGAGCCTGCATTGGGTTGGGTGTGGAGCCTGCTTAAGATTCTCCCTCTCCCTCTGCCTCTCCCTTCCATCTCTTTCTCTCTCCCACCCTCTACCTCTCTAAAAAAAATTTTTAAAAATAAATAAATAGATAAATAAACTTGGAGTGATTAAATGACAATATTAAAGTAGCTAGATTTATTGTGGTGATTATTCATAATGTATATAAATGTTGAATCACTATGTTGCACATCTGAAATTAATATAATCTTTTATGTCAACTACACTTCAATTTAAAAACTTTTTAAAAAGTCTTCCTTAAGAATTATTTTCACTTCTTCATAAGTAACAAAATCAATAGGTTATTTGTAAGAATTAACAAAGAAAAAGAATTTTTGTAAAAATGTTGCAAAGGATTCTCTCCTGATTAACCAAAACAATCAAAATATTGAGTCATTTTCAGCTTAATTAGTGTCAATTTTGTTGTTGGCAATCAAAGATATGCTCTGGGTGAATTTTTTTAATGGGAATTGGATCAATTAATCTGCTGTTGTAGCCAAAAACAAACAGAAATGAGTCTAGGGACAAATCCATATCAAAAATTGCATAGAGTTATGTCTGCTGTCAAATTACTGCAGGCAGTTACACTGAATGAAAATACTGAAACCTCAGTTCTTCACATTTCCAACATTTATTTATAACCATTTATTTATAACCAAAAACTGTTCTTTCCAATTCTGTTCACAAAGCAATCAATCTGCAATAGAAAATGTTCTCAATCATATCATTTATATCTGATCATTCTGATTATATATATACATATACATATATTACTTTTCTGTATTCCATAATGATTTTAATGAGTCTTTGATGCTTTGAAAGAGGCAGAAAGGCAAAAGAAGAAAGCTTAATTACTGTTAAGATTCCCGGTAACATTGTTTTGTAAAAGGTAAACCTCCTTCACAAATTCAACATTACAATCTACGTATTCGGTGATGAGCAATAATAAGGAGGGTACGTGAAGTGATGAGCACTGGGTGTTATACACAACTCATGAATCATTGAACTCTATATCAAAAACTAGTGATGTACTATATGTTGACTAATTGAATTTAAATAAAAAAAACAACCTATCTATAAATTTATTGAAAATAAAGACCAAAATATTGCATCTGTATACATGAAAGAAAGGAACAGGAATTGAATCATGTGTCTTTGCACAGAGGTTGTATTCAATAATAGTGAAGATATTATTATTTTAAATATATTGCTGGTCTTCAATTTTAAATTTTTCTCTAAATAAGGGATTCAAGATAACCATTATTTCTTTTTTTAAGATTTATTTATTTATTTTAGAGAGAGAGAGAGAGCACAAGCAAGCTGAGGGAAGGGCAGAGGGAGAGAGAGAATCCTGAAGTGGACTTTGTACTGAGCACAGAGCTGAAATGGGGCTCAATCTGTGGACACTGAGATCATAACCTGAGCCAAACCAAGAGCCAGCCACTTAACCAACTGCGCCACTTAGGTGCCCCAGGATAATTATTATTTCTATCTTATTGTTACATATAAGGGTTTTTTTAAGATTTATTTATTATTTATTTTTAGAGAGAGAGAGAGTGAGCATGGGGAAGGGGCAGAGGGAGAGAGAGAGAGAATCCTCAAGCAGATTCCTTGCTGAGCATGGAGCCTGGCCCGGGGTGCAATCCCAGAACCCCAAGATCATGACCTGAGAGGAAATCAAGAGCCAGCTGCTTAACAGACTGAGCCACCCAGGCGCCCCCATATGAGGGTTTTTTTTTTCAAATATTTATTTATTTGATAGAGAGTGAGAGAGAGCACAAGTGTGGGGGCAGAGGGGCAGATGGGGCAGGAGAAGCAGGCTCCCCACTGAGCAGAGAGATTGACATGGGGCTCCATCCCAGGACCCTGGGATCATGGCTTGAGCCTAAGGCAGACGCTTAACCGACTGAGCCACCCAGGCGCCCCTTGGGTTTTTAAAATATACTAGAATTACCATTTGGCATTCCACATTTATCATTATAAGATAACAGTTTGAAAAGAAAAACAGAGAAGCAGGTGATAATGAAAGGGTGAATTCAATATGAGCTGGTCTACTAGTTTGAGAGAAAACTCCAAAGGCAAGCACACAGACTTTTTGCTGGTATACTGTATCTTGAAATGAATTAATTAACCTAATAAACAAATATTTGTCAAATACCTATTATGTAACATGTAACTTGAATATTTGTACGTTTTTTTCAGAAAGAACAGTTCTGACTTAATAGTCACTGATGGGCAACAGTGGTTTAGGAATATGTTGTGGTGCAGATTTAGCTCACATTTACCTTGATCCTTAAATTTTTACTTACTCTACTTGTTCCTACCTCAATTAACATTTAATTTAGCATTACTGTGAATAATTAAATGAATATTCAGTAATAGAAACTACTTCCCAAATTTTAGTCTACAGTTTAATGCTAAGTTAAATGATAAAATGTTAAATAGAATCTGATATCATAAGCAATTATTGTGCACCTATTGTGTACTCTGTATCATGTTACCTGCCAGAAATGCAAAGATTGATTAGCGATATAAGCAACTATGCTCTAAAGAAACTCTTGATGAAGCAGGAGAAGGGACTGGTTTAAAAGATTACAGGTAGTGGAACAATCACAGTAAATGAAGGTCATCCTTTGTTAAAATAATTATTTCATAAAGAATAACCCTACTATAAAAGTATTTTGTTGCATGTATAGCCCTTAATTCTTGGCTCATTTAAATGATACGATTTTGACTGCAGTGATATTTGTTATAAATCAAGGAAATTGGACTTTTTTTCTGCCATATGTATTAAAATTTTCCCCCTAAAAAAGTCAGCTGTATTTACTATGTGGACAATTTTTTGCACCAGACAGAAGTTTATTCTGTTTAGATGAATGGCTGGTTTGGATTCTCATGGCCACTTTATGAATTCTGGGTTCGAGGACAGTTAAGAAGTCCTTTCTTGCTCTAAAATAATAAAGTTATTATTGTTTTCCTCTAAAAAAAAAAAAAGAATAACCTTACTAAAAAAAGTAGCAGCAAACCAGAAAACGGACTCTTTTTTTTAAAGATTTTATTTGTTTATGAGAGAGAGAGCACGCAAGCAGGAGAAAGAGCAGAGGGAGAGGGACAAGCAGACTCTGAGCTGAGTGCAGAGCCTGACTTGGGGCTGGATTTCATGACCCTGAGAAACCAAGAGTCTGACACTTAACTGACTGAGCCACCCAGACACCCCAGAAAGCAGACTCTTAACAACAGAGAACAAACTGAGAGTTACTGGAGGGGCAGTGGATGGGAGGATAGGTTAAATGGGTGATGGTATTAAGGAGGGCATTTGTTGTAATGAGTATTGGATGTCGTATTGTTAAGTGATGAATCACTAATTCTACACCTGGAACTAATATTACACTGTATGTTAACTAATTGGAATTTAAATACAAACTTGAAAAAGAAAAGACATTGGAAATGGATTATTAAAAAAAAAATAACCCTACTAAAAAATTATATATTTTACCAACTCATAATAATGAGGGGTGAGTGTGATGTCCTGGCAGACAAGGCGACGTGAAATGAATGAAATTTTAAGTGATTTTTCCTTCTTTTATGGAAAAGAAGGGGAGTAGTTTTCCCCAAAACACACTATAGTGTTTTGGGAAAGGCATCGAGAAATGAAACTGAAAGGGAGACAGGGTATACACTGTGAACCGTTTTATCTTCTTAACCAACGTAGGAAATTGTATTTTCTTTCTGTGGGTAATGAAGAAAAATTTCAGTTATTAAGAACACGACCTTGATCTGCATCTTGGCTCCACTAGTTTCTTGATCTTTTTGGTAAAGTCGGAAATGATTTCTGTGCCTCAGTTCCCTCACCTATTAAATGGGATGCAAAGATACTGACTTCATAGGAATATTGCAATGCTTAACGAAAACAAGATATACATAATGCTTAGAATAGAGGCAGGGACATAGTAACTAACATTATTTAGTGGTTTTAAACATTGAAGTGAGGTTGTCATTTAGCATTCTAGATAAAGGACATTTTTTCTGTTGTCATGAGAGTATGTTTCTCTATGTTTAAGATCAATAGGTTTTACATACAGACTCTAGGAATATAAAGAAAATATGTAAAAAGTTATATAAAGTGCCAAGAACTTAAGTACCTTTAAGTTTGTGGTTGACCCAAAATGAAAAGCTTCTATAGAAGCTAAAATGTTATTGGTTTAACTGGGAGAAAAACCAAGAGACCAGGAGCGATGATATTAGATCAAGATACAGCTAGAGAAAGTTTAAGAATACAAAACTACAATGTTTCCAGAATTCAGAAACTTAGGCTGAAACTATTTCTAAGTCAACACCACAAAGAGGTAAAAAGTCAATGAGATGATCATAAAATAAATTTTCATTAAAAGAAAACTAATGGCCTTATAGGATTAAGGAGTGAGATGTGTTTGCAAAATCAATTATACTTATTTGCATTTAATATATTCTGTTAATAGCAATTCAAATTAGAAACGACAAATATTAATAATTTAATTTGAGCAGGAGATGTTTCTACAATTAACATTTTATGAGATGATGTGCATAAACTAGTTAGAACAAGAAAATTAGTTTAAGCAAAAACATAATTAATCTTAAAATCACTATTTTTCTCAAATAATCAATTATTTAATTAGCCCAAGGGAAGAAACCATTTTTAGTGATTATAAAAATAAACTCATTAAGACAATGCATTATCTCTTAAGCATATTGCTCAAGGATGGAAAGCAGTAAAATAACTATGGTGTTGAATTGAATCTTTTGTTATTTATAAGCTAGAGTTAAATGAATACATGTCTACACATTTACTATTTTATGATTACTATTATGCTTCAGAGTATTCAGACCAGCCCTTCAACTATTAAGTAGAATGGAAAGATATTTTTGGACCCCCTGTGTTTTCCCAGGATTTACAGCAAAATTATTAGTGGCATATATCATGAGTGTTCTCAAGTTTAGGAGGATAGAAAAACATATTCATTATGATAACATGGACCTTTGCATTCCTCCGAGTGCTATGTCCTAAGATTTTTGAGTGCACTTAAATTTGCAAAGACCATTACTGCATGTAGTTTGCCCTTTTAAAACATGTACATTGTATAAGTTCAAAACCAAAAGCTGCTCATTGATTTATAGATGCTGCACTGTCCCTCTAGAATTTTCCATTAGTGAAATAAAAATGTGTATGGCAAGGAAATTATATATACATATTACAACAAATTGTCATTCAAAAACTGTTAATGATGAAGCTCTAACAAAACCCAAGTGTCAGAGCAACTAGAAATTATAAGTTCTCTTCATGGAAGCTTACTAACAATTGACAGATTCAATGGCATTCCATGCACTAGGGACATTTTTCCTAGCAAAAAGTATATTTATGCAAGACATACAGTTACAACTAGGATCACATTTGTCAAAAACAAACAAACAACAAAAAATACAAATTATCAATTTAAAAATTAATTCCCACTTCCCAGTGCTCTTGGGGATCAGAAGACAGATAAATTCGATACTTTATATGTTAGAAAAAAATATATTAACTTAGAGCAGATATATCTATTTCATGACTACCAAACCAGCACACATTCCCAACACAAAAAAATGATGTAGCTTTATGTCAGCTTATGATAACTAATGTGAGAAAATAGTAAAATACTAAGCAGAATCTCAACTAATGTTTTAGCTTATCTTTATTGAGAGAGAAAAATGTATCCTCTAAACTCTGGAATTCTAATATATTTGCGTTAGTTTTCCTTGTGTCTTCCAAGGTTGCTAGGGAAACTTGTCTTCTATTCTGCCTACCTTTTTTCTCTTCAACATTCAATCCCTTTTGTTATTAACAGAAAGAAAATTGAGGTTTTTTTTTTTCTTACTCTTTCCATTAATATTGGCTACCTGTTTATATATCAGGTAATTTGTTAGGACCTGTTAGCATAAAATATATAATAAAAGACATCAAAATTTCAGAAAAAAGTAATTGGAATAATGGGCATTAAGGAGGGCACATGACATTATGAGCATTGGGTATTATATGCAACTGATGAATCATTGAACACTACATTTGAAACTAAAAAAAAGAAGGAAAAAATATTCTAAATTTATATTTACTACCTTGCTTTGTGTGTGTGTAATTTAGAAAAATTGCCCTGATTCAATTTATATATCACCCAACTATAGCCTCCAATAGAGCATAATTTGAGCAGCATGACTATAAATATTAAAAATATACACACACGTAATAAATGTGGTATCCATTTGCTATCTTTTCTTACTTTGCAAGTAGCACCATATGCACTTTCTATACCAATTACACTCCAGAAAGTATATACTTACACTGGCATTACACTAGTTAAATTAGGAAATATTTTTGATTCCTAGATCCCACTGTAAGGCGTGAGGTCTAATTATTACAGATAAATAAAAATGGTTCTGTTGATCCTGGTTTATTTAATTCAATAACTAAGATCTAAAAATAAGAGAAAAAGTCTAAGGAATTAAAAGCCCAGCTCCCCAATGGAATAAAGCAAGGTTGTGATTATGAAAAGTGGTATGATTTAAAGTAAAAACCAAAACAAAAGATCAGAAACCTAAGAACCATCCTCTATTCCTCCCTCTCCCTCATCTCCAACATCTAACTGGCCACAAATCTTAGACAACCATAATAACCTCCTTCAGAGTTTCTCATGTGAACTACTGCAATCCCTTTCTTTAGGCCTATTCTCTTCCTGCAATGCATTTTCCATTTTCCAAAATAAAAGAGCCCTTCAAAAATTCCAAACTAAGCATGTTACTTCCCAAATTGAAACCCTGGAGTGTGTCTCCAAGAAAACATCTGTCATCTCCTTAATCTAATCTTTCAGCACTTAAAATACCATTTGACAATTTTAGCCACATTGGGTTCATCTCATCAGCAATAGAGGATGATATTTATTGAGAGCTTAATATGGACCTGGCGTTATGATAAACACTTTTACGTAGATGATCTCATTTAATTCTGAAGAAATATTTCAGGTTAGGTGTTATTATCCCATATTACAGATAAGGAAACTGGGTTTTGGGGAACTTTAGGGATTGCCTCTTGTCACATGGCTATCAAATGGCATTGTCAAGACAGAAACTGAAGTCTGATTCCAGAATAAATGCTCTTATATCCACCTACATTTCAAGAGGTCCCTTCAAAGTACCAAACTAATTCCATATCTACACTTTAATTCTTACTTGCCAATAGGACTTCTGTTCATCCTTTGGTGAAGTCTTCTTTGACTCCACGGTCAGTAATCCCTAACAGATTTGATCCCTACCTTCTTTGTGTCATCACCTAAGTTATACAAGATGGCCTCATACTTTGGTCATTGCGAGAGTAATCTTGGGAGACTGGGGAAAGTGCAAATGCTTGACTGAGTCTCAGAAACACTGACTTGATCTTCTGGGGTAGGGTCTTATCTAGATTTTCAACAAGACTTCAATGACTATAAAGCACATGTATCTGACAAGTACCAACTTAGATAACAATACAGTGTTTACATTTTAATTTTGCAATTACTTGTTTGCATGTTCTTACAATTAGTCTGCAGGTTTTTAGGGCTAGATATTATGTAAATTTGTAGCACTTCCACCTAGAAATTATATCTAGTAATCAGTAAGTATTCGACAAACCTATGATGCACACACAAATGGGTTTGTTCTTATATTTGGAAAGCAATATCGAGATGGAAAATTATGGGAAGAAACTCTAAGGAGGACTATAATATAGTGGTCAGGCTCCATTATCAAATTCTCTGAAGTTTTTATCCCACCTCTACTATTAACTAACTTTAAAAATATGGAGCACTGAGATTTTTATCTAAACTTCAGTTTTGTCATCTATAAAATAGGATTAAAATAATATCTGTCTCAAGGTAATTGAGAAAACTAAATAAAAAGATATCTATAAAATATTTATACTGTGTTTGGAATATATATACTGAACACTTGAAAAAATGTTAACTTTTGGGGCACCTGGGTGGCTTAGTCGGTTAAGCACCTGCCTTGGTTCAGGTCCTGATCTCAGGGTCCTGGGATAGAGTCTCAAGTGGGGCTCCCTGCTCAGCAGGGAGTCTGCTTCTCCCTCTCCCTCTGCCCCTCCACCCACTTGTGCTCTCTCTCTTTCTCTCCCAAATAAATGAAATCTTTAAAAAATGTTAACTTTTTGATGAGATAATGATGATAATATAATGATTACAATAATCATGATGGAGGTATTGTTAAGTGGCTATCAAAGAACCTAAGTAGTCATTCAAAAGCTTACGGCTTATAATGCTCTGATGCACATGGATGCTTATACTGTAGATATTCCACACTTTGAAAGCTATCATGGATAGACAAGCAAGGGCGAGCCTCAACTATTAGGATTTACCAAATTATGAAATAGTTGTCTTTGTTTCAAATATTTTAAAAGGCAAAACGTATGCAAAAGTTTAGCCCAGCTACATAGAAATTTTCTTTAAAAATACAGATTAACACCTGAGAAGAAAGCAAAGTGGTACAAAAACAAATTGTTTTTTAATTTTAAAAATATGGGTTTTTTTTAAAGCCAGTCCTCCTTCTCTAATAAGGAACTAACAAAAGAACCTATTAGAAACAGACATAGTTGGTGCAACTAGCTTGTTGGCCAGTAGAGCTCTGGGTACCTGGGTGATAACAGCCAACTCATAATGTACAATTATACAAAGTAGTATAATTACACAAATATACAGTTATCTTCTTTGGATAAATGTAGGTACTTTTTTTTTCAATTTTCTAGCAAATAATCGCTGGGGATGTAAAAACAAAAATACAACATGGTGTTGGACAATGTCAGAAATAAATGATATACAACAGACTGCCCTCAAGTAGCTAAATATTCATTGAAAAATAATTCAAGAACGCTAAGTAAAATCAATTACCTAAACATTCATAACTGCAAAATACCATAGTACCTTATAAGTCAGAGCATGCCACTTCTCTGCTCAAAACTTTCTAATGAGTCCCATTTCAATTGGAGTGAAAAACTGCATCCTTACAATAGCCTACAAGACTGCATCTCCCCTTCTCTCTCACCTCATTTCTTCCTGCTCTCTCTTCTTTGCTGTTCTTCATATGTATGTTTTAGGGTGCTTGCTCTGGCTATCCCCTAAAACACCCTTTCTTCACATATCAGCAAGGTTTATTCCTGCACCACCTTCCATCCTGTGCTCAAATGTCACCTTCTCTTAAAGATCCACCCTGACCATCAAAACATCCTCTCTGCAGCCCTAGCATTCTGGATCCCTCAACCCTTCATCTATCTTCTTTTTTTAAGATTTTATTTATTTTTTTTAGAGAGAGAGAGAGTGGGGGGAGGGGAAGAGCAGA
The DNA here is from genome assembly GCF_011800145.1 of Mirounga leonina. NCBI lineage: Eukaryota > Metazoa > Chordata > Mammalia > Carnivora > Phocidae > Mirounga > Mirounga leonina. Next base: position 56,601,056 of record NW_023270415.1, read on the forward strand.
GGGAGAGAATCTCAAGCAGACTCCCCACTGAGTGCGGAGCCCATTCCAGGGCATGATCCCACAACCTTGAGATCACAACCTCAGCCAAAACCAAGACTCGTCGGCTCAACCAACTGAGCCTCCCAGGTGCCCCCATCTATCTTCTTCTATGAATTTTCACTTTCTGAAGTGCTCTGTAGCTTAATAATTTATTACATTTTTGTCTTTTTTGTCCTCACCTGCTAGATTATAAGCTCCAAGAAGACAAGAGGATATTGTCTCTTTCATTCACAAATGTAAACTATGCCTGACACACAAGTGTTCAGTAAATATTTGTTGCATTAATAAATATATAAGCATTGAGGGAGTGAAAGGGAATGATATCAGAATCCAGAAAAAGAAGAAAAACACTTCTAGAATGAGATGATTGGATCAGTTAAGATTTAGGGTGATATATAAATTAAGAAATAGAGGGTATTATGCTAAGCGAAATAAGTCAATCAGAGAAAGACATGTATCATATGACCTCACTGATATGAGGAATTCTTAATCTCAGGAAACAAACTGAGGGTTGCTGGAGTGGTGGGGGGTGGGAGGGATGGGTGCCTGGGTGATGGACATTGGAGAGGGTATGTGTTATGGTGAGCGCTGTGAATTGTGTAAGACTGTTGAATCACAGATCTGTACCTCTGAAACTAATAATACATTATATGTTAAAAAAAAGAAGATAGTAGGAAGGGAAAAATGAAGGGGGGGGAAATTGGAGGGGGAGATGAACCATGAGAGACTATGGACTCTGAGAAACAAACTGAGGGTTCTAGAGGGAAGGGGGTGGGGGTATGTGTTAGCTTGGTGATGGGTATTAAAGAGGGCACGTATTGAATGGAGCATTGGGTGTTATACACAAACAATGAATCATGGAACACTACATCAAAAACTAGTGATGTAATAGGAAATGCATGATATATCTAGGAAACAATTACTTCATTTGATTAAGTGGGGAAATATTACAAAATACATGTGGTAAAAAAAATGACATAAGAAATTACTGTTGGAGCAGGAAGCTAAAGAATGTTACCTTTCTTTAACAGGTAATAGGAAAACAATGACATGAAATGATCAAAATGGGCCTCTAGAAATAATGAGACCAAGGCATGGGAAGGATAGAATGGGCTCAAGGAACATCAGATTTGTCTGACATTAATTATAATCATAATCATCATGGTCAGGTATTCCTAAGTTAAAATGTCATGATCTCCAGTTCAAGGAGGAAAAGAGTGCTGTGGATAAAAATCAACCTATTTGTCAGCATTTACCTTTCAAATAAATAAAAAGCAAGGCGTATCTGTCTAGTAATTGTGCCATTGGATAATCTAGAATTTGTTTCCTTAAAGCCTCATAAGTGGGTAAAAAAATCAGACAGAGAATATACTTACTTACTGGAAGGAATCTCAACCAAATTTCCATTTCCCAAGACAGAGGAACACCTGCCATGTTTCCTGAAACCTTAACTAATTAAAATCATCCTTTAGGAATATAGGAAGAGTCTACTTCCTTGGTTAAAAACAAAACAAACAAACATGAAGTCTGTCCTTTTTATAGCAAACCTTAATGTCTTCTGTATCTGTTGCTGGTATTCGTAGTGTGATTATGAGACCGTTATTCCCCATTGTGATTTCCTCCTTATGTTACCCTGTGGGCAGAACTTGTAGCTCAGAGGCTGCCAGAAATGAAATACCAAAGATGTGCAGTGAAATAGGTGTCTTCTCAATGGAGAAAAATTAATATAACTACCTGTTTTTAACAGACAGACAGACACACGCAATATTTTCCTAGTACCCAACTGCTTAAGCATTTTGCTTTTTCTAAGTATCAAAACTTAGATTTAAATTTTTTCATGTCATGCTTACATTCATTTAAAAAATAGTTTCCTCTTCAAGAGGCCATTGTGTTCTTACACCTCAACCACTCATTTGGGGGCTTCTGAAAACATAAAGTTCTTTAAAATTTTTATGTCTAGTTAACATAACCTACCTCCACAAGTGATCAGATCATTGAATTACTACAAAATAAATGTTTCTTCACTATGGGAAGATTTAAAAACTTGACAGAAATTAAGGCACCCTTTCCACAAACAAGAGACTATTTGCAAAAAGAAAAAAAAAAAGGCCACTGTGCTTGGATATATTCTCCAGCATTTCTGGAAGGGATATATTCCAGGGTGCACTGAGTGATCAGACAGCCTTTGAGATTACCCTGATGGACACTGCACCAAAACCACAGCTGCTCTGGGCAGCATTTGATCCACCAAATGTGGTAACTGCTTTTCAATCTGTTAGTAATAGGCAGCCAAAAATACTGCCATAGCTTGTTTTATAAATTTGTCCTCGAAGACTAGAGCATAAGTTATTAGTCATTTTAATTCTGTAAAGCTGGACTTAAATTTCCTTGTTCGACCTCCCCACCCCCATTCTCTTGCACTTAACTTAGTGTTTTGCAAATGTCCTTATTGATCAGACAATAGATTTGAAAACATGGAGAAAATTCCAAAATCTTTTTAATTAATTAAAAGAACATCGGGCATTCTCGGGCACTGATTTCACGACTGTCCACTAATTTCATCTTTTTCTCTTTTCTCTCCTCTCTATCTGTCCCCCTGTCCTAATTGTCCTGCTTTTCCCATACTCTGTAAACATTTTCTCATCTATTTCTCTACACGTCTTCATCTTTCTATTTATACTTTCTGTTTAAATTCAGATTCACTGACTTGTTTAAAAGCAACACGTGAAACTGAAGCATTTTTATGTGACAACATTACCAAGGGTAACTATCAAGTGAGGCATTTTCTATATGGAGAATAGTTTAACTGCTTCTATTAAGTTATAATTTGATAAAAATTAATGTCTTAATATAACTTTACATGCTTTTTGTAGTACTGGTATTTTTTTATTATATTTATTTTAATCCAGGAAATTTTAAAATTTTGTTCCAGTTAAAAGGGAACATCAAGCAAATGGTTTGATGTGTTAGTTAAGGGCCCTCAACACAATGCTTACAAATTTTGGTGGTCACTTTATCATTTTCTAATAGGATTCCACTTTGTGATTTTTGAAAAGTACAGTTAATAATGTCCTCAGATTACCTACATACAGTGCCAAGCTTTTTTATTTGTTTTTCTCATGGGTGGAGAATCAAGATATCTACTAATTCTTAAGTATCTGGGGATCCTTTTGAAGTCAAAGTGTCATTTTGTGAATATTTACTTCAGATTATGTGAACTCAAAGCTAACAAACTAAATGCCATTGCCTGTGAATAGTCATATATTTTTTAAAGCAACAGCACATAGAATATGTACATGATACATCATTTGCTCTTATGCTCATTAATTACCAATGGTGAATTCTTTGCCACATTCTTGAATTCAATCCAGATAACTAACTTAGAACATCCTAGCATTCTTTGATTGTTCATTTGATAGAAATAACTCATAACATAGATAAATAATCACAAATAATAGGGCAAAAACACATTCCATGTAATAAAGTTTACACTTGATTAGGACAGAGTTTATCTCATTTACCTTCTAATCCTTCTACAGTTCTCATCAGACTATCTTTGACATAGGTACTAAACTCTACTTTTTAAATTAAAGATCATGACTTAAGATGCTTAGATTATATTTCTAGCATGTCTTTTCTGTCAAAGATGTTGGTTTTCAAGATTTGTGAGATTTAAGTACACTAGCCATTGTTTTCCTTTAAGAAGATCAAACTCTCAATTATTTGTTCTAAGAAGCAAGCTGCTATGTATTATTAGCACCTATTATTTATTGATTAGGATATGACTCAATTTCCTTCATTTATTGAACATAATTAAGAGTTTCTAACCAAGTGGCTCAGTAGTTTAAACGGCTGCCTTCAGCTCAGGTCATGATCTCAGGGTCCTGGGATCGAATCCCAAGATGGGCTCCTAGTTCAGCAGGAAGTCTGCTTCTCCCTCTCCTGCTGCCCCTCCCCCCTGCTTGTGTTTGCTCTCTTTCCCTCTCAAATAAATAAAATCTTAAAAAAAAGAGTTTCTAACCAAAAGAATTATCTGAAAAATTATAAATAACTGGGTAAGCAATTCCATTAAATTTTAATTATCTTATATATCTTATATAAATAAAGGACCTTTTTAGCATCCAACAAAACATTTTATAAATGCCAAAGTTGTATATGAGGAACTTAAAAAAAAAAACTCCCTCAATTTCTTTGTATGATAATTTAATAATCTATATTATGAATACCTATCAAAACATATGCTGCTTTTTAACTGTATTGTCTATACTGAAGTCAAATTTCTGATAATGACATCCTACACCTTTCAGAAGTAGCCCTGCCTATAGAAGCAGCCTTAGTTCCTAGTGCTGCCTCAGACCTTATATCCTAGTCCTACTGAACTGGCTGTATTTCTCCTGAATGTGCTATATGTCATAGCTCTGTCTGAACGGGAAGTTTTTTTTATTTATTTATTTATTTTTTAAAGATTTTATTTATTTATTTGACAGAGAGAGACACAGCGAGAGAGGGAACACAGCAGGGGGAGTGGGAGAGGGAGAAGCAGGCTTCCAGCCGAGCAGGGAGCCCGATGCGGGACTCGATCCCAGGACCCTGGGATCGTGACCTGAGCTGAAGGCAGTCGCTTAACCAACTGAGCCACCCAGGCGCCCCTGAACGGGAAGTTTTCATGCTAAAAAAATCCAATCCTTCTTGTCTAACTGTAAAATCCCTGCTGAAGTGTCATGTCTTACTTGAAGTACTTCCTGAACTTCCTGAATGGAGCCCATTACTTTCCACTTTTGAGCACTCTACCATAAATATCTCTATTCTTATATTTATAGCACCATGTTATTGCTTTACCTTTCTGTGTCTTCTGCTAGACTATATCTTCCCAAAGTAAGATACGGTGACATAGTTATCTTTGCATTTTCCATGTTGAGCATACTGTCTGATATATCATAGCTGTTCCATATATTTATGGTTGAATGAAGAATGAATGGATCCTCTTTTACTGATTTGTCATCTATTTACATTACAATGACAGATTTATTGTATCTGAGGTTAGCAATAGCTGGAAACTGAACTTCAAAATAAACCAAAAAAAATCTGTCCAAAATCATTTAACCAGTTTATTTAGCACATGCCTATCATTATAGCCCTTGTTCCTTCCCACAGGGAGTTTCTATTTTATCAGAATTTCCAGTGTAAGTTATGATGTTGCAGTGATGGATTGAGTGGCCTGGAAAAATGATTTTGAGGAAATAATACCTAGTGGTAATACCGTCAGGCAGCAGAAGCCAACACATGTATAAAATGTGCACAGATTAAAGTACTAAATGGCTTAATGAACACCAGCATCAGTATAAGTTTACTGATGTTAATAATATGTGCCAATATTACATATTTATCTTCTACTTCTCGGTGTTGTATCACAGCCAAGAAATGTATTGTGAATGCCTAATAAGATTCAAGGGCTGTGCTTAGTGCAAGAGACAAAAGGATATCCTAAATGGACACGGTCCTGTGCTAATGGCAGATCCTGTCTTCCTGGAGCTTACATTGTAGGAAGACAGTACATAAACCCAAAATTACCAAAATAATCTCCCATTATACTTGTGATAATTTTATGTAGCAAAAAACAAAAACAAAAACAAAATCATGTATGTCCCATATATGTATTTAACTAAGGTGCATAAGACATTTTTGTCTCTAAAAGTTTTGTAAAGAGTTGGGCAATTAGTATATATTTTCTATGCAACCAGAAAAGCCACTTAGTCCAATTACAGGATTAAAATATCTACAGAATCCAGTTCTTTTTACAATTAGACAATACTTATAATGAAAGAGGAGACATTACACCTGATACCATAGGAATAAAAAGGATCTTAAGAGACTACTATAAACAATTACACACCAACAAATTGGATAGAAGAAATGAAAAATTCCTATAAATATACAATCTACCCAGTGAATCATGAAGAAATAGAAAATCTCAATAGACCAATAATGAGTATGTAGATTAAATAAGTAACCAAAACCCTCCCAGCAAAGTAAAGCTCAGGAACAGATAACTGCATGGGTAAATTTTACCAACATTTAAAGAATTAATATTGATCCCTCTTAAACTTCTTCAAAATATTGAAGAAGAAACAGTTCCAAATTCATTTTTTGAAACCAGAATTTCCCTGATGGCCATAGCCAAAGATATTACAAGAAAACTATAGGACAACATACCTGATGAAATAGATGCAAAAATCCATTGCAAAATACTAGCAAATCAAATTAAACAGCACATCAAAAGGATTATACACTCTGATCAAATGGAATTTATCCCTGGGATGCAAGGATGGTTCAACATACACAAATAAATGTGATATGCTACAATAACAGATTAAAGGATAAAAATCATATGATTATCTTAATAGATGCAGAAAAAGCATTTGACAAAGTGCAATATCCTTTTATGATGAAAACTCCCAATAAATTAGATGTAATGGAATGTACCTTGAAACAATACAGGCCATACATGAAAAACCCACAGCTATCATCATACTCAATGGTCAAAACAAAACAAAACAAACAAACAAACAAAAACCTCAAAGCTTTCCATTTTCCATTTCTGACTGGAATCCTAGTCAGAGAAACTGGGCAAGAAAAAAGAATCCAAATTAAGGAAGAAGTGGACATATCTGTTTGCAGGTGACAGGATCTTCTATGTTGAAACCCTAACTCCACAGGACATTAAATTCTGTAAGGTTGCTACACAAAATATCAGAAATCACTTGTAATTCAATATACTAACACCAAAGTAACTGAAAAGGAAATTTAGAAAACAATCCTATTTACAGTAGCATCAAAAATAGTAAAATACTAGGGAATAAAGTTAACCTAGGAAATGAAGACTTGTATATGGAAAATGACAAAACACTAATGGAAAAAATTGAAAAAGATGCAAATAAATGGAAAGGTATGCCATGTTCATGGACTGGAAGACATAATATTGTTAAAATGTCCATAATACCCAAAGTTATAAACAGATTCAATGCAATCACTACCAAACCCCCCATGGCATTTTTACTGAATTAGATAAATAAATAATCCTAAAATTTATATGGAACCACAAAAGACCCAAGTAGACAAAGCAATCTTGAGAATGAGGATCAAAACTGGAGACATCACACTTCCTAATATCAAAATACATAAAATTACAATAATTAAAACAGTATGGTATTGGCATAAAGATAGACATATAGATGAATGAAACAGAATAGAGAATACAGAGAATCCAGCTGATAAACCCACATCAACTTATCTTTATCAAGGATGCCAAAATACACAATGGAGAGAGAATAATCTCTTAAACAAATGATGTTGAGAAAACTGGATGTCCAAAGCAAAAGAATAAAATCAGACCCTTATCTTACATCATATATAAAAATTAACTCAAAATGGATTGAAGACTTAAAGATAAGATCTGAAAATGTAAAATTCCTAGAAGAAAACATAGGGGAAAGTGTCATGATGCTGGTCTTGATAATGTTTTCCTGGGCATGACAACAAAGCAGAGGGAACAAAAATAGACAAGTGGGGCAACATCAAAATAAAAGGCTTCTGCACAGCAAAGGAAACAATCAACAGAGCAAAAATCAACCTAAAGAATGGAGAAAATGTTTGCAAGCCATATATCTAATATCGGATTAATACGTAAAATATATAAGGAACTCCTACAACTTAATAACGAAAATAAATAATCCGATTTTTTAAATAGGCAAAGGACTTAAATAGACATTTCTCCAGAGATGACATACAAATTACCAACAGGGGTATGAAAAGATGCTCAACATCTTTAGTCATCAGGAAAATGCAAGGAAATCAAAACCACAATGAGATAATCACGTCACACCTATTAGGATGGCTATTGTTAAAAAAAGAAAAAGGAGTGATGTCCACCAGATTGCTGAATAAGATGCCCCTTATTATATCCTCCCCTTAGCAACAACAATATGGCAGTCATCCATGGACAACATGCCTTTGTGGGAGATGTGATAGCCAGGTAGGAAATGGTGAAATCCCAGTGAATGAATCTCATTCAAAAATGAGAAGAGCCATTTGGAAAAGACAGACCAGCCCCTAGGTGGCTGAGTGAGAAACAACTGCATAGCCCTGAGAACTTGGCAACAACTCCTTGGCCTTTGGTTCTGTCATCAAAAAATACACCGAGGGATCCAAGAGGAGTCTCACCTACCAGTGTATCAGGTAACAGGCACATAGACTTTGGTGCTGGCTGTGGATTCTGGAAGTACCCTTTGAACTAGCTCTAGCACCTCTGAGCCACAGTTTAGGAGCTTCTGGAGAACACTGATTTACACAATCACCCATGAATGAGAGACCCTTTATGGAGGCCCAGGAGTCTGGTAGAAGTCCAACACACCATTGGAACAACGACAAAAAAATCAAAAGTGGACACACTGCTGAGGATAAGAGGAAAAATTTGACTTTATCTGCATCACCCATCCCCCAAGATAACAGCGGGTGAACATGTGCAGAAAGCTGGCCCAAATTTGTGGACCCAGAAGGGACAACAGACTTGAGCATTTAGCTGAGAAGTCGTTCGTACAGGGCCTGGCTCTAGAAGATTGAGAGAAGGAATACAAGCCTAAGAGCTCTGTCATAAGAGGGAGCAAGAAGTGCGGAACATGCATATTCGTAGAAGGTCTGAGAAAGTCTCAAAATCCCCAGCAGGACTAAAGGAAGATATTTCTCTCCTGAAGTCAACCAGTAAAGACTGGAGAAGGTGACTACTATTTTAAACACAAAGACAGTAACACAGTATTTCAAGAAACATGAAAAATCCAGAAAACATGACACCACCAAAAGAACACAATAATTTTCCAGTAATGGACCCCAAAGACATGGAGCTCTGCAATTTACCTCAAAAAGAATTCAAAATACCTGTTTTAAGGAAGCTCAATAAACTACAAAGAAACTCACAAAAAATAATTCTTCAAAATCAAGAAAACAACACATGATCGAAATGAAAAGTTTAACAAAGAGATCTGAAAGATCTCAGAACAGAATCTCAGAAGGAGAAGAGGAAAGCAGAAAGTTTATTACAATGGGGCACCAGCGTGGCTCAGTGAGTTAAATGGCTAACTCTTGATTTTGGCTCAGGTCATGATCTCAGGATCCTGGGATTGAGCCCCACATCAGATTCCGTACTCATCAGGGAGTCTGCTTCAGGATTCTCTCTCTCTCCCTCTGCCCCTCTTCTCTCTCTTTCTCTTTCTCTCTCTCCCCCCTCTCTCAAATAATGAAATAAATCATTTTTAAAAAGCTTATTACAGAAGTAATGACACAGAACTTCCAAAATCTGGGGAGAGATTTGGACATCCATGTTCATAAAAGTCATAGGCTCCCAAACAAACTTAACATAAAAAGATATTTTCCAAGATTAATTATAATAAAACTGTCAAAAATGAAAGACAAAGAGAGGGTCTTAAAAATAACAAGAGAAAAGAAGCTCATAATTTACAAGGGGACCTGTACAAGGCAATATCAGTGACTTTCTCAGGAGAAACCTTATAGACAAGGACAGAGAGTGATGTTACACTCAAAGTGCTGAAAGAATAAAACTCTCAAGCAAGAATACTTTATACAGTAAAGTAGTCCATTAGAAAACGTTGGACGAAGGAGAGATGGCCCCACACAAACAAAAGTTAATGGAGTTCATTACTACTAGACCTGACTTACAAGAAATGCAGAAAGCAATCTCTCAAGCTGAAATGTAAGGACGCTAATTAGTAACATGAAAACATACAAAAATATACAACACACTGGTGAAGGTAAGTACATATTTAAATTCAAAATACTTTAATTCTGTAATACGGTGGTGTATTAACTACTTAATTCTAGTATAAAAGTAAAGGACAAAAGTTTTAAAATTAACTACAGCATAATAATTTGTTAAGGAATACAAAAAAAATAAGGTAAATTGTGACATCAAAAACACAAAGCAGGAAGTAAAAGGACAGAGATTTATTATGTGAATGAAGTTAAGTTGTTAGTGTAAAATAGATAGTTATATCTAGAAGATAGTTCATGTAAGTCTCATAGTAACCATAAAGCAAAAGCTCACAGTAGATACTCAAAGGATAAGAAGAAGGGAATCAAGCACACCACTCTGGAAAATCACCTATTCATAAAAGAAAAGAGTAAGAGAGAAAGAAAGGAATATGGGAACTATAACAAAGCCAGAAAATATTTGATAAGATGGTATTAGTAAGTAAATAATTACTCTAAATGTAAATGGATGGTATTCTCCAAGCAAAAGACATAGAGTAGCTGAATGGATTTAAAAAATAAAACAAACAAAAAACAAAATAAAACAACTATATGCTGCCTACTAGAAACTCACTTCAGCTTCAAAGATACACATATGCTCAAAGTGAAGGGATAATAAAAGATATTCCATGCAAGTGGAAACCAAAACAGGCAGTGGTAGCTATACTTATATCTGACAATATAAACTTTAACTCAAAAGCTGTTACTAGAGATAAAGAAAGCCATTGCATAATAATTAGATCATTTAATCAAAGGGATATAGTAATCATAAATATATATGCAAATAGGGGCACCTGGGTGGTTCAGTCAGTTAACATCTGACTCTTGATTTTGGCTCAGGTCATGATCTCAGTGTCCCCTGAGAGCCCCATGTTGGGCTCCACTCAGCACAGAGTGTGCTTGAGATTCTCTCTTCCTCCCTCCCTCTGCCCCACCCTCCACTCATGTGCTCTCTCTCTAAATAAATTATATATATCTATATATATGCAACTAACACCTGAGCACTACCCAAATATATTAAGCATATACTAACAGATCTGAAGGGAAAAACAGACAACAATACAATAATAGTAGGGGACTTCAGTACTTCACTTTCAACAATATATAGATCATCTAGATAAAAAAGTATTAAGGAAATATTGGATTTTAACAATACTTCAGACCAAATGAACCTAACAGACATATACAGAACATTCATTGCAAAGCAACAAAATACATATTTTTTCTCAAGTACATGCAGAACATTCTCCAGGATAAATCATATATTATATCACTAAAGAAGTCTTAGCAAAGTTAAGGGTGAAATCATATCAAAAATCTTTTCCAATCACAATGGCATGAAACTAGAAATCAATAACAGAAGGAACACTGGAAAATTCACACATATGTGGACAAATATGTGGAAATCAAATAGTATGCTCATAAATGGCCAATTATTGAAAGAATAAATCAAAAGGAAAATTAAAAAAAAATCTTGAAATGAGCAAACAAAAAGAGGAGAAACACAACATACCAAAACTTGTGGGATACACAAAAGCAGTTCTGAGAGGAAGTTTATAGCAATGAATGTCTACATTTGAAAAAAGGAAGACCTCAAATAAACGAGCTAACTTTATATCTCAAGGAACTAGAAAAAGAATACACTAAAGCCAAAAGTTAGCAGAATAAAGGATGTAACAAAGATCAGAGCAGAAATAAATAAAATAGAAAACAGAAAAACAACAGAAAAGACCAAAGAAACAAAGAGCTGGTTTTTGAAAAGATACACAAAATTGACATAAGATTCCATAGATTAACTAAAAAAAAAAGAGAGAGAAAGGGAGACAGAGAAGACTTACATAAACAAAACTGGAAATGAAAGAGGAGACATTACACTGATATCACAGAAATGAAAAAGATCATAAAAGACTGCTATGAACAATTATATACCAAAAAATTGGATAATCTATAAGAAATGGACACATTTCTAGAAACATATAACCTACCAACTAAAACATGAAGAATAGAAAATCTGAACAGACTAATAACAAGTAAGAAATTAAATTAGTGATCAAAAGCCTTCCAATAAAGAAAAGCCCAGGACTAGATGGCTTCATAGGTGAATTTTGCCAAACATGTAAAAAGGAATTAATGCTAGTCCTTCTCAAACTCTTCTGAAAAACTGAAGAGGAGAGAACATTCTAAATCTCATTTTATGAAATCAGAATTACCCTGATACCGAAGCCCGATAAGGACACTACAAGAAAAAAATGACAGGCCAAAATCCATGATGAATACAGATGTGCATTTTTTTTAAAAGATTTTATTTATTTATCTGACAGAGAGAGAGACAGTGAGAACAGGAACACAAGCAGGGAGAGTGGGACAGGGAGAAGCAGGCTTCCCGCCGAGCAGGGAGCCCGATGTGGGGCTCGATCCCAGGACCCTGAGATCATGACCTGAGCCGAAGGCAGACGCTTAATGACTGAGCCACCCAGGCGCCCCCAGATGTGCATTTTTTTAACAAAATAGTAGCAAACCAAACTCAACAACATATCAAAAGGATTATACACCACCATCAAGTGGGATTTATGCCTGGGATGCAAAGATAGTTCAACACACGCAAATAAAAAAACTGTGAGGCATCACATTAGTACAGTGAAAGATAAAAAATCATGTGATAATCTCAATAGACACAGAAAAAGCATCTGACAAAACACGCCTTCATGATAAAAACTCTCAACAAAATGGGTATAGAAGGAATGAACCTCAACTTAATGAAGGCCATATATGAAGAGCCCACAGCTAACATCATACTCAATGGTGAAAGATTGAAGACTTTTCCTCTAAGATAGGGAAGAAGACTAAAGGTGCCCAGTCTCATGACTTTCATTCAACAGAGTACTGAAAGTTCTAGCCAGAGTAATTATGCAAGAAAAAGAAATGAAGGACATCCAAACCAGAAAGGAAAGTAAAATTATCTCTATTGGAAAATGATGTGATCTTATGTATACAAAATCCTCGAGACTCCACCAAAAACTATTAGAGCTAATGAACAAATTCAATAAAGTTGCAGGATAAAAAAATCAACATTCAGAAATTAGTTGTGTTATTATACACTAAAAACAGAATATCTCAAAAAGAAAGAAAATAATACCATTTACAACAACAATAAAATTTGGGAACAAATTTAACCACATTTAAGCCATCTATATATTCAACAGAATTCATGTCAAAATTCCAATGGCATGATTTCACAGAGACAGAAATTCATGGAACCACAAAAGACCCTGAATACCCAAAGCAATCCTGAAAAAGAAGTATAAAGCTAGAGGCATCATTCTTTCTGATTTCAAACTATTATAAAGCTATAGTAATCAAACAGTATGGTACTGACATAAAAATGGACACATACACCAATGTAACAGAATTGAGAGCCCAGAAATAAACCCTCACATATACAGCCAGCTAACATTTGAAAAAGATGCCAAGAATACTCAAGGGGAAAAGTATAGTCTTTTCCCCATAAATGGTGCTGGGGAAACTGTTTAATCATATGTAGAAGAATGAAATTGGACCCCTACCTTATACTACTCACAAAAATTATTCAGAATTGGAATAAAACCCCATATTGTAAAAGTCCTAAGGGAAAATAGAAAAAAAGCTCCTGGACATTGGTCTTGTCATTGATTTTTTTTGGATATGACACCAAAAGTACAAGCAACAAATGCAAAATAAATAAGTGGAACTACATCAAATTAAAAAATAAATCTTCTGGTTTGCATTATATCATATACTTGCAAGTTGCTAAGAGTAGATTTTAAGTATTCTCTCTCTCTCTCTCTCACACACACACACACAAAGAAAAAAAGAAGGTAATTATGTGAGCTATAGAGGTATTAACTATCCATATTGTGTAGTCATTTTGCAATAAATACATATATCAAATCGACACATTGTATAAATTCAAGAACAACACAATGTTATGTGTCAACTAAATTTCAATGAACTGAAAAAATAAAACTTTTGCATCATATTCATAGAAGAGTTCAGCTTGTAGGTTTCTATTGTATTATGGGAACCTGTGATAACCACAGAAGATAGAATAATTAAAACAGCATTGGGATTACCTTGTCCTTAAAGGCTAGCAATATTTCTATGTGAAGTCATTTGGACCTGGTATTTTGTGTGTGTGTGTGTGTGTGTGTGTGTGTTGGGGTACTTTTAAACAATTATTTTCTATATTACTCCTATGATTATTGCTCTATGTAGAATTTCTGTACAGGGATCAATTTTGATCAATTTCATAATGCATTTCTATTTATTTCTCCTTATATTTCTTGACTATCCCCTTTAAGAAGGTTGATGCTGTTATGTGGTTCATAAATACTCAAAACTGGAGTTTTTGTTAGGATATGTCTCCTTTTGATAAGGATAAAATGTTCTTGTTTTAAAAAAAATACATGTTGGGATGCCTGGGTTACTCAGTTGGTTAAACGACCAACTCTTGATTTTGGCTCAGGTCACATCTCAGTGGTTGTGAGATCGAGCCCCGTGTTGGGCTGCACCCTCAGCATGGAGTCAGCTTGAGATTCTCTCCTTCCCCTACTCCCTCCCCCGCCCTGCATGCATTCTCTCGCTCTCTCAAATAAATAAATATATCTTAAAAAAAAAAAAAAAAAGTATGTGTTGGTGAAGATGTGGAAAAACTGGAACCCTTATACAATGTTGATAGGTATGTAAATTGGTGGAACCACTATGGAAAACAGTATGGAGGTTTCTCAAATAAATTAAAAGTAGATCTATTATATGATCTAGCAATCCCATCTGAGTATATTTACAAAACATTTGAAATAATCTCAAAGAGACATCTGTGCTCCTATTTTCATTGCAGCACCACTCACAATAGCCAAGATATGGAAACAATTGAAATGCCTATTAAAAGATAAATTAATAAAAAAAAGATGGTATATACATACAATGTAATATCATTGTCTTAAAAAAAGAGAAGGAAATCCTGCCAAAAGCAACAACATAGATGAACCTAGTACACATTATACTAAGTGAAATAAGCCAGACAAAGAAGGACAGATACTACATGACAGCACTTATATCAAGTATCTAAAATAGTCAAATTAAAAAAAAATGATAATAAAAAACAGATAAACAAATAAATAAATACATAAAAATAGTCAAACTCCTAGAAATAGAAAGTAGAATGATGGTTGCCAAGGCTGGAGGAAAGGGGACGCTTCTGTTCAACAGGTATAAAGTTTCAGTGATGCAAGATGAGTAAGTTCTAGAAATCTGCTGTACAACATTGTACCTATAGTTAACACTACTGTATTGTGTATTAAAAACTTGAGGGTAAATCTCATTGTTCTTACAATAAAAGAAAAAAGAAAACACTTGTAAATTCTGTTGAAAATAATTAAAACTTTATATAGTTTTGTAAATGAATTGGAGGAGCACATCAAAATCTTTAAAAAATAAGACAATATTCTCTCCTGACAAAGTCTATTTAATTTCTACATTCAAAAAATTAATATTTAAAAATTAATATAAACTTGTTCTTAAATTTCTTGAGTAGCACATGATATTATATTTACCTGTGTATTCAAGGTGAAATCCTGCAGCAGAAACGCTGATGTCTGATTGAAAATTTAGATATAGATTATTAGACGTACTATTCAACAGATGGGGTATTGTTGTTCCTGAAATGATAATTGGAAAGGCAGGTCAATGATCACATAATAAATATTATAGTAAAACTAAGTAAGTTAACTACTAATCAGCCAATAGATTATCACTGAAATTATGTATTGGTCAAGTGTTTTTTCAGGAATTTTTTGATAAAAAAATATGTCCCACATTTCTCTTTCATCATTTTATTGTTTGTGACTATCTCCAAGGAGATGGTTCTTTGAGATCACTCTAGATTGCTCCCTAAAAATAGGCAGGCACAAAGAGCTGGTCAAAGCAGTAAATTTTGCAGGTCACCTAAAATAAATGTTTTGAATTTCATGTGGATTTCAATATTCCATGCATGAGCTAATGGGAAGTTTAATTTTAAAGTTTGCAGGTGATTTTTATAGTATAGTAACTTAAGATTATGTATGGGTTCAGAGAATTCTATTTATTGCCCTTTTTATTATATATGTTATATACAAATATATTATATATGCATTTCATTTATGTATGTATGCATGGATGTATGTATGTTCTTCTATACCAGGTAAAGTACCTTGATGTATCTTATACTCTGACAGCAAAGCTGGTAAGTAGTGTTTGAAAAATCCCAATTATAAACTAGTGTTAGCCGTGTCTCCCAGCAAATACATTATAATGATGTACTTCTGAATTTCTAAAGGAAGTCAACTTGACTTTATTCAATTATAGAGTTGAAAACAAAATATCTGCTTGAAGCAATTACTTCTTGACTATTTGACATTGAGTAATAGTTCAAGATCCTTAAGATTACAACTCAAGCAATTTCAAATGACAAGCATAAAAAAAGTGTCAATTCTATGTTTTAAGATAACATATTAGTTGATAATGTTGCAAATTTTTTCTGTAACTAGTTACTTTATACTACTTTGTACAAATCTGTGGACCTTAACCACTCACTGATCCTTCTATAAAGGAAGTCAGGACTAATTCATTATAGAACATATAATTGCTTTGTTTTTGTTTTTGTTTTCAACCTGTTATCTGTCCATAGTATCCTCACTGAATCACTGAAGACAGAGGTAAACTCACCCTGCCTGCCCTTAGTCTCCTAGAGAATCTTAGTGATTAAGAGTTCTGGCTCTGGAGTCACACCAGCTGGGCTCCAGTCTCATTCTAACATTAGCTGTACAATCTCGGGCAACTTAATCTCTCTAAGCTTCAATCAAGTACCAGAACTGCTAGAAAGAGCAAATGAGGAGATGTATGACAAGCCTCACATAGAGCTAGCAGTTGGTAAATCAACAGCTGTTGTCACTTTTATTATCTTCATTGTTGTATTTATTATTAAGAAAGTATACCCTCAATCTATTCTAAACAAATGTATACTCAAAATGTTATGAGATTTCTTCCAAGAAAGACTTCTACCTTAACCTGTATCTAAAATACTTTCTATGACTAAACCAAGTCACTCCTACTCCAGATATTTCTTCTTTCCTTTTCTCAATGGTGATGCTGAAAAACTGGTTATCATACTCTATTTTAAAATCTATTAAAAACTTAAAACCATTCACGCTGATTCAAGTATATCTGAAATGTAGAAGTTCATGGTTTAGCTATGTTCCTATGTCTACAGTTAAAAAGTATAATAAAGTATAATAAAATAAAAAGTATAGTTAAAATTAGAGTAAAACGATTTCACTTCTCATTTGCTGGAAAAAGCTGCTAGATTATTGCATAAATTACCTTTAAAAACCTTAACAAATTTAAAAACCTTCTGGTCTTGGTACCTGGGTATTAATTCACTTTATATAATTTTATTCATTTCCTAGAAATAATTTTAAATTCTCTTTATTCTCACTCAACAGTACCTTGTAACATTTACCATGTTGTTACACAGTCTCTAAAATTATTTTAATGGCTGGGTAACACTCTATTGAATAGATAGAGCATAATTACCAAGCACTGTCTAATTTTTAACTATTTAAGGGAAAAGGGCACACATATTCCTGAACCACAGCTCAGCTGAAAATATTACTATAAAGGCATCAATAAATAATTACATAAATATAGTAAGAATATAGTAAGGTTTTAAACAGCAATTTCAATGTCATTACCTTTTATGCCTTTCAAATTTCTCACCTTGTAATTTAGTTCCCTGTGTATAGTTTATAAAAAGGAATTAAACTGCCAAGTCAGAGTCTTGGAAGCTCTTTTAAAAAGAGAGAGAGATTTCTATATTCCTAATAATATCTGTGTTTTAATTAAGCTCAGCTCTTCTATTTACCTGAATAACTTCCGAGGCGTGGAGCATTGTTGTCTCCCCCATCATAAAAGTCCAGAGAATCCCAATTATGTTCTGTAGCAAAGCTGACAACTTGCACCTGTGAAATAATAATTACTGATAAGAAAACATATTTCTAACAAGATACTAATATTACATAATGTCTGTCACCATCTCAGAATATTCTCTTTATTAAAGGCTGTGGGTTAGGGGTGTCTGGGTGGCTCAGTCAGTTAAGTGTCTGACTCTTGATTTCGGCTCAGGTTATGATCTCAGGGTCATGAGATGGAGCCCCACATGGAGCCCGTGTCTGCTCAGCAGGGAGTCTGTTTGTCCCTCTCCCTCCCCTTATACCCCTTTCCCCCCACTCTCTTTTACTTTCTCTCTCTGTATCTATATATCTAAAGTAAATAAAGAAATAAAAACTAAAAAAATAAAAATAAAGGCTTTGGGTTAATTAATGTCTTAGTGCCAGGAATCCCAATGCATGTTCTAAACAACTGGTGAACTTCTATGTTTTGGAGTGTTCGATTTTTGCCAGTTTAGCTAGGTTTATACTGGATACATTTCATTTTCCTTTATTTGCCTAACCTTTGCTCAATTTCCTTTCATTAAAAAAAATAACATTATTATCCCCTATGCACATTTTTAATAGGTCTCAATATAGATGACCAAAATTAAACTTTATAACTGATTTGGGTACATCTTTTAAAGATTATTTTTATGAATGGAGTCATAATAACTAAATTACTGTGAAAGTCCCTAAAGTTGATAAGGGAAATGCTGGAGTACAATTCTCTCATGTCTATTAAATTTTATTTAAAGAAAGAGGCATGTGTTACTTTGTTGCACTTCACTTGGCACAGCTTGAGCTTTTGCAAGAACCCACAGGACCCCCACAACTGTGGATGTGATCCTTTTTCTCTTTCTTTAGTATATATTTTATTGTTATGGAGGAAGGGAAGGACTAACTTTATTAAAATAAATTTATTTTATTTAGCTAAAGTCTGTTATAATTGTAAGCACTGCACTCATTCGCTAAATAATTATCACAATTGCATTCATTAAAAATTTCTTATCCACAAAATAGACCATCATCATTCTTCCCATCAAGTGAATGCTGGTGTCTCCTTTCCAGGGGTGAGTGCCACATGGCAACAGATACCCTGCCTGTGTGACAGGCATTAGGCCCAATGGCAACGTTCCAGGACAGGAAGAAGAATGGAATTAAAGCTGTATGACTTTAATATTATCACCACCTCCTTAAACAATGATCAATTCTCTCTTCATATCTGAATTTTCCTTTCCTACAATTCAGGGGAAGAAAAGATCACATTCAGCTGGGAAAAAAAAAAAAAGGAAAAGAAAAGGAAAAAAAATGTAAGAATTCATGCAGGAGTTGACATTTGAGATAAGCTAAATGTATTGAGAGGTTTTCCACTGAAAGAGATTATTGAGTTATAAAAATGTAGAGGGGGCAAGCCATGAGGTGGATTTAGTGAACCATAAGTAATCCAATTTAGCCACAGTAGAATGTATTTACATATGAGGAAATATGCATGCAAAGTTAGGAAAAGGAGAGAAAAGTTAGGAAGAGTGAGCTTAGTGGATAAATACAAAAGACTGCAGAGTTAGGACGCCTGGATTTGCAGCTTCTTGGCTCCCTCCACTGGCTGCCATGTAATACTAAAGAGTTGTTAATCTCTCTATGCCTTCAATTACTCATATAAATCATTGTAGTAAAGGTATCTGATTCATAGAATTGTTGTAAAAACTAAATTAATTTTAGTTGAAAATAGTGTCCAGTGTGTATAAAGGATTTAATGTATCTTAGTTGCGACAGATTGGCCAAGAGACTAGAAAGACTGAACACCACCGCAATAATTATGCAAGTGAGCAGTCCACTGAAGGTTTTAGAAGGAGCAAAATCAGAACTGCTTTAAGTACTGCACTGCATTGGATGAAAAAAATATAAGTGAAAAGACAATTTCAGTGTCCACTGCAGTAGTCTGTGTGAGAAACAATGAAAAATTGAAGTAGATCGGAGGCAGGAATAAATAGTAGAAAGGGGGACAGAGATGCCCCCCATATGTTGCTACAGGGGAAGTTACTGGCTTTTGTGTAATCTGAATAAGGGAAGGAAGTGAGAGGGAAGACTTAAGAATAATTTATCTTTTTTTCCTGAGTTATGGAGATCAGAGGGGTGGTGAGAACAAAAATGAAGACATCTGTAGGAAAGCCTATTACCTTAATAAGAAGAACAAATTTTGCTTAATCCTGGATACATATGTATAGCAGACTGAATATTGGCTTCCAAAAATATCAGGTCCTCATACCTGGCACCTAGACATGTTGCCTTACGTGGAAGGAAAAAAAAAAAAAAAGATCTTTCAAATGCAATTAAACTAAGCATCTTGCGATAGGGAGATTATCCTGGATTATTCAAATAGGCCCTAAATACAATCATAAGAAAGATGTCAAAGGAGATTTGACACAGACAGAAGAGAAGAAGGCACTGTGACCATGTGGGCAAAAAATGGAGTCATACAGTCAGACACCAAGGAGTGCCGGCAGCCACCGGCAGTTAGAAGAAGCAAGGAAGGGCCTCCCGTAGAGCCTGGGCAGAGGGAAGAGTGGAGGGTCAGAGCACAGCCCTGGCAGCACCCCAGCCGCAGCTCAGGAACCCTGCTTTGGGACTTCTGGCCTCCAGCACTGGGAGAGAATAAACTTCAGCTACTCTAAGCTATCAAGTGCCTGGTACTTCCAGCAGCCACAGGAAACTAACACAATTTGCCACGCAGAGTCTGGGCAAACTGTGAATGTAGTTTGGCACAATAAACACAGAGGGTGTGGGAGACTCAAGTAAATGACTGAGGACCCACAATGACAAAAAGCCAAATAGGAGTCAAAGTCAAAGATTTAAAAAGAAAAAAAAACGCTATTGATTCAGCGTTTAGGAGAATTTTGCATTAGATGGAGCTGTCCATCATGGCAACAGGATAGCTTTATGAGGTAATGAATTTCCAATCACTAAAACCAGATATTTCTCATACAGACATTCACATCTCATTTTAACGTGCTTGTTAGATTATATTAACTCATGATGATCATTCTACAGATTGACACAGTTAAGTAATGAACATTGTTTTCCCATGGTTATTCACATAAAGATCGCTCTTCTGCTTGATAACTTTGTTATTAGCCCTTTTGGAATTCTCCATCAATATACTTTGCTAAAATAGACAGGCAAATACACTAGTCCCCACAAACTTCTCATGTAAACTTAATATAACAAATCACTCTATTTGCTGGGCTCTTTCTAAAGATAGCTCAATCACTCTATATTATTTGTAACTTTTCCAGCATTTTAAATGTTTCTTTTTCCACCACTGGTTATCCCATTTCATCTCGTACAGGATTTATTGAATATTCATATAATTCTTTATCCACACACATATTCATCCTAACTGAATAAAATAAAATAAGCATTGCTTTAAACCTGATGTAGCAGTCAGGTAGCTTTTAGGTAAAATTAGTGAAATTTCAAATATAAATCACATATTAAATATGTGTGTGTTTGTGTTATGTAATTTTCTATTATTTAGAGATATGTCTAAAATTACCATACATAAAGAGGTTAATTAGAAAAAAAGTGTTTGGCAGTCCTTTAGACTATTTAAATTTAAAAATCCAGTACACTTCACACCCTGTTTAAACTTGATAAATGCGTTGTTAAACTCAAATTCTGTTTTCTAACGTGTGATCATTAAATAAAATGCTGTACTATCAAAATGATAGTACAGCTAGTTTTGAGTAGTGTTTGGCTAGGACATGTGATATACAATGTACTTTGTCTGCAGATGTCTTATTAGTTCATCATGCTGTTTTAACTCCTTAAAATAGTCCAAAACTCCACTGCTTGGGGAGGTATTCATTAGTTCATTCTAAAAATATTTACTGAGCATGCTAGCTGCCAGAGCAGACTGAGTTAGTGCCCTCATGATCTTATGGATAATTAACTAAGTAGTAACAGTAAAATGTGATGGGTGTTATAATAAGGAAATTACAGGGACCTATGAGAACATACAGCACAGGACTTAACCTTTTCTCAAGTTCACAGAAAGTCTTCCACAGAACTGTTTTGAGACAGAAATGATGACTAAGAATAAACAAAATAAAGGGAGATCAAGCAGAGTGTTGTCTGCAAAGAGAACAACATGCATAAAGGCCCAAAGGCAAAAGAGAGCTTTTATAAAGAACTAAAATAGTGTAAACAGAAGAGGTAAGAAATGAGGACAAAGCACAAAGGCATAATCAACTTGTCAAGGAATTAAGGATATAGGGGACAGCTGAAGTATTGTAAGCAGGAAAGTGATATTAGTAGGTTTTTAATTTTAGGTTACTCTACTCTCTTTGCCCTCTGAGGAATAGATTGAAGGAGAAAAAGAACCTGGGACAGGGATTACGATCACCCAATCTTAAGTGATAAAAATTTGGATGGAGAGAAATAGACTTATTTGATTTATGAAAGACAGACCTGACACTGACATATTTCATTGTATAGAGCAGGAGAAGAAAAAAAAATCATCAAGATTTCTGGCTTGTGCAACTGACTGGATGAGGGGTTCATTCTGAGTCAGAGAACACTGGAGAAGTTCCATAATAATGAGAAAAAATCATGAAGTCAATTTTGAACAGGTTGAATTTGAAATTCCAGCAAGAAGTTTAGCTGAAAATGCCCAGTGGGCAGTTAGATATGTGTCATGAAGCTTAGGTGAAAGGTCTGGGTTGGATATTTAGGTTTGAGAACCAACATTTATTCAGTCTTCATTAAAAAAAGAATGTTTTCTGATGGTCTATTATGATGCAGGTCCTGGGCTTCATCAGCACAAAATGGTAGCTAAAGACATGGAAGTAGACAAGATGGCAGAGAGAATGGTGTAAGGTAAGATGAACAAACACCACAGAATCTCTCAAACATTGTATCTGATGTGTTGAGTAGAAAGAGAAGACCATGTTCCCAAACATAGAAGCAAGAGCCACTGATGTAAAAAAGAAAATAAAACAAAAGTCCAAGAGAGTACTGGTGCCATGAAAACTAAGGAGGAAAAACATGTTTTAAGAGTGACAGGAGAATGGGCATGATCAGAATGTTGCTGTCAGAATAAGCAGGATGAGCAACACAATGCATTTAACTGACCTATAGGTCCTCAGTGATTGCTATGAGTGGCTCATTTAGAGCAATGGAAGCTAAAGCCACATTGCAGGGCTCAAAAACAAAAAATGAGAATTAGAGGGGAAATGCTGGTTTGTTTGTTTGTTTTTTTATTGTAAGCTGAGACAGAAATGGACAAGCTGATATTAACATATAGAGGTTCTAGGATAACCTTCATAAACTGACACTATATGATACAGCAAATATTCTATGAAGGTTCTAAAGTTATTATCTGATTTCAGATTTTCTATACAACCTGGAACATGGACAATTCTAAGATTCTTATTCATTCTACCAGTGATGAGATAGGATTGGTTGGTTTTCCCTGAACTTTACAAGTTAGCCATAAAACGATAGTACAGCTAGTCAGAATATAAGCATAGATCTATAGTTTTTTCATTTTTAATGTCCTTAAAACACTGTAAACATACATTTCATATTTTCTCATTGGTTTACTGACCTATTTTACCCCTAACACCCATCAAGTGATTTTTTTTGAATTTTCTGAAAAATTACAAAGATAAATTCAAAAGTTGATTTTTTTTAACTGAAAATTATACTACTCTCAAATTTCAGTTTTAATGAATGATTTCTTGGCTACTTTTTCCATAGCTGATAGATATCTCAAGTATCCAAAGGAAAGCCTTATGACTCAATTGGAGAAGTAATCAAGTTATTTTTATGAAATATAGATTATGTACTATTTTGTAAAGAATAATTACTTTCCATGGAATATATATGGACTCAGGAGTAAAATGCCATCAATTTATCCAGAAACAATCTCCTTGTAAAACAGAGTAACTGGTCAAGTTTCTCCTCCCCAGTTATAATAATATGGTATATTGTGTTGATTGTCTATAGACTAGCATCCCTGTTCCTTGCTAACAGAGAATTGGTTTTGTTCGATTAAATGAGGACAGTATATATCAGAGAAAGCTGAGCCCTTTGCTTAATCCAGGTATTTAATGTTGATTTGTTTGAGACAAATCATAATAAATTTTTTGCTACTGGCCAGTATATGGCTTAGGAATGGATATTCTTGCAATTTTGGTCAATAGTACAGGAAGGAAAGTCTACTGGAAGGATTTCTAAAAAGTTTTTTTAACGACTGTAAAGGTACGTAAGATAGAAACATTCCATTTTGGCTATTGCCATTACTGCATAAAGCTGTTATGTCTAGAGCTTTGTAGTAATCTCAAGATCATGAGAAGAGAAGCTTAAGAACTAGGCCAACATGCTAAAATAGCAGAGAAGAGAGACAGAAAAACCCAGATCAGTAAGGACACAACTAAACCTCTAAAGTAAAAAACCCTTACCCCAAGATTCCATGTCATGTAGAGCAACATATTTTTACTTACTGCTTATGCCTTCTTGAATTGGTTTTCTGTTTTTTTGCAGGTGGAAAAAGTAACAAATATCTTTCTATTTACATTCAACCATGCCAGGGAAAAGCACTGGCTAAACCTTTGGAAGTAACCTGCAACCTGTCATCTCTGAAAAGGATTAACTTCAAACATACAATGAAAAGGAGAAAGATTTAAATTTCCTTACTTGAATGCCAGCTCCCTCTGGCACTGTAATCTTCCATACACAATTCAGATTGTTGTCATAAGGCTCAGGGTATCCAGGAGACAAAATAGTCCCTTTGCGCTTCGTTAAAATTCCACCACAGGGCACTAAAAGTAAAACAATTCAAGAGAGGGAGTTAATTCTAATGCAAAGGATTAAAATAAGAGAAAAGGTCAGAGATAACATCTTAGACAGATACCAGAATTGCAAACACAGCCAAATCTTACTATTTTTTACAACTCATAAGAACAATGAAAATTAAATCTTTCTTCCTAAAAACTTCTATAAAAATAAGTAGACAACATAAATGGATAAGCTTACAATGGCATATCTAAACTCATCCTACAATTAACTCAATGACAGCCTATCATCTCCAGTATATTACTAAAAAGTGCATTGGCACATTTGCATTAAAATTGCTCGTATCTAGAAATGGAATTTTTTGAAGAATTATCTTGTATTTGTTACCTTTTTCTTTATGCATCCTTTAAAGAGTAATAGCATCTTTTCAGGAGTAATCAAGATGATAATAACATTTATACAGAGCCTACTGATTGCCTGGGACTCTTCTAAGCAATTTACAGATTTTTAACTCATTAAAGCCTCCCAACAATCCAATGAGATATAAATAAATATTCTCCTTATTTTACAGGAAATAGAGTCACTAAGCGATTCAATAACTTGCCCGAGATCACAGAGCTAGTAAGAGATGAAGATGAAATTTGAATACTGATAGTTTGGCTCCAGTCCATGTCCTTTGGTGGAAGAAAGAGACTTGATATGGGGCCAGTTTGGTTATTGCCAGTACAGTATGGAAAGAAAAAGTGAGTGTGTAGACCTGATCTGAAGTCAATAAAGGCCTCTATCACTTTTTTTTTAAAAAAAGATTTTATTTATTTATTTGACAGAGAGACACAACGAGAGAGGGAACACAAGCAGGGGGAGTGGGAGAAGGAGAAGCAGGCTTCCTGCCGAACAGGGAGCCTGATGTGGGACTCAGTCCCAGGACCCTGGGATCATGACCTGAGCCAAAGGAAGATGCTTAACGACTGAGCCACCCAGGCACCCCTTCTATCCCTTTTTTAAAAGTACTAAGTACTAATCAAAATAAAATTCTCATACAGTGGTATTATCAGTTTGGCTCTGGGCATGACCTAACTTACAATGTTAAATACTGTGTGATGTTAGATATGTTCCTTAAACTCTCTGAAACTCAGATACCTTATATGTGAAATGATAATGCAGTTGTTTAAAAAGGGCTTTTGTGAAAAATATATAGATAGGATAACGTACATAAAGAAGCTAGCACATTGCTTGGAATACAGTGAGAGGTCAATAAACTGTACTTCATTTTACTATTTCCTTTCACAACTATTATTATTTTAGATACCACTGGCACTCTGATCCTTGGGCACTTGTTGTAGTCTGGTTATAACAGTGAGTTATCAGGATATACCTTTTATAATAATAATTTTTAAAAAGCTAATAATAGTTTTCTGCTACTTCCAAAGCCTAGTGCAAAAACAGGACAATTGCTCAAAAGAGTGCTACAAATGTTTTTAATAGTGTAAGAAAGTATCCTTAAAGAAAACCATTTTGTTGTAATTTCCTATAAATTTATGTTATTGGGTTATATATTAATTCAGGTTAAATTGGTCAGAAAAGAATTTAGCTCCTGTAAAAAGAAACCCAACAGTTTTAGATGACTTAAGAATTAACATGCCAGGAGTGGAAGAAGAATTCTGTAATAGAGATTTACCCCAAAAACAGATTAAAAATAAGTGATTGATGAAGTGCTGATTCTGAGTTCAAAGAAAATACAGATGCTCTTCGTCTCCATTGGCACTATCCTACCTCACTCTCATTTTTTTTCTAGGTTACCATATTAATCATATCAATGGACCTTGTTATGGTGGGTATATTATCCATGTAATATGTCTCATTATTATTAAAATGACCTTTTTAAAATTAAAATTTGATCATGTTATTTCACTGCTGAAAATCCTTCAGAAATCTCCCTGTTGCCTCAATTCTAAGGATAAATACAGTTCACTTTATCATTCTCTAACTACATCTCCAGGCTTATAGGTACCCATGATTTCCCAATATGTCACCATCCCAATCCCCCATCCCAGTTCAGCCTACTGAACTAATGTACTCTCTTAATGCTGTGATTTGGTATGTCCTTCTCCCACATAGCCAACACTACCATCCATGGTCATTCAATGTTGATTTTACCTCTTTACCTCTTTGCTAAGTCCCTTATCTGTTAAGTGTCCCATAGTTTTCCATAGCATCAAGTTCTTTCTTATACAGCCCTATGATAGTATAGCTCATATTATGCTTTCATATTCTTTATATGTTAGTCTCTTCCAATAGACTGAAGTCTGAGAAGATGAAGCAATCAACTTTTTGTCTGGAAGTCTGCTCACTGTGGTGCCAAGATTCTAACACATCTACCCTTCATATTCTAAGGTTTCCTTCCCTGCTGCTACAGTGACAAATCCTCTCTTCCTCATTTTCCAGTCTGTCCTCCAACAATTTCATCAGGTTTTTGTCTTCACTCCATTGAAATGATTATGCCAAAGTCACCAGAATATTCTTGTTGCAATGTGATATTCAATTCTTAATTTGCATTTTACTCAATCTGTGAGTAATTATCTCTGCCTGTAGATCACTTCATCTACCTTGAGCCTTTCTTTGGCCATGGAGACCACACTAGCCTGGTTTTTTTCTATACCACTGGCTATACTGAGAACCAATCTTTCTTTCTTTCTTTCTTTTCTTTCTTTCTTTCTTTCTTTCTTCTTTCTTTGTAGCTCACCCTCCTCCCCTGATCCTTTTCATGTTGTAACACTCTCTGACCTAGGCCATCTTCTCTTTTCTTTCTGTCACCCCTCAAAAAGGGCATCTATTTCCATGTCATCAATATAGTATGACTACTAAATGTTTATCCCAAATTCTGACTTTTGGTCAGAATCCTACAATAATATGCCTAATAAGCTTCTGAAAACTATTATGTCTAAAATAATACTTTTGAAAATTTCCTCCACCTATACCATTCTCCATTTCAGTAAATGTCACTATCATTCACCTAGTTCTAGGCCAAAAATCTAGGACTCATTCATCTTAATTTATCTTTTTTAATATTCAAATTCACATTTACATCTATGTTCAACCTATCAGTAAACTTTCCCATCTCCATTTAAAAAAATATATTGTAGAGGTGCCTGGGTGGCTCAGTTGTTAAGCATCTGCCTTCCGCTCAGGTCGTGATCCCAGGGTCCTGGGATCGAGCCCCACATCGGGCTCCCCATTCAGAAGGAAGTCTGCTTCTCCCTCTCCCACTCCCCCTGCTTGTGTTCCCTCTCTTGCTATCTCTCTCTCTGTCAAATAAATAAATAAAATCTTTAAATATATATAAATGTATATCTATTTATATATATATATATACAAAGCAAATATTTAAATATATATATAGCAAAGCTTATCAATTCTTATCCCTGACCATGACCTTCCTATCAAAATTACCATTACTTTTCTTCTCCACTATTTCAATAGCCTTCCATTCTGTCTTCTTGCTTCTACTCCATCCCTCTTTATACTGGCCACAGTGATTTTTTAGAAACTAAGACAACATCATTCCCTAGGTCACTGAATTCCCTCACTGCTTAGAGAAAAGTCAAACTTCCCACAGCCTGTGAGGGTCCATATAACTTGGCCTCTGCTCTGCCTCCCCAAATTCTTCTATCATGCTTGCCATCATTCACTCTGTTCCAAACGCCTGGGATTCTTGCTGTGGCTTGAATATGTCAAGATCTGTCTCTGCCTCACAGTCTATACACATGTTTACCTCCAAGACTTTTATAACCCCCTCCATTCATTTCATTTGGATATAAAACAGCAGCATGTCCTGGGTGTCTTCTTCTGACCTCCAGCCCTTTCTTTTTTCCCCATAGTACATACCACTATCTGAATTACTGATGTGTTGCTCAATCTCCCACTACTAAAATGTAAAACTCCGAAAGGGCAGGAATCTTAATCTTCTTATTCAAAGCTAGAAGAGAGACTGACAATTGGTAAGCACTCACTAAATGTTTGTTGAATAAACTGTTGATAGACTGGTTGTGTATCTGTGTATATATTGTGGTTACAGGTCCCTCTTCATCATTCCTGCATTATTCCTTTCTCCCAGTATTTTCTTAAATAAGCCATATATAACAATATAAATTTTCATATTACAGTATACAAATATACTATAAAAGTATCCCCGGATATGCATTACTATACACATGATATTTTATAAAGCTTCAATTCCCACGTATATTACCTACCCTAATATTTTTTCCTATTTTAAAAGATATATATTTCCCTACTGATTTGTAATACACTATATAACATATGGAGTAAGAGAATAGGCTTTAGACAAGCAACCTGGGTTCCAATCCTAATTCTGCTTTTATCGCTAAACCACAGAGGTTTTACTATCTTAAGAGAAATAATAATCTTATCTACCTCCTGATGTTGATATCAACATTAAAAAAGAAAATGCTTAATAGTGCTTCTTACAAATACTAATTGCTATTTATTATTATTTTGAGTAACCTCTTCATGGATGAATGGATGGATGAATAAATGAATCAATGAATTTGTATTTATTTCCTCATCAATTTCTCTCCCGCTCTAAGAAAAGATGATATAAACAGGTGTTGCCATGGAGCTAGTACAAGTAAAAGTAGTTCTTTCTGGGATTCTAAAGGTTCTCTGTGTGTGGGGGGGGAGGTAACCAGATAAAGGTGATGGATAAGCAACTATTTAAAGTCTTTTTGCCCAGGGCACTTGGGTGGCTCAGTCGTTAAGCGTTTGCCTTCGGCTCAGGTCATGATCCCAGGGTCCTGGGATCGAGCCCCACATCGAGCCCCACATCGAGCCCCACATCGAGCCCCA
>NW_023270415.1:56630584-56649837 GCF_011800145.1 Mirounga leonina
ATCGAGCCCCACATCGAGCCCCACATCGAGCCCCACATCGAGCCCCACATCGAGCCCCACATTGAGCCCCACATCGGGCTCCTTGCTCTGCAGGGAGCCTGCTTCTCCCTCTCCCACTCCCCCTGCTTGTGTTCCCTCTCTTGCTGTGTCTCTGTCAAATAAATAAAAAAAATCTTAAAAAAAAAAAAAATAAATAGATTTTTTGCCTAAGGGCAATAAATGGCAGGTTCAGGGGCTTTTCAAAAGAGACCCCCCACTAACAAAAGTACTTTTGCTTAAGGCCATATATTGTCAGAGTTATTAGTGGCTGCAGGGGTTTATTTGAATCACAGAGTCTCAGAGGAGAGCTTGGAATTTCATGAGACTGAAAATATTAAGAAATCTGAAGTGTAACAAGGTCAAATTTGGAAGATAAAAACTCAGTCTTTGGCATATTTTTCAGTTTTATATTTATTCCAAGTCCAATGTTCTTATCAAAATATCACTGTACTTCATTATAATTTGCCTAAGAATGGCTGGATATGACAGATTTGTGCAAGATTACTAAGTATCATTTACATACTGTTCATTTAAACTTGTGGATCCCCTACCTTAGTATTTGACCATTTTAACTATAAGCACCACCCACATATCATGACTAATGGGGCTGCTTTTCACTCAACAGTTTAATTTCAGTCTGTCAGTTTTTGCAAAATTATGGAACATTTTATTGTGTTTTGCTATAACAACAACAACAAAAAAAGGAAAGTGTTGGTAATAGTAGTAAGAACCGTGAAACTAAAATAATACAGTGGAGATGGAAATCATTAGGATTGTGGAAAGCTGCCTTCTTTTGGATTCAAATGGATGCTCACTTAGCTTAAGTTGTTAACTGAGCATTCACTGAACAGTAAAGGTAGAGAGAATACAATTATAAAATCTGGTAAATAGACTGTCAAAGATTATATCTAAACTGTAAAAAACAGAGAATTTGTTCTCTCTCAGAATAAAACCACCTATATAATATGTAAATCTATTGTTTGTATTTTACCTATGTCTCTTTCCTACAGAAATATTCTCAGAAGAGGTCTAAACTTCCAATGGCTTGTAAAGGTCTAAGCAAGCAAAGTGAGCAAGAGCATCACCATCTGGTGGGGAGGGTGTTGTAATGAGCACTGGGTACTATATAAGACTGATGAATCACAGACCTGTACCCCTGAAACAAATTAAAAAAATAAATTAAAAAAGCCTGAAATTAAAAATACATGGGCCCTGGACTTGGGAAATTGTCCAGTTGTTTGAGGTCTATAAGAATTCAGGAAATTATCACAGTTAATTGTTAAAACCCATTCCCCAAGCAAATGTTTATTGAACACCTATTAAATGCCAGGAGGAACATAAAAACAATACAGTGTCAGGGCAGAGGAGGACAAGAAAGATTAAGCAACTAAAAACAAAACAAAATAAACAAAAAACAAAAACAAACAAAAAACCCCAAGCTACATATAATATGGGAGATGGTTGTCATTAAGGAGAAGCAGGGTAAAGGTATAGAACAAAATGGAGGATGGGTAGCAGAAAATTATTTTGGATAGGATGTTCAAGGAAGATTATCAGGTTGAATGAAGTGTAGTAAGCCTAAAAGATATCTTTGGGAATGCATGTTCCAAGCAGGAAAAATAGTTCAAAGATCTTGAGGCAATTAATATTTTATCCATGAACAAATGTTGAAAATGAACTAAAATTAAAACTAATGCTTTGGGGCACCTGGGTGGCTCAGTAGGTTAAGCATCCAACTCTTGATTTTGGCTCAGGTCATGAGATGGAGCCCTGCATTGGGCTCTGCGCTCAGCCAGAGTCTGCTTGTCCCTCTCCCTCTGCTCCTTCCCCTCCCACCTCAAATAAATAAATAAATACATAAAATCTTTTTAAAAATAAAATAAATAAAATTAAAGATAATGCTTTGATACTAACCTAAAGATGACTGTGTACTTGACTCTCATATTTGAATCTTTAAGACATCAAACCTTTTCCTTTTTTGAATATTTTAAGACAATTATTTTTATTCAGAACATTTTGAAGCTAAAAATATTTACAATTAAAAATAGCAATACAAGTATATTTTCATTTATGTAGAGACTAGCAGTTGGACCAAATGGTAGAACCTAAACTGAGTTATCATCTGAGTGTCATTTAGAATCATCACCTTTCTATTTTTGGTCTCACACTGATACCATAGGTTCTTCTGTTATACATTCAATTTTCTGGATTTACCAGGGTGTACATTATTTCTTAAATGGTATAAAGTAATCCTTTTCATGTGAACTAGGCAGTTGCTGTCTTATTCAATTTTCTATCTCTAGGTATGCATTTTCAAACCAATGGAAAGTAAAAGGTAGTCTGTTCTATGTTCAGATTCTCCAGAGACGCAGCAACAGGTTTCTCAAAAAGGCCAGGGACCTACCTACAGATGGACTTTTGACGGAGAGACTGCAATGGCTCCTGACTACTTCACCTTTTGCCCTTAAAGTAGAAAGTGAGGCCGAATCCAGCCAGGTTGGGGAAAATACACTGACATTTACTCTGGAAGTTGAGTATCAGCCATGAACTAGGGTCTGGTCTGAAAGTCTGATAGGTTTTAGTGTCTAGTAGGAGCTCTGTCCTTGCTGAAATGATCATAGTTGAATAGGATCATCTTCCTTCTATTTACATGGATTTTTATTTCTGATGGCAAAAACACTGGGATTAACTGACTGATTGATATATGTGACGTATATGAAAAGGCTTTGTAATACTCCTGAGACTAATATTATACTATATATTAAACTAACTGGAATTTAAAAACTTGAAACAAACAAAAATAAACTAACATCTTCTTCCATTAAGATACCAACAAAAAGCTTTGTAATAATATAGACTAGGGGTTTTCTTCGGCTTTAAATAAAAATGATTTATGTTTAGGGTTTAGAATTCTTATTCTCCTTATCACACAGTATATTCTTTTTCTCTCATTCCCATTCTTATTCCTAAAACGTTCTTTCATTTTTCTTGTTTTACTCCTTTCTTAATGTCTTTTTATCTCTTTCTTCCTCTAACCCTGTCTCATTTTCATAGTTTCATAGACAAAAGAAATTTCTTTGGATAATGAAGTTTTTTAACTTTTCAACAACAGAAGAAAAGTCTGAATGCAAATCTTTGTTAAATATACATACTCAAAGCCAATTATAATTGTATTAATCACTGTTTGCCTTTTTTTTTTTTTAAGAGAATGAGCATGCAGCACAGGGAAAGAAAAATTCTTAAGCAGGCTCCATACCCAGCACGGAACCCAACGCAGGGCTGGATCTCATGACCCTGAGATCATGACCCAAGCCGAAAATAAGGGTCAGATGCTTAACCAACTGAGCTAGCCAGGTACCCTATCACTGTTTAAATTTTAACTTTATTTTAATTTTATACTCTTGCAAACAATGAGAACAAAACAAATCATGAACATGTGCCTATTGTTTTAAGTCAGTTCCTTTTCAACCATTTGTCCTTAAATGTGTCAATTGATAGAAATTTCAATCTCAGGGTGCCTGGGTGGCTCGGTTGGTTAAGCGACTGCCTTCGGCTCAGGTCATGATCCTGGAGTCCTGGGATCGAGTCCCACATCGGGCTCCCTGCTCAACAGGGAGTCTGCTTCTCCCTCTGACCCTCCCCCCTCTCATGAGCTCTCTCTCTCTCAAATAAATAAATAAAATCTTTAAAAAAAAAAGAAATTTCAGTCTCCCAAAATAGCATATTTTAATAAATAACTACTATTATTCTCAAGAAAATTGTTATATTTCTTCCAATGTCTTTCTTAAAAGTTTTAAGTACAAAAAAAAATGTTGCATTCAAGGGACCTTAAATTATTAGAATTGGAAAGGATGATAGGAGTCCATGTTTTTAGCCTTTTTAAGATGCAAAAATCTTCTGTGGAAGATAATTTTTACATTTATTAACTTTAAAATGTTATTAAAACAACATATCAACAAATGAGAATCAATAATATCAAGCCTTTTGTCAGCACTGCGTGTAAATTCTATACTCTAAATCCAATACCTTTAGAATTAAAGTTTTCTCCCCTGATTCTGTGAGGGAAGATTTGGCAACAACAAAAACAACTTAACTATTGAGTACTTTCTGGACTAGAACTATGTCAAACCATTTAATAGTCACAACAAACCTACAAGGAAATTCTCTTATTTTCCTGATTTATTGATATGGCAATTGAGAATCAGAAACTGTGTAAATTTTCTAGGATCATGAGGTAACTCACCACATCTCAGTGTTAAAGTCAGAGCACAAGACTATTGCCTAAGACTTAATTAACCCTTATGCTGAGAACCTACAATTCCCAGCTGTGGGGATTTTACTTGGTTTTACATGATTCTTTACAATTTTTCCCAATTAACACGATAAATATACAAATAGAACCTTTAAGGGATAATTTATAGATTTACACTTCAGTGCTTTACATATATAGGTTCTCTGAACACTCAAACTAGAGCAATAAATGGATTTTTTCAATGATATTTAAAGATTAATGAGCTAGTTTATGAATTTCCAGATGTCATTATATCGTTCTATTTTTATAATAAATGATTATTTTCAAGGAATTTTCATCATGTATATGAGACTAAATGAAGACATCTACTTACCTAGTTATGTTCTATTATATGGTATTGATATTTTCTACAAATACCTACATAAATAAACTAACCATGACACAAATTATGTAAATAATTACTGGAAAAAGAAATAATGACTGATTCCTGACATTCATAGAGAAATATTAAAAAATCCATTGTGAAGCTGAAGAGATTTATTATTATCATGTGTCTGTCTTCAATTACTAAACTGATTTAAAGCAATGTAATTTCCGATTTATGCATATTGCATGACTAATTTTGGCATAGACATATAGGAACATTTCTCTCAGCTCATGGTCCTTTAATTTAGATTATTTATTACTCTTTTATAAGAAGAGTATGAAGTCAACATATATTGTGGCTCAAAAGGAGAAACATCTGTTTTGTCTTTATGAGAGTATAAAAGTACAGAAAGGGGAAGATCTGTTAGTTCCATTAACCCTAGTTCTATGCTAGGTAAAAAATAGGAGGAACATTAACTCCAAATTACTTGTTTTCCTGTACTTGTTGGTTGTCAAAAATGTATTTCAATAGGGTAAGAAATCTCACATTATAAATAAAATACAGATATTGAATTAGGAAAGAATTAGCTTATAAATCAAAACTTAAAAAGAAGTAGTCCTCTCATTTTAGGCTGAGGTTTGGAGTCAGAAAAACTTAGTTACTGCCCCTACTCCACCACCTACTATGTCCTGTCAGTTTAAAAATAACTCTTTTACCTCTCTAAACTTCAGTTTATTCAATTGTAAATTCTGAAAGTAACTTTTCCAAAGGTGTGCTGTAAGGATTAAATTGAATATGTATTTAAATTGCTCAGCATGAAATCTGGCAAATAGAAAGGATTAAGTAATTGGTAATCATATCAGAAATTGTGGTTATTTAGCTGAAAGATGAGAAAGTTGAAGAATCATTTATAGCCTTCTACTGTTTTAAATTATTTTTATAGGTAATTTTCAACAAAGTAAAGAATAATAAAATAATAGTTCACATTCCACTTATTATAGTGGGCAGAACTAAAATATTTGGTGTAAGAAAAATGCCCTGTGAAATATGCTAGGTATATCTGTTTGGGGGCTGATGATATCAAGTTCCTAGAAAGACCAAGTGATCATCCATCCTTTCTTTATATTCATAATTGCCTTGCTTTATACCATCTTCCCAGCACAATTACTAATAATGTCCTGATATGGATAGTAAATATATGATACTTAGCACAGATATATACTATACAAATTACATGTTCTATAAATGATATCAATAGACTTTATCTTTACTCCTTCCTCAGTAGAAATTAGTATATTGATTCACAATTTTAAAATACACTTTATTTTAATGAACTATGAGCTAACATTATGTTAAATCTGTGTTAAAATATGGTAAAATATGTTTTTAAAAGTTAAAAATAAAAAGTATTGATTCACGTAATTCCTTTTCAGGTATGGCAAGATGTGTTATTAAAAATACATTTTATATATTTATAAGTGTATATGTGTGCATATACACAATCATGTCACCCTCTATGAGAAATTGGAATTGAGATTATTAAAATAAAAACAAAATTTTGCTTATCTTTTATTTAAAAATTTCTTCCTCCTATTTTCTAAATCATATACCAGTATAACTTCAATGAAAAAATTCAATTCACAAGAGCTATTTCTTAACCTGAGATTAAATCTTACCATTCTTCTTTTAATAAAATACTATATAATCAGGGGTGACTGGGTGGCTCAGTCAGTTAAGCATCGAACTCTTAATTTCATCCTGGTCATGATCTCGGTGTCCTGAGATCAAGCTCTGCCTTGGGCTCCGTGCTCAACAGAGAGTCTGCTTGAGATCCCCGCCCTTTCCTTCTGCCCCCCACTCCCTGCACACATGCTCTCTCTCTCTCGTTCAGCTAAATAAATAAATCTTAAAAAAAATAATGTAATACCATGTAATCAAACAAAATAATTTCCAGATATGCTCTTGGGTTAAAGAAGAAATAAAACTTCCTAACATACCCTTTCCACATCTATGGAACTGTACAAGAGCCAAAAGCCATTGTAATGATCTTGAAATAATATAAAATTTTAAAATTTTGGCTTAGAAAATATTTTAATCTGTTTCATATAATTTAACAGGGTTAAGAGCCCATAGCTTTAGAAAGTGTATATTCCATTTACCAATTTAAAGTAGATACAGTCTTGCAAAAATTAAGTTTTAAATGATTAGATTTCTGGCTAATCCTATGTATTCCTCTCATTCAAAATATTATTACTTAGACCTGTGAGAGACTGAAAAAAATCTCTTATTTTGTATTTTTTACACATACCTATAACTAATAGATAAAAAACAGATTTATTTTCTAATGCATATTTTGTAATTCTTTTGATGCCAAAGTAGAATATGTCCAAAAAAATCAGCTTCTGAGATCTTTAAAAGATATATAAATTCTTTACATATTGGCATAGGAATCTCTGCATAAAATTTTAGAGATATTTATTTCAACAATCCCATATTAGTAGCATTCAAATTTTGTGTTATTGGCAATATGTACGTATATCTTCAAACATCTAAATCAATAAATGAGGAAACTACCCAGCTAATTCAACAAAAAATATTTTTGATTTATCACATTACATCCGAACTGCATCAAATATCCACATTTACTTGCATATTTATGTACATCATAACTAATGAAGTATTTAAAAATTAATGAATAACCACTAGATCTAAAATAGGATTATTGATAGATGCAAAATAACTAATTTCGATATAAAATATATACAATCACAAAGCATTCAAATTTACATACTCACCAATACAGGTAGGTAAGGAATCATTCCATTGAGCTAAAGAATTGGGCACTGTATCACACCTAATTGCAATGGATCCATGGAGGATATATCCTGGATTACATTCAAAAAGAACCAATGAACCAACTGCAAATTCATTGCCAATCCTTCTTCCAAATCTTGGTTCAGGCACAGAACTGCATTGTGTGGAACTTGTTCTAGGAACAGCTGTATACAAATAATCGTTGATTTTAATTTCATATTTAGTAGAGAAATAAAGATTTCAAAATGTAACTATTTAAACAAATTTCAAAGAAGTCTTCACCTTTTATCAGCACTCAAATTAACAACTTGAATACATTTCTAAAAGTTTTAATATTCATACAAAATAAAATGCAATTTAAAATGAATACTTGCTATTGTCATCAAGATTTTTTTAATTTAAAAAACATTTTACTTTTGATCCTTTAAACATCATCAAGTAAGGTTTTTTTCTTATTTTTTGTTTTACTAAACTCTTACTAATGTAACAAAAAGGTTTGAAATAGGTATTTCAATTTATGGTATGATAACTGAAAGATATATTTTTTTCTTTTTAAACTGGGATACCAAGTTCAAACATGTGTCAGGTTTCATGAGGTAATGTCACATTTTATTTTTCAGTAGTTTCATAGATTTAGAAAAGAAAACACAACATTTTACTAATTTCACAGTATGTTCACAAATTTAGCTGTTCAAAATGTTTGTTATTGATGAAGACAATTATGTTCAAGGCTAAGTAGAAGTCAGACAGATTAACAACAATAGAACTTTTTATTTTAATCATACAATATCAAATTTGAAATTGCTTTTAGACTTTATAGGTATGTCCTTCGATTGTGACTTTTTTTTTTTTTGGTTTAGTAAGATAGAATGATAACAGGATGTTTTTTCTTTTTAAAACACATACAGATGGGATTAAAGAGTTTGACAACAGCCCAAAAAAATGATATGATGAATTCCAAATAGATTGATTCCTCTTGTGACTTGTAATAGTGCCTTTTTAAGTTTGTAATATCACATACTGTTTAATGAAGGAATACTATTAAAAATGAAACAGTAAAATATTATAGCCAACATTATAAATGGATAAAGGAAGTTAATAAAAGTATCAAATCATATATGTTTATAAATGTCTTAAGAATAAAGTTCAAGATACATTTGAGAATAACTACTACATGATCATACACAATTAAAAGAAAATGTTTCGAATTATAGACCTTAATATATTAATGATAATGTGGAAGCTTGTCTATAAAAGGCAAGAAGAAACTGCGTAAACAAACTTTCAGTTGCACAAAAATATTTAATAGCCATGAAGAAAGTTTGAAATCTCCTGAGAGAATGAGAAACTAAAATTTTAGAATGGAATAATGATTTCCCTGCATGTCTAAGTACATCAGCACAAAATTTTGCATATTTTTAATTTAGAATGCTAGGCTATGGGGAAAATAAACTATGTAGAGAGTGAAGAGTTGTCAGAAAAAAAATAAATGTTTTAAAACAATATGTCAGAAGGAAGGAAAATCATACTTGAGAATGATGATGGAAGCAATAGGTCATTTTTGACTTTGGTCAAAGTAACAGTGCTCTAGTGATGAGGGAGGGAACAGGGCAAAACTTAAAAAAAAGAAAAACAACTAAAACAACTTTGATCTCTCCTATATGGTTATGAGGATCTCATCATTAATAATTCTGAACATAGCATGAGGTAACTGATATCATTCCTTAGTGTGTTTCTAGGCTACAGGGTCACTTACCTTGATAAACAAAGTGAAATCCCTTAGCTGTTATTGGTCCAACTGAAGTAAATCGAATTGTGATCTGATTACCTGAACTCAGTGGAAGTGATTCTCCTACTCAACAAAACAAACACTAAGATATCATAAATAATTTCATTCAGTAAACCTAACAAATTATATTAATTTACACTGTTATTTGAAAATGTCAATCTATGTTCTATCAAATTACTTTAATATATCCTACCTCTGACAATATATTTTCTTAGGGTTCAGCTTCAATCTCAACCTTTTTACCAGAGGCTTTTATTACATTTGATACATATTGTCTCATTTTAAAAATAATCCTTACATATTTTATATTACATTAAATACCACAGACTAAGTGACTATTATATTTACTTGATTACAATCCCCCAAAATAGTTGGTTATATTTTTCTCAAGAGTTTAAGTTACTATTGTGTTTCTATTTTTGTTTTTAATAAAGAGTGATTCTATTTTCAGTTTATGTATCATATGGATGACATAAATCTCAACTTTCATTCTAATACCAATCAAAGTCAGTCTTTAATCAATAATTGATG
Organism: Mirounga leonina; assembly: GCF_011800145.1. Classification (NCBI taxonomy): domain Eukaryota; kingdom Metazoa; phylum Chordata; class Mammalia; order Carnivora; family Phocidae; genus Mirounga; species Mirounga leonina. The sequence continues at coordinate 56,640,377 of NW_023270415.1, forward strand.
CATGGCAGTTCTATTAAAGGATACCTGAATGGGATCCTGAGAGGGAAGATAACAGAGAAGATTGCTGAGTTGGCCCATCATACACCTCAACAACATCGTGGAGTGATGTCTGGAAAAATACAAACTGGCCAAACACCACTGATCAACAGGAACCAGGAGAAGCAAACAAATCACCAACCATCCAAAAACGAAAACAAAACAAAACAAAAAAAATAGAAAGAGGAGGAGAGAGAGAACAAAGTATTACAATATAATACTCATCTTTTTTCTACCTTTAAAAGAGGGTAGGTGCCAATTGGTTGATATGCCTAACACACGTATTTCAGGTCATAAAGGTAATGACCATGGCCTAAAAGCAATAAAATTTTTTAAATACTATTTTTTAAAAAATAAATTAAATGGGTATAGCATGTATTTTTAGATCAGAAATCACAAGGTTGGTGATTATTACTTTATAATAACTTTGATTTTCCCATTGGTAGTTTGGTTCTTTTCACTTTGTGACTCTCTTCTCTTTTTCTAATTTTTTTCTCCTCTTTTATATAAGATAGACAATGTTCTAATTTGGGGGATTTTTTTAGAATGCTTTTAAAATGCTGTTCCACTATGAGTAATAGTTCCACTGGAAAAGTATCAGCAAGATACTTTTCAGGTACAGTGTTCACATTCTAACTTAAAAATGATTCCTAAGCATTGTTAATATTCTGCCAAAATATTTCTTTATAATTCCTCAGCAACTGAGATATACATATTTACAAAATGTTGTTTTTCACGGCAAGTACAGATGTGAAGTATTTATCAATAGATATTTATGTCTCTCATTTTTGTACTTTTCCTTTAATTATACATGAACTTTACGTTAGAAACGACCCAAACTATAACTTAAAAGAAAGAACCTGTTCCAGAACAGAAATAAGCTTATATTTTGTTTTTTAAAAAAGGAAATAAATTTTTAAAATTATCCTTAAAACACTTTGTTGAATAGAAAAATTACAGGGTTTAAAAGAGTAGTTTTTTAAGTTTAATAATGTAAAAACAAGGTAACTTTTATAAACTCAAAATCACATTACTGTAATTAAACTATACATTGCATGAATATATATTTTAAAGTTCATCATAATTTATACTTGAATCAAGGTTATGGTCATTCTTTGGTGGTCCTATGAAGACAGGCTAATTCATCTGAAACATGCTGAGTTTTACATATGAACACATACACATAATACTGTAAACAAAGATACACTTTTTTTTGTGTGCGCCTGCTAAAATAAGCTGGTGATCTCAGTCCAGTTCTTTGTGGGGTAAAGGAAAATGAATACAGATACAGAGTTGTTGCTTTGAACAATTCCTGACCATTGTTGTGCTGTTTTTCATAAATAATTCTCCTGAAAACATTTCTTAGAAGTCATGAAAACAAATTTATGTTTCTGTTGAATCAGATACATGCATTCTATTGTTTTAATAGTTTACAAGTCATATGAAATTTCAGTCCAGACCTTTTTAAAAGATCGATATATTGGTCCACCAAATCCCAAGCCATTTCAAAAATATTCCAAAAAATATTAAGAAAGTTTTTGTTTTCTGTTTTTACATTTGTTTAGATTGGTATTTGATCTGTTTTCAACTGTGTCTTTGAAAGTTTCTATTATAATGCAGATGTTCTCATTCCCTGTCCTGTTAGCTAATCACAGGCACTTTGTAAAAACACTGCGCAACAAGTCTCTTCGTAGATAAACTATTCTTTCTCTGTATCTTTTTTGGGAAGACATTAGGAAAAAAAACCCACTAAAATTCAACATCTTTTAACTCATTCTGCCAAATATTTCAAATATTTCATTAGGAAACATGCCCAGTTCCCAAGCAAACCACCACATTACAAACAATATCTAAAAAACAAAACAAAACAATCCCCCCCCCAAAAAAAAAACCCTCAAAAAACAACAACAAAAAAAAAACCCAGAGTCATCCAAGGGCTTTTTCTAAGGAAAAACAATTTTTTTTTTCTTGTTTTTAGGCCTATTGTTCACAATTCTCACTTCTCTACAGGTAGACCAGAATTTTGTGTCACTTGTGAACTGGACATGTTGAAAGGGTAACTTCTAACAATATAGCCATAAACACCACATATTTGCAATGCGTTAAGTAATGAAAACCATTCGGCATGTCCTTGGAGTGTTCTTAGTAACTTGTGCTTGCAATTTGTGGTGCTAATTCTGAGCTGACAGTGGGGAGAACTGAGAAGGGCTGGGGGTAAGGGAGTGGAGTGTTGAATCTAGCCTCATTAAGCACTCACTAGCTAGTGGTAAGCTACTACTCTTTACCTGTGCTCTAAATCTGCATTAACATAGCCAAGGAAATCTTAAATTAAAAATAGTCTTTATGAGAAAAAAAAAGTTACTCTGAGAGTATACTAAACCATTATATGAAAAATAAAATTTTAAAGTAGATTTTTGAATAAGTTTTTTGTAGTATGAAATATCAAGAACACTTGCATAGTGATCTGATTTCCTACACATTACCAGGTTAAGTATTGCCTCACTAAATTATGTTACAAGCCCGAACCAAATCTTTCTCAACTAGAAATCTCAAGAATTAAATGGTAAACCTTGTGTTTGCTTCTCCATGCCGTCCACAAATGCCTTTATTTAGTTAGTTTTCTTATGTTCACACAGCAGTAGGTCTTCTGCTTCTAAAATGTTCTGAATGGCCAACTGCACCCTTTGCATGGTTGAGGACTTTGTAGGAAAAAATTGTGAAAGACTTTAAGATGGATCAAAAGATAACTGGATGTTGTGTTTTGGTGAGATATTTTTTTAGCTTACCTTTCTGGGTCACCTGTGTTTTGGGGGGGCTGTGATGCATGCAATGGATTATTGTCCAATGGACAGACCTGTAAATTCATTTCAGCATTCCATGCTTATCTGTGTATCTATGTATCAATCTACCTATCTACTGATCTATATTTGACTATTGAATTCTATATTGAACCACTGTAGTAGTTACTGAAATCCTCGTTAATTCCTGGGTTAAATAAAATTTTTGATACATGAAAAGAATTTGATACATGTTTACTTTAGATTTGCATGGGAGTCATGGTTACACTCTCATTAAAAACCAAAACAGAACAAAAACCCTTTTAACACTGATCTACGTACCTCAACCTAATGACTGGGCCATCTTTTTATTTCTAGGACTACAATTAACCTCCAAAGTCTGGGCTGAGTATGCCTTCTGAAATGATTAGCGAGCCCTCTATCTTCTTTTTCTTCGTTTCCAACAGAGATACAAAATTCTCTGCATCTCAGCTCTAGGGCTTCTTTCCCTTTCTCTGGAGATCTGCATGTGAATATCAAAAGTACTTTGTTCTCAGGCTATTAGAGTAGGCTATAAACACTAAGCTGTTTCTTAAGGGAAGCACCACTTTAAGTGAATTTTTTTCCTTTCTTAAGCATGATAGATCTTAAAAATAATCTTTTAACTCCTTTGTTCGAAATCTGTTTTATAATGTTATATGTGTATTATTGCAGTCTAGGAAAAAGAAGAAAGGGGAAGCCTAATAAGGTAGAAATAAACATGTAAAATACCACTACAAATCAGTCTATGCAAAGAATCTATTATTATCTCTGAAATTACTTCTGAGCCTCTTATTTTCCACATATTTTATCCTAGAATACAGTTTATTAATCTAACTAAAATTGTTGATTCTATTCTATGATGTACTGGAAACAGCTGGGGTCAGAAAGCCAACTGGTCCAGAGAGATTCTTTCTCTTAGATCCCATTAACTATATTTGTAGTCATTGAGGTAGCAGTTTACCTTTACCTATGGAAAGATGTTAGGTTAGCCAATTAAATTAATTGTAAACCAACAACAGGGCATGTTGGGCACATCTTTTAATGCAGATCATTGCTGTGCTGATCATTTAATCCATTTTTAAAAGCAAGTCCTCTACCAACCTCTAATGGACAACATGTAGGAGGTGTTCTAGGCTGCATTTAAAAAAAAAATACAATTTAGATTTTTTTTATAAAGATTTTATTTATATATATGAGAGAGAGAGAGCAAGAGCATGAGCAGGGGGAGAAGCAGACTCTCCTCTGAGCTGGGAGCCTAATACGGGGTTCGATCCCAGGACCCTAAGATCAAGACCTGACCCAAAGGCAGACACTAACTGACTGAGCCACCCAGGCACCCCTACAATTAGATTTTTAAACATCACTTAGTCTGCTTAAATCACTTAAATAGTGAAAACCTCTAGTTTAGATCAGATAGATAGGATATTTACTCCAACTTTAAAATTTCCTAGTTTGTTTGCTCCCCCATGAGCAAATAAACTCAGAATGAGACAGGACATTGTGTTTATCTCTTTTTCTTTGTACATAAAGCAAGGTTTATCTGACTTCTAATTTTTACAGTACTCTATCCAACCAAGGCAGAAAGGCAGGGTTCCATTTACTGAGATGGTTTGCATGATACCAATGTTCATTTAACTAAGTTTCAAAGAGCATTTGTTTCCTTATTCTGCACCAACTCTGTCATCTCTCCTTTAGTCACTTTCGTTTAAGTCATGAGACTTTATCCATTCTGCTTAATTTAGCCATTCCAAATGTAAGTCGGTAAATGATGAAAGGATACCTGGGATGGCATAAAGAAACTCCTGAACATTAATATGGCTGCACCGTTAGAATGAACAGTGCAGACCAGCAATCCCTCAGGAAGTATCTTCATGGAAAACAGTACAGTGGACGGGTGAGGTGAGACATCATGAACTACATGGTTTAGCACCCAGAGGGGTGTGCCTTTGTTTAGAATATAAATAAGTAGTTCTCTACTCTCACTGCTGCTGAAATGTTCCACCATTGCCTAAGCAAGTCAGAAACTTTTGGAAGTTGCATTTAATTCTTGTGCCATCAAAATAACTAGCTAGTGCATTCATTGTACAGAGGCTCACTGATTTAGCAATTAACTTTAAATGAGGATAATAAAACAAACATGGACACGATTGATGTTATTCAGTGATTAGGATTGGAGTTATCGCATTAAAAATAAATACTGAGTTTATGCAAATACAGAAGAGTTTTAATTTTGCCTTTGTCAATTTTGTTTTTCTCTCAGGAATCAGTCACAGAGTATCCCAGTGGCATACTAGTTTTAAAAGGAAAAAAAAAAGCCCTCAGACTCAGATGGGACCATGGCTAAAAGAACTGATCTAACCATTTCTGTTTAAGGTGGTGATTGGTAAACTTCAAACTTGCTTTGATGTAAAAGGGATCAAATTTGGTAGAGGAAGGCAGGGAAGTAGGTCTCTTAGGGCAGTGGTAGTTCTAGCAGTCGGATGGGCAATAGCCCATTCACCCTGGTGCCAACACGCTAAAATGATGTGATTTCTTTGCTCTAGGAAAGAATGGATAAAGCAGCTTACATACTGTCAGCATCTGCAACTGAGCAGATTTAGATGGACTAATGCTTTAAAATCACAAATCTATGGGTCCGAATGCCCTAATAAAGGCTAAATGAAAATTGGCAAATGAAGAGTTAGGTCAGGTTCTGAAATCAGACTCTAGGACTGAATCTAGGATGAGTCACATGAGGAAGTCACTTCACCTTTCCATGCCTCAACTTCCTCATCTGTAAAACGGGGAATAATAAAAGTACCTAACCTCATAGGATTGATGTGAGTTATCATGTACATCGACACTTGTAAAACACTCTGAACAAGTACCTGAACACAGTAAGATGTACTAGTTATTACTACTAGTATCTCAGCCTTGTAAATATATATGCTACTAATTCAATCTGAAAATTCACTGGTAGGCAAAAGTTAATTGACCTTCGAAGTTAGATAATATATTTTTTTCTCATACTCTCCTTTCCACACATGCATATTTAGAACAAAGCACAGACCTAATTGGGTTAGAAGAGCATTCCAGCTGTTTTAGTCAAGGGTTCATTGGACTGATGATTTCAAAATGGCTATGCACTTCTCTGTCTACTTGATTTTACCTTCTATCCTTTCGGGTGGAATATGAAACTGGAATTGGCAGTTTTCTATACGGGCTAAGAAAAAGGGAGCAATGTGAGAGCGCATTCTACTTTTGTTTTAGTTCCCTTCATCTTAAGTCCTAGTCCCTCTGTTGCAAAGGCATTGAAACACCATCACAAAAGAAATAGTTCCACACAGAGGGGAGTCTGGGCAGGAAAAGGAAAAGAAAAATACTGTAAATTCCTATTAGATCTCAGCATGATTCTCAACATGCCTGTTGTCCTTTTCAAAATCTATACATTCTTTTGTATCTCAGGGTTCATTTTGATTGTATTAGGCACTCAGCTGGTTAGTTGCTCTGTGAAAAAAATGTAAAGAAGTCACCCCTGTTTTGCTCAGCTTGCATTTCATTCACCAACATGGCACAGGAGAAAACACACATGTGCGCTCACACCACCAGCAGAACAGAAGTAAGATTCACATCAAAGATGTATTTGGAACTGTACCTGATTATGTGTGCAAGCATGAAAAAATTACTGTTGGTGACATAAGATATCAAAAAGTTTGGCTACCGTTATATGAATTTTGTCTCATACTTTCACCTCATATGAATACTCCAATATTGTAGGAATGTCCATGTATGCAAAATGCTTCCTTTTTCAATTAGTAACATACACATACAGTACTCTTTGTTCTCTATATGCTCTGTGAAACTACTTACTGTATAAAAAGCTCCAAGGTTGCTTTTGGGATATAATGCCACTTGGATACCTCATGATTTTAAAAGCATTCTCATTTAAAGATGATTATAAGTATCCAATTAAAACCTCGATTTTATGAAATATATATATAAAGTGAAATATTATATATATATTATATTACATAAAGTGAAGTATCTATATAAAGTGAAATATTATAACAATTTATTCAAAAGCATCAAAAGGCAGAACATTTAAAATCAGTCCCAAACCAAATTAGTGTGCTACTTATTTTTTTTTTAAGATTTTATTTATTTATTTGAGAGACAGAGAGACAGAGAGAGTGAGAGAGAGCATGAGTGGGGGAGGAGAGGGAGAAGCAGGCTCCCCGCTGAGCAGAGAGTCTGATGTGGGGCTTGATCCCAGGACTCTGGGATCATGACCTGGGCTGAAGGCAGTGGCTTAACTGACTGAGCCACCCAGGCGCCCCAGTGTGCTATGTATTTTCAAAACATCATCTAGCACTGGAAAAGTTTGAGTAGAAGTTGCACTGATATAATAATAATTGAGAATTTCATCAGTATTTTGGAAATGTTTATATTTTCCACATATCAGTTAGATTCCAAATACTTAGTTATTATTATAGTACAATGCCAGTAAACTATTAACTCACAAAGAGGTGCTTTACACTAATATAGCATTTTAGATAAGGTGAGTCTTGTGAATCATACACTAATTATCTAGGGGCTATTTAAGTCACATAGAAGCTTGCCTCCACCATAGATCCTGGGGCCAATCTTGCCCTAGAGCAAATAACCTAGAAGTGCTCCATTAGTCAGCATTTCACAGAGCACCATTGAGAGCATTCTGCCTCTGAAAAGAAATAGACCAAAATCTTGTTATTGCAATTTTGTAATAATCAGGAAAAGATGCTATTTTAAAAACAAAATCATGGCTCTGACCATGGTACCTGATTATCCAGTGAACTAAGTAGCTCCAGAAATCTTGTCCTGCTTTGAATTCATAGCAGTAAAGAGGATCCTAATTTATTTTCCTGTTAGCAGTTTCCTGTGTGATACCCGTGCCGATCTATAAGCTAGGTTTACTGACTAAATCCATCATATTTACTTTCAGGCTTCTCTAAAGCTGGCTGTACGTACCATTTACTCACCCCCAAAATTTCAAACTGCCTATAACTTACTTTAAACATATGGGCTTTATAAAAAAAACCTCATATAGCAAATGTAGTTCAGTTTTCTTTAATTGTTTCAGGAACAAATATGTACTCAACTGCAAGCCAGCAGCTTATCTGCAATTTGGCAGTTGTAACATTTCCCAATAGCTGAAAATTAATTTGGTGTTTAAAAAGCAATGAAATCAAGAAAAACACAATAAGCAATTCTACTGCATGTTTAAAAGAATTAAAACAGGAAAGCAAAATTAAAAGTTGAAAGTGTTACAATATTTTATTAGCACTTATTTTCAACTCAATTTCAATTTGGATGAGTATTTTCCTTTAACCATTCTTACGTCTCTTTTTCTACATATTTTGGCAGAATATGTCTGCCAAATCCCAACTAGGCCAGACAGATTTAGGTCATGAAAATATTCTCATGTGGACTATAACATAAATTAGTGGAATTTTTTTTTTATTATGGAAATTTCCAAACATATACAAAGTAGAAGAGTAAAATGAACACCCATGAACCCCATCCATCTGGTTTCAACACTTATAAACATTTCCAATTTTGTTTCATTTATTCTCTCCCATCTCTCCTGTATCCTCAACCTGGGAATATTTTAAAGCAACTCTCAATATCCTACCCCTTTTCCATAAAGGTTTCAATATTTACTTCTAACGGATGAGGACTTTAAAAAATAACCACAACTAACCACTGTATCTAATAAAACTAACAACAATTTCTGTAATTTAATAACCATTTCTTAATCCCATTTCCTGATTTTCTCCCTTCCGAAGAAGTATTTTTTATAGTTGTTTTGATTAACTCAGGATCCAGGCAGGATCCACACATTTCATTTGGTTGAGGTCACGAAAGTCTCTTCCAATGTGTTAGATCCCTGACCCCCATCTCATTTTGGATGTTACATACTTCTGGAAAAATACGGGTCTTCTGAAGGCAGAATACTGAAGTAGGATAAAACTCAACTGATCAAATTTTCCTGTCATCTAGGTTTTGTTGAGAGTTAATTTGATGAAGTGCAGAACACCTCTGGAGGTAAGAGGGCTGCTATGTGCATACCGTTCCTGATCCTCTGAAGTCCCATTTCAATTAGAGCATTTTGTTTCTCTGTTTTATTTATGGGACTTCTACATACAATTCAGCATTAAGCCTGGATTCAAATTCTTGCTTTCACTGAATTCTTTACACTCTGCATATTGCCTCCTACGCATGCCATGCCTTTTCTGCAGGCTCAGCGCCCTGAACCCCTCAACTCTCAAAGTTCCACTAAGAGTTCTTTAATTGGCAAAATTTACATCTATTTTAGGATGACAGATGGAGGGGTTCATCATAAGGCAACATTTTAAAAGAGTTTCTCAGTTTTTCCAAAAAAAGAAAAAGTGCTCTTAATAAATAAGGTGTTCTGTGTGCTGTAGACTCTTAGCCCTTTTTAGGGGTAGATTTTAGAATTCAGAAGAGTAGCAGGGACATCTCTTTTTGCCCACTGGTCCTGTACCATGCTTTAATAAAACCACCTTTTTGCACGAAGAAGAAGAAGAAGAAGAAGAAGAAGAAGAAGAAGAAGAAGAAGAAGAAGAA
>NW_023270415.1:56649847-56724857 GCF_011800145.1 Mirounga leonina
AAGAAGAAGAAGAAGAAGAAGAAGAAGAAGAAGAAGAAGAAGAAGAAAGAAGAAGAAGAGGAGGAAGAAGAAGAGGAGGAGGAGGAGGAGGACGACGAGGAAGAGGAGGGAGCCCAACATGGGGCTCCATCCAGGGACTCCAGGATCATGACCTGACCTGAAGGCAGCCGCTTAGCGGACTGAGCAACCCAGGTGCCCTTCACTATTTTTGTTTTAACATTTTCACCATCATTCTTGCTGACCTTATCACTGATTTTTGGCAACATCCTCATTAGCAAAAGCATCTAATATTCTTTCAGAACTTCATTCCAAATCCCTTACCATTATTAAGTTAGTAATTATTTACTATGTGCAAAATACTGTACTGTTGCTGAGAAACTTATAAATGGAAATTCTAGATATATTGATAAATTTTGATATTGACAAATATTGATAGATTTCAGTTTCTCATATATAGACTTTTGACTAGAAAATCATTTAGGTATACAGACAAGGTTGAAAGAAATCTGAGACAATTTTTTTTCCTTCACTTGGTACACATATAAAATTTATTTGGATTAATAACATCACTAGTTAATAAACAATGAACCTATTGATGTTTGAGGTTGATGTATAAATCTATTGTTATCTGTCTCCTTACCCAGAACTTTGTACATACAGATCAATTTAGTTCCTTTTAAGAGAGTTTATAGATATGTTAAATAACTCTCCATTGAATTAATAAAATACCATTTTGTGGATGTGGCCTTTTGTTAACAAAGAACTAGATCTCATGGAAAATTAGTGATACAAGGGTCAGTGGAGACCTGTCTCGTCTCTGCTCTCATATTGGGCCAATCTAAAACCTATGAACGCATTGTGTTCAAAAGATATTACCAGTAGACTGTTGAGATTTTAAAATGCATGTTCTCACGAAACAGTGTAAAAATGATAGGTGCCCAAATTAACTCACAAGATCAATTTGACCTAAAATCAGTGTAGTTCATGAAAATAACAGAATATTTTGACTCTACAAGAGATTTCAGAATCTGTCTCAATTCTCTGTTTTACAAATGAGGGAACTGATGTACAAAATAGTTGGATGATTTGCAACAATAATCCTATAGGAAAATGCATTCTAAGCTCCAATTAGAACAACAAGAAACACCCTGCAGGATTTGGGACTTCACTGGGAGAAGAAAGGTCAAAGTCCCTAGACATAAATAACATAATTACTACACCTGCATGGAAAACACTGCTTGATTCTTTTTTTTTTTTTTTAAGAATAACTGGCATACAATATTATATGTAGTTTCAGGTGTACTATGCACAACACAGTAATTCAATATTTTCTACATTATGAAATAGTCACCACAGTAAGTCTAGTTACCATCTGTCACTATACAAAGTTGTTATGATATTATTGACTATGCAGGTCAATATACATATATTTTCTATGATAAAGTTTAACTAAGCTAGGCACAGTAAGAGATTAACAAGAATAACTAAAAATAAAATAGAACAACTATAACAATATACTGTAATAAGTTATGTAAATGTGGCCTCTCTCTCTCTCAAGATATCTTATTGTACTGTACTCACACTTCTTGTGTGATGATGTGGGATGATAAGATGCCTACATGATGAGATGAAGTGAGGTGAATGACGCAGGCGTGATGAACCATTCGGCTACTATTGACTTTCTGACAATATCTCAGAAGGAAGATCATCTGCTTCTTGACTACAATTCCCTGTGGGTAACTAAAACTGTGGAAAGTGAAACAGTGGATAAGGGGGGACCTACTGTATTCAAACTTCTTGGGTTGTCTGGATATGTCAGAATCCTTCTAAATATTCTAAGTTACTTAATAAGCTGTAATTTCAATGGAAATATCTCACATTATAGTATAAAAAAGCTTTTTACTTATATGTGTAAAATTTATTCATAGACCTGTATAAAGCATTTAGCTTTTAAAAGAAGCTGTGTGAAAAATGTGTTTTGGATTGTCTTCAATGAAAAAATGGTTGAAAATTAATAATTTTGTATCTGAATGCAAAACAAGCTAAAATAGCATCACCTCCGTTCTTCCCAAACCACTTGTAGGGAAAGTTCAGAGCACTGATCAGTGCTAAACACAAAGATAACTAAAAAATATGACTTCAAAAAAGAGCAAACTATTTACTAATTTCTCATTATCATAACAAAGAATAATTAGTGATGCATTTAACTAAATATTTAAAAATTAATTTATAATCACATTATTGTTAATTAAGAACATGAAGACATAAAATACTTGTGCATGTGAATCACTTTATATTATGTATGGGTTAAATAGTTTACAAAACCACAGTAACTAGCTTCAAAATGCAAATGGAATATTCTGTTGTTGTTTTTTTTCCAGTGGGTGAAATCTTATTTTTTATAGAGATTTTAAGATTCCCCCTGGAGATCAAGGATACAATATGTAATTCCATAAAATTATTCAACTTCCCCCAAGTATATCTGATCTTGACCCAAATTACACTCAGAGAAGTTTTACTTCTTTTCCTATTTCCATTCTTCTATTTCTTTTTCTTTAATAAGAATTTTGTTGTTTACATGGTTCTTATATAACAATTATTCTGCATAAGTAACTAAATTTTATTTCTTAATTGTTAATTGTTACAGAATTTTTACAGTTAGATGATGCTGGGCCCCAATTAGCAATAACCATTAAGCAAAGAATTCACATGTAAAATGGGACCATTATAACTTATTTTATACATGATATTCCAAAGTAAATAAGAGACTCTGAAAACCTTTGGGTTGTATGCTGTAAAAGGGTCACATGTGGCTTATAAGTAAAGTTTTGAGAATCAGAGTTATTAGAAATTTTACACTAAATTCTATTTTTATACATTTTTTTCATATTTAGAGATGATAGATATAGTGTGTTAAATGATATTCTGACTTCAATTTGTGAATTCCAAATTTTCTTTCAGGTATATTTGGACTATTTGATGGATTAGATAATTAATTTAGATTCAGTGGAGGGCAAAGAGGAGCCACGAGAAAAAAATCTAAATGAAGCCTGCTGTCATTGTTCTATGGCCACATTTGCTATACTTACTTATGCTGTCAGGAGATTGATGTGTGCTGTCAGGTTTTACCTATGATGACCTGAACAGTAGTGCTATTATCCCCATTTTGAGTAAGAGGAAACTGAGGCCCAAGACCACCCCAAGGGGAATTAATGACCAGAAAAGAAATACAGTGGTAATTTTTCCTTTTTCTGAACTGTGTGTATAATATATATATGTTTATACATACAAAACATGTACAATAGTATATTATATATATATAATAGTATTATATATTAGTATATTATATATATATATATATATATATATATAATATGTGTCATTGTATAATGACATGTATATTATAGTAGTAGAAAGTTCAAAATAAGAAAATAAATGTTATGGTACAAAAAGGAAAGATGTAATGGAGCAATATTTTAATTTTGTGAATGTAATTTTGAAAAACATGAGAAAAACTTTTACTAAAGTTTGTACTCTTTCAGTTATTTATGTCTTTTTTTTTTAAGATTTTATTTATTTATTTGAGAGAGAGAGAGAGAGAAAGCACATGAGAGGGGGGAGGGTCAGAGGGAGAAGCAGACTCCCTGCCGAGCAGGGAGCCCGATGCGGGACTCGATCCCGGGACTCCAGGATCAGGACCTGAGCCAAAGGCAGTCGCTTAACCAACTGAACCACCCAGGTGCCCCTCAGTTATTTATGTCTTAAGCAGAAATAAAAAATGCAGGTGTTTACCTAGGATGGATTAACTGAACTAAGTCAAATTCTGTTTCTTTGCCTTAACAATCAGTGCTCTATCATATTGATACTATTTAAATGAAGGAATATATAGTACAATAGGTTGGAGACATGAACTAAAGTGAACTGGAATGATTCTAAATAATTAAAAATTTACTCTAAAAAATGACTGTGGTTGCTTAGTTCTAGTGTATCAAGGGCAAAAATACACAGTAAAATAAAAATAGAATAAAAATAAAAAAATAAAATAAATAAAATAAAATAAAAATACTGGGGAGTTGCTGTGTGTGTGTGTGGGTGTGCACGTGTGTGTGTAAAACATTATAAAAATTAATTGCACATTTCGGGCGCCTGGGTGGCTCAGTCGATTAAGCATCTGCCTTTGGCTCAGGTCATGATCCAAGGGTCCTGAAATCGAGTCCCATGTCGGGCTCCTGAGCCTGCTTCTCCCTCCGCCTCCCTTTCCCTATCTCTCATGAATAAATAAATAAAAAATTAATTGCACATTTCAATAGATGGTTTGTATTGATTGCAAACTTTCTATAACATTTTTACAAATGAGTCTTTAGGATCAAAGGAACTAAATAGAATCATGTCCTTTTTTTTTATTAGATAAAAAGCTGAAAAAAATGAATTATTACATTCTATGAGTGGTTCCTGGCCATTCTGTGACCCTTTCTTCCTGTATGCTCATGAAGCCAGGCCTCATAGCCTCAGGCCATCATTTGTATCTCCTAAAATTGTTATGTTCTGCCTCTCCAAATTCTCTGACGCTGTGTATCTGGACTCTGTCTCATTTTCTTAGCTAATGTCTAGTCTCTTTGAAGACTCAGCTCAGAGAAGCTATCACTGAATACTCACTACTATTACCTCAGAATTTGTTGAATGAAGGGTTGCTCAAATATGCTTCTATAGTATCCACTGCTTATTCTGGTCTCTCAAGTTATTACACTATTTTGAATTTTCGATTTAAATATCTTTTTTCTCCACTACTTGAAATGATTTATTTGTGTATCCCATTGCCTACTTTCCTGGCATTCACCACATATTTGTGCAATGATTGTAGAAATTCCAATTATGTACTCCCCCCCCCAAAAAAAAATCAGAAGTGCTGAGAAAATGTTTTCACTCTTTTCAGGTAATCAACACAATTCCTCTCAATCATTTCAAATACCAGGTGTGAAAAAAGGTGCATCAGCATGGCTCTCCTTTTTCATTTTCTTTGTTTTGTCTCACAAATAATATTATTTAAGCAATTATCAATCATATCTGACAGAGCTTCCTTAAATATAAATTGAGTTGTCACGAGTTGCTTAAAAAGGATAGCAAACATGAGGGTATTCAGTTCAGTTCACTCGAGATTGATGGCCTCATGTCCTTAAGAAGGTAGTACACATGCCATCAGTCAAATAAAGACCAGCTGCCTGTCCTAAATCTCTCCTAACGTGAGGAGAGGTATTTGCCTAGTCACCCAGTCTACTTCACAATATTTAGGATGACCGATTCTGTGTCCATGCTAGGCCTGAGGTACAGGTTCTGCCTTGTGGAGCTGCTTCCTTAGTCCTTCCTTCTTATAAACTCATACATAGAAGCACACGGGTTCATTCTTTCTATCTTCTAAATGTGTCTTAAACAACTGAGCCACCCAGGCGCCCCAAAATGTGTCTTGATTCTAGTTGACCACCTCCTCTTTTCTCTATTCCCATTACTACTTCCTCATTTCAGATTCACATCATCTCTCACCTTCTCTGTGATGTCCCTGTGTACAAACCTGAAGCAACTCCACCTCCTTCTCCACACCTCTATGGAAGAGAGTAATCTAAAATACAAATCCGATTATGTCACTTCCCTATATGACAGTTTAGCTGTGGAACTGACCAGATGGGCTGCATGAACAGTTCGATATTTTCATCAGACCCCCCCACACACGGTTATTTCCCTGGCATTTAATTTCTAAAGGTTATCTAAAGTTCCATGCCCACCACCACCACCACTTCTGTTAAGAAAAATGCTTATGGATACTTTTTCACTTTCTGATATGAACACTAGATCAATAAACCATATTAATGTTTTATTAATGCTCATTAAACAACAATAACTGCTTTGCAATTTTTAGAGTCTTGACCTGTAGTTCACTCTCTGGAAAAGGAATTTGGAGGTCCTAACATCCAAGCTAAAATCAGAGTATTAAGAATTTAAAAAATAAAAAAGGAAGTCAACACACACAAAACTTACTCTTAAAACAGAGATGTAAAATAATTTCATCATAGAAGGTAAAAACTTGGATATACCAAGCAAACAAATAGAGTCTTGATCTTAAGAAAGAAAAAAAAAAAAAAAAAAAGCTTGGAAACTTGGTCTCGAGTTCATGGACAGATTAGAAGTCCAGTCAATATCATTTTTTTTTAAAGATTTTATTTATTAATTTGACGGAGACAGAGATAGCAAGAGCAGGAACACAAGCAGGGGGAGTGGCAGAGGGAGAAGCAGGCTTCTCCCCGAGGAGGGAGCCCAATGTGGGACTCGATCCCAGGACCCTGGGATCATGACCTGAGCCGAAGGCAGACGCTTAATGACTGAGCCACCCAGGCGCCCCCAGTCAATATCATTTTATTCAACAAATATTTATTGAGTGCTTATAAACATATAAATAAATATTCTTGGAGCTCACAATATACAGTCCCTGCCTTCAACAGCCTCACGGGTTAGTGAAGGTGATAGCATATTAGCATATACTTACCACCCTGTATGATAAATTCTAATGGTGGAGATTTTTTTCTTTAGTGTTCTTTTCATGCTACTCTTTGCTCAGAATGCCCTCCTTCTTTCCCTCTAACTGTATGACATCTACCACTTTGCCAACAGGAAGCAAGGATCACATCCTACACGAATCCTCTCTAAATTCTCATCATACAACCCCACACATTTTTAACCCACTTGAACTCCTGGGTTCTGCACCACCCATTCTGATCTGCATATGTTGCTCTTAGTTCTTATTTAAAGGTAATCCTTGATGACAGGCACTCATGCTACACTAGGCATTGGGGACACAAGTGTAAAAAAGATGGGCACAGTTACAAGTCTCATGGAACCGACAGTGTAGAAGAGAGTAATTAAGTACTGAGGTAGAGGTATACAAATGTGTACTATGACCCCACTGGTGTGATAGAATAAAATAAAGGTACAATAATATTTTTGCATTACTACTATGAAAAGATATAAAAATGGCTTTGTAGGGCTCCTCCTACATGGATTTCATCTTAGGCAGAAAGTTTCAAAAGAAATTGTGGTTAATCATCAAAAACTATGGGAAACCTAACCTAAAATCACATTGAGCTTACCAATATATATAGACAATCTGTAATTAAACACCTTTAGGACCCAAATCTCCAAAGCAACAAATTCATTTACAAACATGAAAGTGTGTAACGTCTGTTGGCATAGGTCCAGGGACTTTTTCTCTATTTTATAAAGAACTTAAAGCTTAAAAATTATCCATGATATTTTCAGTAACAAAATTAATCAAGAAACCACTATCCTGTGGACGTTATGGAGAAATAACAAATTAGAGGTCAAAGTTTCTGTACTTCAGCAATCGTGCAATTAAAAAAAAAAAAAGTCTGGTCCCCTGAGTAGGTTAAAACAATACAAATTAACGACCTAATTCTAAGCAATAGCTATGCACTTCTAATGTCAATGAAATAGCAATCATTTTTGGAAAGCGAGGCGAGTGTCTTTATTTATCCCTAATAATTCCTGCATAAAATCTTCTTGTAAGTACCTTTCAGAATGTCTTTAAATTTTGTCCCACATGTCTGATGAGGCAGGGAGGAGAGCAAACATAAGTTTATTGAATAGGAGTACTTATATTATATATATCATGCTTTCCAACTTCTAAAATCACTTTCCCAACTCCAATTCTCTATTTCTCCCTTCATTACCCTCTTCTCCGAACAAATCCAAGAATGAGCTATAAGCTATAAAATGATTCAATGGAAGAGTAGCAGAGGCCAGACTAAGTGGGAAAAAAAGAAAGCAGTTATCACCAACCCCAGTGCTTCCCTCTATAACTCTTTCTCAAATAGATATATTACATTATGAAAAAAAATGTTACAGGAACATGTTTAAAGTCACTCATTTATGTAATCAATTATATTAATCACTATCTTTGCCAGGTACTCAGGGTCAGTTTGAAGCATGTAAGCATCTAGTTGATAATCTGTATCAATATTCTTATTGATCTAAACCAATATTCTTATTTACTGAGGTTAGAGGGAAACTGGCTTTTAAGTAATAGGAAATGTATGCATTTTTCTGTTCAAAATATGGGATTTATTATGTGAATATGAATTTATAAAAGAGTATTTATGAACCAGACAATACATATCTTAGGAGACATAGTAAACTGTTCACATAAACCACCTGGTAAACAACCTTATGCCATGCATTGATCCTTTCCAGAATTCCAGCTGATGGCAACTGCTGATTTCAGATAATACTCAATTCACTTATCTAGAGATTGAAATTATCAGATATAATACGGAACCTTGATTAGCCTGTCCCTAATGTTGTCAAGAGAGAGAAAAGGGGATTTAATTTAGTTCTTAGGGCCGTGTGTGTGTGTGTGTTTGTGTGCAAGTGTGTGCATGGGAACATGCCTTATGTGTTTACTTCCGCTTGGTAAATGAGATGGGGATTCTAGATGGGGAAGAGATCAATTTTTATTTCTGTGGACTATGTCTGTGCAGCTGCCTAAGTTCTGCCAGCCCCAAGATCAAACTCTGAAGATAACTCAAATATCACCGTCATCAAGCCAGTCCCTACCCTCACGGATATTAAGGTAATTCATGTTATTAGAATATAGGCCATTGAATTACAATGGAAAGAGAAGTAAAATTGAGAGAAGGCTTCACTGGATATCAGACACCTGATGTCTCCTTGAGTTTTGATGCTTAAAAGGCATGTTCTCTTACTAAATAGAAAAATTAATTTTATCATTAAAAAATCAATACTTTTAAAAATGTATTTTTGCTTAAAGCTGACTGGTAATATAATATAAAGCAGAGGAGATAACTTCCTTAAGAATCATTTCAGGAAAAGACAGTTTCTCATTGTATATTTATTTTATACATAAAACATATAGTAGTATACTTTAAGTTTCAGATTGTTAGTAATGACTTAGAGAAAAGGATAGCAAGAAAAATGAGTGGTGATGAGGTATGTCATGTGTCTACTGTTTAATTTCTTTAGAGAGGCAGAGCTTGAACAACAGAGAAATGATGGATGATTTCTGTAGACTGCACTACTCAATAAATATATGAAAGCCACCTTGAGCTGTAAAATGTACTCTCTACAAAGTGAACATTTTTTGAGCTCACCCAGGCTTGTCACCCTGAATGTGAAACTTGCTATGCTTTATAGCTACATGTTACTTTTCAGGCATTGACTGGTTACGTGGCAAGCATGCGTGAAGTACTGCGTATTGAGTAATCACCTCAAAAATAAACATACCAAAAATGGGGTAGAGAGAAGATAATGCTCAGTAACATCCTTTTTCATTTCCAAATTTATTCCTCCTCCCTGTACCAGCTTGCAAAACTTTTCTCTTCTCTCTCTTGGAGAATCCGCTTCTCCAGGCCCTGTCCCAAAATTTGCACCTCAGGTTTTTTTTTTTTTTCCTTTTACTTCTCTGGTTCTGCCTCCCCTTCTCTCTTCTCTTGATTCTGTATCACACAAGCCTACTGACCCTCTCCTCTTGATTCTGTATACATGAGCCTACTGAATCATATGAAACTTGCAAATACCTCCTGCAGGCAAAAATAAAATGAGTGAACAAAGAAATAATCTAAAACAAAGGAAGGAGTAAGGCTAATAATTCTCATATATTAATAAATATGTTCTTAGCACACACAAGTTAGAAAAACATGCCTATTGTGTTTGGTATTGCCCTGTACTATGTCCTCAAGGATTTAGAACATAAAGCCTAAACCCTAGCAGTTTGTAAATTGATTTATTAGATCAGGACAAGTATTATATTTTTGATGAGTTAGAGTGATATGGAATAGAAAATAAATCGACAAAATAAGAGAAGAGAAAAAAGATCAGAAGTATCTCAGGAAGAAAGTATGTACTGGGTTGAGAGGCAAAACATTCCTTCATGTGGATTTCAGTCAAAAAGTTTGAAAGTTTGTAACAGTATTAGGTGCTAAACTATTAATTTCTACGTAAACAAAAAACTTAATCCTGAAGAATATTTACTTTAATGCTTTGTTAGAACTATTTCCTGTGACCCAACCACATTTTGGCACGAATTACAGAGACAGAAAAGTAACTGTGGCTACAATAAATTTTTATTCCAAAAGTACAGGTCGGTAAGCTTAGGTTGGTAAGTTCAAACAGAAGTTTGTGTGAGAGCCGTGCCATCACTGTTTATTTAGAAATAAATTAAAAAAAAAATAAATTAAAAATAAATAAATAAATAAATAAATAAATAAATAAATAAAAATAATAAAAAAAAAAGAAATAAATTTAGAGAGTAAGCTCATATTCCAAGAAGATGAAATAACTCACCATTGTAGACAGCTACCTCCCAAGGGCAAAAATGATCTACAGCAGGGAAAGAATGAAGAATGTTCCTTGTATGTATTTTACCAGCTGTGTGGAACAGAATATAAGTTCTTGTGGGCAGAGGAGTCTAGAAGCATATATATGTGCAATTGTTACCTTAAAAACATCTATCTGAATAATGATCATAATTTTTTGCTTTACAAATGACTGCAGAAGTATTTTTTTTCAGAAGTATGTTTTTTACTTAAGTTGGTAATTACCTTTAGGATTTAGTGAATTAATGAGTTAGAAAGTAGTATATCACCTATTCTGGTGGCAAATCCTTTGTGTTAGGATCAATTATTTCTTGCATTTATTGTATGAATCTCTATTGTGGTAATTCAAGTGAATTTACTTGCAAAGTCCCATTAGTGTGCATATGGTCTAGTAGCTATTTTATTTCTTAAATGGGGTACAAGGGATAAAGCTGCCAGGGAATTGGATAGGTTTTCAAAATTATAAATCCAGACCACTTCCATCTGCTGACAGAATAAATTTAGAGATCTTCACCCATGTCTAAGCATTCTTGAGAAGTTTTTCAAGGCAATGTGAAGTGGCACTTACAAGTAAAATTTGACAGACTCCAATTGCAATCCCCTAAGTCACAAACAAAACAACTTTGGGCAAGTTAATGAAATAAGCTGACCTCATTCCATTATAAAGATTAAATGAGATAATAATACAATCCCCAGCATAATACTTTGTGCATGATCATCATGATTACGTTTACTTTTATACAATGTATGTGGCAGAGTTGGGATTTAGTATTAGGTTTGTTGTTTAACTCACAAATGCAACTGCCAGTTCACTCTACTAAATTATTATCCTCATCATTATTGTCGTAGGTATATTTGTAAGCATGTTCTTTTTACTCTCCTCCCCACAGCTACAAGCATTCTTCTCTCCCTATTATGGACTTTTTAGTCCTTATAATCTATACCAATTCTGTGTTGTTATTATTGCCGTGGGTGTTTTCATAGAGGTTTTTTCCCCCCTCAGAATGAGGTTGTAAACTTCTCAAAAGAGAGAAAAGCAGTAACATTTAATTTCTCTTGGCAGACGTAAATTTAGCACGAGGTTAATGAAGCTCCTGGTTTGCACAGTGTCCTTCCAAGAACCTGGAAGAGGACCATCAGTGTTTTCACAGGAATATAGGGTTTGGCAACATTTGCACAAGTAACATAATCTGTTTTCTTAGAGAGGGTTCCCCAAACTAACTCAGCTTTAGGCCACACAAAACCTTCCTCATTCCTACTTCTGTGCATGAACTCAAAGAGAGAGCTTATTTATTTATAAAGTTGCCTCCACTGTATTTTTTTTTAATCCAATAAATAGTTCACCAGAGTGGGTTATCAGTTAACAGTACATCTTGACTGACTGCACACATTCAGCAAACAGGGAGATGCACATGGCTTCATCCGCTCTTAATACTGAAGAACAGCTACTCTTGGCGTTGGCAATCCAAACAGCACTTAGATTTTGGAGGGGTGAGTGAAACCAGCAACACTGTATCACCAGCAGACCCTGCATGACTGACCACAAGATCTGACCATCACTGCCCACCTGCATGTACCCACTGACCTTTGTCCCACATTTTCTTTAAGTTCTTCTTTCCCACTTAAGACCTGGTGGGCAAAGCATCCCGTGATTGGAACCAAAACTAACCCCCCAAGCAATAACGACTGCCTTGATGAAAATCTCTGGCCAGCTCACATCACGTAGACGGGTTTGAGCTCAACCACTGACTCACACATGTACAGATGGACGATGGAGTGACCAACAATCACCTCTATCGTATTATAATGCTAAAGTCTCCACCCAGAAAGGAGCACGAACCTCATTAACATAATCTACAATGTATGTATAGGTACGTTTCCTTAGGGCACATGTGCAACCTTATACCTACCTCTACATATGATGATAAAATTCCCCTTTCTGAATATTCATCCTAACCCTAAATAAAAGGAACCCATTCACCCTTGCTTGGGGAGTCCTGGCTTTGAAAGTTATTCCCCATGATCTCCTTATTTGCTGCAAATAAAGTTTCCTGTGTGTGACAACTCCACCTGGTGTATTCTCAACCTGTAACTCACCAAGGAGCCAACTCATGCTAGTTCAGATACAACTGGGGACTATCAGTTTGGGGACAGTGTTTTTTTATTTTTATTTATTTTTATTTTTTATTTTATTTTTTTTAAGATTTTATTTATTTGCGAGAGAGACAATGAGAGACAGAGAGCATGAGAGGGAGGAGGGTCAGAGGGAGAAGCAGACTCCCTGCTGAGCAGGGAGCCTGATGTGAGACTCGATCCCGGGACTCCAGAATCATGACCTGAGCCGAAGGCAGTCGCTTAACCAACTGAGCCACCCAGGCGCCCCGGACAGTGTTTTTTTAAATTAGCATAGATTTGATTCAGGACAAACAATATATGGAAAAGTGATGAAAAAGCAGTTGTTTTTCCTTAAAAAAAAAAAAAAGAATATTTTTTTTGATGTGGGAGAGAGAGAATTGAATCCTCAAGCATGTTGTAGGGGCCAAGGACAGGTTCCCCCCCAAGATGGGCCACTTTGGCATAAATATTATTTTGAGTTAAAAGCAATCAAAACCCAGCAGATTCAGGAAAGTTCTTTATCTCCCCCTCAAATGCCTGCTGGTACCAGGAAGAGAGCCATTAGCAGAGACCCCTCTTTACCTAGAAACTTATCTACACAATAGAGCAACCTTTGTTTTCCAAACACCTCATTTCACTTTCTGATAATGGTCTTTCTCTCCTTTGTATTTTCAGACCCCTACCCCTCTCCTTAGCTCAAATCAGCATTTGTTGCCTAACTGTCTTTGGAATTTCCATGTTTGTGTGGATTCTCCATATATATGCTATTAAATTTTATTTTCTCCTATTAATCTGTCTCATGTCAACTTGATTCTTAGTTCAGCCAGAAGAACCTCGAAGGGCAGAGGAAATTCTTCCTCTTCAACAATGCCAACAACAATAATAATAGCAACAACAACAATATAATATATTGACAACAAGCAGGGTGCTAAATGCTTTATAAACATTATCTCTAAACCCTAAACAATTCTGTGAGGCAGGTATTAATATCCTTGTTTCATAGATGAAGTAAGTGACATCTAGCATTAAATAATGGCACATGACCATGCAGCCAGTACTAAAACCAGTTGGGCCTATTGCCCATCTGGTGTACACCAGAACTGAAAATCTTGGCTTATAAAAGTAAGAAAGCAGTTGCAAAACTTTATTCATCATGAGCTCATTTCTAAGGTCAAATTTCTTAGGTGCATTTCAGTGAAGTCAGATCCAGGCTTTGGAAACTAATAAACCTTGGATATATGATGCAACGACTTAAAATATTTTTGTTAAGTAATCATTTTTCACAGCAGTTAGTAGAGTGCTTACTAAGGCAAAACAATAGATGGGGCACATTTTTTAACTTGGGTACATTTCAAGATAGCTTAAAAAATGATTTATGACTTATATCTCAGAATTGTGCCTGATACACTCTGCACTGAAAACGATGTGCATTTTTCCTCTGTATATTTTTCCATTGTGTTGTCACTGTTAATTGGTAGATATACTATCTTGGCCATCTCTCAAACCGTCTGCGAGAATTTTTGTTTTGGGGGTATTTATGGGCACAGTGCATTTCCAACAGATATGAAATAAAAACCCTTTTAATCCAATTAAATTTAAAAATCATTTGTGGTAATGACCTGAGTATCAGAGGATGAAGATAAATAAGACACGACACATTCCCTCAAGTGGTTTCTAATCTAGCACAATGGTTGTCAAATAGAGTGATCATGGAACCTACATTTTTTTTTCTTTTTTTTTAGGAATCTACATATTTAAGAAGCACTCCACTGATTATTACATGCCTTGTCCTCCCTTTGAGAAACTGATCTAATAAAAAGGACAGACATGTCTATAACTAAGTACAATATGAATTATATTAAAATAAGTATAATAAAGACAATGATAAGGTAAGGAAAAACTATTTCTTTGTCTTTTGTGAATTTAAAAATAAATCACTGTTACAGTCATTCTCCACTTATGAAGAGAACTATTAAGACAAAGATGGGAGCATTTATGAAAGAGGATTTCAAATGCCTCCATTTTGACCTCAGTCTGTACCTTCTAATGGATTAAGTTTTTCTTTCCAGCCTCTCTCTTAACTCAGGCAAAAAACCTGGAGGGCAAAGCATCGGTGATGGGAACTGAAACTACCCTCTCAAGCAATAGGGATTGCCCTGACACTAGCAAGACCCCATGTGATTAACCCCAAGACAATGCTTGACTTGACCTTTACTGCTAACCAGCATATACCCACTGACCTTTGTCCCACACTTTCCTTATATAAACCTAGAAGTATTTTCAGCATTTTGGAGATAGTCTTTGAGATGTCAGTCTCTGTTTTTCTGGTGTTGACTTCACTGAAATAAACTCCTTTCTTATTTCACCAACACTTACCACTTGTCTCTCTGCCTTTGGATTTTGTCAGCAGCCAGTGGCTGAAGCTGGTCTATTTGGGATCCCTGGAGCCAGATGCCTTTGCACCCTGGTTACATCTCGAAAAAGGTCCCCTCCTTCTGTCCACATATAATATTATTTATACTACTGTATAGTACATCCCATACTGCTGACTAGAAGAAACTGTTCCTAGTTACAAAAATAGTATTTCTGCTTTAAAAAAATTCTGAGGACAAGTTTTATTCCATTGTGTATACACAGGCATATTTTATTCCTTCTTGCATTTTTATTCAGTAATAATTGTTCTTCCTCAGTTCTAGCTGGATGTTTTCTGTTAGTGTAATTGGAGTCTACCGAAATCTGACATTTTAAATATATTATTGGAAATGAAGTCAGTATATCAATAAGGTGAAATGTGCTACAAATCCACACAAAGCAAAGACATATGGCATCTGAATGAATGTGAATGCCATTGTGAGTAGTCAACTGTGGATGCTCAGTGGTATATCCTCATGGTTTTGTGTCTAGTCTTTATCCAATGTGGACTTTACACTTGGTTGAATGACAAGCTTTTATTCGAGCACAGCTAGAGACTGATTAAGTTAGTTTCTGTCTATGCTGAAACGCAATTCACTAGATTTATATAAGCTTTAGCACTTGAAACAAAAGGGATATGAAGAGTTATATCAATAGTAGACTGTTGAAAAGGAACAGCTTTTGGAGTAAAACCAACAGCTGAAATCGGTTGAAACATCAGTAGATTTAATTATTTCCAACATCTTCCATGTATTTCTGTCAATTATTATTTCCAAAAAGCAAACAATTCTGTTATATTTCATTTAAGTATCTCATAAAAGGGAAAATAAAACCATAGTTTAGCGTATACTTATTTAAATGAAGAGTTTATCTATAATTTGAATATTCTCTTTCAGAAGAACAGATTGCAAACACCTCAGATTAGGAGTCATCTTTGCATACAGCCTTTGGTATGATGGGGGCTCGATGAATGTTCCCTGAACAGATGAACAAAAGAATCCCTGGATTCACGAATAAATATATCAATAAATTATAAGCATCCTATTACACCCTATTTTCCCCTCTTTAGAGTTTTTTTGGGGCTATGTATCTATACACATCTGAACTATATAAATAATATAATTTGGATATAAAAAGCTTTTCTTGTAAGATAGAACACACCCTTTTTGTCTTTTGTTAGATTTTAGTGTTCTTTTTTTAAATAGTTCAAATCTGTGGCTTTCCAGTATTTTTATTAATGCTAATTCTTACAAAACTGTGATAAGCATGGTAAATTCAGTAGCAGTATTCAATACAAAAAATAGTGACTTTTTCCAAGCTCACCTAACTACTTAAAAGCTCAAGAGGGCTTCTCTAGCTTCCACAAAGATACCTAGAATTTCTCAGTCTTCAGTGATGTCTCTCTCCTTTCCCTCCTACATTATTCAATGTCTATTCTATATACCACTTAACATTCAAGGATGCATTTTCATTTCGCTTTCTATTTCCTGTGTCTCATCTACCCCCATACACTATTACTGACTCCAGAAGGGCAGAGACTTGAACTTACCTCAAAAACAACTTCCATGTTGATAATGTCCTGAATCACTGAGACTGTCTAAAGTCAACTTAGACTTTCCCATCTCACCTAACGTCTCCAGCCATGCCCAATCACTGAAGCCAGAAGGGTCATTTCTGACATGCTTCTTGATGCTACCATTTTTCTTCCACTCATAGTTGAAAGTTGCCATCGCATGTGCAGTTACCAAAAAATATGAATATAAGGGAAAACTGACGCATTTAAGTTTAAAAGCCCGAGTCCAGCTGTTGCCATTTTAAGAGGTGACTCTTGGTGAAAAGACATATCAGGAGGTAGAACTTCTTAGAGATAGATTTTGATTTCTGATTACAAAATCTAATGTGACAGAATGCTGACCATTAAGATTACTGCTGGAGTCATTAAGGTGATATTTTGTTGGTTCACTATTAATTGTTCTATTTAAGGGGCTAAATTAAGTTCATTGATATCTCATACTGTCCTGAATTTCCAGAATGCTGTCAGCAACACTAATTTCAATGTTTCCTCTCAAAAAATTTGCCTAAAAAATTTTGTCTAACCGTTCTTCGATTTTCAAATTGAAAAATGAAGTAACGGATATAGCAGAATAACAGTTAAAAAAAGGAAAAGGAAAGAAGGAGGGAAGAAAAGAACTCAACTGCCTTTTAAAATTTTTTTCTAAAATAAATCAAAGGGAATCCCTAAGTTTCTCTAGGCAGTGTAAAGTTGGCCAAAGGGGTCATGGATTATATATTTTTTATTTTGGTATAGCTAGTGCCCAACAGCATAGAGTCATAATAGGATAGTCAGAATTCGGTTAGATGAATTTTAAAATTATAACTCTGTATAGTAACTCCTTGAGTCCTGATATTTGCAATGTAGGCTTTTATATTATGTTTCTAATGAGTTTGTAAATGAATTTTATGAATTTCTTCCAAAACTGCCTGAATTCTGAGGAAAGATAAAAATGAATATATTCTAGTCCAGGCTGTTAGTTATTGGCTTGTTGTCTGGCTGACTTTACAAGACACCAACTCTCTCTAAGTTTTCTCCTATGTAAAACTGTAATAACCATGCTATTATCTGCATGTGTCACAGGTACTGTGATAATAAAATGATATTCTGTATCTGTAAACATTTTGAAAAATATGACATGGGATAATATAGTTTTAAAATAATAATTCCATTTTGGAGATTGGAACAATTATCTCAATAATGATAGCATAAATGCACATACTCTATAAATATTTAAATAAACAATGTTTGTTTATACGTGCAAGTGCATTTACAGAGACATGAGATGCAGTAGGAAGAGTACAGGGCTTGGGGACATAATCATCATTGTTAGCAGCATTGCAATACCTGAATTTACATTTCAGCTCTGTTACTTACTAAGTGTAAGACGATATGTAAATTTCTTAATTCTCTGAGCCTCAATATCTCCATCTAAATATTATGGTTTTGACACATCTCAGAAAGATGTCTTTCCTTCACTCTTACCCTTTTCCCCTTCTTCCTGGTAGCTGAGACAATTTAATATCCCCAATATCATTTCTTCGCTTTGCTGCTTTAATTTTTAAGAGGGCACATGGCAATCCAGCTAGAAACACCATTTGGGGGGATCTCTTCAACCTAAGGTAGTTTTATGACTTAGTACTCACTACTAGAATATGAGCAGAAGTGATGAGTACAACTTTCCTGTCCTGTCTTTATTTTCATTGTTGTTGTTTTGTTTCAAGTTCTTATTTAAATTCTAGTTGGTAACATCTAGTGTAATGTTAGTTTTAGGAGTAGAATTTAGTGATTCACCACTTACATACAACACCCAGTGTTCATCACAAGTGCCCTCCTTAATACCCATCACCCATTTAAACCATTCCCCCACCCACTGCCCCTCCGGCAACCCTTAGTTTGTATTCTATGGTTAAGAGTCAGTTTTAGGGTTTGCCTCTTTATCTTTTTCTCCCGCCTATGTTCATCTGTTTTATTTTGTTAAATTCGACATGAGTGGAATCATACAGTATTTGTCTTTCTCTGACTTGTGTCACATAGCATAATACACTCTAGCTCCATCCATGTCATTGCAAATGGCAAGATCTCATTCTTTTATATGGTTGAGTAACATTCCAGTGTGTGTGTGTGTGTGTATGTATGAGTGTGTGTCCACATCTTCTTTATCCATTCATCAGTCAATGGACATTGAGCTCTGTGTCTCATCTTTAAAGGGAAATGACTCGCCTCCCTTTGATTCATTTCATCTTTCCCACCAATGGGAATGTAAATGTAATGCAAGGTCAGATTCAACCATGCAGCTAAGGCCAATAGCCTGGCCTAAGGGATGTCAGAACAAAGTAGCCCTGCAGGCCTTGTCGACCGTGGGACTGTTACACAGCAGAGAAATAAACTTCTATTTTGTACCAATTTACATTCCCCCAAAAGGTGCATAAGGATTTCTTTTCTCCACATCCTCACCAAAACCTTTTATCTCTTCTCTTTTTGATAATAGCCACTCTAGCAGGGGCGAGATATCTCCTTGTGGTTCTGATTTGCAATGATAAGTGATGAACATCTTCCATGTGCCTGTTGGTCATCTGCACACATTCTTTAAAAAAAAGTCTAATCAGATTTCCTGCTCAATTGGATTGTTTTCTTTTGTTGTTTTGTTTTGCTATTGAGTTGTATGAGTTCTTTATATATTTTGGCTTATCAGATATATTTATACATGCCTTATCAGATATATTATTTGATCCCTTATCAGATATATTATTTGCAAATATTTTCTCCTGTTCAGTAGGTTGCTTTTTCATTTTGTTTAGTTTCCTCTGCTGGTACAGAAACTTTTTGTTTGATGTATTCAAACTTGTTTTTCTTTCTTTTGTTGCCTTTGCTTTTGGAGTCAGGTCCAAAATATCATCACCAAGAACAATGTCCAGGAGCTTACAACCTGCATTTGCTTCTAGGAGTTTTATGGTTTCAGGTCTTATGTTGAAATCTTTAATCCATTCCAGTTAATTTTTGTTTATTTTTGTTTAAGATGATAATCTAGTTTACCACTATGGAAAATAGTATGGAGGTTTCTCAAAAAAGTAAATATAGAACTAACTACCTACCATACGATCCAACGATTCTACTTCTGGACATTTATCCAAAGAAAATGAAAATACTAATTCAAAAAAATATATACACCAGTATGTTCACTGCAGCATTATTTACAATAACCAAGAAATGGAAACAACCTAAGTGTCTATCAATAAATGAATGGATAAAGAAATGGGGTGAGTGTGTATGTCTGTGTAATGGAATATCACTCAGTCATAAAAAATAATGAGATTATGCTATTTGCGACAACATGGATAGACCTTAAGGTATTATGCTAAGTGACATAAGTATGACAAAGACAAATACTATATGATCTCACTTATATGCGGAATCTAAAAAACAAAACAAAACAAACAAATAAAATAAAACTCATAAAGGGAACAGAACGGTTGTTGCCAGTGGGAAGGGGAAGTTGGGGTAAGTAAAATGGGTGAAGGGGTTCAAGAGGTACAAAATTTTGGTTATAAAATAAATAAGTCACGGGGATGTAGCATACAACATGGTGGCTACAGTCAGTAATATTATAGTGCATACCTGAAAGTTGCCAAGAGACTAAATCTTAAAAGTTCTAATCACAAGAAAAAAATATTATAAGTTGTATGTTGATGGAGGGTAACTAGACGTATCATAGTGATCATTTTGCAACGTACACAAATACTGAATCATTACATTAGTTCAGTACACCTGAAACTAATATAATCTATATATCAATTGTATCTCAATCAAAAACAAAAACAAAAACACCCTCAATTTTGTTTAAGCCTCTGTATTTGGGGGTCTCTGTGATGCATTATTTTATTCTCTATCCTAATAATATAGTTTCCCTTTCCCTTTTTCTTTGCCCTTCACTCTCTAATCTTACTTACTGAGTGCCTATCTGGTGCCAGGCATTTAGGTATGGAATTATTTAGAAAACTTATGTAAAGTGCTTAGCAGAGTGCTGAGGACAGTGATGCTAAGTAAATGCTCTTCTTCCCTCACTAAATGCCAGAGCTATAAGGACATACAGGAGATGTAAAATGAATAGGTCCGACCCTTTTTCATGACCTTCACACATAGTAACTAGACATGCAGTAGCGATGATTATTTTTTTTTAAAGATTTTATTTATTTATTTGAGAGAGAGAATGAGATAGAGAGAGCAGGAGAGGGGGGAGGGTCAGAGGGAGAAGCAGACTTCCTGCTGAGCAGGGAGCCCGATGCGGGACTCGATCCCAGGACCCTGGGATCATGACCTGAGCCAAAGGCAGTCGCTTAACCGACTGAGCCACCCAGGGGCCTGAAAAATAGAATCTTTTGTGGATAAAAGAGCATAGTTCAGAAAAATCAAAATTTCTCAGATGTAATTAGGCAAAATATATCTTATCAATAGTTTTGAAAATATTCATGGGAAAATTGTAAAATATTAATCTCTACATGAATTGCTACTTATACAATTTATTAATTACATATGGTAAGGATATAGGGTTTTTTTCTTTTTCTTTTTTTTTGTTTTTTGGTTGATCTGTTTTCATACGAATATGAAAAAAGCTAAGATGAGGAGTAATGCTCTATAGTTACATCTATCTTTATATAAAATCAGCTATATGAGTTTCAGTGAGAATAATCTTGATAAGAACAGATAACATCTGTTTTTTTTTTTAAAGATTTTATTTATTTATTTGAGAGAGAGAGAATGAGAGAGAGCACAGGAGAGGGTTTAGGGTCAGAGGGAGAAGCAGACTCCCTGCCGAGCAGGGAGCCCGATGCGGGACTCGATCCAGGGACTCCAGGATCATGACCTGAGCCGAAGGCAGTCGCTTAACCAACTGAGCCACCCAGGCTCCCTAACATCTGGTTTTGATAACCATTCTTCTCTCAATGGTTAGCAAAATATCTGGCCCTAGGGGCGCCTGGGTGGCTCAGTTGTTAAGCGTCTGCCTTTGGCTCAGGTCATGACCCCAGGGTCCTGGGATCAAGCC
This sequence comes from Mirounga leonina, assembly GCF_011800145.1. Classification (NCBI taxonomy): domain Eukaryota; kingdom Metazoa; phylum Chordata; class Mammalia; order Carnivora; family Phocidae; genus Mirounga; species Mirounga leonina. The sequence continues at coordinate 56,671,368 of NW_023270415.1, forward strand.
CCACATCGGGCTCCTTGCTCTGCGGGAAGCCTGCTTCTCCCTCTCCCACTCCCCCTGCTTGTGTTCCTGCTCTCGTTGTCTCTCTCTCTGTCAAATAAATAAATAAAGTCTTTAAAAAATATATATCTGGTCCTAGATAATAATAATAGTTTCAATAGGATTTATTCATTACATTTGCTATTATTAATAATATTAATAGTGCTATTGAATGTTTATTATGTGCCAGACTCTGTCCTAAGCACTTTATATATGTTGATTCATTTAATTCTCTTAACATCCCTGTGAGGTAGACAGAATACTTATCCCCATTTTCCAAAAAGGAAAATGGAGGAAAAAGAGATTAAGTAACTTTCTCAAAATCATACTGCATTACCATGTAGTAGAATTGAATAAGTATTTTTAAATGCATAAGTTCCACATAGTTTTGGTGATTCTTTCAACATGAATTATTGCTTCCAGCTTATAAAAGAATTAGAGAAAATAGTTTTTGTTTTTTTTTTTAAGATTTTATTTATTTGAGAGAGTGAGAGAGCGAGAGAGAGTGAGAGTGAGAAGCAGAGGGAGAAGCAGGCTCCCAGCCGAGCAGGGAGCCCAATGCGGGACTCAATCCCAGGACTCCGAGATCACGACCCGAGCCGAAGGCAGACGCCTAACTGACTGAGCCACCCAGGCACCCAGAGAAAAAAAGTTTTAAAATGAAGTGTACATACACCATACAGAATGGTTGAAATTAAAAAATACTGATAATATTGGTGAGCATGTGGGACAAATCATCTCATGGTTGTCAAGAATGTAAAATGAAATTATTTTGGAAAACTATTTGACAATTTTTATGATTGTTAACAAATGCCTAACCTGGGATCCAATAATTTTGTCAATAGGTATTAACCCAAGAGAAATGAAGACATATGGCCACAAAATGATTTAAAGAACAATGTTCACAGCCACATTACTTACCATAGGCCCAAACTGGAAAGAACGCAAGTGTCCATCAAGAGGAGAATATTCTAGATAAATGCCTTGTGGTTCATACAATGGGATACTACTCAGCAATCAGACAAACAAAATCACAGAGCAAACTACTGATGCACACAATAACGTGAATGAATCTTAAAAACTTTATGCAGAACAAAAAGAGCCAGTCATAAAAGAGTACATAAAGTAATACTTCATCTCTATGCCATTCAGGAAAAGACCCAATTAATTTACAGTGATAAAAATCACAACAGTGGTTTCTAGGGGAGAGAGGAAGTTAGGGTAACTAATAGCAAAGGGGCACAAGGGTACTATGAAAATAAAGGGGGAAAAAAAAGAAAAGTAAAGGAATCCTCATTTAAAGAGCCAGAAAGCCCTAAAGGGGGCGCTCTCACATACCTACTGTACCACTGGTTGCAGCCGGCACAACCAGGAAGGAGAAGGACGATTCCTTCCTTCCCCAGCAACACACTAACCACCTCTTGTAGGCAAAGAGAAGCTGCCACAGCCGAGAACTCTTGTTTTTCTCCACTGAGCTTTGCTCAAAACAAACCCCCTCAATTTCCTCCTAAAACCTAATAAAAGCTGACCTTGCTTTGTCTCTTAGAACTTGCCTATGGTTTGCCACAGTTTGCTTGTCTTGAGTAGCAATTCCCCTGCTATTCACAAATAAATTCATTTTGCTAGTAAAATAACTAGCTATTTTTAAGGTTGACAGAAACGTCTTAGGTAATGAAAATGTTCTTTATATTGATCTGAGTAATGGTTACAAAGTATATACACTTGTTAAAAGTCATTGAGCTGTATACTTAACTACATGTGAATTATTACATGTGAATTATATCTAACAATATGATTAAAATAAAAAATATATGTTAATTATACCTAACTATATATGACTGAATAAAAAGTAAGCATATGATATTAAGATTAGCTCTAAGAAAGAAAACAGTTCAACACTAGACATTGCTAAGAAGAGAGGGGGAAAAAATAATCCTTTCTGGAAGAATACACATAGTCATTTTCGTCATATGTCGTACAGCCTAAAGGCAGCTAACCTCAAGATGATACTATTTTTTATGAAATCATGTTCCAAAGTCAGGTGTAAATTTCATAAGCTAGGGCTTATTATTTTAATTCCTTCTTTCATGTAGTGGAGACTTACAAAACTGCACTTAGAGAGTCAAGTAAAGTTTTTGATCATGGAGAAGTAACAACTTTAATTTCAGCATCGGTTAGATCTTTTATAACAGAAAATATATGATTAAAAGTTTTTCTGGACAAATATTGCATGATACCACTCATATGAACTATTTAAAATAGGCAAACTCATAGAGGGGTGCCTGGGTGGCTCAGTCGTTAAGCGTCTGCCTTCAGCTCAGGTCATGATCCCAGGGTCCTGGGATCGAGCTCCACATTGGGCTCCCCGGTCTGCGGGAAGCCTGCTTCTCCCCCTCCCACTCTCCCTGCTTGTGTTCCCTCTCTCGCTGTGTCTCTCTCTGTCAAATAAACAAAATCTTTAAAAAATAAAAAAATAAATAAATAAAATAGGCAAACTCATAGAAACAGACACTAGAAGAGCGGTAGCCCAGTGCTTGGGGGAAGGGCAAATGGAGAGCAGATGTTTAACAGGTATAAAGTTTCACTTATGCAAGATGAACAAGTTCTAGACATCTGCAGAACAACACTGTGCCTATAGTTAACTACTGTACTGTGCACTTAAAATTTTAAGAGAGTAGATCTCATGGTAAGTGCTCTTACTCCCTACTACAACATAACCTTTTCTTGAGCAGTTCTAAGGAGAGGTAAACACGTTATTTTTCCCTGTAGAGATTTTATAAAACTTAGAATTTATGTATTTATTTTTTCTATTTTACTTTTGAGTCAACTGAGGCTCAGAGAGATCCTTGAACTCTCAGAGTGCGTATAGCTTGGAAGGGTTAAGACCAGAATTTAAAACCTAGCAGTCTTGAGTTTGCATTCTCAACTCATTAGGTTATCCTGTGTACCCTGACTATCCTGTGTCCCCTGAAAACATACTCAGTAACAAATTATTTTACTTAAACAAGTACAAATATTTTTAGAAAACATCAAAAACTATTACTCAATATGGCAAGAACCATACCAGGGCAGCCCTCTAATACTGACATTTGGAAGTGCCAAGAACCAAACACATGGTAGAGGATTTATAACTCAAATCAGGAGACCCTCAAACTTGTGTGCATAAGAGAATATTCATTTTAATTCAGCACCCCAAATAATTTTTACGCAGGTAGTTCACACTTTGAGATATACTTCTAAGGACATTTTAAAATTTATATCTAGAAATGGATGACATTTGAGTTATATTTACAACATACTAAAACAGAGGCATTCATCTGTTTTCTACCTATGGCATCAAGGCTTCAGAATGAAAAGCTTTTGTAGATTTGTTGATTTTTATAGTTTTAGATTTTATTGTGTGGTTATTTTGCAAAGTGTTTACAAATTATTTTCCAACAGAAAATGCTAACATTTACTATATATGTGAAATTTCCCCCTTTTAATTTTAAAAATTTATTTATAGTATTTTTAACTTCCATTAAAAATACTCAACAAATATTTTTGAGAATCCACAAAAGGTAGAAACAGTTATATAACGTCAACAGTTTAATTCCATAATAAATACATATTTATGAAAATTGTAGTTTATCAAATTTTAAGTTACTTCATATGGTGTTAAATTTTTTTCAAACTGTTTGAAAGAATTTAAAGATTTATTTATTTATTTACTTATTTGAGAGCGCGCTGGGGGGGGTGGTGGGCAGAAGGAGAGGAACGGAGAGTCTTAAGCAGAATCTGTGCTGAACACAGGGCAGGGTCTGCATGCAGGTCTGATTTCCATAACCCTGAGATCAGGACCCTAAGATCACAACCCTGAGATCACAACTTTAGCCGAGAGTCAGATGCTTAATGGACTGTGCTACCCAGGCACCCTGGAAAAATTTAAAATTATATCTGGAGTAAAGTTAAAGGGGGTGAATATTCAGGATGTTTTTTGTTAGGAACTGAAGGGGATCTCTGGGATCAGGGATCTATATGCGGAGTGGATGTGTTGTTTTGTTTGTACTCTAGATCCCTTCACATTTATTTTTCTTTAAAAGTGTACCTTGATCTTTTCTTCCTTCCTGCACTGCAAACCTCATTCTTAACCCATGTAATTTGGGTGGGACTGGCTACACTCAGCCTAGGGGTAACCTTAATCAGTGTAAACACATCAAAATTTCCCATTCATTGGCCTTAGTGAAGGGCACTCAGGGATTAAAAAGTAACCCAATCAGAATCCTTGAGATATTAAGAAGTATCCTTTCTTATAGTGTGCCAAAATTGGTCTCCATGCATTTTCTTCCCATTCATTCACATCATTTCCTATGAAGCTCCCTGGCCAGTAGTCCTCTCTTGAGCTGTTCTCTGTCCTTTAATTATTCCTTCCATAATATGGCTCCCAGAAATTTCACCATCCTTGTCAACTTTCTCATGGGGAAAAAAATTCTTATTTTTTGGTAAACTTATTAAATTTCCTGACTAAAGCACTTAAAAAAAAACTTTTGGACTGTCTTTCTAGATTCATCTGAAGACTGGAAGATAATTATAAGTCATTCAAATCCCAGTCCAACATCGCCCGTGTTTTCAGTTTCCATTTTATAATATATGGTATTTTTTATAGGTGCTTACCACTTTCCATCAGCTATACGTATGGTATATTTTATCTCTTAATCTATATTGAAATCTCCTTTAAGACATTTAATCACCATTTTTTGAAAAAGTAAAAGCTAATCATATAACATTCTATAATTAATTCATCAGCATCTGAGTCTTAGAATTTAGCTTTAAAAAAGGCTTAATGACTCAGATTTTGGAAATCTTTTACTCAGAAGCTTCTGAGGAAATCATGTGAGGAAATCATGCAACCTGTTTTAAATACATTTCTTCCTAGTTATTACTGTTATATAGAAGTCAATGCATATTTATCTTTTATTCAGTTTTATTACCTTTTAAAAGCTTAATTTGATTTCTTTCAATTTTCTAATGTGGAATTGTATCAATTGCAAGTAATGATATTCTGCCACTTTCTGTTGAATATCTATATACCTGTCTCATATCTTATGACACTTCTAAAATAAAATTACATAGTAAGGCTTGTAGTCATCTTTGCTTTGTTCTAAAGTTCTAACAGGAATATTCTCCAGATTTGCCCAATTAGTAATACACTCTTACATGGCTAAGAATATATTTTGTAAATTGAGGAGAGATAAATTACATATATAACATATATGTAAATATATGTTATATATGTGATTTACTGAGCATTTTCTACATCCTGGGCACTAGTATATAATTACTTTATATGGGAAATTCTCCTAATAACTCTATAAGATAATTATCTTCATCTTACAGATGAGGAATCTGAGGCCTGGAGAGGTTAAAAAACTTGTATTGTGTTCTATTTCTATTAAAAATGGAAGCTAGATTTAAACATTAGGCTGTCTGCAAATTTAAGAACCAGATTATCAAAGGTTAATATGATCTCTGAAAAATAAAATGTAAGACTAATTCATTTTCTTACATTGTAATTAGTATACAGAACAGTGCATTTCACATATAGTTTGAACCACTAGAATATAGAAGCTTTAAAAATTTCACTTCTGGAATGGAAATGTGGTAAGAAACAAAACAAAACAAACAACAACAACATGAAGAAGGTGGGATGGCTGTAAACATCCAGTTATAAGCTCTTTTAATAATTTTGCTGATGAGAGCACAATGATTTCAAAATACCAACCTAATGAAAATTGATATACTATAGTCTTATAAGCTGCCAGACACCCAAACTAAGATGTCATAAGTGAAAGGTGATACCCAAAGAAAGTTAAAGAGCGATTGCTTGTTGGTCAAGCAACATGAGGATATAATCTTAGCAAAACAGCATGGCTTAGGTTGTCATAGTTTGAAACTGTAACTTACTATCATTGAATTATTTTATAAAATGATTCTGTACTAAAAAATCTTCAGATTTTAGTTTTCTAAGAAGACTTGCATTCAGAGAGAGAGAGTGTACTGGTTTGCTAAAATTAGTATTCTGGACTATTTGGCACATACCTTCTTTTGTGTAAATTAACAAAGTGTCATCTGACTTATAAGTAAGTGTGGTTGAAGAGCCTGAGTCCCTAGAGACCTTTTCAAACCTTGGTTTGGAAACAGCAAAGCTGAAGGCTGAACTTGATGAGTTCATCTGGATATGAGCATCCCATGAGGCTCCTACTGAATGTCTTTTTCCTGTAATTATAGGAAATGCTTTTGAATTTGTAGTTGACCGGCCTGCAGCTTCTATCTGATGGCATAAACTTTTCTTCAAAAGAGCAATTGATTTCAATGATGTAGGCAATTTCTTACACTTTCTGGTGGGACTATCAATTGGCTAAACCTTTCTGGGAAGCAATTTAGAAATACGTATCATCAGGAGCTTCAAAAGTTCATGCCCTCTGACTTAGCAATTCTCCTTCTGGGAAATGTGTTTTTACTAATGATATTTGTAAAGGAAAAAAGAAAGTAGGGAGGAGAGATGATCTGAATGTCCAGGCTTATAGAAATGGTTAAATAAACTTTGGTACCAATAGATGATGGAATAAATATTATGCAACTTATTAAAACTCGTGATGTTGGGGCGCCTGGGTGGCTCAGATGGTTAAGCGTCTGCCTTCGGCTCAGGTCATGATCCCAGGGTCCTGGGATCGAGCCCCGCATCGGGCTCCCTGCTCAGCGGGGAACCTGCTTCTCCCTCTGCCTCTCTCTCTCTCTCTCTCTCCCTGTGACTCTCATGAATAAATAAATAAAACATTAAAAAAAAAAAACTCATGATGTTGAAAAATATTTAGAAGCGTAAGAAAATACTTAACATGAAGTTGGCAAAAAAAATGGGATAGAAAATAATACATATTTTATGTTTACTATTTTATTAAAACACATAAATTACTAGAAAGAAAAAAGCTTAAATGTTTAATTATCTCTAAATAGTGGAGTCATGGATGGTTTAAAACAAGCTTTTTCTTTGTGTTTTGTATTTTCTTTTTTCTACAATTAATATATTTAAAAATAAGCCAAAAAATACATTTTTTAAAGGAATGTAAAGCATTATTCTTAAAGGTTTTAGAAAGCATTCAATGTGATTTAAAAGTAAAACTATTCTTTTTTAGGTGTACTGTCTTTTTTCAACTTGTTTAATCATATGGCCTTTTAATACTGTTTGCAAATCAAATTAATAATTATTTATAAATACAATCTTTTAAAAGTTAGATTTTTATTTTTAGATTTTAATGGTGTTTCTGTTTTATTGGATGTGAAGATCTTATATAGAACTTTTTTTTTTTTAAACAAAGCTTGGAATAATTTATTATCTTGGTTAGATACAAATTTTCCCCAAGGCATCTGCTCATTTGGCTTACATTTCCGCCACTGAACCAGTGACTGAAATCCTCCCCAGCTGTGATTTATGATCTGTTTATATACAATCTGCCAGACCACACTGCCATAAAGCTTGCAAGATTCTCAGGTTAAGAGGAAAGTGAGATAATATAGCCAATCCTAGACTTCCCTATGTTACACTGTTTAAATCTCACCAAACTACAAAATTGACCTTGGATATAAAAGAATGAGAAGTTATAAAATGAACCCTTATCTAGGGTTTTTGGAAATATTCTTCTTCTGTGCTAGGTTAGAGTTTTTAATAAGTTGTTGGGAGACAAATTTAAAATATGTACATCATACCAACACACTCTTAGCTTCTTGAAAACACGAGGATCTTTAATTGAAGAATAAAAGAGCTGATGTGAAACATAGTTATTTTAAAAGTATGACATACCATTTCTAAAAATGTATGCATAAAGTTTAAGAAATTAAGAGTAGGCAAAAATGAAACCATGTTTTCTAAGCTAGCAAAATTGTTGTGATTAAATTTTCTTGAAAATTTCTTAAACAGAGAAATGACCACAGAATCCAATAGATGTAACTTTCATTCATCAAAGATGTGCAATACTAGGTGGAAAGGCAAGATTTTATTGAGATTTTGAGGCATTTCTAATGATAGCTTTAACTCTTTAGGAGGCTATTTTCGGTGTTTTCACTTAGCAATTGATTATCTGGTAATTATGGTGCCTATACGTTGCTTGTTTAAATAATACATTTTTTTTTTCTTTAATTCCTGGTTTGAGAGCTCAAACAACTAACCTAGGCAGATGTAACATCATTCTGTGTTCTGTCAGGACATGGCTGCTCTGGCCATCTCGTCATATAAATGAATGAGTCAGTTCACTTGACTACACAGAGAGAGTCAACCAATTAAAATCTGAAATAAGCCTTTACTTACCAGAACATCATTGTAATCAAAAAACATATACTGCTCAGGTAATACGCTACACAGATAAATCAAGTGATTTTGTTTATTTTACCTTACTTTTCAATAACTATTATGTGGTTACTTCTATCACTGAAACATAAGTTGTAAAAAATCTACTTCCTAAAATATTTTACAGCATTATATTTCCTGTCTTCTGATGTCTTCATGATACATGAAATACAGTGAATAGAAAAAAAAAATTAAATGCTGTTAAGAAAAAAAAATTACCTAAAAGAGGTGATGTTACTGCAAATGTTAGTTAAAATTAACTGAGCATTTAGTACATGCCATGAACTATGATAAGTGTTCTAAATAAATTATTTCTTGATTCTTGCTAGAAAGCCATTAGGCTGGATTAGTTATGTCCTCAAATAAAGAAATATGAGTAAGTAACTTGACCAAAGTAACCAGAAAGTGAATGGCAAAACTAGGATAGAAATGCACAGAGTTGTCGGAGAAATAGAGCATAATAAATAGGTCAAGAAATAATCAAAACTAAAGAAATGTACAGTAAAAAATAGAAATGGGGTGGGGTGCCTGGGTGGCTTAGTCAGTTAAGCATCTGACTTTTGATCTCAGCTCAGGTCTTGATCTCAGGGTCATGAGTTCAAGCCCCGTATTGGGCTCCATGCTGGACGTGGAGCTTACTTAACAAAAAAGAGAAGAAAATTTTTTTCAGTTCCCTCATCTTAGAGATGAGGAAACTGCTGAGATCCAGAAATAATAAATGACTCATCCAGCTTTCACACAGCTTGTTAACTGATTGATAAAGGTAGGACATGGTCTTTTAGTCCTAGAAAGATATCATACCTATTCAAATCCAAGGAAATCTAAGGAATGAGAAAATAAGAAACTGATAGAACATCACACAGCAGGCTGCCTCAGTGGGAAAATGATCTCAGACTATCCTCTATCAACTCTCAGTGATACAAGTTGAGGATTAAAAATACAAAAGGTATATATTTTTATATTTATTTTTATCCCATTCTTATTTTTACAAATAATACTGGTAAAAGATCAATTGATTTTTATAAACATTTTTTGTACAGAAAAATTTAAATTATCTACTCATTGAAGAGTCTAGTTTCATCTGTAAAAACCACATCAGCCCCAGTTTCTGAGATTATTTGGAAACAAATTCCAGATATCATATCATTTCCTAGAAAATAGAAAACAAAATTTTACAGCAGAAAAATATGGAGGATGATTATGTTTCAAATGTTATGAAAAAAAATGGGTGGTAGAGAGCTGGAAGAGAATGTCTCATATGCTTTGTAAGTAGGTAAAAACTGTGAATGTGGACTTTATTTTTCAAACAGGAAATCCACAGAGCAATTGTAGCAGAAATCAGCAAAAATGGAAAGCAAACAACCTGGTAAATCTTAGAAGAATTTCGCGAATTGGTGAGGGTGATCATCAGATAGGCAAACCTAGTAATCAGCAGTCTGTGGAGCTCAGGTTTCGTTCAATAAAGAATTCTGGTACAGAGTTTCTTCTCAAGTGCAGTCAACACTAAGTAGAGACAAATGGTTCTGTGGAATAAATACTATTAATAAAACATGTATGTACTTCCTGGGGTGGAGAAGAGTCTATTATCTGAAGAAAGTAAGTGGAACTAAATCTTGTTCATACTCAAAAATATATTTAAAATAGAGTTCTTGAATTGTTATACTTCTTAAAATTAATCAGTGAGAAAACAAAAACATTGAAAAGATTATTACTAACCTTTACAGGGGGTCCTACACTTTACAACATGATCGTGCCTGTGTGCACACACATTTCTTGTTTTATGCTCTTAGTGATCTTATGGATTAGGGTAGAGGGCCAAGATAATTATTTCTATTTTATAGGAGATCATCTCAGAGAAGATAAATGATTTGCCTGAAGTCATAGTGGTGATAAAACTGGAACCCAAGGGCACCTGGCTGGCTCAGCTGGTGGAGCATGTTCCATGCGGCTCTTGATCTCAGGGTCATGAGTTCCAGCCCCTGTTGGGCATAGAGATTACTTAAAAAAAACAAAACAGGGGCACCTGGGTGGCTCAGTCTTCAAGCGGCTGCCTTTGGCTCAGGTCATGATCCCAGGGTCCTAGGATGGAGCCCCGCATTGGGCTCCCTGCTCAGCGGGGAGCCTGCTTCTCCCTCTCCCCTTGCCCCTGCTTGTGTTCCCCCTCTCACTGTGTCTCTCTCTGTCAAATAAATAAAATCTTTAAAAAGAAAATTAAAAAAAAACAAAAAACAAAAAAACAAAATCAAAAAAAATCCTGATAAAAACCTGAAATCCAGCTCTTATTGCTATCAAGTTTTTCCCTGACAGCAGAGGATATGTTTTAGGATATGTCTAGACACAAACCCTCAATAATTATGAAAGCAAGCTCAGAAGATGTTGTAAAAAAAATCATTTTAAAGAAAAAGAGGGGCGCCTGGGTGGCTCCGTCAGTTAGGCATCTGCCTTAGGCTCAGGTCATGATCTCAGGGTGGAGCCCGGAGTCAGGCTCCCTGCTCAGGAGGGAGTCTCCTTCTCTCTCTGCCCCGCCCCCCTGCTCATGCTTGCTGTCTTTCGCTCAAATAAATAAATAAAATCTTAAAAAAAAGAAAAAGAATACAAAGATTAATCTATCAATTATAAATTATACAACAAATGTGTTCCTGAGAAATTATAAGCAAAACTAAAATAATACATGAATCTCTATTTCAAATTGATTTATAAAATGCAGGAAATATTTTGTGATATTTATTGATGTTTTCTCCCTACACCCACAGAACTTTACACCTTGCAGCTTTTTCTCATATATAATTCCAACTCTAGTCCTACTATATACCTTAGGGGAATGGACGACATGACAGAATACAAATAATGGTCAGATCCACATCTTTTGAACTTCAAAAGTCTAATCATCAAAATAAAAAATATTTGGAAATACGATTGGCTAGGTAGATGAACTTACTCCTCTGCCCTATTCCTCCTGTGCCACCAACATCCTGGGTAGAGCCTTCCTATACTGGGAAGGAAGAGAGGAGCTTGCACAGACGAGCTTAGAAACTGAGAGTCTCCAAGGTGTGTGCATACAGTCCTCTCCAAGCCAAACACCGAGAGGCATCTTTGAGTGGGATAAGGAGGTACTTGGGCCTCAATTCTTGGAAGAAATTTAGGTAAGCATCAATCCTTAACAAAGTCCTGCCCACCTAGGCATTCAGATGCATCTTGGGAGAAATCAGGTGAAGGCATGATAAGAAAGATGAAGCAGCAGATTCTGTATTGGCACTTGGATCAAAAAAGAATGAGGATATACCTCAGTAGTTCCTATAGGACCACATGCTACATTTTAACCTTTCCCCAGTTCCCCCTCACCTCTGCCCTGCTCCCAAACTCTCCATCATTACTCTGCTGGTGTTGTTTAAACTTTAGACATTTAGAGAAAACTCTGGACAAGATGGGAAATTCCATTTCTTGAACATGTGGATTTGGGGCATGTGAACTGTAACATTTTATATTATATCATATATTATAAGAGTTTCAGAGAATATTTCACCACAAAATTCACTGAAGTATTTGAGCAGGAAATATGAGTCACAGAACATGCTCTGGGATTCTAACAGCATTATGCCTCTTGATAATCACAGTTTAAACTAGAAATCCTCAACAAAATTGTACAGGCTCACTATTTCCAAACAATCTAAAGAGAGATAATGACACTGACAATAAAAACAACAATTTTGTAACTTCAAAGATTCATTTTCAACTTAACAAATGTTATTTTTTATAATGTAAACAATTATGATTTTTGTGTATGAGGTTTACTTATAATACCTGTGTTTAAAATGTTTTAATTGGTGGCCAAATGTAGATCAATAAAATAAGTTAGAGCCAATGACAGAATGTGAGTTGTTGTCTGCATATAAAATAATCAATTGCAAGAGGTTCCTTAAGAAATTAGGTGTAGCCTAATTTTATGAATATTAAAACAGAGTTATCAAAGTGAAACATGAATATACTAATCTTATGGTTACTAAATATGGTAGATAAAAGTCTGGGAAAAATATAAGAATGTGTTATCCTCATCCAGTATAAAGGGTGACTTGATTAATTTCTTAATCCTATCATTCACATAGTCTCTCTCTCTCTCTCTCTCTCTATATATATATATATGTTTTAATGTGACAAAAATTGTCAGCTCTTACATTTCAATAACAAAATTTAACTTCTGACCACAAAGAGCTTACACATTCGTTCAATATTTTTTGGGCTGCAACTTAAAAAAAATGCCTAACCAAATATATATAAATGAACGTACACACATACAGACTCACACACATGCACACGTGGATGACATGCACATTGGCATATTAGCTGTTCTGAAAAGGCTTAGAGGAAATAAATCAAAAAGGATTTCAAGCTTCTTTACCCAGTGATTACAAACTTTTTTCAGGTTTTCTGCCCAACCTTCTCACCATGTATTAATGCTCCCTCCTGATACTTTTGTAAAGTCTGATGTAGTAAATTCTAAAGAAAGAAATTCCTTTCTCTAGTGTAGTTAAGAATATTTCTTCCAGCTCTAGTAGTATGATATAAATTTCCCATAAGTACATCAATATCCTTTTCTAGTGTCCTTAATATTCAATAAACTTCTGATCTATAATTTGATAATTATATTAATTTGTCTAAGGAGTAAATTTATTCACCAATATGGAGGGTCCTAGGCAAATGGCCAGGACTGATAAGCTTGCTGGATATTCTTTCACAATAAATTGGTAATTGGCATTGCGATTTATAAATCATCTCCTCTGGGCTTGGAGAGTGGGAATCAATGTGAACCAATCTCCTAAAGTTTCAACATTGAATTTCAGAACCTGCAAACTTATGATTGGAGTCTGGATTAGGCTCATGTCCAGATATTAGGATGGACCTGGGCTCCAGGTCTCATCGCCTGTGTGATGTCCCTTTGCCCTTTCTACTTATATATCTATATACATAATTGCATTTCCATCATTCCCTCTCCAGACCATGAATTACTCAAGAACAGTAACTCTACTATACATTTGTGTATTCCTCTCTAGCACTCCCTACAATCAGTTTCCTCCCTTCTCCCACTGTCTAAATTAGCTTTTCACTGCTTCTCACCTGTGCCTCTCAGCCTGTCTTCCCTGCCACAAATGACAAACCTAAAATGTCCATCAAGCTGTTGTTTTCCTGCTTAAATAGCTTCATTAGTTCCTACAGCATACATGATACATTTTAACCTCGTATTTATCCTTCATTTTACAAAATATTGCAATCTTCACTCATCTCCCTAATCTAAATTTGACCTTTCTGCGTTTGTTTTCTTTTTCACCGTTCACTCCCATTAGCAGAATTTGGGATCATATTTGTGTGTGTGTGTGTGTGTGTGTGTGTAGGTTTGAGTGTATTCAATTATATTTATGGGGGGGACTCCCAAATTATTTAATCAATATGACATGGGCACAGCCCAGTCAGAACTGATATTAGGCTGGGTATTACCCCTTCAGTTTCCGGGGGAAGGGCCAGGGAAAGGTGCTTGGTGGCCAGAGGAATGTGGGATTGTTCAGGAGACCGGCAATAGCAGGGAAATATTTCAAAATTCTAACAAGTAAAATGGCTCTGCCAGTATGTACCAGCTGAATATTATCCCTAGATTGCCCGACTACAGAAGTAGAGTATATGATAATGAGACCAATTAAGGTTTTCTGTCTCGTCGGGCATCAGATATCCTCAGCCTAGAAAATGTCTCTCTGAAGCAGTGGGAACTCAAAAAACATTTTTGAATTGATTTAAACATGGCATACACAGCTTTCCATAATCTCGTCTCTGTCTGCTTCTCTGGTTTCAAGCATATTAGTTTCTGAGTGGTGCTCTGCTCTTCAACCAGAGAGAAAAATATGTAGTTCCTTTGAGAAACCATGTACCATATATCTACGCCTTTGCCCGTGTTGTTCTGTCTGGCTGGAATATTGTTCTTTAAGAGACTAACAATTGCACATTCTCTAAGACTCAGGCCACACAGTATTTCATCAGGTAAATGTTTCTGACACTGTGACCCCCATCTCCCAAACCTGCCATCAGTCTGCCTTAGGTGTTCCTCTTATGTGTTTCCTTAGCATCCTCACAAACATCTATTATAGCAGTTTCCATAATCTTTTTTAAATAAACTGTTCCTTTATCGAATGCCTTTCTTATGATCTCCTGAAGGGCAAGAACCACTGTTTACATAACCTGTAAACTCAGATTCTAGCTCAAGGCTGAGCGTGCACATACTGTTTAAATAAATAGTTGATACAATTACTGAATAATTACCACTTACAAGCAATATAATATAGTCTCTACTCACAATGTGGTTAGAGTTAATAGTAGTATATTTCTCTGAATTTAGAGATGGTGGAGAAAAGCAAAGGGATGAGAAAAAGGGAAAGGAAGTCATTAAGTTCCCATACTTCTAAATGAAACACTGCAAACATATTAGATTGAAAATCATATTCATTCCACAGATGAACTTTGTTCAGACCATCCTGTGTTGTAAAGATTGTAGAATTTGCTTTCAAGAAGGTGAAACCACAGTAATGCCATTCCTTACTATGCCCACATCCTGATCTCATTTATATCATCTGCCATTAAATCAATGCTTTTATTTTTATCTTTTTAAATATTTTGTTTATTCATTTGAGAGAGAGAAAGAGAGGGGCATGAGTGGGGGAGGGGCAGAGGGAGAGGGAGAATCCCAAGGAGACTCTATGCTAAGTGTGGAGCTTGATGCAGGGCTCAATCTCATGACCCTGAGATCATGACCTGAGCTGAAACCAAGAGTCAGATGCTTAAACGAGTGAGTCACCCAGACACCCCCAAATCAATGCTTTTAATTTGAATTTTAATTGGCAATATCTGTTGAAATAAAATAAATATTATACTAGGTTTAAAAAATACCTTATATGAAAGTTTGCTAAGAGAAGCAATATGACAGATGAAACTCTGTAGTTTGGTTTTTCAGTAGATAACGGCTTTTGTGAATTCGGAAAATATTTTAGTTACACATCTATTTTGGAGTTTTACCTGTTCAGCAAAAACAGCTAGGTTGATATAGTAAGAGTTTATATAAACTGTAAGAGAATCTTAAATTCCTTTAACTCACAGCCTGGAACCACATTTCTGTAGTGTGTGATGTGCACCATGTATTTGTATACCGACCACAAAATAAACACCATCAATCCTTTAACTTATTTGAAATACAATTTGAGCTTTCAAATAAATGAATCACTTAAAAATTCTAACATTTTGATGGGTCTAAAGCAGAAAAATTAAATCATAAATCACCAAAACAGAAGAAAAAATGTATTTTAATTGTAATCAGCACTGAATTGCAGTGTTAAACAATTAGAGATCATTATACCATCCTGAAATATCAGTGAGAAAGTGGCAAAAATGATGGGAATTCCATGTTTACAAAAGGTTCTGCCTGTGGCATGCTGTGTGTTTTTGTGAATCATTTATCTTCTAGCTTTCATCTGTCATAGTGTAAAATATTACAAATGTGATTCTGCATGACAGAATAATGAAACACTAAAAAAGACTTTGGTTAATGACTTCTCCATAAGAACTCTTCCAGAAAAAGTTATGAATACATATAGAGAACAGTGTTGTTGTTTTTATTCCTTTTCATTATTTCAAATATTCCCCCCTATTGAGTTCTTAAGGGGAGACCATCAAATTTACAGTAAAATTCTGTAGGTAAAGTTTTCTCCCTATATATGAATATTTGAGTTTATCCAAGGAATTATCTTGTACCTAAATACAAGTATTGGAGTAGAGTAGAAAATAATTTTCTAACATTTGTAGTGACTGAAAAATAAGCGCCCTCAAAAATACTTATGGAACTTTAATGATAGAGGTGACAAAAGTAAAGATAACCAAGGATATTCTGATGCATTAAAAATCAGAAAAGAAAAAGAAAGAAAATTTAAAAAGGAGAATATAGCATAATGCTGTTACATAACTTATTTTACTTTTTTCAGGAACATAAAAGATTCAGAATTTATACTAAATTTATAGTCATTTTTGGAATTAACTAAAATCACACAAATTCACGTAATTCTAAGATTAGACTCTTGAATTATCAGAAAGTTTGGTAGTACTTTACTGTATTTTACTTCTCTAACTACTAAGAGCATACTCTTTGAATTTAAAAGTAAATTGCATATATATATATTTTTTAAGTTGGCAAGTTCCAGACCATTGAATCAGAGATTTTCATCTTATAGATTAAAAAAATGAGGTCCAGAAAGCTTAAATAACTTACTTAAGGTTACACGGCCAATTAGAGGCAGATAAAGGACCACAATCCAGACCTGTGGACTCCCAGAACAGTTTTTTTTTTCCAGTATTCCACAACAACTGTTCAATCTTCTTTTTAGTTTATTATTGTTACCATCACTGACTTTATGACTTTGAATTTTAATACAAAATAATCGTCAGCAATCTGATGCCAACTGGTATTAAACAGCCTGATGGGGCAGCCACTGAACTTACCAACTTGGTAAAATACAGCAAAAAATAAAAGTGAATATAAATGGAAAAAATATTAATATGGTGAAACATCATAATCACCATTTAAACAAATTATCGTAAAATGTCTAGACTGATATTTCTGTACTATATTTTCCAAAGTTTTCTTCTGAATTATTAAGCATCATTTATTTCCTATAACTGATTTTTTTAAAAATGAGAGAAATTTGAAACATCAACATTGACATCCATTACATAATGGATGCAAATATACATTTACCATAATGACCTAATAGATCATTTGACAGTTATTTTAAGAATTCAGCTAATAAAATTCTAGAGCATATTATACTCATTTTCTTGGAGGCTGAAAGGAAATAATTTTTTTAAGTGGAAAGCGAACATAATGGCAATAGGAAGTTATGATATATATCAATATATTTAAGACATGATGTTATATAATCTATAAATTGCAGCTTTATAAATTACATCTTGTACTAAAGGGACCACAGGCATATTTAGATGTTTGACTGCTGGCAGATTTCAAGCCTCGCTGCTCCCCTTCCTCTTCGGCCACACATCTGAGCAAGCTGATGAGAACGCCCGAGTTCTCCTTCCTTTGGCACTAATGGAAAGTTGAAACCACTAAGGCACTGCCATGAACACAGGAACCCTCACACCACTACCCACCTATTTGGACAGAACTCCAAAGCTTCTCTCCCTTCCCTGCTGTCTCACGTCATTTGGGACCTGTTTGGGAGCCTGTCCTTCTCTTCCCAGAAAGCATCATTATGTGACTAATTAAAAATTTTCATGCTCCCATATTGTTTGTGTAGTGTAATCCGTCTCAAAATCCAAACTGAGAGTCGAGTAAGCTCAACAACTGAAGCAGTGAGGAGGTGTCCAGGTGATAAATAACGTAACTGAGCATCTTTCTTCTCTTGCTTTGGTTTAGAAACTGGTTCTTTTACCTGCTAGCAATCTTGCACTTTGAGCTATGCGGCTTTGTGCTGTATTTGCTGAGTTCTACAGAATTTTTATCACAGATTTAATCAACCTACACCAGAAATTTTGATGATTGGCATTTAGAAACAAGAGTTAAAGCCCTCCTTAAAGTTACTACAATACCACCGCTGGGTTGTGTCAAGCCTGATCCTATCTGTGTGCCTCACGTGGAATTTTATGTCTTGATTACGGCATAAGCTGTGACTAATGCAAAGTTCAGAGGAACAGTTTTATGTTATGACTATTGGTTGTGAGTCTCAACAACGAATTGGTGCTTCTTCCATAGAATTCTCAGGAAAAGTACCGATACCTTGTGCAATTTATAGGGCTGCTGGGTGGCCACTTGTGTGGAAGGGCAGTTACCATGTAGCACACTGAGGTCTACACTCCTAGAAGCAGATGACTCACTAAGACTCCATGAAAATGCTTTTGCTATTACTGCTGCCCAGGCCTGTCTGTAACAGGCCTGTTATGCTTATAGAGAAAAAACAAACACTTATGGCATCTATGCCATAAAAAATTAAAGAGGTAATTAAAACTCTACTTAAACTCTGGATCCTTAAACCCTATAAAGAAACAATTGTTACAGGGGAAGACCCTAGCCCTCATGTTACAGATCTGACACTTTCTAGACAAAGAATCTTATGAATATGAGCAGGGTAAAGAGGTTACCCCTCCTCCAAATTATATCTAGTTAACCATTAAACAAACAAACACACAAGGTGAGGAGGAAACAAAAAACTGAGAAAGAGATCCACAATTTGACCAAATTAGAAATCCAAGTTTACCACAAGACTTTATAAAGTGAAAATATAAAATGTTTCTAATTATCTTTTGCACCTCTATAGCACAGATTTTGAATAAGTTTAATATCTACTGAGATGCACCAAGTGGCAAACTTTCATGGCCTTATATCATTACAGAGGCCCAAATTATAGTTATTCCTGGGGATTTCAGTAAATTTAGAGCTAGTGAACTTAGACACACCCTACAATATAAAGGAGCTATGAAATATAAAATGGTGAACAAAGAAGTATGCCTTGTCTTAATCATCAGAATTATTGCCCAGTCTAAATATCCGATGGTAGTCATGGAAACTCTAACCAAAAACGAACTAAGTTAAATTATGTCTTTGGCACTTACTGAAGGTTTGACAAATTGAGACACTATGGACCTCTCTCCATAATTAAAATAGTTAATATGGCCCAATATAAGTCAAAACAGAGTTTTCAAAGATTGAAACACCTTATAAAAGACTTATTTAGAGAAGGGGTGTTTATCCCCAATATTTCTCCCTTTAACATCCCAATTTAGCTGTTCTTAACCCTCAGAAAAGTGAATGGTACTTCATGGTGGATTACTGTGGTTCTGTGTTTCCACCCGTTAAGGGCCCCATAATCAATATTATTGAAATGACTGGGTCCATCCAATCATCATCTGGTAAATATTTTGTTATTATTTATTTGGCTCATATGTTGTTTAATACCAATTTCTACAGACTCTCAGCCATAGTTTGCTCTCAGCTATGATGGAATATAACACTTTTTGACTTCAGCTTTGAAGAGACAGAGTCTACCTGGCTACCCATGAGGTCTCCAATAGTCTGGCCACTGCATACATTTTTGTAGGCAAAATTATAAGTGTGTTCAAATTCTTGAGGAGCACAGGTAATGATATCACACTGATGACATCTTCCTTCATGGAGATGCATTTGCCACAATCACTTAAGACATACAAATACAAGGAGCTCACAAAAGGGACAGGTTTCATTTCCCCACACATAACAGAAGGCCCTGTCACCTCAGTTAAATCCCTACAAATGACTTGGTCAGCCAAAAGCCACTCCATTCCTGACACCATTAGGAAGAAACTTTTTTTTAAGATTTTGTTTTTATGTAATCTCTACAGCCAGTGTGGGGCTTGAACCCACAACTCCGAAATCAAGAGTCACATGCTAGCCAGGTGTCTCAAGAAATAAATATTGACCCTCATGGCACCATACTACTGAAACCTGCTAAACAATCTTCTAGGAATTTTTGGATTTTAAGGCAAAATATTCCTAATTTATAATTTTACTTAAGCCCATGTATGCTGTGACTAGTAAACTGGTCTACCTTGAACGGGGCCATCTACAAAAATGTCTCTATACTCTTTCCAAATTATAATACAACAGGTGCTGTCCCACAGACACTGTTACTCTACAGACTTTAGCAACTTCCTTTCATTGCTCTTGGAGTCTCTGAACCACTCATGATAGGCATAAGTTGCCCCTGAACTTCTGGTCTGAGAAGATTCCCCTCTAAGCTCCACGTCATATGCCATTACAGTAGCAATCCTGCATACTGGGATCTCTTGGAAACAGAGAGGCTCTCAAAGCCTCTGAATCTATAGCTCTCTACATTCAGCTGCCCATTGTGCCTTGGGTCATGGAAGTGTACCCTGCACTTAGTACGGCCACTAAGCCCTCCTTGCTAAAAAGGGAAATGACGGCTACATATTAGAGCTAAATGTGGGCCCTATTGCCTACCCCACCTGCATGAAGGTGTGGCTTTTCTGGTCCTTAGTTCCTTACCAGATGCCATGCTTTTGCAGAGCTTCCTCTTCTGAACCCCTTAGCTACCTGAGTAGCTTTTTGGGATCAAACTGAGTGAAAAAGGAAAGGGAATCTGTACACCTTACCGACAGTACAACCAAGATCACTGACATGATTGAACACCCTGGAAAGCTGCTGCTTTTAATACTTTAACCAAAACACTCCTGATTAAAGACTCAACGATCAGTACAACTGCCCAAACTTTGGATAGTTGTTTTTATACTGGATGCCCTGGTCAAAAAACTGAATATGTTTTAGACCCTTGGGCCACTGGCGATTGTCTGAACATGTGGTCCAAGGTTGCCCCTTATGGGGTAAAAATTTCTGGGAATCTTGTCTCAGACATACTCCAAAAATAAATCAATGCAACACATATCTCTACATATACTAAAGCCATAATACTAAGGCTTCATCAAGACACTCCATATCCTTTTCAGAGTTCTAGTTGTTATTGATAGTGATCAACACAATCATTTCACTTCTCATGATTCAAAATGCTGAGCTCTGCAACAAGACATTCAATGGAAATTTCATGTCCCTTACCAATCTCTGGATGCAAGCCTTATAAAGGGACATTGTGGCTTAGACAAGTTAAAATATGACACATTTCACTTATCAGTCAAACACCAAGAGTGAATTGTGATAAGTACGATTCATTTTTGATGTTTAACTAATGGCAAGTTTCAAGCCATACTCCTTCCCTATCTGGGGCAAGCTAATAAGAAACCCAGGGTACACTCTCCTTTAGAACAAATGGGAATTTCAAACTGCATAAGCTCTGGCCAGCATGTAGGAGCTTTCACTCCAGCACGACAGTAAAGTCCAAAGCCAGCCAGCTTTGTTTCCTTAAGCAATTTTGGATCTGACAGAATCCAGTTTTGGATTGTGCCCTGCTCTTCCCAGAAAGTCTCATTATATGAGTAATATATCTTTTCATACCTTCTTAGTGCATGTGTGGTGTCATAAGTCTTGACATCCAAACCAAAGTTGGATGGAGGATCCTGGTCTAGCTGGTGACCAAACATGGCTTCATCTAATTATATAAATAGTACCCAAATAATTAAATAATATAAATATAGATACATATAATAATGACACTTTCCTTACTCTAAAATGTTGGGCTCAAAAATAAGGATTTCCTCTCTTATAGGGGCAAAATCAACATACACATTTCTTCCTATTGACGTTAATAGAACCATTCATTTTTAAAAAGAGAGCATCCTTTTCTTTTCAGTTGTTCTATATCTAACAAATAATGATAAATAGTAAATATACATTCTGAATAAACACACATTTTCTGAACATTTGTCATTGTTAGACAAGTAAATTCAATATTTACAAAACACTAATCATTGGTTGTGATGCACTGTTAAAAAATTAAGTGTCGTACATTTTAAATATAAAATATAAAAAGCCTTTATTGACCGTAAGTGTTCATTCATTACTGAAAACTTCACACCAGGAAAAACAGAATACCAATGACATGATTTACTGACCTAATGAGCATACAAAAATAATCTCAAAACAATTTGTCACTCCAATTTGGGGAAAATTAGTGATTCAATTACTCAATTAAGTATAAAGTTAGGTAACAACAACATAAATTACACAAGGGATGCTGAATAAAACAGATCATTGAAAACCACCTAGATATAAGATCAAAAGACAAATGGTCAGATATGTTTCTGAGTTTTAGAGGAGAATATACACTGAGTAAAAGAATGGCTACTAGTTTTAACACACAAGATGACAATAGTTAACTTTCCATCTGCAGGTCAAAATTACGGTAGTACATATTAAAAAGTACAGAAATCTACAAGAATTAAAAAACACTTATATGTGTACATATATGTAGTGTGTGTGTGTGCATGTGTGCACATCTTAGTTTTAATCCACTGTTTTTGCTTTTTTCCTTCTAAATTCTAAGAAGACCTAAATTTTTAAATGCTTTTTATAGACCAACAGTTAATACAGTAATGTAAAAGATACGGTATTGCAAAAATAAATTGCATTTAACAATCATTTTGTAATTACCTAAGTCTATAAGATGGAAAAGAAATACTAAATTTAATGAATATAATAAGAATTAATGAAATATTCATTATCTAATCATCACCAGTGTTTATACTATAATATTACGGTGAAGTTTGAGAAAAAAAAAAACAAACAAACCAAAAAACCCCACGGCTATAACCCCATATTGTAGGCAACATCAAGGGAAAAATGTTTCTAAATTGACCTACAATGAAAAATAGGAAAAATAATGGTTGTGAATAAGAAACAAATACAAAATATGTGAAAGTAGGAGAGATATTCAAGGTGATGTCAACAACCTAAAACAAAACAAACCAAAAATGTCCCTCCAGCAATACCCAAAAGGTTTTAGTAACTGTCTGTTCGCCTTGTACGGAGTAGACCAGTCTGACAACTTTGTGTAATTTAGGAATTCACAAATTTGAAACCTATGCAAGCAAGAGACAGCACCAATAGCAGAAGATAAAGAGAGGGCAGACTAACTGGGAAAATGAAGACAAAAAACTTGAAAAAGTTTTCATGCCTACTTCCAAGATTCTACTTTCGAAAGCTAGTCTTGGGGAAGACTTTGTACTTTAATAAATATACATTCAAGGTAGCTTCCCTGGTGGTCTAGTGGTTAGGATTCGGCGCTCTCTCAAGGTGGGCCTTTTAGGAGGTGAAACTGTCTGGGAGGCCAAACACAAAATTAAGTCACCACAGACTATTCTGGATATCCTCAAGGTGATTTGCATGTTGGAATTTTCCAAGAAATCTAAATGTCAGTTTGCATTCTACACAGCTAATATTTGCTACAAGCTTTATAGAGTAATTTTTGTTAAGATTTTCTACATAAAACCATGGTAATATAGTTCAACCTCTGTAGTGGGTTGAATAGTGTCGTCCCCCACCCTGCCAAATTTGTATCCACCCAGGAGTTCAGAATGTCATTGTATTTGGAAGCAGGGTCATTGCAGATGTAGTTAATTAAATATTAATATGAAATCATACTGGATTAGGATGTGCCCAACAACCAGTGTCCTTATAAGAGGACAGAGATACACACAGAAACAGAGGAGGCACACAAACGGCAAAGGTCTTGTGACGACAGAGTCAGAAATCAGAGTGATGCAGCTATAAGCCACAGAAGGTCAAGGGTTGCTGAAAGCCACTAGGAGCTGGAAAAAAGCAAAGAAGGATTCTCCCCTGGGGCCCGCAGAGGGAGTGTGGCACTACCGATAACTTGATTTCAGGGATCAGCCTCCAGAACTGAGAGAATAAATTTCTGTTGCTTAGCCACCGAGTTTGTGATTTTGTTATGGTAGCCCTCAGACACTAATACATTCTCTTTTACACATACTCTTGGAATGTGAGGAATGGGTGACTGAAGGGAAGTGAGGGTGGGAGGATAGAAAGGGATAATCATTTCAAAAAGTAGTATGCCATGTGAAACTAATTTAGGTATTATGTTATGAGTTGTGAATCATTTCTTCTGAATTATGAAGAGGTCCTTCAGTATTTTGTTTAAAATCCTATCTCCTTAAACTGTTTCATGCATCTTGATTTACCAATTGGTCCATCTAAAATATTTAATTTTACCCTGTCTATTGTGTCTTTCTTTCTCTTGGGCTTTAAAATAAGAACTTCATTATTTTCTATCCTAAGAGAAAAGAAACACAGACATTAGCCTCTGACCTATACCCCACCTCATTGCCAACCTAGCTCCTCCTGCTTTATCTCAGCCAGAATTGTAGAAATAGAAGTCCACAACATACATTCTCTAACTTTTGTAATTCTCCCCTCTCTATAGCTTGATTTTGGCTGCTACACTCTATAGGTATAAATACATATTAACAAAAACATTTTTTCATCTAACAATGTCAACAGTTCTCCCACATTCTAAAGCATCTTATCTATACCAAATTCAAAATTGAAAATATGCTTTGCATGTTTTGGCACTTAAAAATAATGCATTGCATGAAGGCTTAAACAATCAAACAATAAAAGGGCAACAATGGGTAATTAAAAATTGAAAAATGAAGGAAAAATAAAACATACTTTATTAATAGAAAGGTAGGGTATTTTTTAATCCCCAAATCCAAGTGAAATAGCTTAACTGTTGACATCAATAAATGTTACTCAATGATCCAGAATTATTCTAGTTCTACATATATAGAACAACCGTAATCCTGCAGAATGAATATCACCAAAGTGACCCTAACATCTGAAGTTCAAATGAAATTCAATGATGCTCACGAAAGCATTAGGGATTGACAATTTTCTTATCTATAAAAACTGAAAGATAGGAATTGACTGACAGAATAATACTCATTCAATCAACCAGTAAAGTAAGGTCATATTATGTTCACATTTAACTGATACGAATTCAATTCTACACTGGGCAAAATAAATAAATGAAAGTAATTTGGTAGCACATGACCTATAAAAAATCAAGCTAGCTCATCTGGTATTAACTAAAGAAACTGTTCTGACATTAGAGGAAAATTAGAATTATTCAGACACTATAGGTCTTATGCAAAATTATGTAGATGATCATTATGGGTGAGTTAAGGAATCTCATGCATGCTGTTGACTGTATGTGATTTTCTCCTTACATAGCAACTGTAGAACCTTAACCTTTGTAAAAAATGCAATTTCAATGAATGAATTGAGTGTATTTGCCAGATATTATGCTAAATGTTTAAAAAGTAAAATTCTAGGAGTGTCAGCATATAAAAGATACAGAAGAAGGAATGATTATAATTTGAGATAAGTGACAAGAAGAGAAAAAAGTGAGAAATGATATGTTAGGAAGTGATACCAAAAAGTCATAAAACAGTGGCAACAGAAGGAAACTATGAGAATGAGAGGAAGAAGCAGCAAAACAGAAATTTGTGCTACTCTTAAGACCCTAATAAATCCAGTAATTCAGGTCATTTCATTACATATTTTTTGGTAAGTGGCGGTGGGGTGTCTACAAATGTGAACATAAACGTGTGTGTGCATGTGTATTTCTGTGTGTATGTGACTTAACTATGTACAATTTTGCCACTTACATATATTATGTCATTTAATTATAAACTAACCCTATAAGGTAGACATTTATCACCTCTATTTCAGAGATGAGAAAAGTAAAATTCAGACCAATAATGAGACTTATCTAATGAGAAAGAGTAATGAATTATGCTCTGAAGCCAGAAATCTGACTTCAAAGTTGGCATGTTTAAACTCATAATGAGCATGAACTATGTGAGATATATTTTATATATGGAATCTCATTCACCCTCCCAACAACTCTGCTCTGCAGACATAATGATCTCCATTTTAAAAATAAAGATACTGAGTCTCAAAGAGCATATGTAACTTGTCCAAAGACAGAGCTATAAGATGTGACAGGCTGAAATTAGAATCCAAGTTTGTCTGACTTCATATGTAGTTTGAAATACAGAATGATGCAAAATTTATAAAAATAAAATCAGTTTCCTTACTAATAAACCAAAGAACATTTGCTTTCATCCACATATAATCTAAGACGTATTTAAAAATTAATATTAAAAACCACTGATTATTAGTTGCATTACTTTTTACATTAAAAGGATTACATTTAATTTACATCAAGTCTGCTACAGTAGATTCCATTCTTTAGAAATCCATTAATTTACTTTTACTTTTATTTTAATCAGTACTTTTTCCTTCCCTTTTTGAACACACATTGGCTACTGTAAAATCTCTCTAGGTGACCAGCATGTCTATGTGTCAGGAAAGGAAATGTCTGATTTTCCTTTCTTTTTTTGGCCACATGACATCCCAAGAATAGATTTAATAGAACAAACTGATGGCTTATAAAGAGGACTGAGATCGCCATGCAACCTTC
The DNA here is from genome assembly GCF_011800145.1 of Mirounga leonina. NCBI lineage: Eukaryota > Metazoa > Chordata > Mammalia > Carnivora > Phocidae > Mirounga > Mirounga leonina. The sequence continues at coordinate 56,697,771 of NW_023270415.1, forward strand.
TGGACCATCTTTGCTAGGGTTCCGTCAGCAAACGTGTAATATTGTTGGCATCTGGCGACTAAAAACCCCTGTAGCAAGGAAAGGACTATTTTGGGGCACCAAAGGCAAAAAATAAATAAATAAACAATTAAGTGGACACTGTTTTTCTTTCTAAACTGTCGTTCTCAAAGAGCTCAACTCTAATTTAACCGATCAGTATGCTAGAAAGAAGAGATATTTTGTAAAGAAACAGACACCTTGCCAATGCTGGCATCATCCTTCTACATCAAGGTTAAACACAAGGTTTAGTACTTCACTTCTGAGGACAATGTTCTCTCAAATAAGTTGAAGATCTTGGACTTGTTTCAGAAGAGAGAGAAGGAGGATATACAGGTAATACCAGGTTATAAGAAATTGGACTGGAAGCATCAGCTTATTTTATATATCAGCAGAAACGTTAAGTCAAGATGTGATCCAAAAATCTTGGTATGATAAAATCCATGTCCTTCTGCTAAAACACTTTGTCATTCAGACCCACACATTCATTGCAGCTGTAGCAAATCCTTTACTGCGTAACGCAACACTGTAAATCTAAATTGCAGAAGTCTGAACTTTCAGCCTCTCTCCCATGCTGTACTGCTCACTAAATGTCCTTGGCCTATCCATCCATAAACAGAGCTTAACCTGGGTGAGATCCAGCTGGACCTTAGATCCAAAACCTTTAGAAGCCAGGTAAGTGACTTCTAAGACTTGTGATCAGGGAGACGTGAAGGCAGCAAAGGAAACATTGTCTTCTCAGTGCCAATGCCGAACAGATTGTCAGGCTGACAAGATGAGCTGAAATGTCCTTTGCTGTCTTTTCATATTCACTGCTGTCCCAGATACTAGGTACTTAAAACCAAAATCTTTTCTTCCTGGAAATGTGTTTAAAAAAGTATAAAACAATATGATTGTTTGGTACATACTTTTCTCATTATTATAATAGTTCTATATTTGACTTTATGCATATTTTACAGAGCACACTTTGCTTCGTGCTCTGGTAATTTCCCATTTTATGTAATTCCAACATGAAGGCACTTGCAAGGTTACTGGATGTACTTATTTTTAAAAATTAAAAACAATCCTGTTTTCATTTTTATATTGTTGTTCACCTGTGTACTTGACTGTAAATTCAGATTGAGTAAAATGACCTCAAAATTTTATTATTACAAAGCTACTATCTAAAAAGAATTACAGGGTAAAGCACTTCATGAATAGTGAATATTTTCATTAAAAAAACTAACATTTTTGAATAGCATGTAGCAGAAAATAAAGCATGTCTGGAATGAAATACTATACGATGAGATGAATATTACTTACCAAACTCCTTGGGAACTGCTATAGAATAAACACAATTATGTCCAACACTGTAATTTTTTGGATAGTTTGGCGATAGAACAGTGCCTTCTGAACCTGTTGAACGACTTCCACAGGGTGCTAGGAAGTAAAAATGACAAAAAATATCTTTAGAAAAACTTTAAAAAATCATATGATGAATATTTTCATGATATAAAATTATAGCTATTGAATTTTAAGGTATAGGATTTATTTCCATCTTTTAACAAGATCCACTGTTGTCAAGTATTTTAAAAATAAATTGTGGCTGAGGGTTCCAGAGGGGAGGGGGCTAGGGGGATGGGTTAGCCTGGTGATGGGTATTAAAGAGGGCAGGTAGTGAATGGAGCACTGGGTGTTATATGCAAACAATGAATCATGGGACACTACATCAAAAACTAATGATGTAATGTATGGTGATTAACATAACAAAATAAAATTTAAAAAACTACAAATGGATCAGTAATCTAAATAAAAAAATAAAAATAAATTGTGGTCATATAAAACTTTAAGTATTCAGATTCACTCTTCTCAGAAATAAAGTAATTTAATAATATCATAATGTTATCTCTAGAGGTAATAATGGTGGCCCTGCTTTCATTTATGGTAAAAATGTAAAGATAATCATCTTTTTTATAATGATGAGAAATCACATATGCAGGTGGGAAATTGTTTTACTCACTGCCAGGCTTTGACACTGTACTCAAAACCAACCTTGATTATGCTGCCACCAAATTAAGTATTTTTATACATGGGACGGGGACGGCTGTACAAATATATTCACTCACTCATCTAAGTAAGATACTCTCACCAACCTTTATCCATTTATATGATTTACCTTTGAATCAGAAGAGTTGCTGATGGTGCACAGAGGCAGGTTTTTTGTTTTGTTTTGTTTTTTTGCTATCTCAGCCCCAAACGTGCTACGTTCCTACAAAAGGTGAGGGTGAAACCAATGTGTCTGGCAAATTTGTAGATGATGGTTCTTCTGTTCACAAGATAGGGGAAATACATTAGGTTCTATAGTTCTGGGCTATGAGACAGACCCCGGCTACTGATGGAGATTTAGGTATTGAAAACATAAAGATGATAGTTGACAGTCTCTAAGTGAAGGAGATCACCCAGAAAACTATGCAGAATGAAAAAAGATGGCCAAAGAGGAGGTCTGGGGAACGCCAAGGTTTAGGATCAGATAGAGGGCGGCAACGGAGAAAATAGTGTCTTGGAAGCCAAGGGAGAGAAGAAATTAAAAGAAAGTGTTTAACAGGGTTAAGTGTTGCAAATAACGTGTGGAAATAAATGAAGAAGGAGTCTGAGTAGATTTGGCGACCTGGAGTGCCGCAGAGCACGGGCTTCCCTGTGCCCGCCCACGACTTTCTGCAGGAGGGCTTCTGCCCAACTGCGGGCCTGCTGGCTCCGCCCCTAACTCCCGAGGTAGAATGAGCTTCCCTGATTGGTGAGCCCAGGACGGGAATTTCTACTTTACTGCAGATTGGGCGCCGCTCTGCTCAGAGAGCACGCTGGCTGGTCTGCTTCTCTACCGTGTATTCCAGGGCGAGTCTGGTGAAAAAGTAGCCGCGATTGTTGAGGGACACCTGGAGCTGCGTAGGAAGCCTATTGATTCGGCTCCTCTGCTTTGATCCATATTAAAGCAAACAGTTTGCTTTCCTTCAGCCTGTCCCTTAATCGGCTTTCAACGCGTGCAGAGAGGACTCCCAAGCAAAACTGAGAATTTTTGGTATCATTAATACAGCAGTTTCAACTAGAGCAGCTTTCTGCACGTTACAGCCAGCAAACCAAATCCAGCCCGAAACGAGAGATTTTTTTTTACATTCTTAGAGTTACAAAACAAAACTAAGTTAGAGTATGCGACAGAGACGTATGTGGCCAACAAATCCTACAATACCATCTGGCCCTTTACAGAAAAAAGGTTCGCTAACCCTTGCAGTAGAGAGATGGTATCTAGATCGTAGTTGGATAAAGAGTAAGTGGTATATAAAGAAATACAGAAGTATCAGAACCTTAATTATCGACTAAAGGAGAATGTAGGGAGCCGTTAGGCAAAGGGCAAAGCTGAGTGAGTTTTTGTTATTGTTTTGTTTAACGGGGAGGAAGGATTTATTACAAAGGGACAATCCGGAGCAGACCCAGAGTCTAGGAAAAGATAAGATCAGGAACAAAAGTCGAGTGATGAGCTTTTTGAAAACTGGAGTGACACTCCTCTGTGCTCTGAGAATAGGGTTGAAGGAGACTAGAAATGCATAGATTCAAGTTATACATTGGGAATTTATTGGCGTTAATGCCGGATTTTCCTTTTAAAGAGAGCTGGATGCAGTCAGTGGTGTGTTAGGTGACTGGAGAAGAGTCCTGCCAGTTTGAAAAAGCAAATGCTTTTCATGGATTCCTGGCCAGAGTTTAAAATATAGCAATATACTGAAAACACATACATACAATCCAAACAGGATCTTACATTGCGTTGGGTGGCTAATGAATGTTCTGCCTTTTAATGTTCTATTAAATGGTAATAGAGTTAAACATACAAACTTAGAACTCCACAGAACAACAAATTGACAGTGATGATGATCACCAAAGATGCATTGCTCTCAATGTCCACAATAGCCAAACTGTGGAAAGAGCCAAGATGTCCATCGACAGATGACTGGATAAAGAAGATGTGGTATATATATACAATGGAATATTATGCAGCCATCAAAAGGAATGAGATCTTGCCATTTGCAACGACGTGGATGGAACTGGAGGGTATTATGTTGAGTGAAATAAGTCAAACAGAGAAAGACATGTACCATATGATATCACTGATATGAGGAATTCTTAATCGAGGGAAACAAATTGAGGGTTGCTGGAGTGGGGGGTGGGGTGGGAGGGATGGGGTGACTGGGTGATGGACACTGGGGAGGGTATCTGCTCTGGTAAGCGCTGTGACTTGTGCAAGACTGTTGAATCTCAGATCTGTACCTCTGAAGCAAATAATGCGATATATGTTAAGAAAAAAAAAAAAGAAGAAGAAGAAGGTAGCGGGAGGGGAAGAATGAAGCGGGGGAAGTCGGAGGGGTAGACGAACCATGAGAGATGATGGACTCTGAAAAACAAACAGGGTTCTAGAGGGGAGGGGGGTGGGAGGATGGGTTAGCCTGGTGATGGGTATTGAGGAGGGCATGTTCTGCATGGAGCACTGGGTGTTATGCACAATGAATCATGGAACACTTCATCTAAAACTAATGATGTAATGTATGGGGATTAACATAAGAATAAAAAAAATTAAAAAAAAAGATGCATTGCTCTCATCACTCATTATTGTTTGAGATTAGTCAGGTGTGTTCTTAGTTCAGCACTGATAACTTTATTCAGCTGATAACACTACTGATGAGAGAATCATTCAAGAATGAGTAGTATGTTTTACGTTAACTTTCCTTCTGATTTTAAGGTACTCCAAAATTACAATACTTTTGAGTGTTAGTGACAGTAGTTCCTATTTTTATATTTGGAAAGTATGAATAGAAACGAGAGCTTCTACCTCAAGTTCAGCTTTGTGACTTAGTCATGAACATTCTGCCGTTCCACATTAATATGCATCTGACAGCCTCAGTTTGCTTTTTATATTTTATTTTGCATAATGGACATCTAGGACAGCTTTTTAAAAAATACCATTTATAAATATAAGAAAATGTGAAGTTTTTTTTAAGACACTGATGAATATATATGAGGTTGCAGTATAATCACATGTTCTTAGGGTAATTAATACTATGTTAGATTCTGTTATTTGGACTAGTAGCAATAATTTTACGTTTCTTCGGGTCAGTGCTTACCACATGTCCTTGTTGATAATTATATTGAATACTGTAGTGATTGACAGTATTTTATGCAGTATGCAAATAATATAAATAAGAGAAAATTAACTGTGCTTTGAGATACAAATTTATTTTAATCAATTTTCTAAAAATCTAAATGCAATAATGACTAAGCCAGAGCAACTTTACTAATTCTCCTAATATTGGTTCCTGGAAGCTTTTCATATTCTCTCTTCCTGTTTTAATTTCATCTTATTGGCTAGTACAGAAAGGGCAGCCTTTATTTTTCTGGCTCTGTTAACAATCATAGAAGCTAGAAGCCAGCCAAGACTTTGAATGCTATGTTTATTTTTCCCATTTGACTTGTACCTGTGGGCTATTTGTCACACTGGCTGTGTTTCTCAAAATAGCCCATATCCCTTGGAATGCAGTAAATGTAAGAATTCACCTGTGTCTGTTCCTGATTATAACTTATTTGATACATATGACTCCTCTTAAATCTATATTTAATAACACTGTTGTAGAACACATGAATTAGGAGAAGGAATGGTTCTATGACTAAGTAAGTTTGGGAACTACATGGGTAAAAGAAAAAGAGTTCTTTACTATATGGCCTCACTGATACTTTAGTAAGATCTGGGGAATGTCATGTTCTTACAAAATTATTTGATCATGGAGACTGTTTCAGTATAACATCTCACAGGACCAATGTTCCCTAGAACATGCTTTGCAAAATGCCGGATTGATGATTCCAGAATGTGCTATCACTTGGCAATAACTCTAACATTTATATTATTGCCTGTAATTGATTATAATTTTGTAGTACTAAAGAACTGTTTTATGTATGCACATAGAGCCAAAGTATTTTAAAGATGTAAAATGTCAGACTTAGCCTATTATAAAGTACTATTATTCTTGACACGCTTTCCCTGACCCTTGGGGTCCAATACATCAATTTGTTGCTTGTTCCCTTACATAGTTTATCAGTCTCTCTCTCCTCTCTACCACTCAAAATGCCACAGTCCACACTCTCAACAGTTTCCACATGGGCTCTTCCATTGGACAACTAGCTCCACGCATCCCCGAAAGTTCTCACCACTGTTAACAATTTTTCTAACAGACAAGTCTTACATTTCTCTTCTCTTCCTAGAACAGTTCTGATAAACATTATGTTCTCCATAAATGTTTGTGGGATGATTGAATGATCTATGCTTGCAAGACCAGGCAGGCTACTATAAAATGTTGTTCCAGAGTCATCACATAACACAAACATTTCATTTTGTTGAAATTACCCCAGATATTCACTTAAATCCAAGACAGAATGGAGACATACCCTCTTTTACTAAATCCATATAAGCCTACTTTTTTTCTTTCTGTGATTAAAATCTTCTGGTTATTAGGAATCACTGTTGCTTTACATTTAGAGGCAATATTATGTGAAAGATATGTATCTTTAAACATTGGAAATATGTTCAGTGACAGAACTCTTAACAATATGAGAGCCACATGAATACTGAGTTCCCCTGGAGGAATAGCAAACTCATGCCTACCATTTTACAGTAGCAAATCCATGCTAACATTTTATCAGTCTGGAGCATACCTTTTCTTTTTTTTTTTTTTTAAGGATTTTCTTTATTTATTTCACAGAGAGAGACACAGCGAGAGAGGGAACACAAGCAGGGGGAGTGGGAAAGGGAGAAGCAGGCTTCCCACGGAGCAGGGAGCCCGATGCGGGGCTCGATCCCAGGACTCTGAGATCATGACCTGAGCCAAAGGCAGATGCTAAATGACTGAGCCACCCAGGCGCCCCTGGAGCATACCTTTATTCAAAGAGTGACATCACTCACACAGTTTAATTTCATATGATTTTTCTTGTTCTCATTTTTCTGTTTGTTTTTTAAAAATTCTCTTTGGCTGAATTTATATGGCTTGATTTGTATAAGTAAAATGTGCCCATACTGTAACTATTCTCTATATGCGTGTTTCACTCTTGCAATATGAAAGAGGGATACAGTAGACAGATGCGGTATTTCCAGGGAAATCAGAGGATGAGTCTGCAACTGGGTTTCAAGACTTCTAGTCATTTAGTGAAAAGGACTTCCCTCCTATGGTTTGATCATGTGTGTGGGATGGAGGAGGAAGACTGAAGAAGAAGGAGAACAAGAAGCAACCTCCCAGTAAGTGAAATAGAAGAATCCCAAACCATTTTTATGGAAAAGGTACTATTTGAATGTCCACATATCTTAGAGACTTTATAATACATGCAACACAGCCTTGAGCTACTTGCAATTTCAAATCTGTCTTTTCACTTGTGTAATGTATAATTTATTATCAAATATACTCTATAATGAAATTATTATATAATATATAAATTTTTCTCAGAAAGCAAGTTAGGTACTTTTAAAAGTGATGAGTTCTTGTAGGTCACAAAAGAGCAATATGGTATATTAAATCAATAATTTACTAGATGTGGCCTGTGACTCCTTCAGTTTGAAAGAACTGCTGTACCTTACAAAAGTGCTGGCCCACTTCTAGTAAATTACTTATGCCCTGATATAGCCTGATTGAATGTCACAAATCAAAAATCCTGGTATAGAAAGTGTTTGAAAGCTGTATCTCCCGTTGAGCTTTTTTTTTTTTTTAAGAGAAGTCCTTTCGTAACCCTTAAACTCTGGAATTGAATTTATAATGCAGACAGCTAATATTCCCAGTATTGACTTGTAGATTAAAATTACTATTGCTTCTTCCCTCCTTTGTTTAAAACCTTGTTCTTAGTTTAAAAAAAAAAAAACTAATTATTCATCCATTCATTTCTTTTTTTTCCAACCATTCATTTCATACTTCTCTTCATGTCTGCTATATAAGCATTTCATTTTGTTTATCTTAGATGATAAGCCTCCAATAAGGCTATTCTAGCATAATGGTAATAAATATTTCTTTAAATTATAAACTGTTACTCTAAGTAACTTATTTATTTTGATTTTCATTTTCTTCTCCATCAGTTCTGCTACATTCACATTTATTTATCTGGAAAACTAAAGATAATATTGCCATGAGTTTCCTATTGCCTCATCTGTTCCCCTAAAAAAACAAAAAACACAAACAAAAATCAGTCTTTATTACTTGTGAATTAATTTTGTGGTAAAATTCCACACTCTCGTTTAACACTAAAAAAAAAAAAAATCATCTCCATGTTGTAATCAGTGGCTTGTAAACCATTTTAATCACTCACTCAGTAAACTTAGTAGGATATGAGCTTCTACATCTGTCACCTCACTGATTGCCTGAACTCACTCATTTTATTTTGCTGGCTAGGAAGGCTTTCCCTTCATGCCCCAGTGCTCGATGAGCTGTGTTCTCCAACAGAGTGTGTTCTTAGAGAAAGAAGAATCATCCTATGACATAGACCTATGAATAAATAGCTATATTCCTCGGATAGATTTGCCATGCTACCATATATAAATGCTACTAATACTATGGGTGTTAGTAGTTTATCTGTGATACCATGTCACTCATTTTTAACCTCATTTTCAAGATTGAGGTATAATTCACATACCATAAAATTCACCCTTTTAAAGTATATAATTGGGTGTTTTGGGTTTTTTAGCATATTCACAAAGTTGTATAACCAACACTCTATCTAATTTTAGAATATTTCTGTCATCCCCGAAAGAATTCCTATATTCATCAGCAGTCACTCCCTATTTCCTATACTCCCAAGTCCCTAGCAATCACTAATCTATGATTTTGTAGAAAAATGTATATGGGAAGATAAATTCTTAAAATGATTTTAGCTGAACTGTTGATGTTTTTTAAAAACTAAAATCCCTTTCATTGCTTAGTTTCTGATTTTTAACTCATTGATTTTAAGTGATGGCAGTCTTTTATTGTTTAAAAAATTGTTTTAAAACAGCTAATAGTACAAAATGAGCTTAGAGGGGAAAAAAATCATCTGTGACAATTTATTACCCCTGCCTGATTACTTCACAAGCATTGATTTCTCAGGAAAGTCTTCCCTGTCTTCCAGACTAGTTCAGAGGATCACATCATATAGCATTCCATTCCGTTCAGGACACTGATTACAACTTGTTTTATATTTATATTCTTTTTTTTAATATAAAGCCACTTATTTATATAGGGTCTGTCTCTCTTAACTCCAAAAATCTATTAAGTCAAAGTTTCTATTTCTTTTTATACACCATTTATACCTCTGGAGCCTAGGACAGTGTCTGTTTATACAATGGACTTCTAATAAATATGTTATAAATATTAGGAAAACTAAAATATACAGTATATTACTATCTTGCTGCTGACTAAATGCATGGAATGTAAAACTCAGATTCTTCAAACCATTTGCTTAGGGTAGCATAGTAAATGCTGTATAAAACCCAAAGCTTTGGAATCTACAAGATTTAGTTTTGAATCCCAGCTTCACTATTTACTGACTATTTATTTCTAGCTTTGGAGGAGAGGAAATTTCAAACTGGAACTGGAACAGGAAATGTCTGATAGATATGCTATATGGTGTGGGCCTAGATAAAATGAATTAAGCAACTCTCTGGCCCCACAGAATCTTCTGGAGGTGATATAATGTGGGTTTCATAAAGGCCTTAGGAGGATGAACTAATCTCATCAATCCCAGGAACGAATACAAAGTTTAGAGAAAGGGCAGGAGGAAACTTCCCTGGTGTTTCTGCCAAGCTCTTCCCTTGAGAGAGAGAGGAATGCCATTTAGTGATTCTCCCAGAGCATTGTTCCTTCCAGGAGGAGCTCTGGCTTTTATTTTCCTCTCCTCTTCATTTCCCTACTCCATCCCAAAGGCAGAGGGACCTACATCTTCAATTCAGCTGTTGTCTCAAGAGGTGGTATGTGTGTGGGTGTGTGCGGGGGGTGGGGGGGTTTGGGGTCACTGTGCTCGACTGTTAACAATCACTGTGGATGTGGTCTTCTAATTTTGCACTCCTTATCCTTTAGAAGTCCAGGGGGAAACAAGAACCAATGTTAACAGTGAAAAGGAGGAAAAATTGGCCCATCTTCTCCTCTTCCTTACAGCTCAGGGGTTCTTTTTTCTTGTTTCATGAATTTGGATGGGGAAAAAATGTTTATATTTTCCAATTCTTATGGAAATTTTTTTCTAACTGAATTTTACCATTTCATTTAATTTCAAACGTAGGCAGCAAACCACTGGGACTTTGTCACCAACAGGAATTACAGATGTTTTTATATTACATTATAATTGTTGCAGATACCTCAAGTAGTTATTAGATTTGCTAGGACTTATAATTTAAGGCAATAATTAGGAAGCAATATATTATTACATCAAAATTTGTTTTTTCAATTGTAGATTTTAAGTACTTGGATAACTGTGTTTCAATATAATCAGTTTATCTTTCATGCCCATGTGCTTTATTATATTTTATACACCTAAAAAGATAATTCTAGGATAGGATTCATCATCACACAAAAAAGAAACCCTATTCTAATTAGATTCCTCCCAACTCACCTCTTTTTACCTTTGTAATTTTTTGTCTTCTCTTTTCCTTACGGGGGCTTGGCTCAGGGATTGTTGCTTTGGCCTATGATGATCTGGAAAGTATTAGTTGCATTGGAGAACCCTTTCCTTCTTGCTCTTTTGTCTCTCTTCCTAACAGGACAGATCATTTCTTCCCTGAATCAGAGAGGTCCTAAAACTCAGATTAGGAACGTGGGGAACCCTGTCTTGGGGTTGGCTTAGGCTTGAAGCTATTTAGAACCTGATTATGGTTCAGATTTACTCACTAACTCTCCCATACATTTCAGTCTGACTGGTTTTGGGATTTGGGATTAAGAATTTATTCCCTCTTGCACAGAGAGCTCTATATTGTCTTTTTTTATGTGTATGTCTTGAAGTGAAAGACTCTCTGGCTGAATATAAGTGTAAAATGAAATGTTCTATGTTTAATAAAGGGGAAGAAAGCAGCAACCTCCTTTAGGGTGTCTCTTTTAAAACATAATAGGCCCATCTTTTTGATTTTACAGTGCAAGACTGCTGGCCTTCTGGAAACATACTTCAGAAATTAACTAAGGGTTCTTAAAAAGTGTAGTCACAAGGTATACAGAGACAAGTTACATCGGTATGTCTCTCAAGGAGATAAAAGAAGAGTTATTTGTTCTTTCTTTATAAATTTGTATGAGATTCTGTCCAGTCTTTGTAGCATCTTTCATAGGCAGCCTGCAATGTTCATTACATTCCAAATATGCTTATTCAATAATAAACCTGCTTTCTTTCTCTCTAGGTTTTGTGGGTTGAACTTTTTAGTAGTATATTTGTTTTGCCAACAAAAGTAAAGATTTGGCTATCCTTAGATCTGTTGTTTTATTATCCTAATGCCATTCCTTACTTAATACAGTTTGATTCTCAACATGACTATGAATAATTACTGTTGTATACTTTACTTTCTTTATCTGTAAGGAGAGAAACTCTGGGTTGATTCAATTTTCTGTATAAATAATTTTTCTGTTTTTCTGTAAAAACGTGTAACACATTAGGGAGGCATGTTTGAAGTCTGACTTAAATATAAAAACTACATGGTGGTGGAGAACGGGGGTTTCTAAGCACAATGAGAGGCCATGCAACTACCATTCTGGAGGCATGGCATAGTGGCTGAGATGCCAAAGGCAGAAAAAATAAAAATGGTTTAAATATGAGCTCCAAGTCAGTGGTCACAAGAAAATATGTTTTGAATTATAAGCATTGATTTGCAATTAAATTGCTTCTTACATAGGCGACTCTACATAGTATGCTCCAGAATTCATAGCAGCAGGGATTTATTTATAACAATGCTAATGATTCTCTAGACTAGCATGCAGGAGACCAACTGGAGTGATAACGTAAGTAAGAGTGCCTGGAAATAGCAGGTGCTCAATCACATTAGCTTCCCTTCCAGTTTCATTTTAAATAATATTCCACCGCCCCATATGAGAATGAAACATGCTTTGGTTTTATCTCAATACTACTTTAAATTTTTAAAATAGAAAAATGCATTTGGGGTGCCTGGCTGACTCAGTTGGGAGAGCATGTGACTCTTGATCTAGGGGTCATGAGTTCAAGCCCCTCATTAGGCCTTAGAGCTTACTTAAAAAAAATAGAAAATACATTATACTTCTTTGTAGAACATGATTCTGATACATAATCTGTATATTATGTCTGTGAACAAAATTCCTATGTATAGCTAATGAAAGGCAGATATTTGATGATACTCAGAAATAATTTACCACTAGGCCTTTGTTTTATGAGTCTTTCATCCACATGCTTTAATTATGTCACATATTTAAATGGCATCAAATGCTAAATGGCTCAGTATATTAGATTACATAACGTCTATATTCATTTATAATGCAATGGGACTCCAGACTTGTTTCAAATCTCAAAAAAATTCTATAAACCTTAAGGACATTTGGAATAAGAGATTAGCCCAAGGCAAGCATGCTGTTTAAGCAGAAGATCTGGAATAAAAGTTGAGTTATCTACGTCATACACTAAAGCAGTATGATTTAATTAAAAGTAGGTCATATGAGGTTACTAATGAGAGATAACTGTAAAGTTGGAGAGCTACAATTATAAAATGAACTTTTTATTTTTTATTTTATTTGTTCCAAATTTTCTCTTCAGTTGATAGTGCAAAGGGCTCTCCATTTATTTATTATTATTATTTTTTAAAGGTTTTATCATTCCACATAGAGTTGGAAGTTGAACAATGAATGGTACCAGATGACTACTGGATGTCTAATCATAACACTCTTGTGTATGTACTTTGGACAGACTTATAGTTATCAGTGACTGAGTTACATAATCTTTTTTTTTTCCCCCAGAATCTAGGACTACATTAGCATGAGAGAAACAAAGGGATTGAAAATAATGGTACAGATGTTCAAAATAGCTAACACTGACTATATCTGTTAGGGTATCTGTGAAATGCAAAAATGCATTTCAGATGGACATTTTTTATTAGTTATTGGTAGGAATTTACTTTTTCTTAATTCTCATACTTAGCTTGGAGGAAGATTTCAGAAATAAGTGGGGAACCCAAAATCTCACCACTTATTTTTGATGCCATGCATCCATTCATGAAACATTTAACCACCTGCAATATGCGATAAATGTTAGGTTCCAGAGATATAAAAAAGATCAATGCAAGGTCATTAATCAGCCTCTCTAGAGGGCAGTGATTAAGACTGGACTCCAAATCATGACTGGCAGACAACTATGACTTTGAACAAGTGACTGAACCTGTCCTGTGTCTTGGTTTCCTCATCTGTAAAATGAGAATATTAGTATCCCCTAATTCATGGAGTTGTAGTAAGGCATAAAATAATATGTATACAAAACTTCAAACTGTTCTCAACACAGACAAGTTATTATCTCTTCTCAGTCCTCTCTATGGGCTTGCCCAGCTCAGCTGCTTGAAATTCTATCTACTTTCTCTGGTTTGCTCTTGCTTCTAAATGTTTATAAATGCTCAACCCTAGGTGTGAAACACAGCATTTCCTTATGTCTTATACCTCACCTGGTTCCTTCCTATTTTTAATATTCAGTTCATGTGTCACTTTCATAAGGAAGACTTCTCTGATTTCTCTTTGTGACTGGGTCAGAGGCACCTCCACACTGTGCTCTCGGCACTCTGTTTTTATTTCTAGCAATTGACCTCACCTGCTTTATTTCATCTGATTATAAATTCTCTAAAGGCAAGAACCATATTGAATTCGTAGTTAGTACAGGACAAGGCATATAATTGGTACTTTTTAATGCCTGATAAAAAGGAATGTATGATACTCTTCTATTCTCTCTAACATATTCTCCAAATATGTTTGTTCTTAGGGTCTTATTATTCTAATTAGCTGTCAATTGAATGCTCACTGAATGCTATAGCAATGAAAAAGATCAAGAATACGGCATTGGTCCAGTTATAAAATAAATAAGTCATGGGTATGTAATGTATAGCATGATGATATAGTTAATAATACTGTCTTGCATATTTGAAAGTTGCTAAGAGAGTAGACTTAAAATTACTTATCATAAAAAAATTGTAAACTGTATGGTGATGGATGTAAACTATACTTATTGTGGTGAACATTTCACAATGTATACAAATATCAAATCATTATGTTGTATACCTGAAACAAATATAATGTTGTATGTCAATTATACCTCAATTAAAAAATACTGTATTAGTACTATGGCTAGTACTCCCAAATTTGATGATTTTTTTTATAAAGATATTATTTATTTATTTGAGAGAGAGAGAATGAGAGACAGAGAGCACGAGAGGGAAGAGGGCAGAGGGAGAAGCAGACCCCCCGCCGAGCAGGGAGCCCGATGCGGGACTCGATCCCAGGACTCCAGGATCATGACCCGAGCCGAAGGCAGTCGCTTAACCAACTGAGCCACCCAGGCGCCCCCCAAATTTGATGATTTACCTTTCAGAGTTCTAAGGTTCTAAAATAACTGGGGCTTTACACACACCAGAGATATCTTTACCAAGGACCTATTATTTCAACTTTAGATTTATTTGATTCCATCCTGGAAGCTTTAGGGAGCAAGGGGAGGGTAAATTGGAATGTTTTTCTGCTACTAAAACATGCCTAAAGGAAATCTGAGAGCTTCAGCCAGAATGCTGGGGAAAAAGCTTCAGACAGAAAGGATAGCAAGTGCAAAAGCTTTGAGGCAGAAGTGTGATTTCAAGAAACATCTAGGAGCCTTTGTGGCGCAAAGAGTATAGTAAAGAGGTCAGAATATATATAGGCAGATTAAGTGGAACTTCATATTATAAGATCTATGGAGTTTACTCAGATTTAGAAAGCCAATGGTGGATTTTGATATAATTTAACATATGTTTTTATTTATTTTTTATTTTTTAAGAGATTTTATTTATTTGCATATTTATTTAGCGAGAAAGAGAGCATGTGAGCTGGGGAAAGAACAGAGGGAGAGGGAGAGAGAGAATCCCAAACAGACTCTGAGCTGAGTGCAGAGCCCAACACAGGGCTCAATCCCATGACTCAGAGACCATGACCTGAGTCAAAATCAAGAGTCAAATGCTCAACCAACTGAGCCATCCTGGAGCCCCAATCTGACATAGGTTTGAAAGATTACTTTGTTGTGTTTGTAAGAGATTTTATTGGGGAACATGGGAAAGGGAGAAACTAGCTAGAAGAGAGGTTAAGAGGTAAGAGATAGCTGATGCCCTAGGTCAGGGTAGAGGTGTGTTTATATAAACAGCTACAATGCCATTAGATGAAATAAATCAAGTAATGAACATTAAGGGAAAAATACGGAATCTGCCACTATTTGTGTTTCATTATCTTTACATAATATTGAGTCATTTTATGGATAAGAACAATAGGACTTCTACGTTAATCCAGTGTGTCCATAGATAACCAAAGTTAACACAGAGTTTCAACAGACACTTGTCAAAGTGTGAAAAATAAGAAGGGAAGAAATTATTTTCCAAACACATTTTTTTTATGACAAAGTGAATTGCAGGTACAGATATTCTGTTTTGCTATCATTTAATACATGTGACATTCTCCATGAGATAAACTGCAGGGTTTCTCATCACTGAGCAGGACTTACCACAGGATGCTATCATTTTGGATCTGCTTCTGACAAACACAATCTCCCAGTGTCCAACATAAGCTCTTGAAAATATTTTCTTCAGATTTAAAATGTACACAATCTTAAACCATGATTAAAAAAAAAAAAAACTATCTTCTAAAATAGACAAACTGTAAATTCTTATGGTTCAGTTCAGGTTAAAAATATTTACTGAGAGCCTGCTTGTATAAATTAATGCATTGAATGCTAAAAAGTTATATGTAGCCCAAGACCTTATGAGCTTATAGTCTTCCAGAGTGAAACATTATAAGAAAAATCAAAACATTGCATTTAAAGAGTTTACAAAGTTTGGTCTCATGGAGAATTGGTGTTCGCTTTTATGTAAAAAATAAAATAAAAAGCTTTCCTTATTTTGGCACTTAGGGATTATAGTCTAATAGCTCCCTACTTACATACTCTAAAGCAAAACTTTTCAGTCAGTCCAAATTTCCTGCCCATGTTCTCAGAGACAGCAGTCAAAATTTTACTGTGGGGTAAGACTTAACATGAAAAGCAGCAGAGCCTGACAATCTAATTCTCAAGCATTAATGAAATTAAAAATAGAGGCATAAACAAATTAATATATGACAAAGGCAATTGCTAGAATGCACAAAAATAACTTAATTCTGGAATATTGAAGAGAAATAGAAATTATTAGAAGACTCAGCTGAGGAATAGCAGAATAGAGGGTGGTGTGGGGCAGGTGACCATTGCTTTAAATTACTTTAAATGGAAACCTATATTATATTATTTTCTTTGTTATTACCTGTATATTTTACTTTGATAAAAATGCAAAATATATCTTAACTTAAAAATGTACCCTTATGGGGCGCCTGGGTGGCTCAGTTGCTTAAGCGACTGCCTTCAGCTCAGGTCATGATCCTGGAGTCCCTGGATCGAGTCCCGCATCGGGCTCTCTGCTCGGCAGGGAGTCTGCTTCATCCTCTGACCCTATCCCCTCTCATGTGTTCTCTCTCTCTCTCATTCTCTCTCTCTCAAATAAATAAATAAAATATTTAAAAAAAATGTATCCTTATGAGTAACAAATCCTCTGGCTCTATTGCACATGCTTTACCCACTAATTTTGACTTTCAAAGTATTAAATTATTAAATCTGAAAGTCAGCCAGTTCTGTGTATTTTGGATTTCTGTATAATTACTATGAGGGAAAACAAATAGATACGTGTGAATGTGATCAAGAAACTAAAATATATTAAGTTCTCCTTATGAGACAGTAACAGCTTCAGAACCAAATGTATTTTTAATTTATTTTTTATATTTTATTGTGTTTATAATTTTTAAGTAAGCTCTAGGCACAATATGGGACTTGAACTCATGACTTCAAGATTAAGAGTTGCATGCTCTACCAACTGAGCCAGCCAGAAAACCCAGAACCAAATGTTTTAAGTAAGTTATTTAATATAATTCTCCCAACAACCTTACAAATTATACAATATCATCTCATGATTAGATACACAAAATAAATTGTGTAAGGTCACAGCTGATTTTAGCTTTTCTCTTGTTTTTAAATCATTGTTTAGAGTTAAATAGACCTAGTTCTAAAACATGGACCTTTCCTTCCCCCTTTACTATTCTAGAAATTATCAGTTGTGGTCATATTTTTAACATGGTTAAGGTATTTATGGTATTAATTAAGTTAATTAAGGTATTAACAAGCATAAGGTATTTATGGAATAACTTTTTTTCCATAGTATCTTGGTATTATGGGTGAAAGTCTAGTCATATCCAAGTCAATTGATAGTGAAGATTATCCTTAAGAAATTTAAAAAATACTAAACACTTGTGCTATTTTTAGGAGTAAATGTGTATCCATATAATAACATTAATAAATTAGATTTAATTAATGTTAAAATGACAGAAATATACTAATTCCATTAAATATAACATGCAATGCAAAGTGCAATGCATGTTTTCCAGTGCTGTGATTCTTGAACACTTTGAAAATCACATGTATTAATATTCCAGTATTTGCTGGGAAATTTACTAGGCCCTCTGTATGTGTTGCAATTAATTGAATATTCACAATAACCTACTGAATTAATAACTATGATCCAGTTTTAGGGATTTAAAAATCAAGGCTTGGCTTGCCAGAGGTCATAGATATAGTAAGAGGATTTGAACCCAGGTCTACTCTTCCCTCTGTTTTGTTTGTAGATATGACTAGTCAACCAACGTGAAATATACTTAATTAGGCTATAATTGATCCCATGAAATGTTTTGGTTAGGAAGGACCATTTGTATATATTATGGCATATTCCATGCTGAAATTAATATTTCTATGACCTATCAATATAGAAATCTACTGGAAAGAAATAGGATTATTTTAGGCAGGCATATTCTTAGTAAATGCATACTATACTCTGGTGCTCCTGCCTTTTTCAGCTAAGTCACTGAAAACCATGTATTTAATAATTTATCCCAGTGATTAACAGCTATCCTTTTGATCTATGGTTTTCTGTATCCTTTGGTTTTTCTCTGTCAGGATTTTGGTTATTTCTTGTCTGGCTCCTGGAAATCTTCCATATTATTTTAATGAATTTTCTGGCTATATACAGATTTCTCTTTTGCATGGCTCTGAATTTTAAGACAATATAATCACTCTTTCTCTTAAGCTTTCTATAAACTTTCCTGTCATCAGTTATTTTTTTCTCTTTGGCAGAATTAAATACAAAGTAATTATTTCTCCTTTTATTCCCTTTATCCTCTAATAGATGGAACCATCAATTAAGAATTAACTGGCTGTTCTGTTATTAACAGAATGACCATTTAATAGACATGTACCTTTTATTTCTTATTGCAACATTTTGAAGTAAAGAATTTCAATTACCCCCATTTTAGAGATGAGAGACTCTAGAGAGGTTAGATGACCTATGAAAGTCAGAAATCATGTATATAATTCTAATATGTGAAAACGTTATACAATGAGGAAAAATTACTATGTGTAACAGACACCAAAATTCCATACTTTTAATTATCAGTTCAAAATTGTTGCTTTTTTTCACTGAAATTCACGGTAAGAAATATACATTATTTTATTTATATTTATTTATTTATTTATTTATTTTTAAGATTTTATTTATGTATTTGATACAGAGAGAGAGCTAGCGAGAGCAGGAACACAAGCAGGGGGAGTGGGAGAGGGAGAAGCAGGCTTCCTGCCAAGCAGGGAGCCCGATGTGGGACTCGATCCCAGCACCCTGGGATCATGACCTGAGCTGAAGGCAGACACTTAACGACTGAGCCACCCAGGCACCCCAATATACATTATTTTATTGCAAATATACACATACACATCTACATGTACTCGTACACACACACATCACATGGGTATATTCATTGTATTTTATTCATCTCTCTATATGTAGCTGAAAATAGTCCCACAAAATAATACTTATCTTTACCATGGTCTTTGAATTATAATATTTTTCTCTTCTTTTTATATATTTATCTTTTATTTTATTTTAATTATTTTACCTTATTCAATGTTACATCAATTATAAAAATGCTGGTCATGACCTAGTGAATTGATTTTATGACTCACTACTGGTGACCCTGGTTTGGAAAATCTGCACTAGATGATATCATCTCCATGTCAGTTTTGTACAATGCATTAGGATCATTCAGCTGACCACAGAGTCTGTGGTAACTTTCCACAGTGATATCATTGTTTCTCTCTCCTTACTGAACTGTTTTTTTTTTTTTTTTTTTTACTTTTCACTCTATCTCTATCCTCATAGAGTTGTATGCAAGCATATGATTTTTCAACATGCAATATTATTTTATTTAGTTATAAAATCCATCTTCAAAAGCTTGAAATAAAAATTTCCATGGTCTGCAATTGAACTGTACATTGCTTTATTTTAGGGTGTCCTGTTTTTCATTAAAATAATTTTTAAACCACTGTGTTGGATTTCCTATTTAACACTTAGGTATGGGTTTTGGAAAGACCATGGGTCACTAGGTCCATGAAGTGGCAAATGGGTCCTTGTTTTGGAAAATCCTCCTGGAATTTACCCAGAAATATATATTCATGAACCGTCATCATCACAACCTGCTCCACTGTTAACTAGGGACTCCCACAGTTTCCCCTCTTGTGTTCCCTGGATCAACTTTTCAGAATTCTGAATGGGCTGTTCATTTACTATGGCTAAACGCCTAGCAAATTCTATGCCCTATGTGTGGGTGATGTCTCTGTGTCTGATGCCTCTTCAGTGACTTCCTTAATCTGAAAAACAGTAAGTCTCTTCCCCTTGAGTATATTTTTCCTAAATTTTTCCCTAAGATCAGCAGTCTTCTGGCTATGATCACTGCCAGTTCCTGCATCAAACTGCATCCGAGGCCCTGGTCTCCTACTAACTCTAGCTGTGGCATATATGGCAACTTACATATCTGATATTTTGTTACTAAGACTAATTTTAGGTCTTCCTCCATTTTACTGTGTGCTTGAGTCCGTCCTCCCTCCCCCAACACCCCCCCCCCGCCCCCGCCCGCTAGAGCTGCCTCAGCAGCTCCAACATGGTTTGCACTTTTAGGCAACCTTAATTTTTAGGAGAAATGTGTAGTTTGGATAAAGATTTATCACCAGTTCTTGATAATATTTAAGTCACTGCATTTCTCTATTTTGTTGAAATGTCACTTTCTGTGTGTTCATTCTTCATTTACTCAGCCAATATCTTCTGAGCACCTAATCTTTTCAGGCACTCCTCTAAGTCACGAACACAGAATACAACAGGCAATACCCTTATGCTCAGAGAGCTCGCCGACAATAATGTGTGCAGCGCTTTAGAAACACCTGGGAATATAAGCACTTTTCCGAAACCATTTCTTTTACAAATCTAATTTAAAAATCCTTGATAAAATCTCTGCATGGCCTATACCACACTTGTAGATTGAATGTTAAGTGGTTGATTTTTAAAAATATAGAAATGGCTTTAAATATTTCCTGATCCTATCTAATAATAAAAACTCAGCAAAAAAATGTTTCTTACCATGACAACTTGGTAAGGCTCTATTCCATCCAGGTCTTCCATCATCTCCCATGATACAGGTGAGTGTCGAATAACCTTGGAGAACATAACCAGCATCACAGTAATAGGTGACTGTTGACCCTAGTTTATAATCCATTCCAAGTCTTGTGCCATTCATTATATTGCCTGGATCAAAGCAGGATTCTCGAAGTTTTGCTGAAAAACAGTGTTGATATAAAATGAAATGCTTTAAGATACTATTTCCTTTGAAACCTTTAATATTTCTTCATTTCTATTTCTAAACAGATGGGAAAGTACCAGCACCCTTTCTGCTTCTGTTTGAGGGCTCAACGTACAAAGTAGCCCATAATCATACCTGACATTTTGCTAATTCATATTGATGAGTAAGAGAATAAAATTTTTCATTAGTCCTATTAAGACTCATATCTAATATACAGTCAAGCATAGAGTTTTAGAGTTTATTAAAAATTATTATGTGCTATAATCCATGCATAAATATTTTAAATGAATTATTTTGGAAAAGAAGGACTTATTTCTTTATTTAATATTTATTTAAAAGCTCTTCTCCCAAATAATGTATACTCATTCCTTGTGACTGAACCAGGAAATGATACTACTGCTTATGTTGAGCTCAGTTCATTTCACCACTGGGAGGAAGGTAAAAGTTTTCTCTACCCTGAAATCATTTCTTGTAACCCATCTCCTCTAGTCATTCCCCATTCCTATCAGAGGTCTGCCCATTATCAAATAGCAGCAAAATCTTTATGACATACAAACCAGGATCTTTTGGAGCAGAGAGTCTATGTTAAAGTCAAGTACTTTTATTTATTTATCTATCTATTTATTTTAAGATTTTATTTATCTGTCAGAGAGAGAGAGCACATGAGAGCACACAAACAGGGAGAATGGCAGGCAGAGGAAGAAGCAGGCTCCCCATTGAGCAAGGAGCCCGAGGCGGGACTCCATCCCAGGACCCTGGGATCATGACCTGAGCTGAAGGCCCACGCTTAACTGACTGAGCCACCCAGGTGTCCAAAAGTCAAGTACTTTTAAAGTTAACACTAACAGACACATTGAACATTAAGTCCATTCACAACAAAGGAACTAAAAGTTTTCTGTGCATCCAGATAGTGAACTAAAGAGAGAGACAGAACATTTTGAAAATATGTAGAGAAACAGAAAGATCAGTTCATCCATTTTTGGGAATAAGCTCTAAAACAAATTGTTGTTAACAGATCTGGGCAATGCCTTAATATTTCTGTTTTATTATTATTGTTATTATAGATTCCTTAAGAAATAGTACAAAAATGTAAGGGCCACCACAAGTTCAGGATAACAAATGTGATTTTCTACATTAGAATTTATTTTATGTTCATGGGAAGCCAGGAAGTGGGTGCATCTCTGCACATAACTCATGGAACCACTGGGATTTAAGTCAACAATATCTTAGTGTTTGGCTATCACAGAAATTATTTTATTGTAATATATCCAACTCTGATTAATTGCAACAGTAGGAATATATTTCTTCCATTCATAAAAGTTTACAGAGTTCAAAGTACTTCAACATTCATAGGAAATGAGGAGAAATTTGTGCTTTAGAAAGAACACTATACAAGATTTCTCCCAATTCAACTAAAGAGGAAATGGCAGAACCAAACATTTAGATGATTTAAATAGACTATCAAAGGAATGGAGTTCTGCTTTCTTTCTTTCCTTCTTTTTTTTCCAATAAGTACTTAAGAACCCACACTACCCAACAAACTCTGGAAATATAGCAGTGGACAATCAGAATATATTCTGGCCAATGTGGCAATTACAGTTTATTAATTATGGTAAATAAATGCTTGCAACTGTAATGATTATGGCGTAAGGGGAAGCATTCAGGAACCTTCCTGAAGAATTGACACCTAAGCTGAGCATTGAGAGAGAAATGAGCTGACTAGGTGAAAGAGAGACAAAGCGCATGAAGGGGACGGGTGTGCAAGTCGGATAAACCTGATGCCTGAGTTTCAATCCAAAGCTAAATAACTTGATCTTTTTCCAAGTGCACATACACAGATGCACACACATGAAATTTGCACCCTACATATTATTCAGAATTCACAATAAAAATCACTTCTCAATCCAACAAACTATATTTCTTCCCTGGTAAAATATTCACACAATATCATTTTCCCAAAAAGAACCAGTGGTGCAAATACTCAATTTGGTTACTAAGAATGGGACTTTAGGGCGCCTGGGTGGCTCAGTTGGTTGAGCGACTGCCTTCGGCTCAGGTCATGATCCTGGAGTCCCTGGATCAAGTCCCGCATCAGGCTCCCTGCTCAGTGGGGAGCCTGCTTCTCCCTCTGACCCTCCCCCCCTCATGTGCTCTCTCTCTCTCTCATTCTCTCTGTCTCAAATAAATAAATAAAATCTTTAAAAAAAAAGAATGGGACTTTAGTGTTCCAGGAGTTGGTTTGTTTACTTTAAAAAGGAAAACTGTACATTGAGCCTTTCCTTAAACAAGCAGGGAAACACAACATAACTTTTAGGCAGATCAGAAACCTAGCATTTATAGCTGGCCTTCGTGAAATTGAGCAAAGTCCCTTGAGGGAAAAGGAAGAATTGAAGTTACTGTTTAAAAGGATTCATCCCACCCCCAAAAAAGGATTCATCCCTTTGTCAAGTGTAACCACCTAATATTCAACTTTTGAAAGTTTGCTTTTTCATTCTTTAAAGTTTTCCCAATAGTTTCAGTGCCATATCAGGGAATCTATATTGCAAATATCCTACTTTTTGAGGAAAGGGAAATATGGCCAACAAATGAAATATATTGCCTCTGAGACAATTTTATATTGCTAGCCTCATTTTGAGAGGATTCATTTATCTCATTATTGTGTTGACACATTACATTAAATCCTTGGTGAATAGCTTTCTATGAATAATACTGCCCTTGTTTATTTCCAGGTCTGCCATAGCAATTGTCTGGAAATTTTGGAAACACCCGGAGAATTCTTATGCAAAGGTCTAGGCCATAGATGGAAAGGCGATTTGAGTTTTTGAAAAAAAAAAAACAAAACAAAGCAAAACTGTGAGGCAGACAGGTTGATATTATTATTTTTATTAATAATTAATTTTATTTGCCTTCACAGTAGTTTGCCTACTGAATAGATCGTAGGCAAATAGCTCCCTTGCCTTATATTCTCCAAATAAAGCACATAAGATGTCTGCTGCAAGATAAAGCATAAGCAATAAAGCTTATATCTTACATATGGTTTTTTAAAAAAAATTTTACAAAGCATTTATTTTTCAGAGTTTTTCCACCAGCAATGAAAGTATCTTAAATGCTTATTTTAATGAAAAAAAAAAAGATATTAGAAAGCCATAAACTGTGCCTTGAAGAAGATTCAACTGGAAAAATTAAAACTTTACTATGCTCTTATTTCCATTTTATTCCTGAAAACAGACAGATGTTGAGATAATATATAAATATATTATATATAATAAGCATGTCTATAACACTATGAAGTTTTTTATCATACTTTGCACAAGACAGTGATAGTTATGTTTGTTGAATTCATATGTAATGATTGATTCATAAATAAATTTTTTTTCTGGGAGAAAAAGAATCATAAAAGGGATTTTACTTCAAAATTTATTCCCACATAGAGCTATACGCTCATGAAGGGACCATTATTATGAATAACATCAGTCTGTATAATCAAAAGTAGTTATATGTTATTTTTGGTTTTCAAGGGTGACCAGAGTATATAACTGCCTGTTATTTCCAGGATAGTGAACATGTGTGGATGGGTATATACCGGCTAGTATGAATTCAGCAACTAAGAACTAAGCTCCCTTCAAGATGTATATGCATTATATTTCCCTCATCGGATCATAATCAGTCCCAAGAGGACTCCCTATTATTAGCGTAAGAGCTCACCTAAGGCCAGGCGTCCCAGAGTACTTTTAGAGAATAAGTATAAGCCATACATTTATCTCTTTTATTTTGGAAAATATTTCTGCAAGGGAAATTAAACAATTGCCCCCAGAATACCTCAGGGTAACGCTGAAATGTAATAAGGTACTCCGTGAAAAAAATATATCTTAACTTAAATAGGTATGTTAATTTAGAATGTAATTTATGAAACTGTTAGGGTTCCTGGAGCAGGTGGCTAACTTACACCATCTATAAACAACCAGTCATAAGTCTTCCACTGTACGTATTGTTGTCTATAAATTGGCAACCCCAGCTACCTAAAACACCAGCTGCCGGGAGGTCTCCTTCAGTAGCACGAAACTGTGTATATTCTCTCTCCATCAGAATCAATATATTTTGTAAAAGAATACAAATATTACTACTATGTGAGTCACATTTATATAAATGTTGTAATTATGAATATTTAAGACATACTTATTAACATTATAATCTAAAATGGTCTTAAAACAATGCAAATGAGGGCACTGTTTAAACTCTAAATATTTATTCCACTGTAAATTTGTTAATATTATATCTCACTGAAATTACAATGGAGACTAGGCCGTATTTGAACTCTTCATGGAGACATTGTTTTAAAATTAGCCAAACGTCTTCCCTTCAGCCCCAAACTTCTACTTCCTGCTCCGGTTTACTATTGTCTACAACATAAAAGCATATCCACAATTTGCTTTACATAAGTGAAAAGTGCTATTCCTTCCAGAATCCATGTTAGCGGGCTTGTGTTTTTGCAACGTTCAAATATAGCATTGGTTCATTGCACAACTACTGTGTATTTGCACACAAGCAAAAATAAGATTCAGTGTCTGTCTTCAAGGGGGAAATGGAGAGAAAAATCTGAACACAAGCAGTGGTACCTATACTCTGGTGTGAGCTCTAATAGAAGTAGGTGTGCTTTTAAATTAAAGGCCTACTAAAAACATTATGTATTTAGAGTGAGTCCAGACTTAAAAGCTTTACTTTTCAGTGCCAACAGAACATGCTCAAGTGAAGGTACAGGACATGTATTACAAATGACAAAGGAAAACTCTTTTTACTATTCAGGGTCTCAATGCATATGTCAGTTTATTTTGTGGGGGGTGCATATTTTAGGAAAATTCTGAGGTGTCTCTCTATGGCAGAAATAGACATAAGGACCACTTTATCAGCTTTAAGAAACTAGACAATTAAAGAGGTAACATTTTTTGAAATGAGGATAGGAAATAGGCAGGCTGATGAAAAAGACCCTGGGGACCCTGAAGGGGGAAATAGAACTTCCCCATGGCTGAGAGTTGTGAGGACCAGTCCAGAGAATTAATTAGGTCGGATTTAGGGAGTGCCATGAACTCGATACTAACATCAGAAGAAATACTCTTCGGAGTATAAAATATAAGTATAAAATAAGACTTCATGAAATTGTGTCTAAGTGGGTATTGGTGTAGTAGCTAAGCATGGTGGGGAGTAATTGTAGGGTCCAGAAAGACTGAAGTTCATGGCATGATTATGTATTTCTCTCTGTTTGTACTTTTATATTTTTATTTGCCTTTATTCTTAGTAGTAATAATAATTTATGTCATTTCCTATAACTTTTTAATAATCTGATCCTTAGTTTTGTCATTTGTAAAATAGGGGTAGCAATACTTAGCACCTAATTCTGTTACTTTAGTATTTTTGTTGCATTTTTAAGTGTACCTGCTCACAGGAAGGATAGAGATAATTCATTAAAAAGAGCTGATCATTGTACCTAGAATAGATTAGGTACATAATGAATAGTTTTGTCTTTTAAAAAATTTGCATTTGTGGCCCTTTTCCTAAGGCAGCATAAATCTTAGGTTTTTGGAAATAATGGGACATGGAAATGGATCAAGCTGGGAAATAGGAATGCGCATACAGTTAGCTAAGAAAAATGGAGAGTAGGCTTTATCTCAACTGCTTAATTACATGGATTTAGGAATGGCTACCTGGAATGTTGGTAGAGAAAGGACTGTGATGTCAGTTCCTATTTCCACAAGACATAATGTTGGAATCAATTAGTACCATCTGCCCTGAGCATGGTAGAATTAGTGACATTTTTCCTGTATTTTTCCTCCTAGTGATCTCTGGAAATGTTTTACAATAGGACCTAGCTGTACTGACTTGATTACAGTTTTCTTTTCTTTCGTTCCTTCTTTGCTTGCCTGCTTCCTTCCTCCTTTCCTTTCCTTTTTCATTTTTCCTTTCCTTTCCTTTCTCCTTTCTTTCTTTTCCTTTCCTTTCCTTTCCTTTCCTTTCCTTTCTCCTTCCTTTCCTTTCCTTTCCTTTCCTTTCCTTTCCTTTCCTTTCCTTT
>NW_023270415.1:56724867-56772378 GCF_011800145.1 Mirounga leonina
TTTCCTTTCCTTTCCTTTCCTTTCCTTTCCTTTCCTTTCCTTTCCTTAATAGATATGCCCAAGTGTCTCAATGATCGCTCGACCAAGGAGATTTTTAAAAAAATAGTGAAGACATAAATATTTGAGAAATATAATTAGAGGGCTTAATTTAATGGATATATATAAAAACATTCACCCATCAATTAAATGGTGCTCTTTTTGCCTAGCACACAGGGACAGGCATAATAATTGACCATACCACAGGCCATACAGCAGTCATGCCCAGCAATTGAAATCATACATATCTTAACACAGTGCAAGTAAATTAAAAATGTATAATTATATATAGATTGCAATTGACATTATTTCTAAGTAACTCTTAAACAGAAAAAAATAATGCAGTGGTATTAGGACAAGTTTAGAATGATAATAATGAAGCTCTACACTTTAAAACTTTTGCAAAGCATGTAAAATAGTACTTAGAAAAAAGTTATAGCCACAAAAGTTCATATTAGAAGAGAAAAAAATCTGAATATTAATAAGTTAAGTATTTATTTCAATAAACTAGAAAAAAGGGAAAGCAAATCCAGAGAAAATAGAAGGGAATAAATACTATGAATAAAAGCAATATTAACACACATACTAAACAATGTTAATAAAAACATACAGCAACAAATAAAGTAAGAAAATACTGAAAATAGTTTTATGACAACACACTTGAAAACTTGGATGGATGAAAATAATTCTTAGAAAACAGACTTTCAAAAATCTAAGATAAAGTAGCAAAACTGGATAGATATATAACCACTAAATTCTACTACATCAAATCACCAAGTCCCTATTTTTACAGGGAATTTCTAGCAAATGTTTAAGAAACAGATGATTCCTAACTCATACAAACTATTCTAAATACTAGAAAATAAGAATGCTCCCAAAGTTAGGGGGTTGTATAATGTTGATCAAAACTAGACAAAGACAATTATAAGGAAGAAAAATTATAGACTAATCTCATGGTAAGAGATCAAAGATAATAAATTTTTAATCGATGGTAATAAGCCCATGGCAATATATGCCATAATTACAAAAATTAATATTTTAATGCACTGAAATCAGTAAAGTATAATAAAAGCAAAAATAGGAAATTGCTTTTATCCTATGAATGTGAAGATATTTTAATGTTAGAAAAAGTATAATATAATTTACCAAATTAAGAGTTTCACAAAGGAAAACCTTGTAATATTTAATAGTTTAATAGTTAAAAAAATAATAAATTTTTTTTTAAAAGATTTTATTTATTTATTTGTCAGAGAGAGAGAGAGCACAAGCAGGGGGGAGAAGCAGGCAGAGGAGGAAGCAGGCTCCCTGCAGAGCAAGGAGCCCGGTTCTGGTTCTGGACTGGATCCCAGGACCTGGGATCATGACCTGAGCTAAAGGCAGACACTTAACAGACTGAGCCAACCAGGTGTCCCACAGCTGATAAAATTAAATCCCATTATGACTAAGCAATTTTTAGTAAATCAGGAATGGAAGGGAACTTCCTATAATTGATAAAATACATATCTAGGTAATGTAATATTTTGGATAAGCATGTCAATTCTGGGATTCTGGAGCCCACTCTGCATCAAATCTTAGCTCTGCCACGTAACTGGGCAAATTACTGAACATGTTGTGCTAAAACTTCTTCATTCATAGGGGTAAAAGATTTTTACATGTAAATAACCTTGAAATGTCCCTGAAAACAATGAGTTAAAAAATGTTAGCCCTTATTAGCATTACTGCAACCAATAGTAAATATTATACTTAAAGGTAAAACATTAGATGTATTCTTTTTAAAATCAGTAATGACAAAAAAAAAAAAAAAGTCAGTAATGACAGAACAATGGCTACCACTGTTTTAATTTGATGTGGTACTGAATTTCTTACCCTGATCATTAAGCCAAGGGGGTGAGGGGTGGGGGAGCATATAGACTAGAAAAACAAACAAACAAACAACCACAACAAAAACAGAAGTGTCACTGTTGGCATAGAAAATTCAAAAAAATCCGTAGAAAAATTATAACTAATGAAAGACTTAAGCCAGTTTGCTAGAGACTAAGTAATTACAAAAACCCATGTATTAGCAACAACCAGTAAAATCTAATAAAAAGTATGATTAATTACAATGGAAACTACAAGACATTTAAGATTTAGATGAGAAAAATTTATAAAGAAAATTATAAACTATTACTGAAAGGCAATGAAGAAGGTATGAGTAAATTGAGAGATATGCCATAATAGTACATGAAAAGATTAAATATCATACATACTTCTAAATAATTTATAAATACAATGCAGTCCCAATCAAATTCAACAGACAGAAAGAACTTAATTCTAAAAACAAAAAAGAAGTTAAAAAGGTTAATAGACACCAAGACCATTTTGAAGAAGGATAAGGTAGGGTACTCTGCCTACCTCATATCAGTACTTATTTTAAAGCTATAGTCGTAAAAAAAAAAAAGCTATAGTAGAGTGCTCATTATGGTTTGCCTGGATAGCCAGCTAGTTGGGTCCTGCCTGCCTGGTGTATGGTGTGGGGAGGCCCTTCCACATGGAGAGATTGGCATGGTGCTCAAGTTCAACCCTGCATTAAGACCATAGTTAGAAGACCTAAACTTCTCCAGAGTCCTCTGGTTTGGAGCAGTCAACATTTGCAAAGAGCCTCAATAAATAGCTGGCAACCCAAATCCTCACTGTCTGGTGTCAAGCAGCTTGTAAATTCTTTCACTGATAAGGCCATTTTCTTACTTTCGTCTGTAAGATGAGAGACTCATAAAGGGCTCAGCCTTTCCAATGTAATGAAATCCACATCATTTCTATATCCAGCAGATAACATGGCCTCGGCATGCATTCCTAAATTTTGTTGGAGTTATTGGAGGATTCCAAGCATCTGTATATTGCTAATTTGTGAGTTTTCCCTCTCCCTATGAAAGCCTTCCTTAAACCATGCCATGTAAAGTTGTGGAATTAATCTTTGCTTCTTTTGATAGACTTGAAGAGACATACCCCCCGTTCCATGGCAAATGCAAAAGGAGTTTCAATTGTATATTTAATATTATATTTCTTAAGACAAGAATAAAGAGATCTGAAGCAAATATGGTACAATATTAAAGTTTGTCAGGTTGGAGGGTGGATACTATGAAGTTTGTTTTGTTATTCTGTATAATCTTCAGTTATTGAAAATATTTCATAATAAAAAAAACAAGTGGTAACAAATCCAAAATATATATTTTTAGTACTCAATTGATAACTTGAGATAAATTATCAGTATATTATTTTTGAACTCAATTATTGGAAAAAAATTTTAATTTAAACAACTAAGATCTATTTTTTCTCATAGTCATAGAATAAAAGTTAAGAAAAATGTATTTATAAACATCCATAGGCACTGTAATTCATTTAAATACTTGCAAAAATATTCTAAAATATTATAATTATCACTATATTTTATTTTCTCTATTCTGAATATTGACACATTCAAATATCTTTAGACACTTTCTGAAATGTAATTATCAGTATACGTTGTTCTCCTTATCACTGAGAGTAGTCTCTGAATAAAGATGAGTGAATCTTCAGCTTCCAAAAAAACTTGTTGTTGTTGTTTTAAATATTTTGTGGTCTTAGCCAACTACCACAATGTACTAATTGCTAATTTGTTTGCCTGATACATTTCCTTTGGTAGTAATTAGAGAAATGCTAATTTCCTTCTCACTGATAGGAAAAGTCTACAGTGAGAGCCCTTTTATAAGATGAATTGTAGGTAACCTGCATTAAGAAATACACAGATAACTAACCACTGACAATGGCCAATACAGAATTATTTTCCTGCATAAAATACAATCTAAATCATGCTGCTGAAATCTAATGTTCACATTTACCTTTATATTCTAAATGAAATCCAGTGTAACTAACAGATCCATCACTCCGAAAAGCCAAATGCATAGTATTTGAGCTGCTCTCTATTCTCTCTGGTAACTTGCTGTCTTGAAAGCTTCCAATCAGCGGGCTATTACTGTCTGGTCCATCATATATATAAAGGAAGTCATAGTTAGGTTCTATGCTAAAACTAAAAAAAGAGAGAGAGGGAGAAAGAGAGAAAAGGAATTGGAATTATTACTGCTAAGGTGTTAAGTGTAATAGTCAATATCATATATTAATTCAGTCAATATCTTTAAAAACAACAGACCTCATCAACGAAAACGAAGTTGAAAATTTACCTGGCAACACATTGAATATGAATATCAAAGCAGTGCAAAAGAGAAAAGACATCTTGATATTTTCAAATATTTCTAAGTTGTCACTGTGTCTACAGGGAATACAAATGATAGTAAGGCAATTTCTAATGAAAGGGTACGAGGTTTGGAGTCAGAGATACTAAGTTCAAGCCTTGCTTCTGCCCTTGTTAGCTACATATACTTAAGTAAGTTACTTTATATCCATTAAACATGGAGGACAACATCTATTTTAAAAATTTTTCATCCAGATATTTTGCATCATGAAAATGCAAACTTTTTTCTTTGTCAATGATACTATTTGACTTGAACTTCAAAATTTACAAGCATATTTGCTATTTAAAATTCAACTCTATATATCCGATTCAAGCAAAAGTTTGAAATACAAAATTTACATTTAAATTACTCAAATGAAGTCCTGCACATTGTATTAGGTATTCTTTTTCCTGAAAGTAAATATATTTTCTTCTTTTAGAACTTGATGTAAGAGAAATCAAACCAACACCCTGTTTGTCAAAATTAAATAATGTGTAAATAAGGACATTTTAGCATGTAAATTATTCAAATCAATATTTTGATATTCCAGATTTGCCTTAACAACCTTCAAAAGTATGATAATTGTCCCATAATGATTATAGAACCCAAATATTTAGAAGCCAAGGACATGCAATCATTTATCTATTACCTAGATCATACTGTAGCAGAGAAAAGGATGGACTCGGTTGGGTCATTAAGAAAAGTCAACAAGTTCGTGATATTAAATAAAACCAGTAAAGCTTGCAATTGTTAAACATCTATCAGTGGAAAAACTATCTTGTCAAATTTTATCATCTTTGCATATAAATAAGAAACTTGTAAGGTAAGAAATGTTCTTTCCAAATCTACTGGATTTATAGAGGTTAAATTTCCACAACAATTCTAAATCTTTACATACGCATGTATAAGGGACAGGAATCCAGCTAGTTTACTTGTGCATAAATAGTGAAGAAAGACTGGTGTAATGCAGTTTCTAAACTTTAATAAATAAGGGGCCCCATAACATGAGAAAGTTAGGGGACCACCACATTGTTCTATTCTGTTTAATTTATTCAGTATCTATCTTCATTAAGTCTAAATCAATTAATTACTTTTGAAATCTTTTGGTGGGTATAAGGCCTAAATTTTGGTAATTTTTTGCTGTAATATAGCAGAAACCAGAGGATAAGGCCTTATTTTGTTACTACCCCTCTGGGGTAAAACACAACCTTTTTCAACTACATTTCTTTCAGCATTAAGATTTAATGAGTATTACAACTTCCTTACCTACATTACTGTTGGCAGAATCACTAGAAGCAAGTGCTTTATAAATGATATAGTCGTATGTATTATCCTCAGAAACCCAAAAGCCTATTTAACAATGGACTGAGGCCCATTTCTTTTTAATTTCTAGTTTGAGCCTAAATAAGTACTTTGAAATATTGCTTTGTAACTTCTTTAAAAATGGGAATAAAACAAAGAAGGTTTTTTTTTGTTTTTTTTTTTAAGAAATTTTAGAATCCTAGCTATAATGACTATTTCTCCTGAAAAAAAAAAAAAAAGGAGAGTACATTCTAATAGGACATTCTATTTTATAAGGCAGTTTCATAAATATTAACTTGGTCTTGTCAATAATCCTGTGGTATAAGGAAGGGATTATCATTTCCATTTTCCCAATGAGTACACCAAGGCCCTGAATGTCAGTGATCTCTCTAGGGTCACATAATAAATGACACAGCTGGAAATCAAATTTAGGTCATGTGTTTCATCTAATACAGCCTTCTACCGCTCATTCATTAACTACAATAATTTTATAAGTCCACTAAGGCCTGTATCATTCAAATTGACATTTCTCCTGTCTGTACTGCCATTTTCTCAACTGTAATGATGAGTAAAATAACCTCAGCAAGTTGTCTCATAACTGGGTTCTGGCATCTAACTAACATAACTATCACTGTCGCTTTGTCATTACCAATTATCAATGTATTACTACAAATTATAGAAATAAAAAGTCGGCATATGTATACGTCTACAAATTTTTATGACTTCAAATTGTTTTTAAACCTGGTTTCAATATAATAGAAAAAAGTATATATTTAACCTTAATATTTTACATAAACACCAAGCAGCTTTAACACGCCAGCAGGAGGGGCTGTGTTACCAGAGCCAAAGCACATCAATCTTGGACACTGAAGATTAGGAACATTTCTGCTTAAAGAACTCTTTGAGTTGCTGATACCTAAACCCTCCCACTGAAATATTAAGGGAAAGGGTTAGACCAGGTTTTGTGACAATAGGTATAAGTTCTCTGTGAAGAAACAGGTTCATTCCAAAAAATAACCGACCCGAGGTAGCACAGATAGCGGTGGCAGAGTTTGGGCTCGAAGTCAGCCACCTTCTGTCCCACACAGGAAGCTGGATCCTCGGCTACGTCAGTCCTAAGCCTACCCTGCAGGTGATGTTACTAACCAACATATGTAAATTCTGGAACACTCCCAAGTAAAGCTCTATCATGAGACAAGTTACGCTGAGAAATCTTATGGGAATGATTCATCTCTTCTCTGTCAGCTTGACTTAATGAGATCACCATAAAAATAACAGGTAGAATACATGTTTTCACAAGCTGAATGGTAATGTTGCACATATAGGTATTTAGATACTACAAAAAGATTTTGGGTGGCACACAAATAGGAGAAAAAAATCCTGAGAAATAGTGAAATCTTGAGGTTTGGGAAAAACTGAATTTTTTGAAGCAGTGATGGTAAATACAGGGAGAGAGGAAAGGTGATAAAGAGATCACATTTCATGAGAGACAATAAACCACTCGACCTCTAACATGCTTCCTCTACCCTGAAATCTGGTGAAGGTGCTCACCCACCAGCCTTCAGAACCACACGATTACACAAGGCTGCAAACTGCTGATTGCAAAGTATTGGTACTGGAATTAATAAAGATGAATTAAAATGGCATATACAGAAATAAAACTTTGCCTAGTGCAAATGCTAAGGTAAAATGACAAGAAAAGATTTTTTAAAATGTAGAAATGTACAGGAACTCACCTGATAAATGCCAAGGAGATAACATAGTCTGTGTTGACGGTGATAGTCCAGTCACAGTCCCTGCTATGGGGATATGGATGAGGGAAGTTTGGTGAGAGAATAAAGCCTGAAGATCCTGTTAAATTGCCTCCACAGGGTGCTTTAATTCAAACAAACAAACAAACAAACCCTTAAGTGATTAATAAAATTTATTAGCTATCAAAATTTGTATAAACACTTCTCTAAAAAATTCAGAAGATTTCATACACATCTGACCCTTTCTAGTATTGGATGGTTGAGAATACTGTATTGTCTTTCAAGAAAGACCATTAAGATATTAAAGACATATGTACATAGTTACATTGAATTTAGCTTCTTCACTGGCTTCAAAATTACATATGTACTTCCCTCCCTTTCTAATACTACTTTGTTTCATGTAAAAGATAAGCATTGAGAAGAAGGGTATAGATGGTTTTCCCATGGTTGCTAAGAACAAATAGGAAACTTGCAGGAAAAAGTTAGAAACAAAACAAAGCAAAACAAAATCTCTAATAAGTGGAATAATGGGACATGAGATAGTTGGCTCATTTTCACATCTTCCCTGGTACCTTTTCTTTATGTATTTATGGAGGAAGAGTCTTTGACAATACTGAATGAGTGAGAATGGATAATTATCTGTGAATCTACAGCATTTTACAATAAAACACTCTTATACTGAATGTTACCATATCCCTAAATTCTAGTTGTCTGACTTGTTGATGAAAACAGACACATACTACAGTTATTACAGCCCCAAACAAAGGTTTCAGTAACACTTCGATAAAGAGGCTCCAAAACTTGTCAGGGAAATTCAAAGAATACATTCTTTAAGGGATTATTACGAAGTCTGTATTTTTTTAAATTTTTTAAATTATTATGTTATGTTAATCACCATACATTACATCATTAGTTTTTGATGCAGTGTTCCATGATTCATTGTTTGCGTATAACACCAAGTGCTCCATGCAGAACGTGCCCTCTTTAATACCCATCACCAGGCTAACCCATCCCCCCACCCCCTCCCCTCCAGAACCCCCAGTTTGTTTCTCAGAGTCCATAGTCTCTCATGGTTCATCTCCTCCTCCAATTTCCCCTACTTCATTCTTCCCCTCCTGCTATCTTCTTCTTCTTTTTTTTTTTTAACATAATAGTATATTATTTGTTTCAGAGGTACAGATCTGTGATTCAACAGTCTTGCAAAATTCACAGTGCTCACCATAGCACATACCGTCCCCAATGTCTATCACCCAGCCACCCCATCCCTCCCACCCCCCACCACTCCAGCAACCCTCAGTTTCTTTCCTGAGATTAAGAATTCCTCATATCAGTAAGGTCATATGATACATGTTTTTCTCTGATTGACTTATTTCGCTCAGCATAACACTCTCCAGTTCCATCCACATCTTTGCAAATGGCAAGATATCATTCCTTTTGATGGCTGCATAATATTCCATTGTATATATACACCACCTCTTCTTTATCCATTCATCTGTTGATGGACATCTTGGCTCTTTCCGAAGTTTGGCTATTGTGGATATTGCTGCTATAAACATTGGGGTGCATGTACCCCATTGGAACCCTACATTTGTATCATTGGGGTAAATACCCAGTAGTGCAATTGCTGGATCATATGGTAGCTCTATTTTCAGCTTTTGAGGAACCTCCATACTGTTCTCCAGAGTGGCTGCACCAGCTTGCATTCCCACCAACAGTGTAGCAGGGCTCCCCTTTCTCCGCATCCCTGCCAACATCTGTCATTTTCTGATTTGTTCATTTTAGCCATTCTGACTGGTGTGAGGTGGTATCTCATTGAGGTTTTGATTTAGATTTCCCTGATGCTGAGGATGTTGAGCACTTTTTCATGTGTCTGTTGGGCATTTGGATGTCTTCTTTGGAAAAATGTCTGTTCATGTCTTCTGCCCATTTCTTGATTGGATCATTTGTTCTTTGGGTGTTGAGTTTGATGAGTTCTTTATAGATTTTGGATACTAGCCCTTTATCTGATATGTCATTTGCAAATATCTTCTCCCATTCTTTCGGTTATCTTTTGGTTTTGGTGACTGTTCCTTTTGCTGTGCAAAAGCTTTTTATCTTGATGAAGTCCCAATAGTTCATTTTTGCCCTTGCTTCCCTTGCCTTTGGCGATGTTTCTAGAAAGAGGTTGCTGCAGCTGAGATCGAAGAAGTTGCTGCCTGTGATCTCCTTTAGGATTTTAGTGGACTCCTGTCTCACATTTAGGTCTTTCAACCATATGGAGTCTATTTTTGTGTGTGGTGTAAGGAAAGGGCCCAGTTTCATTCTTCAGCATGTGGTTTTCCAATTTTCCGAACACCATTTGTTGAAGAGACTGTCTTTTTTCCATTGGATATTCTTTCCTGCGTTATCGAAGATTAGTTGACCATAGAGTTGAGGGTTCATTTCTGGGCTTTCTATTCTGTTCCATTGATCTATGTGTCTGTTTTTATGCCAGTACCATGCTGTCTTGATGATGACAGCTTTGTAATAGAGCTTGAAGTCTGGAATTGTGATGCCGCCAGGTTTGCTTTTCTTTTTCAACCTTCCTCTGGCTATTTGGGGTCTTTTCTGGTTCCATACAAATTTTAGGATTATTTGTTCCATTTCTTTGAAAAAAGTTGATGGTATTTTGATGGGGATTGCATTAAATGTGTAGATTGCTCTAGGTAGCATTGACATCTTCACAATATTTGTTCTTCCAATCCATGAGCATGGAACCTTTTTCCATTTCTTTGCGTCTTCCTCAATTTCTTTCATGAGTATTTTATAGTTTTCTGAGTACAGATCCTTTGCCTCTTTTATTAGATTTATTCCTAGGTATCTTATGGGTTTGGGTGCAATTGTAAATGGGATCGACTCCTTAATTTCTCTTTCTTCTGTCTTGTTGTTGGTGTATAGGAATGCCACTGATTTCTGTGCATTGATTTTATATCCTGTCATTTTACTGAATTCTTGTATGAGTTCTAGCAGTTTTGGGGTGGAGTCTTTTGGGTTTTCCACATAAAGTATCATATCATCTGCAAAGAGTGAGAGATTGACTTCTTCTTTGCCAATTTGGATGCCTTTTATTTTTTTTGTTGTCTGATTGCTGTGGCTAGGACTTCTAATACTATGTTGAGTAGCAGTGGTGATAGTGGACATCCCTGCTGCATTCCTGACCTTATGGGAAAGCTCTCAGTTTTTCCCCATTGAGAATGATATGCTCTGTGGGTCTTTCATAGATGGCTTTTATGATATTGAAGTATGTACCCTCTATCCCTATACTCTGAAGAGCTTTGATCAAGAAAGAATGCTGTACTTTGTCAAATGCTTTTTCTGCATCTGTTGAGAGGATCATATGGTTCTTGTTCTTTCTTTTAGTAATGTATTGTATCACATTGATTGATTTGCGGATGTTGAACCAAACTTGCAGCCCAGGGATAAATCCCACTTGGTCGTGGTGAATAATCTTTTTAATGTACTGTTGGATCCTATTGGCTAGTATTTTGGTGAGAATTTCTGCATCCATGTTCATCAAGGGAATTGGTCTGTAATTCTCCTTTTAGATGGGGTCTATGTCTGGTTTGGGGATCAAGGTACTGGTGGCCTAATAAAACGAGTTTGGAAGTTGTCCTTCCATTTCTATTTTTTGAAACAGTTTCAGAAGAATAGGTATTAATTCTTCTTTAAATGTTTGGTAGAACTCCCCTGGGAAGCCATCTGGCCCTG
Source organism: Mirounga leonina (assembly GCF_011800145.1). Taxonomy (NCBI): domain Eukaryota; kingdom Metazoa; phylum Chordata; class Mammalia; order Carnivora; family Phocidae; genus Mirounga; species Mirounga leonina. The sequence goes on from NW_023270415.1 coordinate 56,735,930, forward strand.
GGCTTTTGTTTGTTGGGAGATTTTTGATGACTGCTTCAATTTCCTTAGTGGTTATAGGTCTGTTCAGGTTTTCTATTTCTTCCTGGTTCGGTTTTGGTAGTTGATACATCTCTAGGAATGCATCCATTTTTTCCAGATTATCTAATTTTCTGGCATATAGTGGCTCATAATATGTTCTTATAATTGTTTGTATTTCTTTGTGTTGGTTGTGATCTCTTTCATTCATGGTTTTGTTTATTTGGGTCATTTCTCTTTTCTTTTTGATAAGCCTGGCCAGGGGTTTATCAATCTTGTTAATTCTTTCAAAGAACCAGCTCCTAGTTTCATTGATCTGTTCTACTGTTCTTTTGGTTTCTATTTCATTGATTTCTGCTCTGATCTTTATTATTTCTCTTCTCCTGCTGGGTTTAGGCTTTATTTGCTGTTCTTTCTCCAGCTCCTTTAGGTGTAGGGTTAGGTTGTGTATTTGAGACTTTCTTGTTTCTTGAGAAAGGCTTGTATTGCTATCTACTTTCCTCTTAGGACTGCCTTTGCTTCATCCCAAAGATTTTGAACAGTTGTGTTTTCATTTTCATTGGTTTCCATGAATTTTTTAAATTCTCCTTTAATTTCCTGGTTGACCCATTCATTCTTTAGTAGGATGCTCTTTAGCCTCCATATATTTGAGTTCTTTCTGACTTTCCTCTTGTGATTGAGTTCTAGTTTCAAAGCATTGTGGTCTGAAAATATGCAGGGAATGATCCCAATCTTTTGGTACTGGTTGAGACCTGATTTGTGACCTAGGATGTGATCTTTTCTGGAGAATGTTCCATGGGCACTAGAGAAGAATGTGTATTCTGTTGCTTTGGGATGGAATGTTCTGAATATATCTGTGAAGTCCATTTGGTCCAGTGTGTCATTTAAAGTCTTTATTTACCTGTTGATCTTTTGCTTAGATGATCTGTCCATTTCAGTGAGGGGGGATGTTAAAGTCCCCCACTATTATTGTATTTTTTTGATCTGTTTCTTTGATTTTGTTATTAATTGGCTTATATGATTGGCTGCTCCCATGTTAGGGGCATAGATATTTACAGTTGTTAGATCTTGTTGGATAGACCCTTTAAGTATGATATAGTGTCCTTCCTCATCTCTTATTACAGTCTTTGGTTTAAAATCTAATTTGTCTGATATAAGGATTGCCACCCCAGCTTTCTTTTGGTGTCCATTAGCATGGTAAATGGTTTTCCACTCCCTCACTTTCAATCTGGTGTTTCTTTGGGTCTAAAATGAGTCTCTTGCAGACAGCATATCGATGGGTCTTGTTTTTTTATCCAATCTCATGGCCTGTATCTTTTGATCGGGGCATTTAGCCCATTTACATTCAGGGTAACTATTTGAATATATGAATTTAGTGCCATTGTATTGCCTGTAAGGTGACTGTTACTGTATATTGTGTATGTTCCTTTCTGGTGTATGTTGCTTTAGGCTCTCTCTTTGCTTAGAGGACCCCTTTCAATATTTCTTGTAGGGCTGGTTTTGTGTTTGCAAATTCCTTTAGTTTTTGTTTGTCCTGGAAGCTTTTTATCTCTCCTATTTTTTTAATGACAACCTAGCTGGATATAGTATTCTTGGCTGCATATTTTTCTAATTTACTGCTCTGAATATATCATGTCAGTCCTTTCTGGCCTGCCAGGTCTCTGTGGATAGGTCTGTTGCCAGTCTAATGTTTCTACCATTGTAGGTTACATATCTCTTCTTCCGAGCTGCTTTCAGGATTTTTCTTTGTCTCTGAGACTCATAAGTTTTACTATTAGATGTTGGGGTATTGACCTATTTTTATTGATTTTGAGAGGAGTTCTCTGTGCCTCCTGGATTTTGGTGCCTGTTTCTTTCTCCAAATTAGGGAAGTTCTCTGCTACAATTTGCTCCAATATACCTTCTGCCCCTCTCTCTCTTTCTTCTTCTTCTGGGATCCCAATTATTCTAATGTTGTTTCGTCTTATGGTATTGCTTATCTCTCGAATTCTGCCCTCGTGATCCAGTAGTTGTTTATCTCTCTTTTTCTCAGCTTCTTAATTTTCCATCATTTCATCTTCTATGTTACTGATTCTCTCTTCTGCCTCATTTATTCTAGCAGTTAGCGCCCCCATTTTTGATTGCACCTCATTAATATCCTTTTTGATTTCAACTTGGTTAGATTTTAGTTCTTTTATTTCTCCAGAAAGGATTTCTCTAATAACTTCCATGCTTTTTTCAAGCCCAGCTAGTATCTTTAAAATCATCATTCTGAACTCTAGTTCCGACATCTTACTAATGTCCATATTGAATAGGTCCCTGGCAGTCAGTACTACCTCTTGTTCTTTTTGTTGAGGTGATTTTTTCCGTCTTGTCATTTTGTACAGAGGAGAATAGATGAGTGAGAGAACAAAATGCTAACAGGGTAACATGACCCCAGAAAATATACACTAAACAAATCAGAAAAGACCTGAAACTGGGGGAAAAGAAAGGGAAAGAAAGATAAAAGAAAAAAAAAAAAAGAAAAAGGAAAAGAAAAAGATAAAAACAAACAAAACCAAAACAAAACAAACAGAATATGATCAAATATGATCAGGCTGGTGCATAGATCAGTGCCACACACTAGATTTTGGGTGTATTTTGGTCTTTTAGAAGAAAGTGCCTCCCAAAATTTTAAAGAAAGAAAAATTTATATATGTACAAAAATAAGGGTTAATACGATGAAGGGATGGAATATGACTATAAAGATGAAAATCAAAAGATTTTATAAAAGGAACTGATAAGAAGTTGGTTGAAAAAAGAAAGAAGAGGATTTAAAAAAAAAGCAGGGAGAGAATGTGATCAGGCAGGAGACTAGAATAAAGCCATATACTAGAGATTTAGGGTATATTTTGATTTGTTAGAAGAACTGTATCTCAAAATTTTGAAGAGAGAACAACTTATATATTTTTACCAAAAATAAGGGTAACTACTATGAAGGGATAGACTATGACTCTAAAAATGAAAAACAACAAAATATTTTTTAAAAAAGGGATTGATAAGATGTGGTTGAAAAAGGGAAAAAGAAAAATTCAAAAAAAAATCCAACTAACTTTGAAAGACTAAAGAATCATGGTAAAAAAAACATGAATTCTATGTGCAGTATTCCTCTAGCGCTGGAGTTCTGCCATTCTCATTGTTCGGTAAACTTGGTCTTGGCTGGCTGTTCTTGCTGATCTTCTGGGGGAGGGGCCTGTTGCCATGGTTCCCAAATGTCTTTGCCAGAGGCAGAATTGCCCCACCCTTGCCAGTTCTGGGCTAAATAATCTGCTCGGGTTTGCTCTCCGTAGCTTTTGTTCCCTGCAAGCTTTCCATACAGCTTTGGAGGATGAGAATGAAATGGCGGCCTCCCAATCTCCACCCCAGAGGAGCCGAGAACTCGGGGCCCCACTCCTCAGTGCACCCCCAGAGAAAAGCAGTCAGTCACTCCCATCTCCCTGGTCTCCGGCCGCACTCCATGCTCACCCGGCCTGTGACAGAGCGTTTGTAAATCTGGTACCCGACCCTGTGTGGAGTCTCCAAACCCAGCAGATCCCTGTGGTGCACTCCCGTGCCACTCTTCCCAGGGGAGGAAGGGGAGTCTCCCCAGATCTGCTGCTTGTTGGGTCCCTGCTGGAGGAGCAGTGGCCCGGCTGTTCTGCGGATCACAGTTAATGGCAACCCTGAGCTGAGGGCCCACTCCTAGGCTCCGTCTCTGCAGCTGGCATCCCTGCTCCGATACCTGGGAGCTCTGCTGCACTCAGGCACCCCCAGTCTTTCTGTGACCCCGAGGGTCCTGAGACCACACTGTCCCAGAGAGGGTTCCACCCCCTCTTAGCCACTGGAGCGACGTCCCTCAGCAGAGCAGACTTCTAAAAGTTCCGATTTTGTGCTCCGTGGCTCTATCACTTGCCAGTAGGGGCTGACAGAAACCCCCTCCCCCCGCCATCTATCTTCCCGAATATCGCCTTGGATTCACTTCTCCTCACGCCCTACCTTCCAGAAAGTGGTCGCTTTTCTGTTCCGAGAGTTGTTGCTATTCTTTTCTTTGATCTCCTGTTGAGTTCGTAGGTGTTCATAATGGTTTGATCCCTATTTAGTTGAATTCCCGGGACCAGATGAAACCCAGGTCTCCTACTCCTCTGCCATCTTGCTCCACCCCCCTGAAGTCTGTATTTAACAGTTTATGATTGAAAATAATATATAGAATTGGCAGCTTCAGAAAAAATAGAGTCATGAAGATAAGGAGGACCCCAGTCGTGGAGTGGGACAGTGGGATACACACACACACACACACACACACAGGAGAGAGAGATTCAGATCATGTTCTCATGATGTCTCAGAAATGTAATCAGTGCACCAACATTCTTCTCTTATCTGAGTTTTAAAATTATAGTTTTCTCACATAAATTTTACCATTCAGTTATCAGACATTTTGGATTCTTTTGACAGCATCAAACTGGTTTTGGAAGAAGGAGAGTTTTGGTTCTAGCAACAATTTTCATTCAGATCTCTGTTCTTTGCCTGAGTATAGATATGCAAAATCATTACTATAATTTGGTAATGTCTGCCATCTAAATTATGGATGTCTGCTAGTACATTTCTCCACACCCCTCCAGTACCCTTGCCTCAGCATCTAAGTGAGAGTAGATAACCTCAGACCCTACTCTATTGAGAATATGTATTTGCTCAGACTTAATTTATTCACCACTGCTTACCTATCATCTGCACTTTTTTGTGGATCTTACCAAATGATTAGACATAAATATGTCAACTTTCTATAGTCCTCTCTCTTCAAATTTCAATGTCTCCTGAATATTTCTCTCTACAACCAGAGGATAAAGATTCCCTCCTATTAATCAGGATAATACCCTCAACCTGGTCACACAATCACTCTTCCTTCTCTGGAATCTTGGTTCATTTATCACTTTCAATTTCTCTGGCTTAATCCCCTTTGTCCACAGACATGTCAGGAAGTCTTTCATCCAAAAAAAAAAAAAACAAAGTTCCTTATGACCTATTTCTTTTCACTTTTTTTTTTTCAACTGAAAATGTTGAGTTTTACCTGATGATTAAGAAATGCCCTCATGTTGCTGGAGTGGGGGGTGGGGTGGGAGGAATGGGGTGACTGGGTGATAGACACTGGGGAGGGTATGTGCTCTGGTAAGTGCTGTGAATTGTGCAAGACTGTTGAATCTCAGATCTGTACCTCAAAACAAATAATGCAATATATGTTAAGAAAAAAAAAAAAAAGAAGAAGAAGAAGAAGATAGCAGGAGGGGAAGAATGAAGGGGGGGAAATTGGAGGGGTAGACAAACCATGAGAGATGATGGACTCTGAAAAACAAACTGAGGGTTCTAGAGGGGAAGGGGATGGGAGGATGGGTTAGCCTGGTGATGGGTATTAAAGAGGGCACATTCTGCATGGAGCATTGGGTGTTATACACAAACAATGAATCATGGAACACTACATCTAAAACTAATGATGTAATGTATGGTGATTAACATAACAATAAAAATTAAAAAAAAAAAAGAAATGCCCTCACCCTTTTGTGTTGGTTAAATGAGCTTACTGTGAGGAACCACCCTTCCCCATATGACTGAGATAAAACTCACTTATCATGTATGAGATAGGACCCCTTAAAGGAACCCCCTTATTTTCCTGTGATAAGACCCTGTAGATTACCATTCTTTCACTCAAATGATTAGCTGAATTCACTCATTAATTGGAATAATATGCTTGTAACCAAACTTTGGTTAAGCTTTCATCCTTCCTCTGAGCTCCTGAACTTTGGTCCACCTTCAGCCTTGAGCCAGCACACAACACCTCCTGAGAACAGGATGTACTTGGAAGACATCATTCTCTGCTCTACTGATGGATTGAGCCACCCTTTCATTCCATTTCCTCCTACCTGTTTTTTTCTAGCCTTATATACTCCACTCTATACAAGAAGAATCCCTTTTGCCTAACTCTTGAGATACTTGTAGATCTTATGGTCACATTGTTCTTCCTATCACAATGGTTCCGCCCACAACACCCACACTGCAATAGTTCTTTATAAATAAAAGTCTCTCCTTATTTATTTATAATTTGTTTTTTTATTTTACAACTAAGAGTTTGAAAAGGAGGTCTAATCTCATTGGCTCTTTCTTTACCTGGGTGCTATATTTACATATAGGCAGACTAACATGATTAGCAAAGCAGGTCACCACCAGGAAAAAAAATGTCCAAGAAAAGCACCGAAGTATTCATCCTGAGAAAACTTATATTTGGGTTTAGAATTGTTTTTCTTTTAAATTATATTTACGGAGACATAATAACACTTTTGTTGCTTACGGACTCAAAGATGGCTTTATTAGGTTCTTCCCACCTCTAGTTCCCTCTCCAAACATTGCTATCTCCCTCAGCCTCCCTGCCCCCAACACAATCGCTTCCTAGCCTAGCTTGGAATGACTTTTGTATTGATTGATTTTATTTTTCTCGTCATATCTGTAGCCTTTCTTCAGGGTTGACTTTCACTTTAAATTCATTCTCCTTGTTGGAACTCCACTTCTAATTTTCTTCTAGTGTCTTTGTACAGACTTCAGTTTTATTGCCACGTGTGTCTTCTTCTATTTCATCTTATAATTGTAGTGTTCTCCTGAGTTCTTTGCCTAGTCAACTCTGATTTCTGCTCTGTTACATTTTTCCATGTTGACCATATCCAATTTTTTAATTCTAAGCCATGTGCCCAAATGCTCACTAGCTCTCTCTACCTGATAGCCTATGGGCACATCAAACACAGAGTATCTGACATATCCAAACCTCAACTCAAATTTGTTTCTTCTTTTGCATTTCTAAGTTGTTTGATTAGTGCTGTCGTCCACCTATATTCCCAAGCTAGAGGCTTAAGATTCTTCTCTTTTCTTTGCTGCATCCATGTGCCAATCCATCAAGAAGCACTACCAAGACTCTGCATCATAGATCTTCATAGATATATTTCAACCTATTCCTCTTTCCTTCCTGCTACCATATTTCTAGATCTGATTCTTATTGGCCTCCTGAATTATTGCAATGGCTTCTTGTTTCCCATGCCTCTGCTTTCCTCCAATTCATCTTTCTCCCAATAAAAACATCTAATCATACTATGCCTATGCACATAATTCTGCAGTTGTTTCACACTGCCTGAATGATAATGCCCCAACTCCAATACAATTTTTATGACCTGACCCTTGCAACCTTCCCAACTGCATCAACCACCACTCTAGACACATAATTTACACTCAAATACTATCAAACTGCTTCTAGTTCCTGGCACTTCTATGCCTTTGCCCATGCTATTCATTTCAGCTGAAATGTATTTTCTCCTCTACATGTATAGAACTCTTATGTGTCAAGATTTGTCACTGCCTCCAGAAAGTTTTCCTGGAAATTCCCAGCCTGAACTCTACTTCAGCTCTCTTCAACTTTCTCCAGTATGCACAACAACCTTTATCTCCATCATATCCCTTACCATATGTACTTAAATATTATATTCAGGTGTCTGCATTCATCACTAATCTGTAAGCTAAAGACTGTTTCTTATATGTTATTTTAAACCTGGGATTCAGCACATACTACACATTCCATAAAAGTTTGGGGAATTGCTAGTGGCTCCTTGTATTGATTATGAAAATAGTAAAAATAACTGGGGATGAATGAACAATCTAATTTGTAGCTATGTATTTTGATAAAAATAATAGCATATTTTATCTTTAGAACTTGTAAACTTATATGTGAATTTGAGAAAAATAGAAAAATATGTGTAATAATGGCAAATGTATATATGTATGTATATATGTACAAAAGAAGAATGATAGCAAAATGTTCTCTGTGGTTTTTTTTCCCCACAAACTATGGTAGTGGAATTATGTGTAATTTGGGGGAGCCTAGGAGAGCAAATTTGTTTCAATTTTCCTTATCTTTCACAGGAAATATTGGTCTTTTTTTTAAAGATTTTATTTTATTTATTTGAAAGAGAGAGAAAGTGAGTGAGAGAGAGAGCTTGAGCAAGGGGAGAGGAAGAAACAGACTCCCCGACTGAGCAGGGATCCCAACATGGGGCTCCATCCTAGAACCCTGGGATCATGACCTGAGCCAAAGGCAGACGCTTAATCCACTGAGCCACCCAGACACCCTAGTCTTTTTTATTGTCAGAAATTGTATATACATGCACACATCCATATAAAAAGTGTATATCCTTTATCACAAAAGATTAGATATAGGGAAGATCATCTCAAAATTCTTTTGATGCCATTATTTAAGTAATTTACCGAAGTTTTTCCAATATAGTTCATTGTTGTAGTTGATTTCGGAAATCTACAAAAGCCACTGAGACAAGTAAAGATATTATCTGACATTTGTATATCCCAAATATTGAGTAAAGAAAATTTTCTTTGCCTTAAAAATACTAAACTTTAAATACCATTTGGAAAATACATTTTTATTTTTATGTATCTAATCATCAAGCATCCAGAATAAGATTCTCCTTAAGTTAAATGGATTTATGAATTAAATTTTTAGTTAGGTTCCATGGAACCTAACCTAACCTAACCTAAAATGGTTTGTTCTGAGTGTCGTTTCTCAAGAAGCAGTTACACAGGCAACCACTGACAACTGTTTTCCAATCTTAATTTTTTTGACCCCATTTAGGTTTATTTGTGGATACGGACTTTAGCAGTAGCCCACCACACTAATGTCTGTTATTTGCCTTCATATCTAGTGCTATTACTTTCCCTCTGGCAATGTCAAAGTATTCTTCACAATGTCAATTTTGTTGGAATGAATTCCATTAACTCTCTTAAAGATGACGTCCTTCTATCTGGTACTTGCTTAAAGGCTAACTACTTCTCTAGGCAAGCAAAATGCTTTATACTCCAGGGTCTGAGACATAGACTTATGGAGTTTCTAAAAAGTTCAGGGTTTAATCTTTGGCATAGTATTTCCAATCGTGGAGTTCTTTCTTATCAGTTTCAGAGGTCAAGATTTGTGCAGCCTTAGCAATTTTTCAGACTTTTTTTTTAGGTTATTTTCTTTCTCAGAGAAGCTCTAATGCATATCTTCTCGTCAAGCTATCTTTTCCTACCAAAAAATAATACACAGCACCAATCCATAAAAAAACTTTCCACAACCTGTTCAATTTAAGAAAGATTTACTGTTTCACAATTTTTTCCCCTAGAATTAGGACTTGCAAGCTTAAGTCTTGTCTACAAATGGAATTTTATAATAGCCTATCACAAAACTCTTTCATCCTTTATGTTTTGTATTTTAGTGTTTTCTAGAATTCTAGTGCAAGGCTGTTGGATATTTTAGCATTCTAAACATAATAACAGTTGACATTATATAGCCTTCTGGTAATTCTAATAAGCAACACCCTTTAACTAGTTTGAAGAGTTATAATAAATCAAAAACTCCTATAGTAAGTCTGTAGTATTCTATCATTTCTTCTTTACACAAAGATTCTCTTTATGAGATAGTCAAATTCCAATTGTTTGGAATGAGGTATTTTAATTTAATTGGATTTTTTTAGGTTAACTGAATAGTAAACAAACAAATGAAAAGTTCATTCTTTTTCTTTGAAAATGTTTCTTAACTATATTTTATTCCTTGTTTTTATAAGTGTATTTATGGTAAATGTAAATTAATCAATGCTTGATGGTCTAGAATCTTGCTGTGGTACATGAAGAGCAACATAAATGTGAAATGGAAATAATGAAGAGTAAAGGGGAATATGGCTAAATTTGAACTGGTTCAAGTTATGTCCTTATTTTGTGCCTTTTTTTTTAAGTTTATTTAATAAGCTTTTTTCTTGTTATCTGCTTCATTTTCTACAGAAGTTTAGAACTGTCATTACTCCCTGGCTGGTTTGAGCCTTTAGATATGTCTTGCTTTATGCATTAACTGTTTTTAAAAATGCCAACATGTAAAATACAGAAAATATGATGTGAAAATATAGACTGTTATTTTAGCTTTAATTTCACTAGAAAGGTTCACAAGAAAAGGGAACTTCTTTGTTGTGTTTTACTGCTAAATCCTCCATGTTTAGAACAATGCCTAGGACACACTAAATGACTAATGAATTTGAGCTTGTAATTCTTGCATATGAAGTTACAAGATGGGGTAAAAAGAATCTGAATTGAGTGCTTGAGTTTGTTCCCTTCTGACTGAAGTACTAAACACTTTACCTATTACCATGTGACTCAGAAAAATCACTATGAATGCTTACTGAAAATGCATTTATGATTTGGGCATAAGTGAATAAAAATAAGGTTTTGTTTCCTAAATGTAGTAAGAGATAATATATAAAGAAATAAAATTTTGAATAAAGAGAACATACTTTGGTCAAAATCTATTGTAAATTCAAGATGACACCAGTTCTAAAAAACTTGAAGTAAAAGGTTTGAGATTAGACAATTTTAATTTTAAGAACTTAATAATGAGATTTTTAAAAGATTATATATCAGGTTTTATGCTAAAGGTGGTAGGTACATTCCCTTAACTTTTCTCATACCAGTAGAGATATAGTATGTATCTTAATTTTCTAGAGTCTAGTTTGGAGGATCAAGAACTGAGCATGGAGGCAAAAGGCAGATAGTTGGAAGTATGAACCAAGTTGCTGCAAATCTTAGATTACCAAAATAAAAACACATTTTAGTATTCGTGAATGAATATAAAGCCAAGGCTTTGAAACTAAACTCAAACATAAGTTTTGATAACATTTTCTTTCTTACAAGAAATAGCTATTAGAGACACAAGATGAATATGGCCCATTTCAAATGCAGAATCTGAATCTACTGTTTAAATTTTAAAAGCAGTGGATAACTACATTTATATAGTAGATAATGGAAAATTGAGACTTTTCAAGAACTTTAATTCTTAACTTTTTTTTTTTTTGGTCAGGATCTTTAAACCATTGAGAATCTAATAAAATTATAGACTCTCTCCTTAGGAAAAAAATTATGATCATTTAACATTTTGTGCATTTTGGGGGGGTTCATAGATCTCTGAAATCTTAGATCCCATATAGAACCTATTCTAGAATCTTGTTCTTAATAACATCAATACCCATTTTATCCTTTATACTTATATAAAATGTTAATTGTCTTTAATCATACCTATACAGACTGGTGGGCTGGGCTGCCAGAAGTATCGATTTTCTACCTGAATGCAGGTTATTCTTTCCTCTCCTTGAAGCTCATATCCTGGGTCACATTGAAAAACAACAGTGTCCCCAGGTTCTCGTCCATCCCCATTTCGAGTCCCATTCATGGGAACCCCTGGGTCACGGCATGCAGTGGCAACAGAACCTATCAAAAGACAGAAACAGACCTTTAATTTTGATGCTACCAAAATCAATTTCAAAGTTCCAGACTTTACAGTTTAGAACCTTCCTCATATCTATGTGCTTTTAGAAATTTAACTTAAGAAATTCTTGAGGCGATTTTTCAGCCCCTACCCAAAAAAATAATTTTAACTGTTTTTTGTTCATTTGTGTGCTAACTTGTTTCAGGAAGAGGCATGACATTTTAGTAGCTAAATAATAGATTTCCTAAAAATTATTAGATGTTCTGTGAAAGACTGCAGAGGATGCAAAGAAAACCACAGAGAGCTTTATCTGCAAGGGATCTATTCCATAAGGGACTTGTATCTAGAATACATGAAGAACTCTTAAAACTCAAGTGTGGTCTAGGGGGAGGAAGAAGAAAAAACATCCAGTTAAGAAATGGACAAAACCATTTCAATGAAGAGGATACTGGATGGTACATAAAAAGATTTGTTAAACATCGTTAACCATTAGGAAAATGCAAATTAAAACTGCAATGAGATATTACTATATACCTACCAAATCAGCTAAAATAAAAAATAAGATCACTGAATGCTGGCAAGGTTCCGAAGAAAATGAAATTACTCATGCATTGCTGTTGGGAATATAAAATGCTATAGCCACTCTGGAAAGAAGTATGGTAGTTTCTTGCAAGACTAAACATGTGCTTGTCATACAGCTCAGTAATTACATTTTTGTACATTTATCCCAGAGAGATGAAGACATGATCACATAAAAACCTGAACACATATTTATTCATAGAAGCTAAAAAGTAGAAACAACCCAAATGTCCTTCAACAAGTGAATAATTAAACTGTCTATTCATACCATGGAATATTACTCAACAATAAAAAGGAATGACAATACACATGACAAATTAAGTGGATCTGAAAGGAATTACTCAGAGTGAAAAAATATAATATCAAATGGTTACATACTATATGACTTTATTTATGTAACATTCTTTTTTTTAAAGTAAATGGTGTGGGTTTTTTTTTTTTTAAGATTTTTAAAATTTATTTGACAGAGAGAGAGAGACAACGAGAGAGGGAACACAAGCAGGGGGAGTGGGAGAGGGAGAAGCAGGCTTCCCACTGAGCAGGGAGCCAGATGGGGGGCTAGATCCCAGGACCCTGGGATCATGACCTGAGCCGAAGGCAGACGCTTAACGACTGAGCCACCCAGTCTCCCCTTATGTAACATTCTTGAAGAGAGAAAATCAGAAAGTTGGAAAACAGATTAGTGTGTACCAGAGGTTATTTGGGGAGGGGATGGAAGGCTGTGACCATGGCTATAAAAGATAACATGAGGGATCCTTGTGATGAACTCTACTATGTCTTTACCATGATGGTGGTGGTCATACAAATCTACATAGAACTAAATAGATATATACACACAGATATATGTAAAATTCAAAAAATTTAAATAAGATTGATAGATTGTATCAAAGTCAATTTTCTGGTTGGGATATTGTGCTACAGTTATGCAAGAAGTTGTCATTGCAGGAAACTGGGTGAAGAGTATACAGGATCTCTTTATTATTTCTTACAACTGCATATAAAAGTGTCTAAAAATAAAATGTTAAAAAGGTAATTAGAGAAGAGGAGAGTAGTATGAGACCATAGGAAAGTAACTGTTCTTCTATATACAGTATATGACACATTTAATAATAGTTAACTCCAATTATTCAGGTTAATGGAACAAAATATTATTTTGAATTGCCATAAAGTAGATTTACCCCAAAGCATATGGCAATTAAGTATCAAGACAAAGAAGCTATTAAAATTTCCATTTAAACTATTATTAAACTAAAATCATAAATGTAGGATTCAGCACTTGTATAAATTGTTTTTTAAGTTGCATATTAAACTAATGACACAAATTGCTGGATTACAGACACATAACTGGTATTCACTCATTCATTCACTTACTAATTTAATATATTCCAAGCATTGTGCTAGGTTCTAGGAATACAAAGAAAAAATGAGCAGACACAAATAGAACTGAACAGACTTCAAATTATTTTGCATATTGGTGGTACTAATAAAGAGATTCTATTATAAACATCCTGAGTGGGTAGGTAGTTACATAGATACATAGGTAGGTAGGTAGAGATAGATAGATGATAGATGATAGATAGATAGATAGATGATAGATAGATGATAGATAGATAGATTCATCAATATATCAATCTGTTAATCTGTCTAGTAAACTTGTTATAGCTCAATACACATACACAACAAAAATATCAGTACTACCACAGTATTGTAATGTTCTGATTCTCAATGTTGTATAGGAATCAAAAGGAACATATCAATTAAAAAACTGAAAGAAAAAAAAGGATATTGGTGGGATGTTAAGCCTGACACTGAAAGACAAGCAGTAACTCTGTTAAGTGTCCGACTCTTGATCTCAGCTCAGGTCCTGATCTTAGGGTCATGAGTTCAAGCCCCATGTTGGGCTCTATGCCCAACATGGAGCCTATTTAAAAAGAAAAAAAAAAAAAGAAGAAGATAAAAAAGGATATGTTAAAAAAAAGGGGCACATGGTGGCTCAGTCAGTTGAGCATCTAACTCTTGGTTTTGGCTCAGGTAATGATCTCAGGATTCTGAGATCGAGCCCCCTGTCGGACTCTGAGCTCAGCACTGAGTCTGTTTGAGATTCTTTCTGAATATTAAATCTACCTTCATAGGAGCTCCTTTTTGGAACAGTTGTTTTTAGTTGTTAATAACAAACCCATATTAGAGAATACTGAGGGAATGGGGTAGGGACTTGGTTGCGATTTCCAAGTGAATTTGTTCTGTAATACCCATGTGTCCTTTAGCAGAGCATCTATAATGCATCACAGACTCTGGACAATTTTGATTTTGCAATATTGATAGAGATTTTTGTGAAGTATTTTTGTAATAAACTGAGTCATTAATGTTTTCTTGAATTGCTTTGGGATGGTTTTCACCCAAACTAAACTGATACATGTATTAGTTTTACAATATATTAGTGGGGAGTGATGTTTTACATACGAGATTCACATTAAAGATGCTTTTACTGGAAAGAAGTGGCATAAATATGAAATGTGCTCTACTTTCAAAGTGAAAAATAACAATGACATGGATTTATAAGAAAACTTCATTATTTTTTGTTGTTGAGGCTTCCCAAGCACTGGAGTGTGTTTCTGCAAAAATCTTGAAGCCTCAAATGAACATTCTCAAAAATATAAATGAATGTATAACAATGTTACAAAAGTATATTGATACAAAATCAGTAAAAATAATCATGTCTTAGATGAATTTGAGGGAAAAAAAGATGTTTTTGCTCTATTGTCAGATTTACTGTGCTTAAAGTGAAACCAAGTGGTTAAAATAAGATGACTTTGATATGACAACTAATATGCAGTATGTGAAAATATGCATTTGCTTTTGGGTCTGGTCAACTTGAAAAAGAGAGGTGGTGGACACATATTGTTCCTTTTTCTCTCAATTAATAAATTAGGTTAAGATTTTAAAGCGCAATAGAGAATGATGGAGCTTAAAGATGGGAGATATTTTTTTTTCCTCTTGGAATTACTTGAATTCTAAAAGCAATTAGTTAAATACACACAGGAACAATTATTTGGTGTGAACGCTGTTGTCCTATTTTCTTTATTTATTCAAAGATTGAACTTCATACTGGCTATACTCTGTGTTTGTGGGCTGACAAAATTATAATAATTTTAAAATCAATCATTCTTGTTTTCTGTATTGAATAGAAGCTATAGCCACTGAAGAAAATAAATAACCACTTAAGGATCCATACTATATCTCCTTGGGAATTAGGAGTGAAATAATCTCACATACTTAGGATAGTTACAGTAGCACTTATATAATATTAGAACTTAATAAGGTATTAGTCATAAATATAAAAATAGATTGACGATTTTTATTTGATATTAATTTTTCACTTTTGCGGAACATAAAATTCTCAGAATTTATAATTCTTATTTGCTTTTTCTTTTTGTTATATAAATTTTATGTAGATGCTTGATTCTCTTTATTTTAAATTGTTTCAAATTTAATTGATGAAATGAAAATCTGTACTTATTCTACATTGAAGTCTGTCATTCATTCCTGATTTTTTTTTCTAACATTAATATGTAAACAGAAATTCCAACATAGATAAAGGGTCTTAACAACCTGGTGGTGTCTCACCTGTAATGATATTATGAAACGAACATTCTGGAAATGGCATATAATAGACTATTTATATATATGATATAACATCCAAATATAGCTTGGATTTAACTTACAAAACTTTATTAAATTGACAATAAATGATAACTGCCCTTCCTTGTCCCCCCACCCCAAAAGGACTGGCCATTTATATTTAAGTTATTCTAGAATTTGATTCATCAAGTGGCTACTGTAGATTATGCTCCTTATACTAGCTCACTATTCCGCTGAAACAATAATAGTCACAGGGAAAAAGTATGTAACTAGAGTATGTGAATAGTTAATATTTTTTTTAAAGATTTTATTTATTTATTTGAGAGAGAGAGAGAGAGCTCATGAGAGGGGGAGGGCCAGAGGGAGAAGCAGACTCCCCGCCAAGCAGGGAGCCTGATGTGGGACTCGATCCCGGGACTCCAGGATCATGACCTGAGCCGAAGGCAGTCGCTTAACCAACTGAGCCACCCAGGCGCCCTAGTTAATATTATTAATACATAATATTTCCGGACACTATCTTTCAAATCCTGTGTTATGAGCTATTTTTCACTTGATTGAGAAAAAGTCTAGGTGCTACTATTATCCGTATTTTTCCAATGAGAAATTTAGGCTTATAAGGGATAAGAAACCTGCCCAACATCACACAGTTATTTAGGGCAGTTAAAATGGGAATGTAGACATGAGAACGTACCCAAGGGACATTTCTTAAGTAAAAATGATAGAGACTTTGAAGTAAAAAATGCTTAACATGTAGACTACATTATAAAACTTGAAAGATATGATTACTTAAAATGAAATTTCTAAAATATGTTATTAAACTTTAAGTGTCATTCTAAAATCAAAAGAGCAACTATCTGCCTATCATTCTGATGGAGCAGTCCAAAAGACTATACATTTACAACACTTGACTTTAAATCTAATTAAATAATGTATTACTAAAAACAACTACACAGCTATCAACATACCTGTCTTATCCACAGGTATGTGTTGTGTCAAACTAAATAAAGTCTGTGTATCTAAGAAAGGGACACAGTTAAACATGAAGAACAATTAATTTAGAAGGGATTCCAATAAAAAATGATAATAATGATTGCTCTCTCTATTGAGAGCATATATTGTCCAAAGCACTAGGCTAAAGGCTAAGTTTATACTCTTAAGCCAAAACAAATCCTCATGAAGTATTATTATCATGTCCATTTTTAAATGGGTAAAATGAGCCTCAGTGATTGCTTGCTCTTAGCAGAGGGGGGATTTGAATTCAAGAAACAACAGAGTTTTAGCCACTATACTATATTGTCTTAGTACAATCCTGTGCCATTACCAGATAAAACAAAACAAAGTCATGTCCTACTAAGGAAACTTTTATAGTTGTTTACTGATAAAAGAATTAGATCTAGTTTTAAATGGAAAAGCAGAAATATTGAACAGCTTATAATTCTTTATTGCTACACAACAAAATTTCTTGCTGCTAATATTTCACCATAAAGGGGAGCGAAAAAGACAGACTCAGTTCTTTTCATAGGTATTATTAAGAACAATAGAAATACAATCTAGCCATATATATGGTAAATTTAGCCATATATGTGCCAGATGGTGTTCTTAAATTATAATACTAAGGACATTCCACTCCAACTGTTTTTTTCATTCTCTCTCTTCTCATCCTCTTTTGCCTGATTTCTTCCTTATAGTTCACTGAGAGAGTAGAAGCAATAAGACAGGCATACCCTCATTTTAGCACCACCAAATCTATCAGCCCACTGGTGTTTGCACTTGTATTCTCTACTTCCCCTGCTGTTGGAATGGAGACGGTGTTTTTGCTCTACATACGGTCAACACTAGTTCTTGTGCTGCTGGTATTAAACTCTCTTCATCTCTCAAGGACTTTATTCCTAAACATTTCTTATCTCTTCTGAATTACCAGTTCCTCCTTCCTCAATGGTCCATTCCCAGTAGCATACAGATATAATTTATATCTTCCATCTTAAATAAACAAACAAAACTCTCATTACATCTCCAACCTCTTCCAATTATTTTCCCCATTTCTCTCCTTTTTTTTTTTTTTAAGATTTTATTTATTTGACAGAGAGAGACACAGCGAGAGAGGCAACACAAGCAGGAGGAGTGGGAGAGGGAGAAGCAGGCTTCCTGCGTAGCAGGGAGCCCAATGCAGGGCTCAATCCCAGGATCCTGGGATCATGACCTGAGCCTAAGGCAGATGCTTAACGACTAAGCCACCCAGGCGCACCTTCTCTCCTTTCTTTAATAGGAAACTTACTAAGCATCTCTCTTAAGGGAGATATCTGTACAACTATTTCCAGTTTCATCATCAGCCTTCTATCTGATATATTTACTAAACTGCTCTTGTTAAATCTAGCTGCCAGATCCAATGGTAACTTCTGTACCCTCTTTTTTCAGAAACTTCACAGCAACATGTACCACAACTGATCGTTCATTCCTTCCTTCTTCAAGCACTTTTAATGTCCTCCCAGTCCTCAGACTCTGCTAGCTTTCTTTTTGGCTTATTTGTTGTTCCTTTTACAGTATCATCTGTTATTTCTATCTTTTTAACCTATTGACTGAGGGCTAGAAAACTCCAGGGATTAGTGCTTAATATTATGCTCGCTTTTTCATACAATTTTCTTCAGGATAACTTCATCTGACCCCATGGTTTTAAATACTCTTTTTAGGTTATGCCTCCCAAATTTATATATTCAGTCTTGATGTCTCTCCTGAGCTCCAGACCATGCTATTCAACTGCCTATTTAGCTCCTTTACCTGGATATCTAATAGACCCTTCAACTTACCACATCCAAAACATCCACAAAATTATAAAATCTTTTAATTTTCAAATTTTTTTGGAAAGAAAATGATAAAAATCTATTAAAATTTCACCTTTGAATATAATTTTTCCTATGTTATTAATGTCAATAAAATCAAATAAAAGTTCCATTTGGAAATTAAAAATTTCTCAAACTTCTAATTTATAAAGCATCCAGATATGAATACTTTTGTTAGAAATAAATTCACCATAAAAATTAACAATTAGGCATAAGGAATAAATTGGACATCAGCAAAAATATGAAGTCTTACAATTTTTACTCCTTTTAAGACAATTATCATATGGTTTCATTTATATGTGGAACATAAGGAATAGCATGGAGGACATTAGGAGAAGGAAGGGAAAAATGAAGAGGGGGAATCAGAGGGGGAGACAAACCATGAGAGACTATGGATTCTGGGAAAAAAACTGAGGGTTTCAGAGAGGAGGGGGGTAGGGGGATGGGTTAACCCAGTGATGGATTTTAAGTAGGGCACATAGTGCAATGAGCACTGGGTGTTAAATGCAAACAGTGAATCACGGAGCACTGCATCAAAAACTAATGAAGTACTGTATGGTGACTAACATAACATATTAAAAAAATAAATTAAAAAAATAAATTAAAAAAATAAAAAATAATACATTTTTACTCTTTTTAAGCTAGTGACTTTACCTTGTATGATAGCATTTGATACCACTAAGTTATGACTGAGTTCTCAACATTGTTACAACTCATCAGTGCTATAAATGTACTTCTGACTTCTCATCTTATGTTTTCTTTAATCTAAATGAGAGTGTAATTTAATTAGAAATATACACTTTACCTAATACATATTTTACAATCCTAACCAGTGCATATATAGATTTCAAGTACAATATGGATGATAGCTTGAACTATGACTCAGAGATAATGTCTGAATGACTATCTTAGTGACCTTCGGCAAATTAATGTACCAGTTTTCTTATTGCATTGTTTTCTAAAATGGGGAATAAATACACTAAAATCACTCATAAGTTCCAGTGTGTGCTTTCTATTCTGAAAATTGATACTTTGGTATAAACTTGTTTATCACAAGACCTTTCAAAAAAGAAAAACCTAGGATTTCATACAGTTGAATAAGTAATATTATTGTAAACAAGAGAGACTTAGATTCTAGTCTCTCCTATGGTAAAAAAGGACATTGATCATATTGCACTTGTTCCCTGAATTTTAGCTGCCTCATTTGTAAAACTGGCATAGTAATATTTTATCTGCCTGATTTAGTATCGGATAGAATCTTAAAGTTCCATTCTAACAACTATGTTATATAATCTTATGAAAATATCAATTCTGAAATGAATTACTCAAAACCAGTGGTTTTGTATGTTTTTGCAATATCAGGAAACTTTGGCAAGGTCATAGTCCAAATTTGGTATTCACAAGACCTTACATTCATTCCCCCCTTCCAGTTTCATTGCCTTATACTTTTGTATTGACTGAGAAATGGCTCTATATTTTCAACTTCACTGTCCATAAGGAAATCAAGTTGGGTAATGGGAATATTTAATCTGGAAGGAAATTCCATCCAGAGTCAAATTGATCAGAAAATATTTGAAATGCAGATGGTAACCTAGAGGTGGATTTCACCCTGGAGTATTTTGCCCTTGATTGAGCTCTTGCTTTGTACAAGATTATAAAGAATGTTCAACATCATTACTAGGCCTACACTCTGCCAGCTATTCAGTATGTGGCTATCTTTAGAATTTCATTATGTTTCTAAGGATACACCTAATGATATGGCAAGTCAGGTTAAAGTAGATGGCAGCATGACAGACATTCCCATCAACCCAGGAGGAAACAAAGCTGCTAATGCACGGGATGCAAAAGGAACTTCAAAACCAGTGTTGTAATATACTTCTAAGAATATAGAAATTTATTTTAAAGAGATATATTCAATTATTTCACTAGATAATTGTTCACCCACAATGATCCAGGTATTATGCTTGATATTGGAGATATATTTTAATGAGACAACACCTCCCTACCTTCATTGTGGCTTATGCTCCAATATGAGGACAAAAATGGGAATAAAATTACTGATACAATTTTTGTGAAATCATAAGCCATGTTAGGTTGATGACCCAAAGTTACCTATTCAGGAAATTGATTTTATATCTAAAAATTATAAAAGATTATACAAAAGTCTAATTTGAAATTGAATTCTAATATTAAGGTATCACTAGAAATAATAAGCAAAAAAGGAAAAATCATATAAAAATGGTTTTACATTATTTTTAACTGCCAGTATATAGTATCAGTGCACTTTGGTTTTACATTATTAAAAGATTTCCTATTCAAGCAGATTCATTTAACATTTGCTAAGTACTAAGTACCAGGTGCAGTGCCAATTTCTAGGGATACAAATGTTAATATGTTAACATCCTTGCTCTTCAAAGGAACATAATCTAAGAGGGACAGCAGATGTGTACACAGCTTTAATATAATAAAATGGGTATTAAAATCAGGTGACTTTTTATCATTCAAACTGAAAAGTTCCAAGAATGAAACAAGAAGTTAAAATTAATTTATATAATTAAAAATATGTATTGACTAACAAAATTGGTATTATATTGATGAACATTTCAAAGGAGTTATCCATACAAAAACTGTTTTTAAAATAATTTCTAAAAAAATGCCATATGTCTGTGCACAAAGAAACACACTCTTTATCTGAATTATCTAAACATTAAAAATAATGTAATCAAAATAATCATTTGTGGTACATATGCACATTTTTAATTGGTTTCTTACCTATTATTTAGTGCTTTTTACTCTTTTTTCCTAAAGAATTAATATATTCTTATTTTTATTAATATTGTTAAAGATATTTTTAATACATTTAAAGTCACTGGCATGTTCAACTGATGTCTCTTTATAGCTATCTGGTAGGCTGAGATATCTGGTAAGCTTAGGGCTAATTTTTAAAACGGAGGAAAGTTTCAATTTGATTTTTTTCATACAGCAATGTGCATATATTTCACCTCAAATATTATCACAGGTACTGGATTTTATCTCTTTTCAGATACCTTTCTTTGACAAAGATTTTTACAATAAATACTTATTTTCTTAAATTATCTTTTTTTTTTTTTTTTAAGTAGGCGCCACACCCAGAGTGGAGCCCAATGCGGGGCTTGAACTTACAAGTCTGAGATCAAGACCTGAACTCAGATCAAGAATCGGACACTTAACCAACTGAGCCACTCAAGTGCCCCTTAAATTATGATTTTTAAAATATTCACTTACAAACTGTAAGATTGTGGGTTTTTTCAATTTTATTCCATTCCAGCATGAAATGTAAATGTAATACAATTAAAAATAAAATAGTTTCAAATTTCAAATAAGATAGTGTTTGAGCTTTCACAATTTTATAAAAATAATATTTAAATGTCTTCCTGATGCTAAACTTTGTTGTTGATAATTGTAATTCACTAAAAACTTCAAAACTGAAGATTTTTACCACTTCAATAACTGAATACTTTGACTAAAGATTTTCAACTGATTTAATGAAAACCACACTTAAAGGTTTCATTTTCAAAAAATTTCAACATGGTAGTAGAACATTTTGGTCTATTTTGCAAAATAGTGCTTCAGAGATGCCAATCTTTCAAAGTGTGAATGACAAGGAGCAACAAAAAGAGAAAATGGTACATACTCAAGTTCACTTATTCATTTTTGAATCAGCATTCCTCTGTCACACACATACATGAATGTAATTAAATTATTTCACTGTATGTAAATACATCTGTAAATTTTAACATTTTTATTGTGATAAGTAGCATTTGCTCGGTCACAGTTATGAATTATATGTACACCACAACCAAGTCTAAGTCTATTTCTATTCCCTAATTTTATGAGAGCTTTGTTTTTATCATGAGGCTATTTATCATCAAAATTTGTATTTGTATTTTTATCACAAAACAAATAACTATATTTAATATTAAAATTTTAAAATGTGAACTTTGTCTTACTTAAAAAATATTTAAAAGAAAATTGTCTGCTTAAAGTTAAAAAAAAATTTACTATGGTATTAAGATATATAGAAGTGAAATAAATGAAAACAATAGCCCAAAGGACTGAAGGAGAAATGGAAATTCAGTATTGTAAGGTTCTTATATGAGAAGTGGTATAACAGAATTTGATGATAAGTCTTGCTAAGTTAAAAATGCATGTTATAAATATTAGAGCAGGTACAAAAAAGGTATAACTAATACATTAAGAAAGTGAAATTAAGAAGAAAAATCTCATTTAAAATTGCATCAAAAGGAATGAAATACCTTGGAATAAATTTAACCAAGGAGGCAAAAGATCTGTTTTTTGAAAACTACAACACATTAAGAAAAGAGATTGAAAAAGATACAAATAAATGGAAAGATATGCATGCTCATGGATTGGAAGAATTAATATTGTTGAAATGTTCATACTACCCAAAGTAATCTACAAATTCAATGTAATCCCTCTCAAATTGCATTTTTCACAGAAATAGAACAAATAATCCTAAAATTTGCAAGGAACCACAAAAGGCCCTGCATAGAAGAGCAATATTGAGAAAGAAGAACAAAGCTAGAGCCATCACACTTCTTAACTTCACACTCGATTACAAAGCTATCATAATTAAAACAGTGTGTTATTGTCATAAAAATAGACACATAGATCAATGGAACAGAATAGGGAACTCATAAGTAAGCCCACACATATATGGTCAATTAATTTACAGCAAAGTAGCCAAGAATATACCATGGGGAAAAGACAGACTGTTCAATAAATGGTGTTTGAAAAATTAGACAGCCAAAAGCAAGAGAATGAAACTATCTTACATTATACACAGAAATTAACACAAAGTGGATTAAGGACTTGAATGTAAGACCTGAAGCCATAAAGCTCCTAGAAGAAAACATAGGCACTAAGCAACTTGACATAGGTCTTGGTGATATTTTTAAAAATCTGACACCAAAAGTAAAAGAAACAAAAGCAAAAATAAATAAGTGGGACTGTATCAAATTAAAGAGCTTCTGCACAGCAAAGGAAACCATCAACAAAATGAAAGGCAACATACTAAATGGGGGAAAATATTTGCAAGTCATATATCTGATAAAGGGCTAATACCCAAAATATTTTAAAGAACTCATATAACTCAGCAAAAAACAACTTAAAAAAACAAATAGAAAACAATCTAATTAAAAAATGGGCAGAAGATCTGAACAGACATTTTTCCAAAGAAGATGTACAGGTGGCTAACATGTACAGGAAAAGATGCTCAACATCATTAATCATCAGGGGAATGCAAATGTAATCACAATGAAATATCATTTCACATCTCTTAGAATGGATATTATCAAAAAGACCAGAAACTATAAGTGTTCTCAAGGATGTAGAGAAAAGGTAATCTTTGTGCACTGTTGGTGGAAACATAAATTTGTGTAGCCACTATGAAAAACAGTATGGAGATTCCTCAAAAAATTAAAAATAGAATTTCTATATGATCCAACATTTCCACTTCTGGGTATTTATCTGAAGAAAATGAAAACACTAACTCAAAACTATATATAGTTCATTGCAACACTATTTACAATAGCCAAGATATGCAAACAACCTAAGGGTCTATTGTTAAAGGAATGGATAAAGAAATTGTGGTTTCTTTAGCCACACACACACAATGGAATATTATTCAGCTATAAAAAAGCTATAAAAAAAGAATGAAACTTTGCCATTTGGGATAACATGGATGGACACTGAAGGCATTATACTATGTGAAATAAGTCAGAGAAAGACAGATAACGTATGATTTTTCTTATATGTGGACTCTAACAAAAAAGTTTAAAAAATAGAAAAAAAAAGCTTATAGATACAGAGAACCAATAGGTGGTTGGCAGAGGCAGGGGGTGGGGGAGGTGGAGAAATGGGTGAAAGGGATCAAAAGTTTAAAAAAGTTAATAGAGGAGAAAAATATGATCATTACAAAAAGGAACAATGAACAGGTGGATCCAATAAAATGATAGTAATATGGTAGACAAAGTAAACCATATGAAAAATTTACATTAAATGTAAATGGTCTAATAACAGTCTAAAGACTATATAAAAAGTGGAGATTTTCAGACTGTATAAAGAACTGAGACTCAATCATGTGCTATCTACTAAAAACATACTTTAAATATACAGACAAACCAAGTTAAAAGGATGCTGAATAGTACACCAGTGTTATACTAATCATAAGATATTTAATATGAGACAAAGAAAATTTCAAGACATGGTAGATTATCAGTGAGAGACATCTTTCTTAGTAATGAAAAGTCAGCTCATTAAAAAGACATAGCACCTAAAATGTTATGCACCTAATAACATATCTTCATAATACACAAAGCAAAAATATGTCAGGACAGATAGAATAAGTAGACACATCCACAATTGCAACCGGGCATTTCAACACTTCCTTTCATTAGTTGATAAACAAAAGTACACAGAAAACCAGTAATGATATAGAACACTTCAAACAGAACACTATCAACCACTATACCTAATTGGTATTTACAAAACACTCCATTTGGCAAGTGCACATTCTTTACAAATGCACACAGTATTTTAGAAAACCATATGCTGGACCATAAAACAAGTCTAAATAAATTTAAAATTATTAAAATGTTAAAATTTTAACTGAATTTGTAATACTAGATGTTTTTTCTTTGACACAATGAACTTTCAAAGATGACACTTTGATTTCATGAAGTGGATGTAAACAAAATTTTACTGGAGTTAAAATATTTGAGGCGATTGATGTTACTGATTCTCTAAAGCAATAATGTAACTTACATAAAATTGAACTTATTGAGCTATTTGTGAAGTTCTTCAATGGAAGCTGGCATATTAATTTTCATATGCATGAGGAAGAAAATTTAGAATACAAAGTAATGAAATTAGTAGGGTTTTCATTTGCTCTAAATGAAACGTCATGTTTTTAAGCGGATCTATGTCTTCTGGTTTTCACATGGTCAATTGACACTGCTATGGTCCCCATGTATGTTAATAGACATTATGTGCAAGTTGCATTTTCAGAGTCAATTTTATTTTTAATTGAAATGCTATTGGGCTTTTTGATGATTAACATACCGACATTATGAGCAATGTGTACATAATCCTTAACATATCAGTACTAAAAATCTAAAAACTATGTAGTTAATTTAAACAGCTATTCTAATGATCTATTGTCTGAAAATGTGTGGAGAATTTGTTCATAAAACAAGAATACCACATATCGCTATCTTGAAATAACACACTCTTTAGCTCTAAATTCCCAACATTTCATGTTTTAATATCATACACGCTACATTTTCAACCAAAATAACCCATCTGTCATATACAGTTAATACATTAGTAGAAAAAACAGACCCATTACTACAAATGATGTCATGGTGCCAGGGAGCATTTTCATTTAGGATATAATTGCACTAAGAACAGGGCTATAGAAGACAGGTATTTTAAAATAACCAAGACTTATTTAATACATCCAGATGAAGTTGGAGTTAATACATGATCATGGCTTCAAATGACCATTTAATTATATTTTATATTTTAGAATATAAAATTGCCCCTCCACCTCCTGTATAATGTTAACATGAACATGAGGCAATAAAGTCTCACGTAATTCAGTATTATATTACTTTTTGGTTGCACAGAAAAATAATCAATCAACATATGATTTCCTCTGTAAAACATTTTTACCACTTATCTCAACATGTTTTACTGAAAGGGGATTGTGTGGGACTCTCTGCTTCTGCTAAAAATATGTTTCTGGATGTACCAAAATACTTTGATTTACAAATACTAATAAAAATATTCTAGATTCTTTCCTGCTATCTTTTGGGGACCCAGTTTCAACTTTTTCTTTTTTCTTTTTTTTTTTTTTATTTCTTTATTTGACAGAGAGAGAGCTAGTGAGAGCAGGAACACAAGCAGGGGGAGTGGGAGAGGGAGAAGCAGGCTTCCCGTGGAGCAGGGAGCCCGATGCGGGGCTCGATCCCAGGACCCTGGGATCATGACCTGAGCCGAAGGCAGACGCTTAACGACTGAGCCACCCAGGCGCCCCAGTTTCAACTTTTTCAAAGATAAGTTTGTCTTACATCTTTGGGCATCTCTGCTTAGGCTCTTCTTGACAGTATCCTTTGGCTGAACTGACCTGCCTTTTGAATGGTGAAATCAGCTTTCTTAAGAAATGAATATTCAGTACATACATTTTCATTAAACATGTACTTTTTAAAATCTCACTGCTGCCCTAAATGTTTACTGCAATAAAATTTTAAAAAATATTATTTTTTAAATTAATTTTATTTTATTATGTTGTCACCATACATTATATCATTAGTTTTTGATGTAGTGTTCCATGATTCATTGTTTGCATATAACACCCAGTGCTCCATGCAATACATGCCCTCCTTAATACCCATCATCGGGCTGACACATCCCCCCACCTCCCTCCCGTCTAAAACCCTCAGTTTGTTTCTCAGAGTCCATAGTCTCTCATGGTTCATCTCCCCCTCCGATTTCCCCCCCTTCATTTTTCCCTTCTTTTTTTTTTAACGTATAATGTATTATTTGTTTCAGAGGTACAGGTCTGTGATTCATCAGTCTTACACAATAAAAAATTATTTCTATGATAAAATAAATAGTTGTGAATTGACCCCACAAAATAAATAACAAAAATACTCATAACAAGGTAATGCAGACTATATACTTCAGCTTTCCAGTGCATCTCCTGAGCCTCTACTTCTGTGCATATTTCAAGAACACATTTTTCCTGCTAATCCTGCCAATTCATGTTCTGACAGCTTTACGTATCTTTCAAACCACAGCAAGACCATGACATAACTTGCTGTTATACAAAATAGCTTGCAGGGAAGTAGCATCAAATGCTTCTCCCACTACCTACCAAGATCAGAATGAGTTAGATGTTCATATCTGAGAATATTTTATTTATCTACAAGTGTCCTATAAATTCTCCTTGAAAGGGAAATATGAATTACCTGGCATATGGAAAAGATTAGAAAATGGAGATGGGTTATCAGTATTTGTTTTTCAAATTTAATCATGCATAATAATTACTCTGAGCCCTGTAAACATATCTCACCCATGGCTAGGTGAGGTCAAATACAAAAGAGAGGTCTAATAAATACACCTTGGGTATTTTAGCAGAATACTAGTCTATTACTGTAAAATACTGGCCTATTTTGGCCAAAATAATGATACTTTGCTAAAAAAAAAAAAAAACAGAAAATACAGATCCAAGTGCCAAACCAGTCAGGATGCTAGGACAACATGCATAAACTGGGATTGCCCTGGGCACACTCGACCATATTGCAATTCTAATAAAATTTGCACCTAGTACCAGAGCAGTACAGATGTGGCAGTGACTAATTCTGCCTAGGAGTTCATCGGTACCAGAAGTATCATTGTCCTGGACCTTGGAAAAATGCCTAAGAATTTATAGATTTTGAATGTGGACCTATGTGTTTTAGGAATATGGAAGAGAAAGAGAAATGTGAAAGGACAGGACAGTGTCGTCATATGACTGGATGTGTATAATGAGTAGTGAAGGATGGCACTGGCAGGCAGTTTGGGTGCAAATCATGGAGGCTTTAAATGTAACGCCAAAGTTTTGAACTTAAAACTTTGTGCCCATTAAAAAAAAAGTGAAATGGAGGGGTGATGTCTGATTTGTATTTTAGAAACATCAGTCAGGTGGAGATGTGGAGAAAAGTCTGGCTGGAGGGATAATGAAGTGAGTGGCTAGTTGACTGTCACAGCAATGCAGGTGTGCTGTACTTTGTTCCCAAAAGGGAACAAAGGCGGGGGCACCATGCTGTCTTTTGAGGCTGGGAGACATCAACCTCTCCTGGCTAAGGGATCCATTTCCTTGAGAATTTTCAACAGCATAAGCTATAGGCCTTCGTATGCTGTATTACCTAGCGGGGGCAGATTCTTAAGAGAGGTCAGAGAGTGAAGAGCATAGAAAATGCTCTGTCAAAAGCAGCTATTCTGTGGGCAAATGACAGCATGATACCCCAAAGATGACTTCCCTGTGGAACTAAAGTGGGACGAGAGAGGCAGATTACACATTGAAGCAGGGGATACAGAGGCTGACTGCTGAGAACCAAGGACAGCACACAGGACAGCATGAGGTGGCCGTGTTAGACTTAAGTAGCTCTGATTAAGCAAAAGTGCCTTGCAGACTATAACACCAAGAAGCAACGTGACATACTCTATAAATGAACAGATCATGAAATGGAAGGCATGTGGCTGCCAATAGTGGCTTAATGATGATTATGAAGTTGGTATGTGACCTACATTTCAGTTAAATTCACTTGCACCAAGTTCGGTGAAATACATTTCGTTGGTTGCATTTTGTTGCTGAAGGCTTTTCTGCTAGTGTTGCCTGACTTGTTCCTCTTTTTAAAATTCATTATTTGACACTCACTAAACAACAGCTATTTGCTCAAAAGAGGACCAAGCATTGTGGAGGTGGGGGGGAGGGAAGGGGACAGAATACAATACAAGTCTGATTTAATTAAAATGATACATCTTAATTTGGCTATGACTGTCCTGGCTTATGCTTGTTGTCCAGCTTAATTTTAAATAGTGTCTTCTTTCACTCTCAACAATCATCTTTGGTTTGAACAATAAATTTTATGATTGTCCTAAATAGAAAATTTGTTCTTTACGGACATTAGGGAAACAAAGGTACTCACAATACATTTGGGGAGCAAAGATCACATAATTAAAACATCTTCAGAACAATGAATTAGAAACTATATTCTTCTCTTTGGAAAAAAAAAATACAGCTAGAGCTTGGGGCATGGGCTGGAATATGCTTTAGAAAGCGAGGGCAGAAAATGTTTTATAAAGAGAAGTCTTGCGCCGAGTCTGGAAGAATGAGCAAGAGTGAAGCAAAAGAGCAGAGAAATGCTTAAGGTGAAAAATGTTTACACAGAAAGCAGCACAAGGTGTGTGTGTGAGTGTGTGTGTGAGTATGAGTGAGTGTACGGGCGTGTATTTATGAAACTAAAGAGATTTGCCTGCATGAAAGGGAAAATGCAATTGAGAAATAATTGGAGATAAATATGTTTAATAACTGGTCCCTAATAGACTCTCCTACAGTAAATGAACAAATGAATGAATGGGTAACATGATTCAAATTTATATAGGGGAGCAGACATCAGGTAAGCCACTGAAGTGACACTCTGCCCTGTGAGCCGAATTTCACCTACAGCAGTGGTTTATTGCCCTGTAGTTTATTACCATTTTCTTTAAGATTGTTTACCTTGAAACTTAGATAACTTTACATAAAACTCCTTATTTCAAGTTCCATTTTAAAAGTAGCCGGTCTTGGGGCGCCTGGGTGGCTCAGTCGGTTAAGCGGCCGACTTCTGATTTCAGCTCAGGTCAAGATCTCAGGGTCCTGAGATGGAGCCCCTTGAGGCGTCTTGGAGCTCCGTGCTCAGCAGGGAGTCTGGTTAGGGATTCTCTCTCCTCTCCCCCTCCCCCACCCCTCTCAAATCAATCGATCAATCTTAAAAAAAAATAAAAATAAATAAAAGTAGCCTGTCTTCCTATAGGGCAAGATGACTGTAGTCAGAGGGGGCAACGGTCCCTTCTAAAAGGCCACGCATTCCTTCATGCTTTCCTTCATGCCTTGTCACTGCTTCGCTTGTGTAAGATGTGGTACTTGGGAGCATAATCAGAAACACAAGCTGATTAAATTGTAGAACTTCATTGTAACTAATGATTTATAACTAAAAGCTTTCTATTTTCTCTAGCATATTAATACATGTATCTAAATAATAATGATAGCATAATAATGGCAATAATTACCAAGCCTTTACTAGGCACCTGAAACAGCAAAAAGCTCCCTTCAGCCACACGTGGATCTGAGCCACAGCTCCAGGCATCTGTTCTTACTATGACCTGAAACAAATTAACACATTTTCTGAACCTCCCTGTATTTATGTGGGAAGTGGGGATGACCCAACGTAAATCATATGGCTTTTGTGAGGATTAAATGAGATTATGTGTATAAAGCACCAGACATGGTTTCTGGCACACCAAGAAAGATCTCATTCATGAAAAGAGTATTTTTGAATTTGAAATTTGGATACTTGGAAAGTCATGTAAAAATGAGTAATAGAAGATATCCAAACAAGTGACTAATTTTCATCGATTGATGCTTTTCAAAATATAATATATTCACCTTCAAAGTAATTTTATTTCAATGGGTAGGTTTTTAGTCTCAGATCACGAGTACAAATTTCTATGCATCTTAGAATATTATGAAGACAGATTTATTAAAGTTCTGGTATGATGCATATTGTTTCTTTAAATGCCCTATAAGTACAATAAATATGAAAATGCATTACTAGTTTAACTGACAAATCTGCATTAAAAATTCCTGGAAACATATATAAAACAGCCGGTATCTATTAAGCAGATGAATTTGGCATTCACAACACTAGCCTCAAGCAATTTTTCACATGAGTATAACCAGACTATAAATCCCAATAACCAGTTAAGTATAAAATATTATATATTACTCATTTAAGGTAAAGGAAAGGGGAACTGTTAGTTGCCAAACGATAATTTGAAAGAACTGAAATTAAACAGCAGTCAATCTCTGACAAATTGTTCATATCCCCATAAAAAGAAAAGTAAGCAGTAAAAACTAGAAGATATAAATATGAAGAATAGAAGCCATTTATATTCACCAATTACATGGTAATTTCATTTTTCATTCTTTTTTCTTTTTCTCAGAAGGTAAAGTATAAATTTACAGACATTGGTTCTTCTATACTGATTTATACTTCTCTCACACAAGCTTGGCTTACACCATATAAAACAATTCACTCATGTTAGTCAATTATGTCAAACAACTCTGTTCTATGAACCAAAAGTCAGCCAAGTTGTTTAACTGTCTTAACCAGTTCTTTACTCAAAAGCAATATATTTTGTGGACAGTCATTTCAAAAGTTAATCTTTATGGGTTTTTTTTTTTAACTTTTTTTCAAAGGATTTCAATTTTACATTTACTCATATAGTAGTAACAGTTCACTGAGCACCAACTATATACTTGATACCAAATACTGCGTACACATGATCATGTTACATTCTAATAATGTATTTATGAGATAAGCATTATTATACCTATGTGAATTAGAAAATTCAGCCTCAGTTGATGAGATCAGGTACCCAAACTCAGTAGTTAGTAAGGAGCCAGGACTTGAATTCAGGTACATTTCAGGAACACTGGTTTGCATGCTTTCCATAAATGATCTTAGAAATTTGCATAGGTTTCTGTTAATAGGGTTTTTAAAGACTATAAAATTAGAAAATCCATTAGATAATTTTCTCAAAGAGGCAATGTATGTTGGCAATAAAAGTAAAAATATAACAATTAAAATTTTAAAGTTTTTATTCATTTTCTCCAGCTACTAAGCAAAAATCCCTTTTACAGAACAACATATATTTAGCCACTTAGCAATGCAATAGAAAGAAAAAAAGAAGAAAAAAAATGTCGTGAACACTGGTAATTACTTACAATGAATGACATTTCATTGTTATAGGAAGTCTTTAATTTAAAAGTAGATCTAAAATATTTCTCAAAGATATTTGGGAATATATAATTAAGATCTTTAGAAGAAGAAAAACAAAATTAGTAAAAATATAGGATTGCTTTTTTTGTAATGGCAAGTATTAATTTCCTTCCTTATCTACAAAAATTTCACATTTTGAAATATACAGTTTTATGGTAAACTGAGGTTACAAGCTTTTGTAAAGTATTATTTCATTTGCTGAATTATTTTAACA
The DNA here is from genome assembly GCF_011800145.1 of Mirounga leonina. Classification (NCBI taxonomy): domain Eukaryota; kingdom Metazoa; phylum Chordata; class Mammalia; order Carnivora; family Phocidae; genus Mirounga; species Mirounga leonina. Next base: position 56,768,183 of record NW_023270415.1, read on the forward strand.
TCACTTGTACTTTAAAAAAATGGTTTGACAAGTAGAAGTTCTCAATGATTAATTGATTAATTCCAAGTTAATTATATTGCTTTTTTCCAAGTATATTTTACCTTAACTGAAGATGAATAGGAAGACTAGAAATAAGAATATTTAGGATCATTAAAATTTTAAAATTAAAGTTTTGGGCAGTAAAGTTAAAGTACTATTTCAATAGCATTCTTATTTTGCATTAAAGAAATAAAATAACTCACTTGAAAATTGAATTGCAAATCCAGATTTGCTGATATAAAAATCTGTGTCAAACTGGATGGTTACTATGTTGAGAGTGCTATGGATTCCTTCAGGAATAAGAGATCCACTAATTTCCTTTAGGAGCATCTCATTTTCTGGTGGACCATCCCAAACTCGGAGTATATCATGTGATGCTTCCGTATCAAAAGCAAGAAACTGTAGGCTGTGGGAGAACCACATATCTCTGTTTGATTATTTTAAACATGGATTCAGTTTTAAATAAAGAATATAACAAATATGCATCTTTGATTTTATTAGATATTTCCTTTATTCTATCAGATAAAAAATGAATTATATAAACAGCATATCTAACCTTAATACATATTTCTCGAACAGTATAATTTATTTTTCTAGGATAGGATTAGAAGTACTATTATATCACCTTTGCAAATTACAGAAACTTCAGACATACATTCTTTTCTGTGTTCCTGAATTTTAACTGTAGCCAGAGTAGCTGATACTTAGGGAGCATGGAGTTCATGGCAGGCACTGGCTGAGGATCTAGTACATGCCAGGCACTGTGCAAAATGCATTACATATATTTTCTTTGTTTAATTGTTATAATGACCCAATGAAGCAGGAAGGTATTTTATCTCAGTTCTATAAATGTGGCAAACGGAGTTGAGACAGATTAAATAAAACTGCTCATAGGGTGGCAAAGTCATGAATTGAACTCAAGTGTTCTGACTCCATAGCATATATTTTTACCAACATTTCAAGTTTGTTTGTTTTATCAGAACCAAAATGAAGTTTATTCCAGGAAAGTAAGAATTAGTTCATATTAAAAAATCAATCAATATATTTCATCACAATGATAGGTATAAGGAAAAAAAATTACATGAACATCTCAAGATATACAGAAAAAGCATTTTCTAAAAAATTCAACATTACAATTACACCCAGTAATCTAAGAGTAAAAGGGAAGTTCCTTAATGTGAAATGAACATTTTCTACCCAAACCTACCCCCCCAAATACACAAAAACCAAAAATTTGCTTCATGTTAAGTCTGCTTTGTATCTAATCTAGACGAAATTAGTGTTTGATATTTTTTGTGGCCAGTGCCAAAAATTAGAAATCCAATTATAGCAACATGCTCAATTCTCTCTCTACATATATCGCATTCATGTTTGATATGAGAATAGTCATAGCTTTAAATTAGTGTTGCAATTTAATATCAAATACTGTTCTTTAATTTAAAAAAATTCCAGAATCCTGTTGAATTTAGTATTGTCAAGTTTACTAATTCTAATATTTAAATAATACAATGTGTGATCTATACTAAAGAAAAACAGGCTGAGAACTGATCTTATGTAGTCTATTTTGAGTTCTGCAAATTCCCTTGCAAAAGTAATACACCGGTTCACACTGAATAATTCACGGAGTGTACCTTTCAGCATGTTATATGAAGTATAATACTTGTTTTCTATAACCACCTTCACCACCCAGAAGCCTGTCTGAAATTTCATTCATATGAAACATTGTTTTGAGAGTGATAACACACCAACTAGCTCAGATTTGTTCTGAGAGGAGGATTTATTTGTTCATTTATTAATCTGTTCCCAGCCATAACCATAAGAGTTAAACTAGGATTTAGAGAATGTGATAGCCTTGGAAACCTCACTGCTGTTGTTTTAGGAGGTGATGGTTCTCCCCTCATCGAAGGGTTGATAATGTGAAGAATTGTGAGCCACCTAACTAAACTCAGCAGGAAAGAGAAATCAAATATGGTTAAAGGAGCAGAGAGCTGATGCTCCAGAGATATGCCTACAGCCAGGGAAGATGGAATATTACTGAATTCCCTTCCTTGTTTAATTCTTCCAAATGTTCACGAGGCTGAACTTACAATAGTGACATGCACAACTTTATATCCTTAGCAAAATGGTGGACTTAGCATCTTGAATCACCAAGAATTGAAAGATTAAAGTCTCAAAGAAGCATAAAAATATTCTTAATCTCTGTGGTCTATTATAACTACGAAAAGCTTCCCTCTAGGGATTATATGAGCTACCATTGTGACCCATAAATCAATAAATCATGCTTCTGAATACTTTTCATACTTTAAACAGATGAAAACCACATCTTTCTTTGCCAAGGCTAAAAATACTGAAAAACCTTTGATATTGTATAATGAGGCTGTTCAGGAATTTCAGATTCCCCAGTAATTTTGAGAAAATGAAATCCATTTACCTGACAATGTTTCCTGGATCTACCTCAATCATCCACATGCAACGCAGATTATTGTCATATGGAAAGGGATAACCAGGAGATAAGATTCTTCCTGATGATTCTCCTTTAAAACGACCTCCACATTCAGCTATAAAAAAATAGCAAACATTAAGTCATAATTGAATGCCAATCTTTGTAAAAACAATCGACAAATTTCTCAAAAATATGTATTTTTTCACCTTGAGGAAAATAAGAATTGATTATCCCTCCTCTTAAAACAATACACCTGTATATACTTTCTCAGATTAATGTTTTGATTGAAGCAAAAATATACTATACGATAAAACAAAGTCTCAAGTTAGATCACATAAGTGATAGTAAAATTAACCTAATTAGGGAATAAAAACAGGACACATTCAAGAACTCTGATTTTAGGCATTCAAAGATTTTAAGATGTGTGGTTAAGTAATGATAATTTAAAAAGGGGAAACAGATGGCAAGTTGCTCACTGCACCTTGGTTGCGGTCTGAATAATTCATCATCTTGCTACCCCACCTCTGAGAAAAACTAATCTTTACTGCAGTCCCTCAGGCCTTCTAAATTTCATTGTCCTTTTATTCCCCTTTAAATCACTCTAAACTCTTTCCCTTTTAACCTGCCAAAAGTCAAAGTGGCATTTTTATTAGATTTCTCACTTCAGTGAAATCTAGTTTAGTTTTGATGTAATGGGTCCCTAAATTTTATAAAACTCATCAAATTAAAAATGTTAAGTATTGTCATACAATATATATAGTTTTTAATCTTTTGGAGGATTTCCTCTCCATTCTGATGCTATTTAATTCACTGAGACATCTGTAGAGGTTTTACTTCAGTAAACAGATAATCTAGAAGGAGCTGTCTGTACTGGACATGAGAGAAACTAAGTGCTGCTGTTAGTATATCGTGCTACATCTCTAACCCTTGAAACAAGCATAACACTAACACATAATACATTTGAAAATTCTCCAGATTATTTCCTACCAAAACAAACAAACAAACAAAAAACCCCAAAATCTCAAAACCAAAACATTTTACTTTGTGCTTAAATATTTGAAGGTACTTCTATATTTGTTTTTCTTGTTCTCTGCACTATTACCATCTTACTCACATTCAGTGGCTGAATTAAGCTTCTTGGGTTTTTTGTTTTTGTTGTTGTTTTGTTTTTATTATTGGAGCAAAGCCTGTCAATGACAAACTTTTAGCATTTCGAAGAGACCTAATAGCAACTGAATGAAATGGTTCAAATGAGTAGGCTGTATTCATATAGGTAAAATTATTTCAAAGATTTTTACATATTGTATTTCACCACATTGTGATGATTAGTCTTATGTGTCAACTTGGCTAGGCTGTAGTACCCAGTTATTTAATCAAACACTAATGTAGATATTGACGTGAAAGTATTTTATAGATGTGGTTAACATCTGTGACCAACTGAGTTTAAGTAAAAGAAGTTATCCTTTAATAATGTGGGTAGCTCTCATCTAGTCATTTAGAAGGCTGCAAGAGCAAAAACTGAGTTTTCTAAGAAAAAATGAAATTCTTCGAAACTGCAGCATTGACGTCTGCCTGAGTTTCTAGCCTTTTGACTTTCCCTATGGATTTTGAACTTGTCAGCTCCCACAACTGCATTAGTCAATTCCTTAAAATAAATAAATCTCTTAGATAGATAGATAGATAGATAGATAGATAGATAGATAGATAGATAGAT